>NC_072035.1:1713588-2313588 GCF_027791375.1 Indicator indicator
CAGTTGGATATCTTGTACTTGTTGAGCTGCTGTTTTGCCAACTATGTGAGTTGATAATGATGAATCTTATCTTCTTTGAGTGCTCCATTCTTATACAACAAAGTTAGTTGCTCTTGCACTTATTTATACTGGCAAATCACATTTATAATTACTGGCTTGAAAGAAGTATGGATAACAACTCATATTATTTTTATAGTAATTTTATACAGTTTTATATTTGATCTTATTGCTGAAGCATTTGCCACATTGTTTACCTCACAGCTGGTTGTAAGGTCTCTTAGAGCTGATGAGTTGTTGTGTCTATTGTAAATTTCATTCAATGTTCCTTGAAAACGAAAAAAGCCAACATGAAATAACTTTAATTGCAACAGCTTGCTAATTGATTTGGTCCTCAAGTGTGCATATAGCTAAAGAAAACTTTCAGTTTATATGCATGAAAGACCACTGTTGTGGAGCAGAAGTACACCCTTAGAGTGCTATACCAACCTTAATTCAGTCAGTAATAGTGTTGCAAAATTGAAAATTACTTGGTAATTATAGTGCAGGGCTTTTTTTCCTGTCTCCAAGACATAACTGTAGGCTGGTGTTCAGGTTTCAGTGGGCTTCTTTCACTACCAGTTGTTCCACAGATTTGTCCGTTTCTGTGGAGTTTTCGAAGTGTTTTGACAATGAGCACAGGAAGAGACTGCGGGACCCACCCTTCTGTCCAGCTGAACACTGTTGCAGAGGTCGGTTTGTCTGTCTGCCGCAGAATGCCTTTTGGTTGGTTACTTTATAAGTTTTCGGCTCCCGCTTTGCCCAGGACTTTGGTAAACGTTCAGCACCCCCAGCACCTCTCATCCATCATTACAGCAGAATGTTAACTACCAGCCACTTGTAGTTTTTAATCTGTCAAAAATACACTGCAAATAACAGTGTGTTCTTGTTTTTAAGATTGTTGTTTCTGCCTTGTTTAGCAAAGGAGCTTGTGATCATGCTAACACTCACAACTGTAATTAGACAGCAGCTGTACTTCATACAGATGAATTGCAAAATCCAGTGCCCCTGAAAAGCCAGGACTTGGACACAAGTATTTGAATATTAAAAATTAGAATGTGTTTTCAGTATTCATGTGTCTGGGCTTCAGTATTCTCTTTGCAAAATGCAGTAACATAATTACAGATTGTTGTGAAGTTTGGTGTTTGAAGCACTCAAATGTAGCAACAGCAGCATCAAAGGTAGGAATAATTTTATATATATATATATGGATTTGAATGAGGTGCAGCAAAGAGGATGTTCATGTTAAGAAACAACAATGAAATGAGCTGTGGAGGTGATCAGCCAAGTTTCATTGCACTGAAAAATGTGAGGGAAAATGGAATATGAATTATATAATTACAAAGGTGTTTATACAGAAAATCAAAATAGGTCTAGTTGAATGTTTGCCATTACGATATTTTCTAGTTTTTCCTATTTTAATGTAGAGGTTTTAATGCTAAGCAGGATTGCAGTGTTCTGAGTAAATGAGAGCAAGCTCTGTGTTCAGAAATCAATTTTGCTTCCATTAAAAATAAGCCTCCAAAATACTTTGATTTTTAAAGTCAAGAATGGTTGCCATTGTGGAGCATTAAGAAAAGAGAGCTGCTGGTTTGTAATTTTTCCAAGGCTTTGCTAAATAGTTTCCTTTGCCAAGAGTGTAGTGTTACGGTTTCTCAAACTGTTTACTAATTGGCTGCAGAGGAGGCAGTGCTTTCCAACCTAGCCTAGGAATAGTTGGTGGGGGGAGTAGGGGGAGAATGTCTGTCTTACAGCCCTTTGTTCAGCAAGGGCTGGGGATGACTAATGTCAGAAAGTGTCTATTTTACTTAGCTTTTTTTTTTTTTCCTTTCAAGCTGAGTCACATCTTGACCTATTTGGCTTGATAACATGTACTTGTACTGTGTGTCTAAAAGCTTACTCTAATTTCCCCATTCTTTCAACAGGATAAAAATGCTGACAGCTAATAGGCCTTTTGAACTAGCACATTTGCAGACTTGGCACACTTGGTAGCAAAACAAAATTATTCTTCCATACCTTTCTGTAATACCTTGTTTTAGATGGTGGTTGCAACACAGGGCTGTTGCCTTCCCTCTCATGCTCACAGAAGTAGTTCAGATTAGATATGAAATCTGATTAGAGGTTGATAGAGCATTGTCATGCAGTAATAGCTGGTGCTCAGCTTTTCTCCCCACACAAGCATTGTGGGCTTTGTTGATTTTTGTGGCCCTCCAACGTTTTAATTTTCCCGTTGATACTAACAATGCATCTCCTGGTTTGCATGGCCCTGACATTGTGGATCAGGGAACTGAGCTGGCTTCTGGGAGGAAGGAGCCATTTGAAAAGGCTTCAGTTTGCACAGCACAGTGCATTAGCACATGGAGAGAAGAGCAGGATAGAGCAATGGTGGCTTCTTCATAGAAGAGCCAACCTGGATGCACATCAAACTAAAGCCTCAGAGTAATGTGCTTTCTTCCAGCCTTTTTTAACCCTTTTCAGAAGACTATAGCATTTCCTACATGATGCAATGAAAACATTTGTGTCCTAGAGGATTTTAACCTTACAAATACCTGTTTCTCTCTGTATCTGATCTATATTTCTAACAACTGCATGAAGAACAAATATGTTTTCTTCCCAAGCTCCCTTCTGTTTTGCAGCTGCTCTTTGTAAATGGCACAAATCCCATCCATGCCCTTCCCACAGCACGGGGATCAGTCTTCCTAACTGTTCTAGAAGTCCCACTGGCAAAAAGAAACTGTTTAGTATGGAGTGAGATGCAGATTGTTTTTTTTTTTTTTTTTTTTAATTAAGTGTACCTTCATTCTGAATGTACAGACTTATAATGTCTGGCATGTATTTTTTTAACATGAATATATGTGGGAGCTAGTAGTTACAAACCTGCAGAATTTGAAAGCCATGATGTAAAGCAACTGGTTAATTCCTATGCACTACCTTTTAGCTGGGATGCCACTTGAGACTTCAAATGTGTTATCCAGCTGAATAACACAGTCACTCAAGGAATGCTGCTAACACAGCTGTTTTCTTTTATTTTTTCTTGCCCTTATAATGGGAGAAATGTTTAGCATATTTTATTGTTTTGCCATTTCAAAATTGCATTTGAAAGAGTTGTGAAGACTGCCAATTAATACTCCAGAGCTGAGTGTTTCTGGACTTTGCTTTATTCTGAAAGATGTACTCTCTGGTTGGGAATCTGTTTCTTGAAACTCCTGTACTTACTGCCTTGTCACATTCCAGGCAGCTTTTGTGGCTAACAGTAGTTTCAAGAATGATCACACATGGTCAGACAAAAAGTCCATCACACAAATAGCCCATCCCTGAGAGTGCCTAGGGAAGAGCATGGAAACAAGGCAGGGATATATGGTGAAGGTGACCTTTCACCCCTAGTCTGTACTTATTTGTAGCTTAGTGTTTTGAGCTAGAAAGGTTATTTTATCAATGTTTTTGTTGTTGTTAGGATGATCATTTTTTAGTGAGCTTGCCCACCAGAAAGCACTAGATGATGTTTCTTGAAGGATGCTCTGACTTCCTCATATTTGGTGGTTTAATTATCTAAGAACTTGCTTCCTTTTTAGGCTTAAGCAAGCTTTCAGTCAAAATTGAGATGTTACTCTGTCTTGTATTCCTGTGCTTTCCTTCTGTATTCATTTATGTTCTCCTTGGTATTGAAACGTGAGTTACTTTGTCTGGGAGGTTGAAGACTCAGTTTCTCTGGTCAGTCATATGCAAGGAGCTGGAGTTCAGTTTCAGCAGACCCATGGTGCACAGTGCAGCACGTTTAGACCTTTCAGCATTCTTGCAGAGACACATGACTAGTCAAATATGTACTTTTTAAACTGGTGGAATCCTTAACAGAAGCAATGTTGGCTATGCAGCCTTCTCAGCCAGCTGTCTTAAAGCTGCTTTTACCCTTTCTTTCAGACTAAGAGTAATGATGACCTCTTAGCAGGGATGGCTGGTGGTGGTGGAGTGACAATGACCAACGGTGTCAAGGTGAAGAAGAACACTTGTGTAGCAACAACATCTTCAGCTTCTGGGACAGCCATGAACAGTCTGGAAAATAAACCCAAAACCATTGCAGGTAAATGGATATATTGATCCTTAAAGATGGAAGTTGGGTGGCTTTTTATTTTCCTACAACGTGTGGGGATCCAGGCTGTCCTTTGAAGTGGTCACTAAGGCCAGTCAAAGCAAGTTCCTCCTGTGCTCTTCTCCCAGTTCTTAATAATGAAATTGCCTTTTTGGAGGGTGTTCCTTTTACAATTTTTTTTGGTAGTTATGATACAACTGCTATATAAATCTATAATTAGTATAAAAATATATAACAAGATATGTATGAATCTCGAGTAGTTTTGTCTAAAATAATTTAATTTGGCAAAAAAAAAAAAATGCCGGAGCCGCAAGCACTAAATCTTTAAGATGTGATCACTTGTTGCAGTCAGCATTTTGCATATTCTGTAGTGGTTTCTAGAAATAAAAGAGAGCTTTCAGGAACTGTTCAGAGAAGTGCAATTTTGTGGTGTGATCAGTGTGGATGGAAATATGTCTTGCCTTCCAAAGCTTTGTTTTGGATTCAGTAATGCTTGCAAAGCTATAAAGCATCTGGAAACAAAGCAGTAATAATTGATCCTCATCTTCATAAAGTGAGACAAAGATACAGAAAACCTTAACCTTCATTTTGGATATCATAAAAGCAATTCAGCACTTTAAAGCTTACATTCAGCTGAAAGAGAATGTTTTCATTTTACTGAAAATAGGTAGATTTGGCCTTGTGGAAATAGTATTGCTGCAGTTTTGGTACAATTAATCAGAAGCAGTTGAAAACAGGGAATAAGAAACCTGCAAATGTTAAACTTTAAGGTTGGATACATCAAAGAAAGTATTGGTTACTTCCAAATAGTGGTAAAACACAGCAGCTGGTAAAGCCTGGGTCTGTTGAGATCAAACTGCACTCATTCAAAATGCAGGCTGTATGTATGTTTGCTCTAAATGTATTTTATGACGTCTTTGCAGTGTGACTCAGAGAACTCAGCCACTGCGTGGCTGCTGTGCAATACCCAACCTGTTGTTACCGATGCTTCACTTGTAATTAACGTTCCTAACTTTCCAAACCCGTCCAGGTTCCACAGCTAAGCGCAGCACTTCCTCTGGCACTAAAGAGTCCAGCTCCTCCAGGGAGAGAATGCGGGACCGTTCTCGCTTGAGCCAGAGCAAAAAGCTGCCTCTGAGCGGGCAGGGCAGTGCTGAGGCCGTGTTGGCCAAGCGCTCCCGCAGCCGCACCAACCCCGAGGCAGATGTTCGCATGAGCAAGTCCAAGTCAGACAACCAGATCAGCGACAAAGCTGTGCTGGAAGCTAAGGTCAATGATCTCCTGACACTGGCAAAAACTAAAGACGTGGAAATCTTACACCTGCGGAATGAGTTAAGGGACATGCGTGCTCAGCTCGGCCTTAATGAAGATCAACTTGAAGGTGATGAAAAAAATGAAGAAAAAGAGGCTATTGCTGCCCATCAGCCAACTGATGTGGAGTCTACTTTGCTCCAGTTACAAGAACAAAATACTGCCATCCGAGAAGAGCTCAACCAGCTGAAGAACGAGAATCGAATGTTAAAAGACAGGCTGAATGCATTAGGCTTTTCCTTGGAGCAAAGGCTGGACAACTCTGAAAAACTCTTTGGCTACCAGTCTTTGAGTCCAGAGGTTGCAGCTGGCAACCACAGTGATGGTGGTGGTACTCTGACATCTTCAGTGGAAGGTTCTGCTCCGGGATCAATGGAAGACTTGTTAAGTCAGGATGAAAACACCTTGATGGACAACCAACACAGTAATTCCATGGATAATTTAGACAGTGAGTGCAGTGAGGTTTATCAGCCGCTGACATCAAGTGATGATGCTTTAGATGCTCCATCATCTTCGGAGTCTGAAGGAGTACCAAGTATAGAAAGATCTAGGAAGGGGAGCAGTGGCAATGCAAGTGAGGTGTCTGTGGCTTGTCTAACGGAACGGATACATCAGATGGAAGAGAACCAGCACAGCACAGCTGAAGAGCTCCAAGCCACACTCCAGGAGCTTGCAGATTTGCAGCAAATAACACAAGAGCTAAACAGTGAGAATGAAAGACTTGGAGAGGAAAAAGTAATCCTTATGGAATCTTTGTGCCAGCAAAGTGACAAGTTAGAGCACTTCAGCCGTCAGATTGAGTATTTTCGGTCCCTTTTAGATGAACACCACATTTCTTACGTGATCGATGAAGATATGAAAAGTGGCCGCTACATGGAGTTAGAGCAGCGCTACATGGACCTGGCAGAGAATGCTCGGTTTGAGCGAGAGCAGCTGCTAGGTGTTCAGCAGCACTTGAGCAACACTTTGAAGATGGCAGAACAAGACAACAAGGAGGCCCAAGAAATGATAGGGGCATTAAAAGAACGAAATCACCACATGGAACGGATTATTGAATCTGAGCAGAAGAGCAAAACAGCCATAGCCTCCACTTTAGAGGAGTACAAAGCCACGGTCGCCAGTGACCAGATTGAAATGAACAGGCTGAAAGCTCAGTTGGAGCATGAGAAGCAGAAAGTAGCTGAGCTGTATTCCATTCACAACTCTGGAGATAAATCAGACATCCAGGATCTGCTGGAGAGCGTCAGGCTGGATAAAGAAAAAGCAGAGACGCTGGCCAGCAGCCTGCAGGAGGAGCTGGCACACACTCGCAACGATGCCAATCGGCTGCAGGATGCCATTGCTAAGGTAGTGTTCAAAACAACCTTGTGCTCTAACAGCCCACACACAACCCAGGACTTGCTGTTTGATGGTCACTGCAGTTCTTTCAGAAGTAAAGAATTAATTATGAACTTAATTGGGTTGTGGTAGTGTGAGGACTGGTTACTTGCTTTTCACCTTTGTTATGAAAATGAGAGGCCTCTGAAAAAATTCTATGGACACATTCGGCCCTGGGGAAACCCCCATGTTACTTATTAAAAACACTGGTATTGAAACTGCCACTTATTTCAAGGCCCAGACTTCAACAGGATTTAAAATACCCTGTGAATTCTGTGTTTAAATTGCTTCTGCAAGAGTTTCAAGGAGTTAGTGCCAAATTGTGGAAGAGGGATGTCTCTGAGGAAGTCCTGGGAGTCAGTTTGAAGTGATAACCCAGCTGGTGCTAAGAGAATATGTTCAAGTTTAAACTTGTTCAAGCTGGTTCAGTTAAATTAGAATGAACTAATAATGAAGAATGCAAGAAAGAGTCTTTTTTCTTCAATCAAGAAATAATCAATTTTAAGGGAAAAAGATTTGGCCTAGTTTAGTTTACTGAATACGTGTTATAGTTGTAAATGAAAAATAAACCAAAACATTTCAATAAGCTTTTAAACAATTACTAAATGTGGTAAATCCACATAGTTTTTTACTACTGATCCACCCAGGAATGGCTTGTGTGTTGACTGGGATCAAAGTGTATATTTCTAGTTGTAGAACATCTATTTTGACTCAAATAGGACTAATTTATGTGGTAAATACATCTAGTAAAAGCATTCACCATAATCTAAGAATGATAAAATGTACTTAATTTTAGGTATGCATTTAAAGGTGTATTTTCCTGATGAGAAAATATATGCCACATTTAATGTCTGCAGTATATACTAGTTGCAAACCAACATGCTAGTCACAGTCCCCTGCCAGTTAGAATCCACCTTAACTTAAGAGAAAAAAAACAACCAACCAAACAAAAAACCCAAAACCCCAGGATGTTAATAATTAAGGTTGGGTAGTGCTATTCAAATGAAAAATACTGAAACAGATTATTTAAAGCAGGGCATTTGGCCTATTAAAATTGGTGCCTGGCTGTACTGACCCATCCCAAGCCATGACCTGATTTGTCTTGTTTTTCTGACACCCTGTTTTTACTGTGTGGTTAATGTCACTCTACCTCTGATCCTAGCCTGTTACTTACCTTGCAGTTTCAGGAGGCCTCCCTGTTCCTTGACAGTCAGAAGGCTGCTACCTATTCCTTTCCCTGTTTGTTTAATTCAGTTCAACAGCTTTTCAGACTCCTCTGGAAACTGCTTCAACTCACTGACACATCTCACACACAAATGTGAATCCTGCTACTTGGTTAAGGAAATGAATCATCTCACAGGTCCACCAAGCACTAAAATTGATGCACAGCAGAGAGCAAGCTTATATTTTTTGGCAAGAGGAAAAAAAAAAGGGGGTAAAGAGCTTTCTCCCCCACCTTCTCCCTTTTCCATTGCAATGAGATGTTAAATTGGATCAGCTGCTCATGAAATCACAGCCTTGTTACTGTGGTGGTATTGGTATTGCTTCACTTGAATGCAGGATGCTCCTGGGGAGTGCTCCTGTAATACTGAGCTTGGGAATAAAAGAGTTTAACTCAAACTCAGGAAAGTAGATGCACTAAAGCAATACATTTTTAAGAGCTTACTCTTCATGTCCTGTACTTTTTTTATGGCTGCAGAAATATATTGCAAGTATGGTAGCTAACAAGCTGAAAGCGTGTTTAAAATCCAACCAGTTTAGTCATGATATGATCTCTTTCAGGTTGAAGATGAGTACCGAGCGTTCCAAGAAGAAGCCAAGAAACAAATTGAGGATCTCAATGTGACTCTGGAAAAACTTCGGACAGAATTAGATGAAAAAGAGACTGAGAGAAGCGACATGAAAGAAACTATTTTTGAGCTGGAGGATGAAGTAGAGCAGCATCGTGCTGTGAAGCTTCATGACAACCTCATCATATCTGATTTGGAGAGTAAGTGTTACGAGTGGCTCTTGAGAGAAATGGTAATTTAAGAACAGCTGAAGTAGATCACTAAGAGCGAAACTATTTTCACTTGTCTCTCAGATCTCTGTTTTCAAGTCAGATGAGGGTTTGCAGAGCCCTCATACACTAAGGAAAAAAAAAATCAAGTTATCTTTGCTTTTCCAGTCTTGGTAGTAGTTAGTGTGGGAATGAAAAGCTGTAAATTGAGAATAAATATCGCATCTGATAATGCTGTTTTTCAAAGCAGAAGAACATATAATTACAGACTTAATAACAGTGTGCTCCTTGTGTATTTAGGAGACTGGATGATTAATTTTCTGGTTTGGTGGTGGTTTTTTAAGAATGGTGTCTCTTTTGGGTACCCAAATACTAGGAGTTACCAGGCACCGTGAGAATGTTTGTAATTCATGATTCCTCTCACTTGAAGAAAGGTCTTTTCAGTGGAGAAACTGGTGAATGGAGGCCCTGAATGTGACAAATGTTAGAGCTGCCTTGGCAATATGAATGTGTTATGCATCTCTTTCTGGATAGATTTGCTTAAGTCATGAAACTGTTCTATAACCTAAAAATGAATCTGACAGACTTAGGGTAAGCTTAAACTTCATCTGTTGGCTCTTGCCACTGTGTAAGAAATGGTTTGGGCTTTTAATGAAATCTGTGTTTACTGTATCCTTGCCTACCTCTGTCTTAGTTCCCTCTCTGATCTCCAAGACCTGCTCAGACATTCCTACCACAGGCTGCAATTCTGTAATTACTCATCATCTAAATAAGAACTTGGGCAACTGCACCCTGGCAAGCTGGATTTCCACAGTGCTACATCCAGAATTCAAACATTTACTATTCTTCTATGGTATATAAAACCTGAACAAGACAGCAGAAAAAACAAAGCATGATCCCTTTTATCAGTAAGGGAAATATCTATAGAAGGGCTTTTAAATTGGTCAGCTATCAAGAAAAGGGAGTGTCTTCAGTAAGCTCAGTGTCTTCAGACATGTGGCAGGCAGCTCGGTTACCCTAAGCAA
Organism: Indicator indicator; assembly: GCF_027791375.1. Taxonomy (NCBI): domain Eukaryota; kingdom Metazoa; phylum Chordata; class Aves; order Piciformes; family Indicatoridae; genus Indicator; species Indicator indicator. The sequence continues at coordinate 1,723,424 of NC_072035.1, forward strand.
CTCTTTATCTTGAAAGGCAATCACTGTTTGTATGTACTAAATTACTTTAGCTGTTTACTCTGCAAATTTTTTTGGCTTGCTCTGTTCCCAAACCAAAGACATTTCTTAGGGAACAGGAGCTGATGCACATGATCAGTGGCTCTGACTGTTCCTGAAATAATTTTGTAGCAAAGTCTTCAAAAAGATTGAATACTTTTCTGTTTCCATTGGGGTTTTTTTCCCCACTAACTGAAATACATTAGGCCAGAGACTGGCAGTGTAGTCAAGTAAGTAATCATTTAGGTATCTGCCTACTTGATTGCAAGGCAGCTCTAATTTTCAGATGCTTCTGCTTTGGGGGCACAAACCAGCTGCTAGATATTTCACTTAAACTGGTAAAAATTCAGGCAGAGAAACCTCTGCCTGGGCAGAAATTTTCAACAAAAATTGCGACAATCTTTGTTGCTCTTGGCGCTTGAACTAGTTTGGGAAGTCCAGCTGTACTGACTGCTGCCTGGTAGGCTCTTGAAGACAGCGATGTGCTAGTTCTAGGCAGGAAGGAGAGTGACATCTAGTGGCCGCGCTCAAGAATGGCACCTGGAGAGTAGTTCAAGCTGAACTTCATCTCTGCCCACTTCCAAACTCTGTTCATTATGGGTTCAGAGTTAAACCTGTGGTGAAAGCCTCTAATTAGAGACAGCAAAGAGCAGCATCTCAGAAAATCTGGGACTTGGGGGTAATACAGACCAAGATCTAAAAGACAGAGTTGTAATAAATTGTATTAAAATGAGAGAAAAGCACATTGCAGGAATAAGGTATCTTCTGCTGATCAGAATTCTGGTCAAGTCTGATATTCTGTCAGCCAAATGTATAATACCTGAGGTTTTCAATGTGGTGATTTCAGTGTAGCTTTAGGAATGATTACGTATAGTTGGAAGAATGATGGTTTTCATCTTAAATAACCAGGTGTAATAAAGATCCTTAAAGGTTTTCTTTTAGATTTTAAGATGTGAGGAAGTCTCACCTACCTCTTGAGAACTGGCCTAAGAGTAAAGTTACTGAATGAATGAAAATGATGGCAAGTCAGCTGATAATAAGGAATGGAAAATGCTCATGGGAAATGTTCACAAAAGACTATAGTTAGGAGAAGGGTGCTTCCTAGATAGGGTGGAAAATGTTCATTCAAATTAATGGCTGATCAAGAGCCATCTGAACTGCTCTTTCACTGGTACTCGGGGCATGCTTCCTTGTGGGCTTTCCAAACACTTAACAGACACCGAAGGAAGCATTTGTCACAGTGCTCTGCATATTGAACTGTCACATTTTAGCTGTTTGTCTGCCTGCAACCCCTTGCCCTGGGTAGTGGGGTGGGGGTACATTGGTTAACCGTGTGTGGTGTGTTCCTGATGCCCGTCCAGGCACAACAGGGCAGCTGAACTTCAGTACTGGTGGGATGAGTCTGAAGCATAGTGCTGCTGTACTGTATCTAAAATGTCTGAGTTTTAATAGCATAGCTGACATGTCTGTGGGGTGTCCTCAGCAGTGCATGAGGTGGCACAGCCTGTGCTGGTACTGAGTCCGCAGGGGCTGTCTGTTGGCAGAACAGGCTGGCAGTAGGTGGCGCAGTGCCTCTGGGTTTCACTTCCCTAGTCTGGTAGCCAAACTGTCACATTAGTCATCTTTAATGACTAAGGGGAGGGAAAAAAGAAACCTATTATTCTTCCAAGCAATTAATAAGAGTTGGTGGAGATTTTTTTTTTTCTCAGAAAACTTTGCCTCTTGATTTGCAGAAAATTGGTATTTGTAGGGTAGCTTAGCAGTTGTCAGCCTGAAAAACACTCACTGCATGTTCACTTAGCACAAGGTACAGCTTTTAGGCTGTGACTATTTAAGGCAGTACATTTTTTTGGACAAGTATAGGTGAGCAAGAAGGTGAATAAATAGTTCTTTTATGGAGCTGACAGTTGTTCATTCTGCCATATCACATTTTGAAAAGGATTATGACAGCAGTTGATTTATTACATTACCATATTTAGACCTTTTCTACCACAGTATTGGAAAAGTCATTTGGATGTTAATTTGCTAATTGTTAGCAATTTTAGAGAGAGGGAGGCTAATGTTGGACCCTTAAAAAAATCATCTTTCTTGCTATATAGACCTGGTGTCTGCAGCAGAGTGCAAGCAACTTGCTGATTGGCCATTTTTGAGTATCCTGTTAGTTCATCAGAATGGTCTCCTTGTTCTTCACTACCCTAATTGATAGCTCCTAAACCATTCCATGATTCTCCTTTTGTCTCAGTCCTCTTTCTTGTCTATGCTTCCTAAAAGGAGGAGAATCAATAGTGGTAGAAGCATTTGTTCTGCCATACTGAAAGCTGCAGCACGTAGGGGTGGGAAGGATTTGGGGTGTTAGAAATTCATGGTGGTTGTGAGGATGCAGAGAGGAAGGAAACCACAAGGCAGCTCTGCAGAGAACTGCCTGTGTACCTGTTTTGGCTACTTGAATTTTCAGGCTGTAATTGGTGACAGTGCAAAGAGTGGATGGAGTTCAGGCTCTAAGAGGTGAAGTCACTAATCTTAGTCTTCATATCTCACTGTGTTTCAAATTCAGTTGCAATTTGGTAGATCTCTTCAGTTCATTTTTTCTCATCTCTTGGATGGACAGGGGAGAAGACTCTTCCCAACAACTGCTGTGAATTGTTCTGTATTGTTTATAGTAACTGCAGAATATTCAGACCATTGTGTTTTACTTCAAAGCATAAATATACTAAAACTTAATGGTGCATTTCATATCTCACAAAAGCTCAAAACAATGGCATTACACAAGCTTTAACTCTGGTTTGTGGCTATTTTTAGATGAACTGCAGCTTGCTTTCAGTAGTAGAACAAATTTTATTTTTAAAAATGCATTTTCTTTGAACTGACTTTAAAAGAGAAAAGGGTCACCTGCTAGATTCTGGGGAGCTCTTTAGGGCATGCTGACTGGCTGTCACTGTTGGAAGTTACCTCATTTGTGGTGGTTTGTTTTTTTTTTTTTTGCTTATGTCTAAAGGGAAAAGAGGATGGGGAAGTGGAGTGACTTTTACAACTTTGACCTAAAGCTGGGATCTCAGTGCTTACTTGATCTCAAACCAGTTATATATACAGAGACAAGATAAGAACTGAAGGGCTTTGCTTAAATACTGTGGCAGCATCAGATGTGAGTGGCACGCTCCTCTAGGCTTATCTTCAAAGCTCAGAGATCACTTGGGTGCAATTTTAAAATGTGCAGTTTTGTAAGGAGGAGATAAATACAGAAATACCTAATTTTAGGGTTTCTGCTTTTCTAATCCTGAAAGGTTATCATGTTTTCAGGCCAACAGAGGTTTGGCATTCCAGTGAAGAAATGAACTGTGGCATTAAAAGCCTCTGTGCTTGGGACTGTTGAGGCAAAATTCAAGAAATTCAAACGCGGATTTTGCTTTCCGTGGCTGAAAAATTTGAAATGTTCTTGTGAGCATAGCTGAGGCTCCTGAATGTACCCATCCGCATAAATCAGCTTAAATCTGTTCTTAGCCTTTGTTTCAGCTGATTTAAACATCTTGAAATGCTTGCTGGATTCTAATGAGTGTGCTGTAGCCTCAACTTTTATTGTTAACAAAAGCCCTTTGACAGAAGCCCGGCAGTACTGAAAGTACAGGCTCACTTGGGAGCACACTGGTAGCTCTTGACAGAGAAGTAACTTTAAAGAAACCCTGGTTTACTGCATTTCCTGAGAGCTGACACCCAAATAAAGCACTGAAAGTTTTCCATGTGGGACTAAGAGCTGCAAAACTTCACTGTATCAATCTGTTTGTATGAACCTAGACATTGAGCAGTCGAACATTTATTCTGTAGTTCCACAGATTTTTGCCACAGTTTTGTGTTTTGAACAGCCTGAATTTATTAGACACCTTCAATCTTTTGGTAGAAAGAGCATTTCAAATGTATAGGAAAATGTTGGAAATGGCTGCGTGAAGCTAAAGAAGAAAATCATCCTGGAATCCAGTGAAGTGACACATTGATGAGAAGTTTATGCTGTGGTGTTCTTCAGGAGTTGCTTAGTTATAGGAATGGAGTAATCAATCACATTGTCCTTGTGTGCTGAATAAGGTCACGAATGATAATTGCAGTCGCTGGCCTGTCAGACACCCTGTGAGAGCTTGGTGCTGATTGAGCTGCAGACCCCAAGAGATTTAAGGGCCCATCTTTCATAACGTGATCTTTAGGCTGCTTGTCCCTTTCCAGTAACTATAGCATGTTTCATCTTCAGGTGTTTCATCTTGATAGACAAGAAGGTAAGATTCTTCAGGCCATGAGTAGCATGGTTGTGAGTTAAGTCAGCAGCTTTGTGGCAAGGAGTAAGCTGAATCAAAAGGCTTCATGTAGCCAGAGCTTACATTTGAAGAGGGAAACCCACCCAACATCCATGTTTTTAGGACCCTTATGTATTAAATTACCTACCTTGTTTATTTGCTCCTTATTACTGCTCTGTCGTTTTAATACTTTGAAGGGTACAGTCTGGAATTTATGTAGGAATTGAGTTTGCTTCTGCTGTTCCCCTCACCAGTGATAGAGAAGTGTGCAACCACTGACATTTGCTGTCACATTCTTTCTTCTCATACTGTTGTTCTCCAGATGGCTTTGGTTATAAAAATGTATCCCTTGAGTAAGATTTTAAAAACATTTGCAGGTTGCTTATAAAGTAAACAGATCCCCAAATAAGATCTTACAGATAATTTTACTTTCTTTTCAGATACAGTTAAAAAACTTCAGGACCAAAAGCATGACATGGAAAGAGAGATAAAGAATCTTCACAGGAGACTCCGGGTAGGTTAAAACCTAAAACCTCAATAAATTGTAAACTTGGAATGTCAAAAGACCTGCATGGGAAATAGTGTAAAAGAAATGGGATGGGATGGGATGTAATGCCATTAAAATAATTGTTTCTGAAAGGCGGACATGATATGGGAGTATATTTACAAAGCTACAGACACTAAAGAATCTGTGGTGTCTCAAAGATACAGCATTGCGCTTAGGAGAAAATGGTCCTGCATCTTCTGAACCACAGGGAACTTGATTGATTGATTGATTCTGTTCCATTTTGACCATTTTCTTGGTTTGCAGAAAAGAAATTCGTGCCCTTGGAAGCCTAGTTATATCCAGCAAAACTTCTTCAGTTCAACTTGCAAGTTAGGTTATGCCTCATGCCAGAGATGAGGGCCTTGTCACTGCTCTAAATTGTTTCCTGTAGCAGTATTGGGAAACTATGAATAATAACTTTTATTTTTAACTTCCAAATTCTTCATGTTGCTTTAACTGTAAAGTTTAATTTCCTTTCAGGAGGAGTCAGCAGAATGGCGCCAGTTCCAAGCTGACCTGCAGACTGCAGTGGTTATAGCGAATGATATCAAGTCTGAGGCCCAGGAGGAGATAGGAGACCTGAAGCGTCGATTGCATGAAGCTCAGGAGAAAAACGAGAAGCTCACCAAAGAGCTGGAGGAAATCAAGTCACGCAAGTATGCAAAAGACAACATGGAAACAGCTATGGAGATCCACTATTTTAATTATTATTGAGAGCCCAGAAGCTGATAATCCTGTCACTAGGAGGATCTATATTGCAGCAAGTTGCTGAACAGAGACCTTAAAGGCTCAAAGTAGATGCGCTTACAAAAACAATGCTTGTGCCTTTATCCTCTAATCCATTCCCAAGTTTAGTCTGGTGCTTTTGACACACCAGGTTGAATTGGAGGGTTACTAGGTGGGTATGATTTCATAGAATGGTTTAGGTTGGAAGTGATCTCAAAAGGTTATCCAGTTCAACCCCACCTACAGTCAGCAGGGACATTCTCCACTAAATAAGGCTGCTCAGAGCCTTGTCAAGCCTGACAGGGTGAGGATGCCAGATCCCTCCAATTCTGCGGGATTCTTTTTTTTTTTTTTGGTGATGACTGTCCCTGTCCCTGTCTCAGGGAGGTCACAGTGTGGTTTCCCATGTCTGTCCCTTTCCCCAACTCCCCATTTTTCCTTAGCCTATCCACTTCCTCTCTTAGTTCTACCACCAGGGTGAGCAAACAGTCCCCCTATTCCCATCTCACAGATCTATTGTCCCTAATTCCAGCTGCTTGCAGAGAGAGGCTGTGGCACTGCCTGCAGCCAGAGCCCTGGCCAGCTGCGTGTTCTTAGGGCAGCTCAGTATGAGCCCATGCATCCCTTGCAGCAAGTGGAGGATGTGCACCATGGTTGAGCCTTCCTCAGTACTGCTGAGCTTGCTGGCTTACCTCTGGGCTGGGAGAGAGATTTCTATGAGTGGTGAGTGTAAGGTGATCACCCAACTAAGTCGTTTGAATGATTCTTGCTGATACATTTCAGCCATAACTGTAGTTGTTCCATTACTGCTTGCAAGTGAACCTTTGAGGTTACAGTTGCATTGTTGAAGGTAGAATTGAGGTGCTAATTCCAGTCAGTGTATTCATTACTATTTATACGCAAACATCTGAGATTCAAGTCACTTCAGACAAAGAACAGAGAGGGAACTGCATCGAATTTCGTGGAAGTGGTATCGCTGCTGCCTTGGAGGGAAGATGGTAAGGAAGTCTACTGCAGTGTCTGAAGCAAAAATCAGTCAATGTTTTATTATTGCAGACTGCAGAAAACAGATTGCTTTAAACACTCTTGTCTTGTGAGTGACAATACAGTAGCCACTATAAATATTCTGTACTGAAAGTCCAATTAGTGTTTTTTGAAGTGATTCATATGTTGCCTGAAAGCGGATGCCAGAACCTCCTTAGAATGCATTTGAATTGTTTTCTGTTTGTGCATGTGAAAAAAAAAAAAAATCTCCCCTCTGAGCTGATTATTTTCTTGTGAAATATTTAAGGCTCTTTTTTTTTCCCCATCCTTGTGTACATGCGTGTGTGAGATAGGAGCAGAAATTAAGCCTTAAATCAAGTATTGATTGGCTAGAATTTTCACCTGGTGCTTAAGCTCTCCAGCTGGCAAGCAGTAAGAATTTACAGTGATAATTTATTCCTAAATTACAGGGGAAAGAAAACTAGATTAGTGTAATGAGCAATTTGGATCATAGATTTTAATTTGACTTCAAATTTGTGTTGCTTTTTCTAAGACTTTGTATGCTAAAATGATTTTTAAGTTCCTTAAATGGGCTGCATATTAATTGCAGGCAGGAAGAGGAGCGTGGTCGAGTGTACAATTACATGAATGCTGTGGAGAGAGATCTGGCAGCTCTGAGGCAGGGAATGGGCCTGAGTCGCAGATCCTCCACCTCCTCGGAGCCAACTCCCACTGTAAAAACACTCATCAAGTCATTTGACAGTGCCTCCCAAGGTAATGGTTTTCAGCTCGTGTGGTACCTGCACCAGGTTACAATTTTGCATGTGTTGACAGACACTTCTAATGGCTTAGCTAATGCAAGGGCAGGTTGGTTGATTGTGCTGTCATGACCTGCAAGTGGTGGCTGAAACAGACAAACCAAGGTGCATAACAGATTGTTCACTGTGGTTAGGTGTAAGCATCTTTTTTCTTTTCTCTATCTTTTATTTTTCTTGACTGTTGCATTGCCAGTGACTCATATGCTAAATGCTTTGATTCACTGCTCCTGTGTTTCAGAAATACATAAACACATATTGCACACATAATCATAACTGGGAGCACAGCTGATTGCAGCCTGGCTCTTAAAATGTGATCGTAATGCAGCAAATTAAGCATTCTGAAAGCCATCTAAGTTTGTTTCTTCTAATAACTTGCATTCTTAAAGTCTAAAGTGCTGATGAATGCTTAAAATAAGGTCCACGCAGTCTCATCTATTAAAAGATACAGGGAGTGTCTTCTAAAATGAAGAAGACCTCCCTGTTGAGACATTGGATTTTACTATAACCCTGATTGTGGAAACAGCTGCTGTTGTCCTCCTCTCTAGTTCAGCAGAGTAAGAAATCTAAGTAATTATCCTGGAATGAGAAATACTTGAGTTAAGCTTTGACTGCATATGAGACTTTGTATGGATTCAGATATTTCCTTCAGCAGGCCTTTTGGCTTTGAATTTCATTTACAGTAATAGTGTCACTGTAATTCCCTGATATAAAAGGTTTGGCTACAAGTAGATTTAAAGTACTGTGCTATGCATGGCAAATTGGTTTTTGTGCAGAAGAATCTCCATATTGGCAATTCCATAAATGTATTCCACACTTGTTTTCTTTGTTACAAAGCTTTGCTTGCCTGGCCTTAATTTTAAAGAGTTGTTTTTAATCTCTTACTGGATAAAGGTGTTTACTGCCAGAGTTAGTTTGGTAAAATGATCCATCACTTCTCCTTCGGTTCAGTCTTATTTCAAGATTCTATCTGCCTTCTTCCTCAGCATTAGAGTCTAATCATGCTATTAAATAATCAAACGACTGGTTCACTAACTCAGCATTTGTCTGGTTTCATAGGTTTCTAAACATGTTATTTGTTTAACCCCAGAATTTCAAGGACTACCATTATATGTAGTAGCTATGGGCTTCAGTTGGAAGTGAGAAAGGAAAAGGTGGTGATCCATGTTACCTGTCCTGTCATACTGGCAGACCCAGGAGCCTGCGATCATCTTGTTAATTATCTGGAGATCAGAGAACTAGTAATGCCATCCTTTACATCAGCCAGGGTAATAGTGCCCTGCGCCTTAGCCTTGTCCACCCCCACAAAACTTCTGTTTTTGCCATGGATGATATGTTCAAGTCAGTGTAATTAGAGAGGAGTAAATGTGTAGGCATACTTGTGAGTGATTTGCAGTCAGTTACTCATTGAAATTCTGAAAGCTGTGATCTGGTAGAACCAGAAATGTGAAGGACAGGGTGAGAGCTCACTGTAGCAGCCAGTCTCCTGTGTCACTGCAGGACAGTGTAGTGCTCACCGTGGCTTTTTTTCTCTTTCTCTTAGTTCCAAGCCCTGCTGCTGCTGCTGCGATTCCTCGCACTCCCCTGAGCCCAAGTCCCATGAAAACTCCCCCGGCTGCTGCTGTGTCCCCTATGCAGGTGGGTGTCTTAGGACTGCTCTTAGTCCTTTGTGAAAAAGAGCATGTGAAGCTACAGGTGGTAATACACAAACCCGTCTGACTCTGGGGGGCCATAAAAATGTTGCCCCAGGTAAGTAACTACCAAAATGTTCACTCTAACGAAAGAGTCTTTCACTGAGAACCATGTTGGCATCATTTGGAAGTTGTCGTTGAATATTCCCAACCCTTATTATTCCTGTGCTGCTGAGAAGCATGAGAGGGAAAACTTTATCTGCATTCCTTAGTTCTGGAGTTGCTCTTTGTCAATTTAGTCCTGCCTGGCATGGAAACAGCAGTAATACCCTCTGGGCACTAGGCTGGGGTTTGTGCAGAGTCTGTTGGCAGTCGTCAGTACAAATGTATCCCATGTTGCCTGGGCTTCCGATAGCAGACCTGGCCAGAGAGGAATGGAGTTATTGTGTTATTTGATCGTCTTTGCTCATTTTGCACTGACTGAGAGCTTGGCCAGTTGGTGATTGTGCTGTGTGTTCTGTGCTGTCCCCTCTGAAGCTTTGTGGGTTTGCTCAGCTGCTTCTGGAGCCTCAGTGTGCTAAGTTTGTGGCAGTAGCGCTCTGGTGCTCAGCTGTGTAGAGCACTGCTGGTTCTCTTACTTCACTGGCTGCATGAAGTGAGATTTTGCCAACAGCCAACAAGTTTAAAGATGAAGCAGATGAGACCAGATTCACAAAGAAAAGTCAAAGAATGTACTCTGGTTTACTCCTTTACCATTACTAATTCGTCTGCTGCCTTCGAGGTCACTAACCAGGCGGCCCACAGCTTGGTTATTGCTGGAGGTCAGTGTGATGTTTTGGTGCTAAATCCTCTGTGTCCATTGAAGAATCTCTGTCCATATTGGCTTTAATTGCTCTAGGAACAATACCTGGAGACTGGCTGTTCTCCCATGCTCAGACTAGTGCAGCTTTTATTCATTTAGGAGTGGATTTCATAAAACAAATATCCTCAAATGTTTTTGTGAGAGCTTCTGCTACCTCATGGGGATCAGTCAACTCCTGACAGCAGTTTTCTAAAGTTAGATGTGACAAGCTTTCTGACAGATCCTTTGTTCCTGTTGATCTGTCTTTATATTTCTGTTTCTTTTTGTGCTCTTGTAGGAAGAGGCACATTTAATCTCATGTTCTAAAACATTAGACCAGAGCTGTAGCAGACAAGAGAATGAATGAAGCCCAAAGCTTATTTCACTTTATTTACCTGTAAATTAACCATGAATCAATGAAATATCATCAACTACTGCAAACCTGCTCAGGTTTACAGCTCTTGAGCTGATGTTCTGAATCTTGAATTCTACTTCTGAGATAGCCGGTCATTAACAGCTGGATACCCATTCGTGAGAAGCATTGCCTGAGGAGCGAAGGGTGTGTAAATGAAAATGGTTTCTATTGTCTGTTTGAAGATAGGTGGTTTTCTTGAAAGTATTTGTAATTATCCAGAAGGCAGCTGGTTTTGTGACCTCAGTTATGTAAATTGCATTTGAAGAATATTTTCTGCTCAAGAGAGAAGGGGGTGTGGGTTCATCATTTCCTTTTCCTTATTTTCATGTTACTGCTTCATTTTCTGCTGTGTTGGTTTGTGGAATGTTTGTGTAATTTTTTTTTGTCTGTGCTGCTTGCTCTCTTGCAATTGGAGAGCAAGATTTTAGTAAGCCCCACCTTGTAGAAGTTGTCCATGGTTTAAGATCTTGAGTGGGGGGTGTTGCAGTGTTCATTATCATTAATCTCAGTTGCTTTTAAATGCTGCAAATACTGCAAAACGATTTGGGAAGAGAGGTACAAGGAAAGCGCTCTTCAGAATGTAAAATCAACCCTGCTGGGTTAGCCCAGAGCTTAGCTGAGCTGTGCCACTGAGAGTGACCAGAGAGATGCCTAGGGAGGAGTGCAAGGACAATGAAGCCTTTCTGTTGCTTTCCCTGAGAGCTTTATTTTTCTCCCCTATAGAGAATGCCAAGTGGAGCTAGATAAACATTAGTTGATTCATTTTCCCCTCATTTGCAGTGTTAGTCACCACGCTACTATTGGTAGTTGTAAGCTACGCAATAAGGAACTAGGCACAGCGAAAGTAAGCCCTGTCTGCAGCGTCAACAGCAGCAAAAAGACAAACAGTTCACTTTATAACAAGGAGACAAGGCCAGTGCACAGCAGGTTACAGCTGAGCAATGCAGCCACTTTCTGGGAATATCCGTGAAGGATGTTTGTTCTTCAGTGATAGCAGGAAGCCAAGAGGGTGACAAAGGTGCTTGGTTAGCCAGCACTGGTGCTGCTCCCTGCTATACCTGGGTTTCCTGGCTGAAGCTCTCTACTACCTTGTAATGACAGACCCAAAGCTAACCAGAATGAAATCTTTCTTCTAACCTCTTTATTTAACTACTGTAACAATTCCTTTGGGGATGAGTAGAGGAGTGGCACAAAATGCCTCTCACTTCGGTATGGGCCCTGTCCTTTACTTTAGAAACAAATAAAATGCTTTCCTAAGTGGCTGAACTTTAATGCAAGCTTGAAATGCCAGCTCTTGCAGGAAGCAGTTGTAGGGCCTTTTTAGCATGACTCAACTGCAGTCACTTTTATCTGCACATGTAAAGGAATAGTCTTTGTAGTACGTGCAGGGGTTTTGATAGGCAGGGGGATTAAATTCTTCATCCGGTGTTGGCAGTTGTGTTCTCCATCTGATTTCCAGCACAAAAGCACAGTTCTAATTTGAGTCTAAATGATCAGTAAGTGGCCCTGTAATCCTGCCTGTGCTGTGGGATGCTGCAAACTCTATACTGCTAACTTTTTTTAATCGCAGTTTTGATTTGTCTGGCAAGCCTACATGATTTGGCATGGGGAACATCTGACCTTTGTTATCGTATGAAGATAAGGCTCATTTAATCTCACCTCATCCTGGGCCAGACACAGTGCTGAGTTTTCAGGGTAAATGCATTACTGGAGTGATTATGATTAAATATTGGAATCTGCTAGAAAGGATGGGGTGAATAAAGTATACTATAATTTGCAATAAGCTCTTGGAAATGATTAATTACAAAAGATAGTAATTGTGGGTGATTTTCACAAGTCTTCAGCAACACAAGATGAGTTTTGGCAACCGTGAGGATAATGATTGCACTGTACTCGCCACTTGTGTGATACTAACGTGCTTATTGCAGCACTGTCCAGTGGCTGCTGAACTGTTGTGTGCAAGCCTTGACACACTGTGATCATGGACTTGCACTCCAAGCTGCCAGAAGCTATGCATTGCTGGGCATTTCAAATAAAACTGGAAAAGAAAAAGCTAGTTTAAAGCTGAACAAAAATTAAAAGTGCCCTGAGAGAGAAAAGATTTTTTTATATTTGTAAAGTTTTTTCTCTTTGTATTTTATTACATATTGTGACAAATACCAAATTGTCTCCTTAGAGTTGTTCCACAGAGCATTTTGGTTAACTAGATGGTAACAAAAGCTCCTGACATTCTGAATTAAAAAAATAGCTTTTTTTCGGGAAGGTTATCTTAGCAGAGGTAGTTGGTGGCACTGCAGGCAGTACAGCATTATCCTGGTTTTCCAGGAAAAGGCACAAAGATGTAGAGGAACATGTTGATGACACACATCCAGCTCTGCAATCTCAGTTCCCTAAAGGAGGTTGTGTTAGCTTCAACAGATCACACTGGACCAGAACAGGTTTGTACAAACAAAACATAAAGGAAGGTGAAAATGAATACAAAAATGACAAGAAACTTCCCAGCAGCGTTGATCTGAGGAACAGGTCTCAGTTGGAAGAGGTGAATGTTGCTCCATCAATGCCCATTGTGTGGCTGTATACATTCAGCTGGCAGATCAGCAGGTATGGCAAGCACAACCTCTTCCACAAAGTAATTTTAAAGCTTCTCTTGGGTTTTTTAGATCTTTCAAGGCAGTAATAATGTTGTATTTGAGTTTCTAAAACTGCTTCTGCAATTCCATTTGGGAGTTTTTTTACCTTTCTGTTTAACACAAGTATTTTTCCATTTCAGAGGCATTCTATAAGTGGACCAATCTCAGCATCAAAACCCCTTGCCACACTGACAGACAAAAGGCCAAGCTATGCTGAAATCCCTGTTCAAGGTATTGAGCCAAGGTCATTGAAACTTCCCAGCCATGCTATTAATAGTGTAAAAAACAATTTATACCATTAATTTATGTCATATTTATATTTAACATTGATTTATATAATATCCAAAGCATTAGGATATGTTTTTAATCATCAAAACCTTATCATAGACTATCTCAGGCTCAAGATTTTCTTACTTGTTTCTTCTCACATGGTGATATAAAGATGCTTTTTTGAATTTTCAGCAAACCCCTCGTTGCATGCTGCTAACTTGGCATTATTCTGACTGGTTTTCATGTGTGCACAAACTGAGGTCACTTGCCAAATCAAGATAAAATGATTCCAGGGACATGTCTTGCAACTGTCTGCTAGCTATTAAAAATCCACACCTCAAGGGGGGTTCCGTATTGTGTGGCTGCAAGGCTTTTTCTCCCCCAAAGTAAAGCAAGGCTGATGGCAGGCCTTGCATTTCATGTGAATAAAAAAATCCCAATTTGTTAAGTATTGCATTTTCAGGAGCCAGATGAAAAATGGAATGGAATGAAATTGAGTGTTGATTTATCTGTTTCCCAATATTTCCCTGTTCTGTGAGCTTTGTTTTGTCTCTCAAAGCCCTGCTCACAATGTGCTCTTCCTGTGAGAATGAATGGCTATCATGTGGTGGGTGTAGCCCTCTGATTTATGCCTGCTTTTAGGCGGGTTTTTTGGTAGATGTTTCTCAAGATAATCCCCATATGACTCCAGGCTGAATATTTCCTCTCAGTTTGGTATTCCAGAGGTCCAATGCTTTCTGAAGGCTTGTTTTTTTTTTTTTTCTTTCTGTAGCAGTTCATAATAGCCTGTATGTGCCAGATTTCCTTCTTGCCTTTGTTGGATGCACAGTGAGGTTATTTGTACAGAATGAGGTTATTTGTACAATGCAGCTGGAGCTTTAATTTTAGAAACCTGGATATTTTTAGGAATATTGAAATGCCTTTCCAAGAAGATAGTTTAGGATTCTTTAATTGTTGCAGAGGTCATGGGGGGAGACATAAACTTAAACACAACAGGAGGGGTGTGCTTCAGGTGGGTCTTGTGTTTTCAGCGTAGTCAGTTAAAGTAGGAGCAGGGCTGCATTCTAGTGGAGAGTGTCCTAGACAGAATTCCTGCTTCCAACCATAGAGATTTTAAAGCACCTCTGCAGTATTGTCCCATTTTCAACTAACTAATGAGGGTTTGCTTTTTTAAACCCTTATTCCTTGTTTTCTTTTTTTTTTTTAATATCCCAAGGAGTATTTCTAAGTGTTTCTACATAGGAGTATGTAAAAGTTTGGTTACAGTCTAAAGGTTTTATTTGAAGGGCTATTTCTTCACTAATAGGAAATAGTTTTGATTTGATGGTAGAGAAAATGAATTTTGTTGTAATTTGGTTTTGCTCATCAGCAGCAAACAGAACTAATCTTTCTGTACAACCTGTGAAGAGCAACCTTTCTGGACTTCACTGCGGGGACGAGGAGGAAAGCATGTTTCGATTTAAAAATAAAAAACCCCAACAATAGACCAAAGGAAGAAAAATATGGGGTCAGGGTGATCTGCTTTCCACATCGAATGGCATTTGGTATATTTTTGGCCATGTACTGATTAAGGATTTCTTGCTCAGCCTTTTGGTTTAACAATTCTGTTTTTATAGACCAGGGCAAGTGGATTATGAAGAGTTCTTACAGGAAAAGAATTAAGGAGGTCACTGATAATGAGCAAATTGAAGCTTTTTCCTTCATGCAGGTAGAAACAGCCAGACTCAGGCACTGCTAAATGATATTCATGACTCATATCTAAATGTTTTACATTGAAGCGGAATCTTTGTTAATGATGTTTTCTGTTGCTTTGCTTTGCCCAGAACATTTGTTGAGAACATCCTCTACCAGCAGACCAGCATCGCTGCCAAGGGTGCCCGCTATGGAAAGTGCCAAATCTATTTCTGGTAATACCACAGTTTTTAGCTTATTAGTATTAGGAATTCTCATTTCAGTGCTGTACTTGGAGATCTGCTTTATTTTTTCAAGAGAGAACTTTGGTTTTCATACCATCAGGTTGTTGTTACAAAACCTCTCTTTGTATATTTGGAATAGCTTCATTTTCTGTTGGAGTTTTGGGGAAAGAAACTAAAGTCCAGTGGTAAAATAATATTATGGTTTATTGTGCCAAGTGGAATTGACGAGACTTTTTGTAACTGCTGCTCTAGTGTCATCATTGCACATACAGACCTGCACCAACCCAGTGGATGAGTATGAGTTATGAATGGAACAGTTGACTTCTATCTCATCTTTCCTTGTATTATATGTGAGGAAAGAAACTGTTCTTGGCTATTACTTTTTACTGCTTGGATGCAGGGTTTTTTTATTTTTATCCTTTTCCAACTGAGCAATACCATTTTTCTTTGTGGCAAGAATTATTGTCAATAGTTTCAAATAAGAGGATTGTTCTTTTGGGGTAACAACTGCATCATTATCCATTATCTAATACAGATAAATGGGTTTGCATATTACTTAGCAAAACTTCTACCCTTTCTGTAGGATAGAAGAATGTCTGCAGTGAATAGTTTTTTGGTTTAATAGCCCATTTGTGACTGGCATAACCCACAAATATTCTTTAGTAATTACTTGCAGTGGTTGCTACATGTTTGATGCTAACCTTGGATCTGTGAAAAATAGATTTGCTGACTAGAAGTTGATACAGAGTGTTGGGAGTATTAGTTTACTGTCAAGCTGACATCTCAGTATCATCAGGGCTTCAAAAAAACCCAAATCTTTTAAGATTTATCATTCAAAAGGCGAAGTTTAGCCTTTGATAAAATCAAGCAAGCTCTGTGGAATGTGGTTGAATAGTCTTAGGTCAGTCTCTGATGTACTTGATGATATTTAATTAATGTCCAGAACATTACAGGCGTGCCAGTTCTTCATGAAAATTAAATGGAAATAAAGCAGCTGTCATCTCTAAGCTGTCCCGATTTGGGGTTTCTTTTTTCTTAGCTGCTTGAAGCTTAGCAACATAAGTACTTAGAACTAGAGAAGATTAAGTGATTTTGTGTTACAATTCCTTTTCATTCATTAAATCCTTCAAATGCAAGGGGTGATACTACATGAAGATACATTTGTTCGCTTGAAGGTCTGGGCTGAATCAAAGATTGGTAGTACAGCCTGAATCTTGGGCTTTTCCTAAGGGAAATGTACCAAGGAAAAGCAAAGTGTTGAAGCCTAGTGTCGAATATAGGTCTCTGTGTGTGGTTTCTTGTCAGAGAGCAAGTCTAAGCTGGAAAGTTTTCTGTTTGCAAATGACAAATATGTAGGCATTTTCCCACTTAGTCTCTCGAAGAAGTAGTGAAGAAATCAAGAGAGATATCAGTGCCCCAGATGGAGCATCTCCAGCGTCTCTCATGGCAATGGGCACCACCTCACCACAGCTGTCACTCTCCTCCTCTCCAACGGCATCAGTCACCCCTACCACCAGGAGCCGAATAAGGTCAAAAGCTTTTTTGTGGTGTACTGAAATGTGTTAATTCCATAGCTGCTTGTCTGTATGTATCTGATAAGTGATACTGGCACTAAGGCTGCAAACTCTGCTGCCACCCCCACTAATAACAATCTTCAGTAATCTTTGACAGCTTCAGAAAGTGGGTTTTGCAGCTCAATGCGTGTCTTTAAAAGCCCAGCCAGCAGATAGGCTTTTTAGAGCTTAGGATTTTAACAGCAAAGCTGAGCTCCACTAGCAAACCAAGTGAAGCCAACACTGAGTGTAAAACGTCACGAATCCAAACTCATGAAATGAGTTATTAGCATGTTGAACAAATCTTTCAGAGATACTTGGACTCGGGGAGATCATGCAATAAACCCTCACTTTTGTAATCACAGCTGGAGACAAAAGGCACCATGACTAGGTCTTGATTCCAGCCACTGCCATCTCCTCTAAACAGCTGTGAGTGAATGGGCCAGGGTTACTTGTCCCATAAGGCAAGTCTAAGTAACAAATGGCCAGGCAATCCCCTTCCATTAGTAAGATAAAAAGATGAGTCTGTGATAAATTTGAACATTTTCCCATCTGTAGCATTACCACTTAAAGGACTTCAAAATATTTAAGCCTCATGTTATGCGAGTGAAGTTTGTGCTGAGCCCTGTTTCACCGACTGGGAAACTGGCAGACAAAGGTTAAATTGCTTTTTGAAGACCATTTAACACAGAGTTTCCTGACAAAGCTTTTGTCCAGCAGAAATACTAAACCCTGAATGTTCTGAGGCATTTGCAACATGTCATAATTACATTAGAAATGGTGAAGTTATTTAGTTGTGGGAGCTGTTGAAAAAGAGGCATGCCTCAGTGCTGCTCTCGTTTCACTGGACACAAATCAAATTGAGTTTGGATCCATGGGTATTTTACCAGCATTAATTAAATAGCATGAGTGTGCTAGCACCTAAACTTGGACTGAGTACATCCAGACATTTAAAAAAAACTTAGAACACCTGTATGTGAACTTTGACCTGGTAATGTATAAAACTGCATTGCTGGCAGCCTGCAGCCTATACCATGACACTTCATGGTAAATTGTGCAGTGACAATTCTGACATCATTACTTTGCCATCTGGCCATTAGCTGCAGTGCTGAGCGCTACCAGAGGAGCTGGCAGTGGAGTCTGCAGCAGGGGGTGTGTAGTGATGAGCAGGCTCTCTGGAACCGTCCTCAGAATGTCACTGCTGGGCTTTAGTTTGTGCTCATGGTTCCCTCTACTCCCCTACCTTCTTCTGGAAGTTGGTGTAGAATAAACAGTTATTGCTATAGTTCACTAAAACAAACATTTGTGGTTTACCATTCCCTGTGCTTCACTGGCCCTTTGATTTGGAATAGAGCTGACCTCGCACTTTAACTCACAGGATTTATTTGTCAGGCCATTCCTCATTGTCTCCATACAACATACACTAATTTATTTTCTTCAGCAATGTTTTCAAAGCTGTGAGAACCTGATCTAAACCATGTGCACAGCCTGAGAACAGGCTGTGCAACTCCCTCATGGCTGAGCAGTATGGTGAGCGTAAAGAGAAGGCAGCTTGAATTTGAATTCTCTTATGTTGTCCCAAATCTCACTTCTAAAGTCCTTTCAGTGCTGCATAACCTTCCCATTGTTATCTGGTTCAGTCACTGATGTAAAAAATGCCCCAGTTTGGCTTGTTGAAACAGGGACTGATGGAAGAGCTGAAGTACAGAATTTCTTGAAGCATCATTCTGGCTGTGTGGTGCCTGTGAGGTTCAGATGCAGTCATCTATTCAGATACTTTATTTCCTATTTAAAATACACCATCAGCATCTCCCTTGTCATGCTGAATCTGTCTGAGATTAGCAGTGAGGTTGGAAGGCTCCTGCTGCCTGTTTCCTGTTGATTGTTCTGTTGTGGATATTTTCATGGCTGTTTCAAATATTATCTCGTTCTAAGCAACTCTGAGATCTTGCCATCTGTATTTCAGTGAAGGCAGCCAAGCAAACTGCAATGCATCTACCAAATATTAGTGCCTTAGAAGCCTTTCTGCACATTGGCACATGTTCTCTTTGATGTGTTGAGTGACAGATGGGGGTACATGGAACAGTCTCTGGTGTTCTGTTGGTAGCACACATGCACAAAGAAATCCACATTCCCTGCATGCTTTCTTTCCCTAGCAGGACCTGAAGGATTGCTACCTGTAAATCTGCAGCAGACAATGCCCTGCAAATACTCTGCATTTCCACATTCCATTCCTCTTTCAAGTCACTACATGGGTTGTAAAGAACAGAGAGTTGAAGATTTGAGAGTAAATGATGTAATCTGTGTGTCCTTTTGGAAATATCCCAAAGGAGTAACTCAGGGTATCATCCTGGTGGGTATTGGGAGAATCTTGCTTACGCTTTAAAAAGAGAACTCTTCTTAAAGGTGCCAGATAAGGAGATCTGTGCAGTGCGGACTCACTGGTAAATATTTGAAATTTCCAAATGGAAAGCATCAAAAACAGGAACAACTGCAGGCAGACTTCACACTCAGTAGCTCAGCTCCATCATGGTGTCATACCTAGTCCTTCTATGAAAGAGTGCTCACTAGAGTAAGCTACAGAAATACTGAATCATTGTAACGAGGCTGATACAGAAGTCTTAACCTCTAGAATTTTTTTTTTTTAATCTAGGCACTCATTTCTGAAACCAGGTACAGAGATGCTGATGATGTAAGACTTGTGAAAAAATGCCTAACTCACATAGCATTGTTCTTTTTGCCAGAGCATTGTTCTTTTTCCCCCCAACCTTTCCTTAGAAAAACAAACAAACAAAACCCCAAGAAAAACCCCTCAAACAACTTACTTCAGATGTTTTGAGAGACTGGAAGTGAGGTTACTTAATAGCTTTTATTGTGCCACGTATCAAATGGCAGATCAGCTCATTTAGATCTCCCTTGTCTTTTTTAAGAACTCCAGATCCCAGGTAAATGTTCTGTGAACACCACATTGCTCATATGCAAGCAAACTTGTTGTTTCAAGGTGACATTTGTAATCAGCCATGAGATGCCAAAGAGATACCATCAGTTTATTCTCTTTCTAAATACAAAATAAAATCACTTGAGTTAGCTTAATGGTTCAAGCTGGAACTTAGCATGTTGTGACTTTCATTTTCTGAACCTTTAGAAAAAATATCATTGAGGTTGAAAGACATAGGTAAAAAGGTTTAGTTTGAAGGGAAAAAAAGGATGATTTGCTAACAAAAGAATTGCTTCACAATAACTCTTACATCTCTGCAGGTATTTCTGTGTTCTGCTTTTCAGGCAATAGTGCTGTATCCTATTGCTTTCATTGGCACAGTAATTTGTCCTTTTTCTTGAAGCTTTTACAAGATAAATGTCTATTGCGAAAGATAAGGTTACAAGCTCTGAGTTGCACTTCTTCTTTGTTCCTAGGGAAGAGAGAAAAGATCCCCTGTCTGCTCTAGCCAGAGAATATGGAGGATCCAAGAGAAATGCCTTGCTGAAGTGGTGCCAGAAAAAAACAGAGGGGTATCAGGTAACTGTAAAGCTGTTTAACACTTTTGCAGCACGGTACACCCTGCCAGTGGCATAAAGCAGACTGCTCCACAGTTGACTGCCTAGATTGCAATGGCACCGGTATGTACTGTACTCTGTCCTGGGAACACGTGCTGCCAGTCCTAACTAACCACCATTAATAGCTCTTTACTCACTTTGCTCCATGCTGAGAATAGCTTTGCTCTTAAGGGGGCACCTGACCTCCTCCTGAGGTGCCTTAAAACAGCCTGCTGCAGATGGCACTCTTGAAAGGGTGACTGAAACTTTAGCAGCCTAAGGTGCCAGTGAGTGTTTCCCGAATGCAGGTCAGAATTCAGAGGTGTTTTTTGACAGTTTGTGTAGGGGTTTTGGACCTTTCAGAAGGCCTCCATTCAGTCTCTATTTGTGGACAGTTTGTTTTGTGAAGCCTGCATTGTCTTGCATTTTTGAGCTTGGCATTCTCCTGCAGTTGCAGACTATATTTTTCAGTTAGCTCAAATGTTATCAGAAGCCAAGAGAACTAACAAGATAACTATCCAGAGTGCTCCTGATTACATTATTTTTACAAAAGAATAGTGGCTTCAGCAAACTAAACCAGGATGTTAATAGTCTGCCCATGATGTATTTGTTTGGTTAACTCATTGAAAGCATTTGGAGTTCCCAACACAAGCCTCAGTTTAAGAACTTTACTCTTTCCATGACTTGAGGCTCACAATGCAGGAGGAAGTGGAGAGCTGCATAACAGGATGGTCCCCCATCCATAGGAAAAGTCGTCTCCAGGACAATGGACAGGCTGTGATAGCAGCCCTCCCCCTCTTCCTGTAGCTAAGCTGTGCTATTTCTGAGGATAAGCTGCTTTGTGGAAAGGGCCTTTCTCCTTCACCATGTGCTGAAAAAAGCAGGATGTTACATTTCCTTATAAATCCCCTAAAAACTGGAGGCAAAAATATTTTCCCATATTGTCTTGAAATGGAAAGATGAATTTGACAGCTTCCTTATCTGGTTAGGAAAAGTCATGGAAGGTATTTCCAACTTTTCATTCTATGGTTGTGTGCACATGCAAGAGGATGTTTTTGGGTTTTAGAGATCGCTGCTTGTAATTACTTGAGTTTTATAAAGAGTAGTAAAGAATAGAGTTTGAGATTTACTGTATTTGGTTCTCTAATTGTGTTGCTACTGAGAAACCAGAGCACATAGCATCTGTAGAACCAATACAGGTCTGCTTTTGAAAAGGAGGATAATATCAGCAAGTTATATTAAGCTAGGCTTTGGAGAAGAATGTCTTTTGCTTTAGGCACCCTCATTTTTCATTTCTTTGTTGTACATACAGAATTTGATTATTCTTACCATCCCCTGAAATTCAATTCCAGCTTAACACTCTGGTGGTGCTGTTCTAATGTTTTAAACATACCAAGCACAATACTCATTGTAAATAGTGCTTCTCCAACTCTCTGGCATCTCGACAATGTTATCAATACCAGATAAGGATTTAAATTTTTTTTTTCTTATTGAAGCTTCACCTACTTTTAATTGTTTTAAAACCACATGGATTCAAACCTGACAAGTGTCAGAATAAGAAACAGGATCATCTGTTGCACTGGATGGTGGGAACACTTGAATCTCTGGTTTGTACGTGAACTAATAAATAGCAACCACAAAACTAGCCAAATACAAATCCTAATTTCAGAGATTTTGCTTAAACTATTCTGAGTTCCACATGAGCTACCAGTTGCTTAAAATTTCAAAAAGGGCGCATGATGTAGTTGGCTTTCCCTTATGAACGAGCAGTAGCACACCAGTGAACGCTGTCCTCTTTGCTGGGCAGCTGTAGTTCTCAAGCTGCTTTCTATTCCATGTGCGGAAAATCCTGAAAAACAACAAACCCCCCCACATCAAGGTTTGTGCTGCTTCACACAGAGAAGGTTTCCTTGACTCAAGTACCACTTAAATCACTTGATACAAATAGCGTTTTCTTGTCTGCACAAGTGAAATGAAGAACTTCTGTTCCCTCTAGGAAGTAACTTTCAAGCTTTTGATTAGAAGTCTAAATACATCTGGTTTAGAAGCTTGGTGCTTTGTGGGTGCTGAATAATTCCAAGATGATAGTGTGGTGAAGCTGTAATTTCAGGCCATTATAGTGCAAGGGTTTTATTCAAAGCCCTTCACACACACTCAGACATTTCAACCAAACTCTGCTTTCCACCTCTGACAAACATAGTTCCACGTGGCAAGGTTTTGAAAGGTATCAGAAGACTTTCTCTTGTGTGAATGCATTATGAGACAAGCTAATACCTAACCCTGAGAAAAAGTATAATAAATTACTTTATTGTGCAGGTTTCTTGATTTGTTCAAGCAAATTCAGAAGGGAATAAATTATTAGATTTCTTGAAATGTGGTAGCTGTTAAGCAACATTTAACTGTGTTCCAAATAGGATGTTTTTTAAAGAGTACTTAAGAAAAAAATGTTACAAAAAAAGCCAATAAAAATAAGCTGAATTGTTACTGGTGTAAAATTCTGCATGGCTTTTTCCTTACTGCATTCTTGCTTTTAATATCCATGCTGTTGTGTTGTTTGCAAGCAGAATTTCTCCTTGAAGCTGAGGTTTGGAGAATGGTGATCTGCAGAGCTAACAGCAGGCAGGTTCTGAATTAACTTTCATCTAGAGCCTGTTCAGTCTAGACAGCATTGTGCTCACTGAGGTACCGAGTTGAATTCAGGGCTGAGCAGATCCCTAAGCCGTGAAAGGAGAGTTGCTGTCTGAAGATAAGAGTAGTATTTTTATGCATTTAGATAAAGAAGGAGCAAATCACCCTCAGTTTTCAGACAAACAGGCACAACATATTTGAACTGTCATGGTGTGTTAGCTTTGCTCAGGATCTGATTCCGAGTGCAGTGCCAAGTGCTGCATTTTCCAGAGAGAAGAGAATCCTCCTGGCTCCTCTAAAATATGTGCAGTGTCAAAAAACTATTGTAAATTCCAGGTAGCTTCAAAGCATCAAGTAATCCTGTCCAGCTGTTGTGGAGCATTCAGCCTGTGTGGAGCACAGCTACTTTCATTTTAGGTACACAGCTAAAAGCAGTCCCAACAAGGCCGTGAGTGTGCTTCTGTCATCTGGAGAAGGCAGCCCATAAACAGGATACAGCCAGCCTTACCCCTGCTTATCTCCAGCAGTATTGCCATTTCTTGTCAGCATTCTGAGAGACAATTCACTTCCAGAAGTCTGACACCAAGAAAGCCATTGTCCCAAGATAGCAGCAAAAACAGACTGACATTTTTTTAGCTTTTTTTCAAGCTTTCCATGCTTCCTAATTACAGAAACACTGGAAGACCTCCCTAGTGTAGCCTTATATAGTACCTGGCCTCTAATTCATGCAATGCTACCTTTCCTGCAAAGACCACTGAAGTTTTACCTGCTATACAGATCAAAGCTACCTGTCTCACAACAAAATGAAACCCTATTATCTACGTGATAGCAATAAGCAGTAAACCCAGAGTCTGAACAGTGTGACTGGGTATGAATTGATCACTGGATCACAGGATGTTAGGGATTGGAAGGGACCTCTGGAGATTGAGTCCACCACACCTGCCAGAGCAGGACCGTAAAGTCTAGCACAGGTCACACAGGAATGCATCCAGATGAGTCTTGAAAGTCTCCAGAGAAGGAGACTCCACAACCTCTCTGGGCAGCCTGTTCCAGTGCTCTGTGACCCTCACAGTGAAGAAGTTCCACCTCCTGTTGAGGGGGAACCTCCTGTACTGTAGTTTCTATCCATTGCCCCTTGTCCTGTTACAAGATGCAACTGAGCAGAGCCTGTCCCCTCCCTCTTGACCCCCAGCCCTCAGATATTTATAAACATTTATTAAATCTCCTCTCGGTCTTCTCTTCTCCAGACTACACAGCCCCAGGGCTCTCAGTCTCTGTACTTGTCCCTGATGCTGTACTGACCGCAGCTCAGAGTAGACCAGCGCTTTTGTTGGTATTCAGTAGGTGTAGAATAACAAAGCTAAAGGTAAAGGATGATTTGAGTTGCTTGTTTTAAAACCTGTTCTTGTCTACATGGCTTTGTCAACACTCAGCTAGATCATCCTCCACCTAAATTACTGCATTGATTTTAAAAAAGCAGGACAAGAGGGGCAGACTGCACTTGTACATAAGCCTGTGTTTGAGTGGTGTCTCCAGGCTGTGCATGCTTTCCCTGCAGCTCTCTGCTTCTTTCATCAAAGCAATGGGGCTGCCAGAACACTTCTCTCCTTGGTTTGGGCTGTGATGCTTTAGCCAAAAGCTGTTGAGTTAAGGAAGGACACACTTCCTTTTTCTGTTTGGATTGGATTCCGATACAAGAGACTTGTCGGCTTGTTCAACTTAATTACCACAGAACTGAGAATAAATTATGAAGCTGTCTTAATCTCTTTAAGTGCTTCAGATGTTCATGTCCAAAGCTATTATTGGGGATTTTGAGAATGACTGCTCTTTTTATGGTTCTTCTTTGTGCCAGGCTGAAGAGAGAAACATTAACAGTCAATATTTAAGAGTTTGGATGGTTGATATTTGCCATTTACTGCCTTTGCAGAAGCTAGGATGGAAGAGACAGTCCTTGGGACTGCTGTTAAGTCTGCTGCAGAAAGACCTTTCTGTTCTCATCTGCTGTCAGAAATACACTGATAGCCTCAACTTTATTCAGTGGTGTGAGAATTGGTGAGCTCTGGTTCAGTGGAGCATGGCCAGCAGTTGTTTTGTAGTTTACCTTCCTACTTTTTTTTTAAGGGTTACTCTTTGTGTGTGTGTGTGTACACATAAAGCTTGGAAAAGCTTTTGAACAGTGATTGTCTGTCATGGGAAGAAGCCTGCCATGCTCTATACACTTAAACCTCTAATCTTGTTTTGATAGTTTAATGTATTATAGTACAGAATCATATTAATGCTTTTGCTTTCTCTGCCCACTTATTTCATTAAGTAATCCATCAGAGATGCAGACACATGTTTTCATTTTCTCTGAATCCTAACTTGTTTGTGAGCTAAACTCAGTTAGGATGTGGGAACCTCTCCTTGTTCAGGGCAAGGGATGGAGAAATAGCTGCTCTACAGGATGTTCCTCTGCTCAAATTGTAATGCACATAGCTCAGGGAGATGGAGACGGCTGTGGATTTGTCCACTGAAGAGAGGTAAAACGGCTTTGTTCTTGGGTTGTAGCTGTAGGTTAGAAACCATGCTGTCTAGAGTCGGGCTGGTTTGGGTCTTTGTGGAGATTTTTATCTGTGGAGTTTTTTGAGGGGGTGAAGGAGGAAGAAAGTTGAGCTCACTGGGTTACAAGAGTTAATACCTGGTTGAAAACAGCCTAAAATTGTGACTTCTAGAAAAGTCATAGGTCAGGAGAGCCATTTGATGTTATGCAGAGTCTAGAATGTTCCCAGTGAGGGAGATTGTTCCAGTTCTCTGGGCAACCTATTTGAATGCCTCATTGTTTCATGGTGAAGATTTTTCTTCCCTAGAAAGAAATTCTGTTGCATCTTGTTCTGTCACCATGTGTCCCTCCTGAAGGGAATACCTCAATCTACTTGCCTTTTAGACATGGGAAGATCGATTACACCTCTCCTGAATCTTCTTTAGGCTGAATAAAGCCAATTCTTCAACGTTCTGTCAAGTTCTCTAATCATCTCATCATTTTGAGAACTGGCTGCTGGACACTTTTTGATTGATCCTTCAGTGACTTCTGAACTGGGAGGACCAAAGCTCTCTACAGCATTTGAAGTGTAGACGGACAGGTGTCCAGCAGAGTGCATCCCTCCCGCGATCTGCTGTCTGTATTTAGTAATGCAGCTCAGGACACAGTTGGCCTCCTTTACTATGAGGATCTCCTCCTGATCCATGTTTAAATCCAGGTTGTTACTGGTTAACCACTACTGTATTTCAGTCTAAGCTGATGGATCATGTTGTTCCTGTTACAGTTCACCCTTGTTTCAGGAAGAATCTCCTGATTTTTTTTCTAGTACATGAGCAGAGGGAAGTACTCATTTTGTGGTGCCTGCTTCAGTCCCAACCCAAGTATTAAACATTAACAGACAAGAAACCTCCTCTTAGTTCACCTCTCTCTGGAAAGGCTTATTTCTCATTTGACAATCTATCCCAAGCTGTGTCCTTCAATTGCTTTCATACTTTGTAGTCTGCAATGGCTTGAAGAAAAACTCCAGATGAGACTCCAGCAGAATTATCTTAATAGAGCCAATTACTTAATAAAGGCAGTAACAAAGAAGAAATTCTGTCAGAGACTTTAGGCTGCTGCTCTGTTTACCATCAGTTCTTTGAAAAATAAGAGCTTAATGCAAGATTGATTTCATTATACTGACCAAGCTTTTTCAAGAAACCACAAGTAGTTAAAAGCATTTGGGAAATAAAATAGTGTTGTATTTAAATGTGCCACTTCTGTGCTCAGAGCCTTACAGAAAAAAATTAAATTTTCAGCTTAAATGGCAGTCTGTCCAGTTGATGGATTTGTTTTTTAGTGGCTGACCAATATTAGACTTTTTTAGTCTGAGAGGTAATAATAGTTCATAATGCTCACAGCAATTGGAAACAGAAACCAGTTCCTTTTAATTGTTTCCTTCCGTTGTGTTTAACTCAGCTTCTCTGGCTACATGGACATTCTGGGATGATGTGTTTGTTTTCTGCTTGCTGGCTTTAGAATAAAAACTGGACCCTACAGGAAGATTTAGAAAAATAGAGTCTTTTGAGTTCTTTCTGAGAGCCAACCAAACTTGCAGGGGACCTTGGTTAAGTGGCCCTCTTGGCCAATGTTTTATGTGCAAAATTCAGCCTTCTGTGGATGCTGCTAATATTTAAAGGTTTTGGTGTACAACTATAATGCTTACAGGAAGATGACTTTCACTTACCATTTTCAGCACAACTTTCTCTTCTTCTCCTTGCTCACATATTGGGGTAAGGGACTCTCCTTATAGAACTATGAAAAGTGTCTCTGGATTTTGGAGATGAGCACTCCTGGGTTTTTTACCTCCCTCTGAGGGAGATTTCATCTGGGCTTCAGTGATGCTCAAAGTCTTAAACGTTCAAATAAATACTGCTGTGCTTCCTCTGAAATGTGTGGAGCAACCTGGGAGAGAAAAAAAGACCTTGTTAGGTCTGTGAGACAAGGTGCTGTCAAACTTTTTGTTTGTGCAGTGGCTGGTGACTGGCTTTAATGATCCCCTGGGCTGTGGTAGAGCTTGTTCTGCAGTAACACGACTCAGCAGGTGCTTGTTGGAGCTATATCCAGCATTCAGTCACTAGATTGGCAACTCCCGTGTTAGAAGCTGTTACTCAGCACTCCTCATCGACTGAGGAATGTCCTAGCTCTCCTGGTAGTCCTGGGACTTGGGAATCTGCTCATGCTTTTCAGTCCTTGCACTGGCAGGGTGTATTTTGATAGTTTGCATGTGTGTCTGAGCAGATGTGTGTTTAACTAGATGGTGACAATGCTGTCTGACAGCCTTCTCCTCCCCTGCCCACATCACTTTGTCATCCTGAGGAAGGAGGGAGAATATTCCAGCCAAGGGGTGAGAACCAGGACCAATTTTTTTTCCTTCAGTAGATTGTGTAGCAGAGGAAAGATGACTGTTCACGTTTCAATACCTAACTTGCCATCAAGGAGTGGGACAAGAAAAAGCTCCACTTCCTGCCTGCATCCATCTTACTGGCATGGATGTCATACCCCTCAGTGGGGGAAGAACCTCTCAAAAAGTGACTTTGTAACCAGACAGAAGTAGGAAATTCTTAGCTTTAACAGTGATATTTCCCCCCTTTCTTTCCTTAAAGCCTTGTACTGTGTCTTGCATTTGTTTGCCTGACTTAAGTAACATCGAAAAAATTCTAACCAAGCATTAATTTCAATCCAATTTCCTGTCTCTTTTGAGGGAAAGGGGAGAGAGAGCTTCATTTTTTCCTGCCCTTTTTTTTTTCCACTTGCTTTTCAGTTTTCCCACCCCTGTGGCTTGAGGAAGCTGTGTGAAGAGCATGTTCCCACAGACTGGGGGTCTCCAACAATGATGTTTCCGTTTGCAGGCAGGCAGCGGGCAGCACGCGAGGCTCCCACCACTGCCCTGGCACTGTGAGCCCAAGCACGTAGCCCTGCAGCACCAGGGCTTGGACCTGTGTTTGGTGGGCTTTGTATGAAAGTGCTAAAGCTGAGCAGGAAATGGAGAGTTCCCTCACATTCTTCAAGAAACTGCCTTTAGTTGTGGTTTTTCTTTCTCTCTCAGAGGGGTTTGCAGTTGTTTTTCATTTGTAATCCAAATCACTGCCTTGACAAGCAGTCCAGCTGCCTTGGTTCCCAGCTGCTGGGGCCCATTACCACTGATTCTGGGTGGATTTTTCAGCATTAGGACAATTTTTGTGCCTTGTCAGAGTCAGAGCAAGAAGATGTCTACTAAATAGCTGTCAGGTGAAAGGTGTGATGGTGTTTCTGCAGTTCTGTGGCTGGATAGTTCTGCTGCATCAACATTTTAAAAGCCAAGTAGGGGAGCTGGCTTAACCCCAGTTAAGTGAGTTGGCTATCAAAGCATATTTATATTTCTCCATAAAGGCTTAAAAGGTAAACTGTGGGTTGTTTCTTAATTAGTTTAAATTGACTGCTCTCCATTTGGCCTCTTTGCCATTGTTTGACTGCCAGCAGCCAAGTATACAGTAACTTCAAAGGTCACTCAGGCATCTTGTTCCTAACTCTTCTGGCCTGAGCTGACTCTTGTTACAGTAATGTATACAGTCTCAGGAGATGCATTTACCAGTGCTACTGAGTTTCCTCCTGGAACTCGAAGATCAACAGTGCAAGCCTGCAGTTTCCAATTTCAGTATTAGTCCCAAGGATAATGATTCCCTGCCACCATCAGTGTTAAATCTCATGGAACATCTTTATTTCCAAATTCACTTCTAGTTTTAGTGGTGATTTTGTTTGCCCAAGTTTCTGTGTAAAAGTGGTTTGATTAGAAGAGCAAATACTTGTCCTGATCAGAAATCTTGTCTGCCAGTGAACACAGAAAACATGCAGTTGTAGGGTAATGGAGATACTGTACCTGCACTTCGTCTGGTTCAGGGATTTTAGGCATTTGTCTCTAACTCAGTTGCTTTTCTGTCTTGGTGTGTCCAGTTGGACCAAACCTCTGGCACATAATTTTGCACCTTTAAACCCACTGATTTCACACTTTTTGGGGGACAGGGGGAGCTTAATATTGCCTGGAATTAAACTAGAACATACATGGTTTTCTTATCATTACATCTTTTTGTTGGTGTCCACTGGAGTGTGCTTCAGTTTCTTACCACAGGACTTCAGTATTAGGCTGCTCACTTTCTCTGCTGATTTCTTCGAAGTTACTAAAAAAAACCAAAAAACAAACCACCAAACACACAACACAGCAAAAACACAACATACCCACCCCACAAACCCTTGCAGATTGGTAGAGCTAATTCTTGATGATTTTTTTTTTTTTTCCTTCAAGAACATTGACATAACAAACTTCAGCAGCAGCTGGAATGATGGCTTGGCTTTCTGTGCAGTGCTCCATACGTACCTCCCAGCCCACATTCCCTACCAAGAACTAAACAGTCAGGACAAGGTAAGACATTAAAAATCCCTTTCCTGGGACTGCAGGACTAAATCATTCATGTAAGTTAATAGGGAAGAATGTACGAAATTGAGTTCTAAAAGAACCAGTGTTACTGAAAATCAGAATTGAAACACATCAGGCTGCCTTGCTGCTTATTTCCTTACAAGCTTTTAATATTCTGAGCTCATTGGGTTAACTGGAACTTTGGAACAAATATAGGGGAAAAAAAAAAAAACAAAACAAAACCAAACAGAATTTAATAAATTTAAGTCTGAGGCATTTGATTTAACCTAAAGAGTTGGGAAGTGTTTTCAGTTGGATTTTTGGAAGCAAGGAGTGTTAAAAGCAATCTTTGTAATCCATCAGATTTGTGTTTTGACCTGTTTTGTTCATCTCTTTCAAACTCATAAGGATATTGTTTCATCCTACTTTCTCATACTGATAAGTGACTGTGGTATTCCTCTCAAGTGATAGCAATCAAAGAAAGGTAAACTAGATGCTGTCAATACTGCAGAGTAGTCTGTGTGTGTTCTGCTGTGCTACTGTTAGTACCTACTGGTGTGTTGCCTGCAGCTGTAGTATTAATTATGATGCATCCTAAAAAAAGCTAAATCGAGTGTTTCATTAAGACACAAAGAGATTTTTTTTTTTTAATTTATGCTTTTAAAAGAATAAATTATCTGTTCTTTAGCATTTTGTAGCTGAGTCATTATTCAGTGGCAATGATTTTTGAAGGAGGCATTAGTTAAAGATGTTCCTAGCTTTTGGCCATGCTCCTTTCTATGGGTCTTTGAATTGCTGTAGTCAAAGCTAGACTCCTTTTGAAGCAAAAGCAGCAGCATTGCTGTGAACATTCTTAGCACTGCTTTATTATGGCTGAAGGAGTATTTCCTTGATTTCTAACATGTCTTCTGTCTTGTGCAGAGAAGAAATTTTACCTTGGCTTTTCAGGCAGCTGAAAGTGTTGGCATCAAATCTACTCTGGTAAGTTTTAACTGCATGTTGAAGGAGTTTAGAACCCATTTCTAAAAATCTAATTATTCTGGTTTGTACTTTTGAAAGATTTTGATGCTTTATGCTTAAAAATAGCAGCAGATGAGCCCAGCTAAAGGTTATTGCTCCTCTATCATAACTGACTGAAAAAGATACTCCCTGCTTCAGTGGCTTTTAGTAAACCCACTGTCACCATGTTTTTATCATGAAACAGTGACTGAGATACAAACCTGCAGTCCAGCAGCTGCAGCAAAGGCAGCAGTGTGATAGCAGATAAACTCTGAAGATACAAAAAGAAGGCTCACCAAGCTTGTCATGGAATGCTTTGGGTCCAACCCCCCCTGCAGTGACAGGGACAGTATCAGAAGATTTGTTTGAGAATAATTTGAGAATAATGTGATGAATCTTTAAGAATTCATCAATTCTTTCCTGCCTGACCTTCTCTCAAATGATTTGGTTCTGTTGGAGTTCTGGAGTCAAGCTGTGGAATTTGTTCTTTTCTCAGTGTAGCATGAAGGTCAAGATTTTCCTCTTAAGTTTAGACTTCAACTTTGTCATCATTCTAATAATTGTAAGAGTTGATTTTCAATTATTGTTTGTAATAAGTTTTTCTTATACATATTTTAGCTTAAAAGAATTAGTGTTCCATGGTACAGTATTGGGTAAGAAAGGGAGATTTCTGAAGGTTATGGCACTGGGAGTATCCCAAACCCCTGTGAGTAATCACCAGTGCTCAGCTAAGTTTACCAGGATCAAGCTGGTAAACTTAGTGAAGTGATAGTTTTGTAAACTGAAGTGATGGTTTTGTAACCTAAACTCTAACAAAGCTGCCACAGTTAGCAACTGATAATACAGCAAAGTCAGATGTCCAACTTTAAAAATAACACTTTCCTTGATCTTTATCAGTGCTTTTACCACCCCGCCCCCCACCCCCCAGCATTGTATTTGCTGACAATGGTAGTGCAACTGTTGGGCTTTGTCAGTGATTTGCAGCATGGAAGTTTCTTACCAAGTGCTGATATAAGAGGTAGATTGTGGAAAACAACTGCAGTCATTTTTACAGAATTCAGCTTTGCTCTGAACCGTTGCTGTCTGTCCATTCTTTCGGTTATGGACTTACTTACAGGTACTCTAAAAAAGCAAATGGAATGGAATTAAGTCTTCTTAAGTGCAAGTTGTATGCATCTGAGAGATTTATTATCTGTTTACAGAACTCCATTTGCAGTGTGTATGATGTGTATGACTCTGTATTTTTTTTTCCTTGTCCAGATTACATGGGTGAAGGGTGAATGAGGGTGTGAAAACTACTCTGTGTAAATAGTATTGGGAATGGAAGGGGGAGTTACTTGTTCCCTGAGTAGGAGAGTGCTCGACTGCTTTCATGTGGAAAATTAAAAACAAAATAATTACTTTTTTCAGTTCTGGAGGTTCCTGGACCCAGAGCTGACAAAACAGACCCTTAGAATAAACAGACCCTTAGAGTTCATGTGCTGAAAAGGGCAGCTCAGGTTGTGTGTTTGCCAGCCTGGTGCACTGGTACTGTGAAATGCTGTGAACTGGCCTGCCAGGCACAAACTGATGGCTCTGTGTCCTGGATACAGCCAGGTAAAGAATATCTAGCTTCCCTCTTCCTTGACTCTTCACTTAGAAATCCCTGTAAAATACCCTAAAGTTGAGAGTTGAGTAGTCTGCTGTAAAACATGATGCAGTTATTTATTGATCTTACCCTGTTAAGGATTTTGAATTTTTAGCTTCAATCAATATCTGGGCCTTGATTCTCTGACTCACAGTTCCTGGATAGATTGTATTGACTTGTGAGGCTGGTGTGGGGCTATGTGAACACCAGAGTCCTGACTGCTGTCTTAGTTGGGGGACAGCTCAAGCACGGCCAGCAGTAGATAGTGCAGTCTTGAGTCAACAGAAGAACTGTCTACAGGAGCGCTGTTCATAGCTCTTTGCATTTGGTAATGCAGAGATCCATGGGAGAAAGCAGAGCTGTCTGCATCAGTGCTTTATGCTGTGGCTGCTTTACAGACTCCTGGGCATGGTCAATCTGTAAGGAGCACTGCTGCACTGCTCACAAGGTTGTCACTCCTGATCTTGACCAGTCTCTGTTCTGTGGCAGGATATCAACGAGATGGTGCGAACTGAGCGTCCCGACTGGCAGAATGTCATGCTGTATGTTACAGCAATTTACAAATACTTTGAGACCTGAAACCCCCGAAACTCAGCAGATCCATGGGATAGAACCAGCATGAGCTACCAGATGGAAATCTTCCTGAAATGCTAATCCCCATTTCACTGAAAACTGGCAACATTTGAATCCCCTCAAACTTCAGTGACACTATCCTGAATTGCCTCGGATTGCTTCAGCTACTAAGCCTGGAAAGCACTGTGTAAAGCAAGAACTCGTTGCCACAGTGCTTGGAATAACCCAAGTTATTAAGCTATTTAGATTAATTAAGTAGCCTAAAGAGCCTGGACTACTTCTGTGCTGCCTTGCCAGACAGACTTCCTGAAGCTTTCTTTCCTAGGAGATGATTGGATCCTCTATAGGACACTGAATGTACAGCTGAGCTGCGAGAGGGAAAAGGATAACATGGCATTGCATCACTGAACTTTCTGTAGCATCTTGATACCACAGAGTCTGAGTGTTCTACCCACAGCCTATGGCACCCTGATACAGTAGAGTTCTTCATGGTAATTTAGTTACTGCATTCACAGCTATTTTCCCTCTCAAATGTGCACAATATTCTAGGAAAACAAGCTTTTGTTCCATAGTGGCAGAGGGAGTGGAAAAGCTCTCTCCATACCTCGGAAAATTTGGCACAGAAGAACTCATCATTCTAAAGCTTTGTTTTAAGCCTACCTCTGTCACACTGATGTGGCTTCCAACTTTATCTTACAGATTGAAGAGACTAGCACACACAGCTCCTGGTTGTAAGGGTGTGCTGTACTTTGTGGAATCTGTCCAAACTCCCTGTGCTTCCATTGCACAGAAACAAATTGGTTATCAGCTCCTCTATGGCTGCTTCTTTCCCCTCTTCCTCCTTTGCCTGTACAGCACACAGCTACCCCAGGCTTTACAGCAATACAAGCATACAGCATGGATTTCTGTGGGAGAATTTTGGAACTGGGATAGGATTTCCTCTGCAGAAAAGGTATTTTTACTAAGATGGAACAATGAAGTGGTTTGCCTCAAAATCCATCTTTGCCATGTGTTCTGTGTGGTCTTCATTGCTCTTGCACATCCTCGTCCCACTGACAGAAGGTGAGGCAGGAATTCTGGAGGAACTGATGTCATGTGTACACCCAGTAGTCCTGAGTATTGTGTGGAAGTGACTCAGTGTCACAAGGACAGAAGAGAACAGAACTTTAGGCTGGTCAGTTTCTGCTCTCCTGGCGTGTACCTGAATTCATGTAACAGCTCTCTGGCAAAAGAGTTAAGTAAGTGCCTTAGTGATCATTGGAGTGATACATGCTGGCACTGCAGAGCCCTGTGCAGGGTGCCCATGGCTCAGAGGGATCTCACATAGCCATTTGTCATACTCTGTTTGCTGTAATCTTGTTTGTCAGATCAAGGGAGGACTT
Source organism: Indicator indicator (assembly GCF_027791375.1). Classification (NCBI taxonomy): domain Eukaryota; kingdom Metazoa; phylum Chordata; class Aves; order Piciformes; family Indicatoridae; genus Indicator; species Indicator indicator. Next base: position 1,757,758 of record NC_072035.1, read on the forward strand.
TGCTCTGTCATTGCTTCTGCCTCTTGTTGTTCTGCACACTTATGACAGCTCAACATCTCTCATTAATATTAAGCAGAAGCCTACTTTAGAAGTGAGTTCTGTAGCAACTGCTATTTATAAGCACATGCTCTTCCAACACACTAACCCTCTTACAAAGAAATTAATCTGCCATTCCTGTGGTGCTCTTATGACTGTTAAGGACAGTTTGAATGTCATAGATGTTAACCCAGTGAAAGCAATTCTGCTTGGCATCTGTGAAACTTCACCATGGTATAAAAGCACAGATTTCATTCCAGATTATTGCCAAATCCAACCCCTGTCATCTGAAGAACAGAGCCCATGTGAGGAGTAATAATTCAGCATGTCTCTAGCAGCTAGCATTGTGTACAAATGCACTCTTACACTGATACGTGCCTGTGGGAATTACAGAGATCTGCAAGTAACTGCTTCATGCTGGGGGCCTTTGGAGAAGTTTTCAGAGCAGCAAGGTCACACATTCTTTAAGATCTTAAAAGTAGTTAGATACTCTCAGATTATCAATTGGTGTGTATCATGAGCCCATGTAATCTAAAGACAATTATTGCAAGAGAGGGTTCAAGTTGAAAACCCTTCACTGACAGATTTTAATGAAAGTCTGAAATACAATTTCCTCTCCTGTGTATTTCTTACTTCATTTCTTCAAGTGAGTTCCAGCAAGAGCAGGCTTAACTGCAAATTCACATCACTGCTGCCTCACGTTCCAGCTCTAGGTTTTGTCAGTTTGTGTTTCAAACCATTCTATTCCCCCTCTGAACAGGTGTCCTCATCTGTGATGTCTTATTCTTTGCCTTAGATGTTCAGAAAATATTTTTCTAGCATTTCTTGGTCTAAATTGACTCGTGCCCTGTTTTGGTAAGCTAATTAGAGCTCATGGGCAACTTCATTTACTTGGGCAGTTGTATTAGCCCTTAACTGAAGCAACAGCAACAGTCTAACCATTTGGGAATGGGGCAATTGCAACTTCCAGGGCCTGCATGTTAAAAAGATGAACTGCTAAACTTCAGAGACAGAAAAAATTTGTGATAAAAGTGATCTTGTTTGGAACTTCAGAGCTCTGTAAGCTTCTGCTTGGTGTGACCTGTCTGATAAACCTCTGCTGAATTCTTGTCTGTAAAGGAATATTGGGCTTCATGAAGAGGATAATGATATATCTGAGCCTATCACATACAAGGTGCTGCACAGCTGGCTGAGTGGAAGAAGATGTAACCCAAACATAACTACTTGCTGCACTCTACAACATGTTGTTTCTGAAGGTTCAAACCACATTCAGTTTTTTCAAGAGGCAGAATAGCTGTAGCCCTTCTGGATGTGGATGACAATGTTGTGTTTGGTTCCTACCCATTGTTTGTCCTGAAATACTCTGGGTTTTGTACAGCTGAAGTGCAAGATTATGCTCATTTACTTTCTTTTTAATCCAGAAAATACTTCTGAATGTACTAAAAAAAACGAGAAATACTTTATCATCAAGTTTTCTTATTGCATTTTAATATGTGCCTTGTAAATCCCTGTGCTGTAGCATATCAGGGCTGCTCATGCCAGCTGTAAAGGAGGCGGGCAACAGAATGGAGCTGTTGAACGTCTGGATGCAGATAGAGCTGTGTCTTCTTCTGCATCCTCTTCATTGAAACATGGCCTTCATGTAAGATTGCTCTGTTGTATTTCCTATTTTCAGTTTTGTGTTGTAGTACACTTTGGGGTTGTCAAAGCCAGGATGTCAAGCATCTGGGAGATGTAGCAAGTATGCTTCTGATAATTAATGCTGAATAACAGAAATGCCCCAGGCTTGTACAGCTCTGGTTTCTGTTAGGGTCTCCAGATCAGTGTCTTTTTTTTCCTTTGGGTATTTGTGCTTGCCAGATTTGGGGATGCAGCACACTTGAACTCAGTTTGACAAGGCTACTGCCCTAGCCTGCCTAAATGAATTCCTTCTGTGCTAATGGAATTGTTTCCTCACACCGAAACTTCCCCTAACCCTCTACCAGATGACTTCCTTCCAACTGATACTAGCTTTTGCCTGGAATATTCCTTACCCTTAGGCTGCTGTCTACCACAGGGTTGCACATAAAGTTCCTGTCAGTTCCAGCAAGGCTTGTTGGATGCAAATCAGTGGAGTCAACTCATGGCAGGGCCTCCCCTCAAACCGAAGCAGCTGAGCTGGTTCCATTTGAACCCCCTATTTTCAAGGGGTTTCACTGTAGCCAAAATCCCTTACTCAGTGCTGAAACGTGGCACGTTTGTTCTCCACTGGGAAGCATGCTTCTGTTTAATATTTTTATGAGATTGTATTTATGGAAATGGAAAGGAAACTGTCATGAAGCTAGTTTTGTTGCACTTTTCTAAGGCTTTTGTATTTTCCATAGAGTTCTAGAATATGAACAACCATCTGGGGAGGTCAGGACTTCAGACCTGCTCTGCCCCAGCACAGCAATGTATTCCATGCATCTTCATTCTAGTGATGTAGGGGTTGTTTTAATTGCATGTAACTAGTTTATTTATATGGTAGTTAGGAAGCCCAGTGGACATTTCCTGCTGCAGAGGAGCCATTGGCAGTTCTGGTTCCACAGTTGAAGACCTGACCTGTCATGACCATGGGCTGCGTTTGCAATAATGGACTGGTCCTGGTTTGTTTCTGAACTCTGGTTCAACAAATGGGGAGCAAGAGGCTCTTCTTTTTAAATTTTTGTTCCATTGTTGAAATTTCTCTGGAGGCTTTTCCTGGTTCCCAGTGATTGCATATGTTCAGTTAGGATGGTTACTTGGGAGTGAGTTCAGTAAAGAGGACACAAGTACATGTGAGACACTCAAGTAATTCATCCTTGTGACTCAACATTTCAGAACCGTTTGGGTTTATGTTAGTGTGAGGCAATTTTACTCTGTTGAAGTAGCACTTTTATACGTATCTGAAGGTTTTTTTTGAGCAGATTTTTTTTCTGTATGTTATCTAATGGGAAGAAAATATAAACACTACTAAGCAAAGTATTAGACTAGTTAGCTTCCAGACTGTTAGTTCACTTTAGGTCAGTAATGATCAAGAGTTGTTCAATGCAGCTGAAATAAATCAGTGATCCCATTTAACATTGGGCAGCTCTCCAGATCAAAGTCAGAAGGGCATTAATTGGTACCCTCCAGCTCTTGGATGAGGGTACTTTCAGTTCAGGTGCGAGGCAGAACTGACAGAACAGTGTGATGAGTTTTGGACTCCACTAAAGAGCAGACTTGTGTGGATGTCTCAGTCTAGCTTCAGAGCACTATATTGGCTAAGGACTAACCTTGTTTGAGATGACACTGCAGCCAGTAATAGAATCTTCTAAAGAGCTAATTTAAAGCTCATTTTCCATGGTATTTAGAGATGATGTAAAACCCAGTGATTCTTAAAAGCTTTTCCCATGCATCCAGCTTCTCTGATTTGTATTGGGTTTATGGTTCCTTGAAACACAACTGTTGGACGGAGCTGCCAGCACCTGGGTGGGCTTAGTAATTCTTTTTCTAGACAACAAGCACTTTCCAATTCCAGAAGGCCTTTAAGGTGGTTTGCACATTGGCCTGCGTGGACATATGACCTGGACAGAGATTGTGTATTTGTACACACATCCACCTGTGTCTCCAGATGTGCTCATCTGCAGGTTCTCAATGAGACCAGACGTTTCCAGAAGTGCTTTTCTCCCTAGTACTTGGTGTATATATAGAAAGGTAAGGAGGAAAAAATATTTTGCTTCTGATTAGAGCTGAGAAATTCAGGTTTGAGAAAAGTGTGGAAGTCTGTTCAAATTGTGTTTCACCCTGTTTCTGATTTGAAAGACAAAAAGCTGTTAAACGTTGGAACTTACAAGGTCAGCAAGCATATTTTAAGCTAAATCTTTTGGAGGACCAATATGCTTTTAGTTTGCAAGGACCACTAAAGATCTGGGCATTTACTTTCTCCATAATGTATTCTGTACGAGTATTTAGTATGTATGCCTTCAATTTGCCAATGTTGCCATGTTTTCTTCTTAATTATTCATGAAATAAAGATTGCAAATAGCAAAATGTGTGTTTGTGTTTTCTTGAATGAAGGTGCTGCAAAAACAGAAGGTTAGGGGCTGGAAAGGACCACCAGAGCAACTCCCCTGCCAGAGCAGGACCACCTAGAGCAGGTCACACACAAAATCCAGGTGGATTTTGAATGTCTCCAGAGAAGGAGACTCCACAGCCTCTCTGGGCAGCCTGCTCCAAGGCTCTGTCATCCTCACAGTGAAAAAGTTTTTCTTCTGTTCCCATGGAACCTCCTCTGCTCCAGCCAGCGCTTTCAGCTTGAAGCTGCCACAAGGCAGCATGGGATTGAATAGCAGCAGCAGATTCAACTCAACCCGTGACAGAATTAGAGAGGTAGATAAGGGACTGATGCCACCAACCCTAATTCAAGGTAAGGCGCTCATCAGTCTTCCCATCTGCCACTGCCCTCTGTATCCCCATGGTTTAGCTGCACTGTGTTTGAAGAGCTGAATTCTGTCTGTGAGAAGCCTTGTGTGACAAATATGATGTTGACTTCTCTTAGATTTTCTTTGCCCTTCAGGATTTTCAGTTCTTTGGAACCTCCTTAATCTCATTATGAAAATAGAGTTGAACACAGCAGTAGTGTCTTATCACAATGTTTTTTACTGCTAAGCATTTGCATTGATTATGTAGTGCAAGGAAATATTTGTGCTTCTCCTCCAGTGCTGCACAGAGCTCATTCCCTTGTTTATGCTTCCTTTTCTTAAACCATTTTAGGCTTTTTTCTCCAAGCCAGAAGCCTAAGAGTTAAGCTCTTAAAAATGAAAGAAACTTGAGCAGGAGACATAACAGTCTGGAGACAACTTCACTGAGCTGTTGACAATATCATATTTTTCAAAAATAAATATCCCCAGAGCCCCGAAATGCCACTGTGCTGAGTTACTCTGCCTGTCCCCGGGGGGCCACGCCCTGAGTCCATCTGCTGAAGTGCAGTGAGGCCTACAGTGCAGATAGCCACAACACTGCTGGGTTGGATCCTGAGGGGTGCTGAGCACCAGGAGGTTTTGCAGTACAGGAGCTGTTAGGGTTTCAATCTTTTTGAAAAAAATCTTTCCCCCAGAAAGATGGTCTAACAAAAGAGTCCAGCTGGCCTGACAGCCCAACAGGGCAGAAAGGGGAGGGGATGCCACAGAGCTGCCTGTGTTCCACAGGCATTGGAACAGGCTGCTGAAATGCTACCTTAGCTTTATAACCCTATGGAGTCCCATCATTTTGCACCAACATTCCCAGAAGGGAGTGGTGGGGAGCAGGATCAGTAGCTACTTTTTTTTGTCTCAGATTGCTGTTGTGACAGCTTGGTTGTGTACAATGTGTATTTTGTCCTCTCATTGCTCCTTAGAATAGAACGAGAACAGTGTAAGTGAAGAAGCAGCACCTGACTTCTCCTGCTGGGCCTTGCAACCCCAACAGTTCAGTTATTGTAGAAAGGTAACTTCTTTATATTATTATTATTATACCAAATAAATAACTGTTGCTCTGCAGCTCCCACATGATGATTCATGCTACCAGTTTTCCTTCTATTAATAGTCTACAGAAAATGCTTAAATTTAGATTGAACTCCATCTACTTGTCTGTCATGCTGAATAACAGAAATGAAGCCACAGCCTGTTTGGGCAGTGCCTTCTGTGGGGACTGGTCCAACTCTTGCCATGCAATTGCTGAAAATCCTTCTTTGGTTCCTGACCCGAGTGCAAATGGCAGAATTAAACAGTCTCGGGGATATGATTTGCGCTTCACTGTGGGCATGAATCTTACCTTAACTTTTTAGTTTGTTTTCTGTAAGCCTGGATAAAAGCTGACCTCTTTCTAGGCTTGAATGGAGCACTTTGTGGGAAGGCTTTGGATTTGGACATTTGTCCTTCATCAAGTCATTAGCCATGGACATTTCCAGCAAAATTTTGTTTTGTTTTGTTGATTTTGAAACTGATGAATATTGAATACTGAACAATGTGAGATAAATAATTGCCCATATGGGGGGGTTATTTTTATATATGTCTGTTATATTGGAGGAGTTGTCATTGTTCCCAAAGGACCTCAAGCAACCCTTATCTTTGACTAATGCCAGTGCCTTTCACTGCTTTTGAGGAGATCTGGGCAGTATTTGTGGGAATGGGATTATGGACAAGTCAGAACACATCATTTCAAGTGCCCCTTGTAACAACATTGCATTTGTGTACTAATGCAGTATTCAGTTTGATGCTTCTTTGCAAAATGATGATTCCCTCTGTTTAGAAAGCAAAGTTTCATGATGGAGAAGAGTTCCAGAACTGGTAAACAATCTCTTAAAGACAGAAATAATTTTTCTATTAAAGAAATAAACCCAAACAAAAAACCAAACAAAACTCGCAATAATTCTTGCAGATTTTGCTCTAGACAAATTGGTGATCATTTTCAGTCCCTCAAACAGGAGCCTCAGGACATAAATATGACTTTCCTCTGTCTTGCTGCTGATTTGGACTTTTGTTCACAGTGGCATCACTGAGGTGCCCAAACAGGCTGTTGCCAATGCTGTCTCAGCAAAGAGGAGGGTGAGTTCCATGACTGATGAAACCCACTTGTGATTGACTTTGCTGTCATCTTTTTGAAGAAGGCATTTCAGCCTTTATTCTACATGGTCTTTGTAGAGTTTATTACTTGAGCTAAGCCTGAGAAGTGCAGATGGTCTCCTGTCACTACTTTCCAGCTGCCCACAATTCAGGAGTTTGGCTTGTTCAGCCAGGAGGTAGTGCCCAGGCTGTTACTGCAGCTCTGCTTTTCAGGAATGAAAGAGCCCTTCTTGGATGCACACAGGGGAATCAGAGAACTTAGTTTCTTTCCTTGCAGTCCTGGATTGCTTTCAGCTCACAGCCTGAGCCAGCAGTCAGCTCTAAGTGTGTGGCAGTACCATATTCATGGCTGCTGAGGCTGCTGGAAGCTGGTTTGTTTTCTGGTAGTTTCAGCCTACCTCTTCATGTGATCCCTTCTCCAAGTGTGTCTGGCCACAGCAGTTGTGGTAATGCTGGTTTTCCCTCTGTGAGTAACTAAGAAGGGAAAGTAACTGCTGCCCCTCCATATGTCATAAACACAACACAAACCTGCAATAGCTGCCTGTGCTCTTTTCTGCCCATTTGCTGTCATCCTTGGCCACTGTTCAAGGGGGGTATAAGTAGAAGTGTCCACAGATAAGGAGAATCCATAGCGAATATGCACGAGGAGAAATGTCATCTGAAGAGAGTCTTGGGTACTTGACAGGGACCAGAGCATAGAAATCATAGCAAACCAATGAATTCCATTGTGCAGAAGCAAGGCAGCAGCTCAATTCGGACTGTGCTGCAGTGATGGAAGCAAGTGTGTCCAGCTGCTAACCAGGCTCCCTGCCAGCAGCTGCTCATTACCAACACATTGACTTGGGCAGGGGTGAGAAGTGAGCAGCAGAAAGGCAGAGGGGATGTGGCTCGGCTGCTCTGGGTGGTGTTAGTACTGATCCTGGACACCTTGAAACACTGCAGAATTCCCAGCTGCACATAAAAAAACAGTAGATGGCAATGGGGACAATTCCAGATCGGAGTGGCTGGTGAGGGAAGGGATTGGTGGTTTGGTGGTTTTGGTAGTGGTGTGAGAATGCTTTTATGGGGGGGAAAACAGTAATTTCTAGGAAGCATTAGAAGCCTGTCAGGCTGCCATCATCAGCCAGCCCTGTGAAACCACTTGGGCATTTGCTTTGCATTTTTTGTGCCCTGCTGATTTTAAAAACAAAATCAACATAGTCCACATCAAATAATCTTAAAATTAATTAGCTCCAAAAATCACAGAAGAGTTCTAACTGGGAAAAGACCTGTCCAATTAAGGGTTTCTGGGGTCCTTTGAAATTACATTGGTCAAGCTCTGTAACTTGGGAAACTTGTAAGATGATGTGTTGAGGGTGGGATGGTTGGAAGAAGCCAGCCTGATAGCTTAATGAAGGGAGCTGACTGCAAGGACTTTGTTTTTAATCTATTCAGAAACAAAATGATATTTAGAAACTGCAGCCCTGCTCCTTGCAAGTATTTTGAGTCCCAGCTTTCATTGATTTCACTGAGAGAGAGTCTATTTGGGTCGAAGATGGGAGGCAACCTCTACAGTATAGGAGACTCTGCCCTGAGAGGAGCAGTGCTGAACAGGCACAGCAGATGCTGGCAGGCAGCTAATTGCTGCAGCCCCTCTAGTTCAGACACAGCTGCAAACCACAACATTTTGTGGAATATCGACTAGGGGTGGGAAAACACTGCCTATGGTGCAGGGCAGAAGTGAGGCCACCCCATGAGTGGTGCCTGATCCTACTGCCAGCATTTTTGATAAAGCTGTGCCAGGCCTCCCGTGGGCAGCAGTGCTTCTAAATATATCAATATTGCAGCATGTGTGCAGGAGGCTTCTCTGTGTCTCACAGACTCCCATTGCTGCTTTTTCTCTGCACTTGGCTAGTTTAAGAGATGTGGCCCTTCAAGTCACTGCATGTTGGTGTGTGGTAGATGACTCCAGCCTGTTCTGTAACTTCCTGAGGAAAATGACTTTTTCTTTTCTCCCGGCAGGATTCCCATTGTGTTGGGTGCAGCATGCTGGGCTCTGTTGGGCCTTGTGGCCAAGGCAGCCATGTGCCAGCCTGCTGCCCTCTCTGGGTAAGGGTAGAGTGGAGGGCAGCACAAGCATCCAGTGCTGCTGCCGGTGCTGAATTGTTCATGCTTAGATGCTCACAGGTTTGGAGGTTAGTGCTGAAGTGGCTGGTGTCAGTTCTGCTGCTTCTTCCCTACATTCTTGATACACTGAAAAAGCTAACAACATCATTCATGTTCTTGCTGCCAGAGAGGGCTGTCAGAGCCAGCTGCCTGTGGGGCACAGGGATGTGCATTTGCTCCTGTATGTGTAAGCAAAGCAGCTCTGGGGCTGGGAATCCTGGACTAATAATTTGTGTTATGTGGCACAAGCATCTGAGCTGTGGCAGTCCCCTGTGTGGAGGGGTCTGAGCTGGCTGTTGTTTGCTGTAGGCTGGGATCTGCTGTGCAGTTGGTGGGAAGTGTGGAGTCCCACTGGTTTTTTTTCCTGTTTGTAATGTCCAGCCAATAGGAACGTGCAGATAAATGACTTGCTAAGATGTAAAGCTGAAAAACAGAATTTAAAAAACTTTAGATGATGTCCACAAAGAGCAGTGGGTTCACATTCTTGAGAGGTTCTCTCCTCACTGTAAAATTGCTGTGAGATGAGTCATGATTGTTCCCCAAGTCTGCTCCTGCAGAAGAACAGGAGATGACTGGAGACAGGCACAGCCCCAGGGGGCAGGCCACCGCGGGCCTGCCTCTAGCAGGAAGGGCATGGGTGCACGGGTGGGATCCTCAACGACCTACTCAGTGGGAAATGTGGAACTACTGTGAAGTGTTTAATATCTTTATTGAGAACTCTGAAACACTTCCAAAGTAGTAAGACACTGGGTTTCCTTTCCAGGGGCAGTGGTGACAGTTAAGCAGAGATGATGAACGTGTCCCTGCTCGAGCAAGGGCATCTCTGCACTGTGCCACTTGGTACAGCCCTGGGCTAGTGGCTTTTCCAGCCTGGAAAGGAGTAGGTGCTTAGAACAATGTCTGGAGAAAGCCTTCCTCTCCCATTGTATGCAGATCACGGGCAGTAAAAGCCCATTTCTGTCACTCGCAGATCCCTCCAAGTGAGTACCAGTCTCTCCTTCAGCCGCTCTGCGAGATGCTGTTCCGGTCTGCCCTTGCCGGTGCGGAGCCCGCCGGTGCCCGCTTGCCGACGGCTGCCAGGTGAAGCCGCGGGGCTGCCGGACACCCGGCTCCAGGTACCGGCTCCGCCGCTCGCTCGCCCTTGGGCAGCTGCTCCTGCTGCCACTAGGACCGGACCTGTCGTGACTCTGCCGCCTCCGTCCCGTCGGGGCAGGGGCTGCAGTCGGGGGGCTCCGCGCCGCCCCGCTGCGGGCCGGCCCCGCCGCCGCTCCCGCCCCGCGCCGTCCGCGCCGCCCTGCAGGGGGAGCCGCAGCCGCCGGCTCCGCGCCGCTGGGTGCCTCGTCCTGCGGCGGAGGGCGCCGCGGGGCGGGAGCGGCGGCGGGGCAGCGCCCGCCGGGCCGGCACCGCCACTCGCCAGCCGGCGCGGAGCGGAGCGTCGGAGCGTGCCGAGGGCAGGTGGGTGATGCCGGCGTCGCCGCGGTTGGGCTCCGCGGTGAGGGACGGTGGGTGCCCGGTGTGCGGCTCTCGGGGCGGAGCGGGACCTCGCGGCCGGGGAGAGCTGTGGTCTCGCCTCGATGCTTCCGCCTGCCTGGACTGGTGCGGGCGGCGCCAGCACCCGCCGGCGCATCCCGAGCCGGGCGGTCGCTGGTCCCGGGGCGCAGCTATGGGCATCTCAACTTCCCTCGCGTCCTGCGCCGTGTTCGCGGCGGCCCCGGTCCCTTTCCCGCCCTTCCCGCGAGTTTTAAAAGTGGCCGCCCGCTGCTCTCTTGGTACCGCCTAAGCTCCTGCGGCAAGACGAGGGCGATTTTCTTCTGCTGCCTTTTTCCCAGCCCCGGCTCGGAAGGGTTTTCCGCCGTGCTGCCGGTGCTCTGCTCACCATGCTGATTCCCGATTGTCAGGCTCTGACACACCCCCAGCTCCGAGACGTTTGGGTGTTTGCTCTACGGGTCTTCTCTCAAACATCAAGTGCTGGACTTTGTGCCCCTGCGCGCAGCCTTTCTTCAAGCTCTTCAGCTGCTGTTTGTGCTTTCCGATAAAGGAGCGATTCCCCCGGAGTAGCTCTTATCCTGCAAACTTCACACAGGAGCTTTCCCGGCACCGTGCAATCATGCCGTGGGAAAAAGGGCAGGCACTGAATAGGTGACGCTAAACCTGTGTTCGGTCTTATCCCGTTCCTCGTCCTCCAGCCTCAATCCTGCCTCATTGGTGCCAAGTGGCCGGCACAGTTTTTCAGCGGTGTCCCTTCTGCTGTGCCTGGGAGCTCTCTAAGCCTTCGTAGCCAGCTGCGAGTGGAGCTGCCAGTCACAGAGGGGCCCAGTATATCTGTGCTGGAGGGGAAGAGGCTCCAAGGTGGTGTTTTTCTCCAGAGCTGTTGGGAGGATGGGTGAGGAGGGTTCCTGCTCTGCTGGACAGGGCTGCGGGGCCCTGCCGGGGTGACCTGCCCTCATGGGGATGCAAGCAGCCCATCCTGGAAGAGAGTGTATTAGGCAGTAGGTGTGTGGTGCCTTCACACACCATGCTTCTGGCAGGGGATTTTTCCCTGTGGTTTTGTGCATGATTGAAGTTTCCCGGAAGCTTTAATGCTCTTTTGTGCCCTGGCTGCAGTATGAGCTTGGGGTAGTTTTGAGTGCAGAGGTACTGCAGGCTTGGCTATAGCTTGGAAGTAGTAAAGGTGACTGTGCACACTCTTCAAAACTGCCTTGGACAGAGGACCCACAGAGGACGGAAGGGTTAACTTTAGAGAACATGACTCACTTGGTAAATAACAGTAAATACAATTGCCCTAACTACCTAAAATTATTTTCCTAAGCAGATGGTCAACTATTAGATAACTGCAGCTTTGCATGTATTTGTTTACAGGTTTCTTATCATGCTCGTAAGTCTCAGACCTGTGTAACTCACAAAGTGTAGTCATTGATAAATTAATTCTTCTGCAGGAGAGAAACTAACAGAGAGAAAGCAAGCAGGGCCAGCTCCTGCTGTTAGAGAGACACCCCAGAGCATATTGCCCAAGTGAAGTACAAAGAGATGAGATAAAGTGACCAACAGGGATGTGAGGAATAGTCCAATTGAATTAGATCTGTGGGAGAAAGAGCTGATTTCCAATCTCAATAAAAAAGTCAATAGAAATGTAATCACACATCACAAAAATACTATGGAAATGAAATCTGCTGTAATGTGGCAAATGGATTCAAATCTAAATTAACAAGGAAAGCTCTGGGCCTCTGAATTTGTAGAGAAAACACATGGGTACAAACTACAAACATCAATGTGTATATAGAAAATAAAAATGACCTATTCCAGGGTCTAGTAAGAAGAAAAAAAAAAAAAGGCAAGCAGGTCTCCTCTGAAATGCTGTCAGATGGTGGTGATGTAGTTTGCACATGGCTGTAAGCTGTCTCTCTTACCATAGGTATCATAAAAAGTAGAATCAGCATCATCCTGCACCAGGTCAGGGGATGCCAGCCCAGTAAGGATCTTTTGAGCCCCTGTTCTTCTGTCAGTGGGTGCAAAAGGCACTGCAGATCTGAGCTGAGAAGTCTCCTGCCAGCTCTCCTGTGTTTGCCTTTCTGTTTGTGCTGGTACTGTAATAGGATGTTTCCATAAGGGCTGCTGGCACTACTGTGTGTGGATGTAATCAACTTTGGAAAGCCATTCATCTCTCTTGTTTAATCTTCAGTAATGGATTTTGTGCAGAGCCATGTGGTTAAGCCCTCTTAAGAACTACTGGGAAAAGCTCAGTCCAGCAGGAGGGTTGGAGGGGCTGGTTTGAATCTTCACTCTTCCTTTCAGTTGTGTTTCTCTGAAGGGGCTGGGCTGGCCGGCCAAGTAAACCCCTTTCAGTCTTCAGCCTGGCAGCTTTTCTATTTGGTGTGGAGGGAAAACCTCTCCCCGTTTACCACTTCCTTTCTGCCTGGCTGACTGCTGGCTGTATGATTTCTCATCTGTGCAGGATGGCTAAGGCTTGACAGATTTTCCACCTAGACACTTATTCTCACTGTGCTCCTTGCTTTGTTTTGGCATTTTCACCCACAGTTTTACACACGAGATGGGACAAGATGTAGTGTGGCTAAGCTCCCTCTAAGAGCTCTCTGCAGCTGTGAGTGAAGTGTTTCCCACCCAAAAGCTACTATCAGCAGCTCTCTTGCTGACCTGCAGAGTTAGTCTTTGTCTTCAGCTTGAACAGATTTCAGCTTTTCTTGTTCATTCTCTCCATCTGATCCGGATGGTGAATAACTCTCTAGGTGCTTCTTAACTGAGATACTCCCCTTCGTCAGGGTATGCTATTTAGGACCAGAAATCTTTGTTTCCTCATGGATCACCTATTGCATCAGTGCACCTGAAGAGCCTTGATGAAGCTACCTGAACACAAGGGCATCTCTGCTCCTTTTAAAAAGACAGAGAAAGTTACCTAATTAATGAGCTTTGCAACTAAATATTGAGAGCTGGTCTGTAAGGGGTAAAGAACCAGCAACATTCTGCCTTGGGAGAGCAAGAGGACCTGGTGGTTTAACCTCTGAAGGCTCTGGTCTCCTCTGTAGGAAGAGATGCTGACAAAGGTTGCATCTGTGTCAGGAATAATTATTGGTTGGATTGCGCTTTTTTATCTGCAGTAAATCTGTGTGGAGCAGAATAGACAGATGGCAAATGCAACTCTCAGTTATGACAAATATCCTCAGGAGGTGCTTCCAGGTCATCCAGGCATTCGGGCATACCACTGCCCAAAGGCAGGATCAGCTATGCTTTTGCCATTCCTGACAGCTCTTTCTCCATCCTGCTCCTAAAGACCTGCAGCACAGATTCCTTACTTTTCTGCCAAGCGGGGAACACCTTCATGTCCAGCCTAAACCTCCTTTGCTGTAGCTCTTTCCTTATCCTGACCACAGTGGGCAACCCCCTTGAGAATCAACAAAGAGCATTTGTAGTGCTCCACCAAATGCAGGTATTTGATGAAGGTGAGACAACAAAGGTGTGATCTCTGTCACTCCTCATCCTGCACTCAGTAAGGAGCGGGTCTGGTGAAACCTGGATGCCTTGAGCCCAGGGTGGCTGGAGTTCTGCAGCAGCATGGGAGGGATGGGGTAGGTGGGCTCTGCTACAGGTGGTGATGCAATTGCAAAGTTAGGATCAGGTTATTTACATAAACAGGCTGCAATGAAGTTGTGAGAAGAGCTGAAGAACCACCAAGTGCTTAGAGGAATTCAAAGAAGATCCAAATGCAACAAGATGGCTTCGTGAAGCTGTTATGCTCAGGGTGAGCACTGTCCCAGTGCAAGCTCTGTCCCTTCCTGTTCAAGACGCCTGGGGCATGGTCTGGGAGCTATAAACAGACCTGTAGTGCTATGTGAGACATCCTGATGGGGCTGGCAGAGGACCCGAGGGAGGTGCCTGCCTCTCTGAAGTGACAGCAGAGGCTCAGGTGATAGCTCAGAGCACTTTAGGTCTTGCTATTCACTTGTATGCAGGCAGATAACTCAAACCTTATCAGTTTAGTTTATGGCTTCTTCTGGAGAAAGGATGTTTTTCATCGTTGCTCTTGGTGGTTGATAATTAAGGCCAAAAATGCCCAGCCAGATAAACCACCTTGTATCTTATGTAAAGAATGTGCAAATGCCATAGGAGGAGATAGACAAGAGCAAGAGTACTGGAGCTTCCCTGCCCACCAAGCAGCTGTAAATCTAGTGCCAGGAAGGCCACACTTTGAATTTGCTGTGTGTCCTGGGGCTCTTGCTGATGCTTTTCTGTTTGGTTTGGTTGGTTGGTTGGTTTTGGGTTTTGGTGTTTGTTTTTGGTTTTGTTTTTTTTTTTTAAAAGTTAGAGATTTCAAGCCCAGATAAAATAAGTAACAATTTGTTACAAGAACAGATGCAGCAGTGGAAGGCAGGGTTTGGAAAGGAATGACAGCTACAAGACAAATTGTATTTATCTTAGGTGGTAAGTCAGGGGTTGAATGCAGTGGTTTTATCACTGACACAGTAACCAGATAACATCCAGGTGCTACACAGGGATGTGAAAAGACCTGAAACAGGAATAAAGAATCTTTCACATTGCATTTTTAAGGAACATTTGCAAACAATGCATCTGAGACAATGGAGAAGTTAGCAGGGAGTCGAAATTCTTGCAGGGATGGTTTGAGCCAGAGACAGGGGGAGGGAAAGGCATACAGATGCCAAGGGGAATCTTCCTGTCCCTCTCTGATACAAGAAGAGGAAAGGGGGGTTTTCCTGAGGCTTTGGAGACGTGAGAAATGACATGCTGGGCTCCTATTTCTGTTGATTAGCATTTGTGATTGCGCTCAGATCCAGGGTGGAGGGCAACTGGGCCTTCTTGGGAGGCCTCCAGGACTTGCAGATTGGGGCTCTTTTGTCTGCCAGCCAGCTGAAAACCACTGTTCTCTGTATCCCTGTTCCCTGTGTTTATCCCAGGTGACACTCACAGCTCCTTGTTCAGCAGCTTTCCAAGGAGGGCAGAGGAGGGATTGCTCTTTGGAGGAGCCATTGGAAGCTGGGCTGAGCCCAAGCCAATGTCATCTGGGGGTCAGGCCTGAGTATCTCCTGGGCAGAGTCCCCGGTGCTCAGAAAGAGTAAAGCTGTGGAGAGGAGGATCTCAGTCTGCTCTTTTAATGCCTTCCTCTGGGAGTGGTGAGGTTTGCACTGTTTTCCCTGTTGGAAGTTTCTTTCGCCATTTAATATTCAGACCTCAGAGTCTCTCCTGATTTTGCTTTTTTGGAGCTAGTTTGTGGGGGGCTTAATCTATCGAGTTATCCTCTCACTTCCTCTCTCCCTTTATTATTTTGTCCTTTTTCCTCTTAGTAGGGGAGCATGAATGTTTCTGCTCTTTGTTTGTCCTGTGATATTGGCCTGTTTCTCCCTCTTCTACTGGGAAAGTCCTTTCCAAACCAACCTATCATTTTGGTTAGTGAGGTTTCCCCAGCAGAGGGTTGTCAGAGCCTGGGATGAATCAGTTGTTGAGGTTAGGGAGTTAAAGGAAGGAAGCTGTTAAATACGATACTTTGTGATGACAAAGACTTGGGTTTCAGGATGAGATCCATACACTTGGGCACAGGCTGGGATTTTCCATAGGAAACATTTCCAAGGATGAAAGATAGCTGAGGGTTATGTAGCTGTTTAATGCAATCTTCAGAAGAGAGGCAGGTTATTGAAACTGATGTGAATAATTACAGTTTCCACAGACGTCTGATCCACAGATCAGTGCCCAGGTTCAATTGGACTATGGAAAATAATCTCCAACTGGCTTGGGCTGGCAACAGCACCATGGCAGCTCCTGTGCAGGTGCAGGGATGCATTCTGAGACCTAAAAAGTTTCTCAAATGTTCTACAGCCTGGATTTTTTTTTGGGAAAAAAAATGGTTTGTGCTAATGGCTACCTAGTCAGGAATCCCTTAAAATACCCTGATTCCAAAAAGGCTTCCCTCCCAGAGATCCGGCCTGGCCCTGGTTAAAACCAAGGCACTGCGCTTTGTAAAATCTCTAAAAGCCATGGATCTTTTGGGTTGTGTCATCCTGACCCAAAGGCTTGGCTATTGGGATTCATTTAAGGTTATACCAGGGGTAGACATCGAGGATTCTGGTGGATTCAGTGTAATTATGGGGTTCTTCCAGTCTGGTACAGCCATATGGAGAGAGCTCCTGAAGGATATAGCAAGGTAAGGAGCTGCCTTCATGGGCTGCAGACAGTTTTTGTTGTCTTTCCTGGTCCCTTTCTGATGGGCAAACTTCATTTCCTCCACGTAGCCACAGTACAGCCTGGCTGTTTGATTACAGCAAGCAGGAGGTGGGTACAGTCCACTTGGAAGAAACCACCCTGAAGCCTTGGGAATGTCTGTTCTGGGTAGCTCCCTGGGATGCATCTTTGCTCAACCAACATCTTTTGTGTTTGGAATCAAATGCCACAGTCCCTAAGGAATTTGCTTTGGGAGTCTGTTTCAATCTGTCCTTATTCAGCAAGGTGTGAGGATCATGGTTGTCATGGATTTGAGAAATGACTGCAGGTTTTTTACAGCTGGAGCTTTGAGTGATTGCTTCTATCTGATGTCTTCCTAGGAGCAGAGGGCCACTCCCAAGCATGGCAGAGGTGCCTCCCTTGCAGTGAGGTTCTCAAGAACTCTCCTTGCCTTTCTGCTTGCTCCAGACAAGCACAACTAACCCATAAACAGCTAGCAAGTCCAGTAATGTTTTTTATGAAGTGATCTATGAATGCCTTTGTGCCATGGTTTTACACAGGAGGAGAGAAATTTGACGACTAGAAGTGCCCTTGGCGGCAGCAGTTTCATGCTGCCTCCAGCCCAGCTCAGTGCCTGGCAGCAGGAAGTGTGCAGAGGCAGCAGGCTGGTGCCGGGGCGGATGTGCTGCACCACAGCTGGGGCACTTAGGAAATGAAGGAGGGACTCTGTCTGAGCCCTCAGAGCACCACCCAAACACTGACACCTCGGTATCAGTGAGCAGTGACACTGGAGAGTTCTTCATAAGATGGATTATTATCAAGGACTGGAAAAAGAACAAAGCCTCTGAGCCCCTCTGGCAAGGTGTGGTGTGTGTGGCTAGCTTGGAGGGTGAGAAGGCAAGAGGTGCAGTTGCAAGTCATGGCAAAGGGAAGAGGGAGGCACAAAGCAAGGGCATGTGGCCTCAAGACATCTGAGCATCAACAACTCCTCATCCACAGAGGGTGGCAGAGTCCTAAGAATGTCTTCAATAGCTTTGAGACAGAGACTGAAACAGGAGGGGGATGCTGAGGTGTCAGAACAAATAAGCATTACTGGATCAGGGGAAGCACCTCTGAGAAACGGAAGAGGGGAACATGCTGGAAACCCAGGAAGCAGAAAACGTTGCTGTGGCCTTTTCCTGCTTTTGGGATGAACAGCCAGCACCTGTCCAAATGCTTTTCCACTGGGAGAAAATGAGCAAACTGAGGTGAAATGAGCTGGGCAAAGCAGGTGCACAGCCTGGGGGTGCAAGGGCCAGGACACACATGGGGCACTGGAGGAAATGGGGCTCTGGGCTGAAAATCAAGCTGAGATTGTGAGGCACAGGGAGTAGGGGGTGGGGATTGTTGTGACTGAGCCACAAGTGACCAGCCCATAGAGAGCAAACAACAGCCAGTGAGGTGGCTGTGCAGGGACAGAGTGTGCAGGAGCTCTGCAGCTGTTGGGACAGGCTCTGTGGAGCTCAGGCAGAGAGCTGTCACCATGTCACTGCTTACACTGATAAGAGAAGGGAGCAGGTTGGAGAGGAAGGGTGTAATGAGCTGTGCCAGCAATCCCATGGAGGCTCGACTGCTTTTCATACTGTGGGTGGGTATGAGTCAAGGCCACTTAGGTGGTGGTGGGAGCTTCATGGTGAGTCCTCAGTAAGAATCCTTGCTCAGAGAGGTCAGCGTATGAGCCACAGATGAGCTAATGCAGTGAGGGCTTTGCTTTGGCTCAGAGGAAGGTAGAATTTGCTCATCTCTGTTCAGGTTGTACGGTGTCTTTATCAGAGTAGAGAACCACAGCTGGGGAATCGCTTTAAGTAACTTGGAGAGAGATGGAAAGAGTTCTATTCCTTCTGCTGTAGAAGGTGGGATGTTGGCTGACCTGGTACCACAGCACTCCCTGCACTGGAGCAGTGAGTTTCGTTCCACTGGCAGTGCTTACACAAACGCTGCTTGGAACCTGCAGAAGGAAAGGGAGTAGGGATCACAAGGCCTGGTGGAGAGCAAACCTGAAGTCAGAGAAGACAAATAGGGTTTGAGAACAAGTGGACAAAATGCAGGATAATGACCAGATGTGCCCAGTTCTCAGCTGCTTGTCTGCAAACTGTCCAGGAATGAGGGGTGAAGTCCCATCTGGAGAGAAGCCTGCACCATTAGTTTTAACCACCACTCCCTGCTACCCCTCCCCCGGAATGGATGTGTTAGCAACATGATCAATATCTTCAGAGCAAATTCTTCCCTTGCCACTATTCCTCAGTGGGTCACCTCTTCTAGAGATCCTCTTGCCTCATTTCTCTTATTTGGTTCTTGAAGGAAATGCTCCTTGTGTCTGGACACAGATGGCTTTGGTAGGGCTGGGGGGGTGGCAAAGTTTGTTTCTGAGTGCTTCCCTCAGGAAAGGAAAGCTGGCTCCTCAGGGTCTCTGCGGATGACACTGGCAGTAGTAACTTGTTTCTGGCCATAGTACATAGTTTAATTTTTTTTTAACATGTTTGATTTATGAAAGCTTATCCAAATGCTCTGTTTTTTTACCTACAGTAGCATTTCCAAAAATAAATCCACATCATCCTGCATACAAATGGTTTGCTCAAAAATCAAGCACGTTTCTGTGCTTTCTGGCAATATATCATGATGCTTGCTGCCCAGGGAGACTTCAGTGAGCACAGGAGAACCTTTTCCCTTTGTTTGTTTGTTTGATCTGGCTTATTTAACTCCTGGTCATTCAGCCTTACTTAGTTTTGCCCTCCCTGGCTTTTTGTGACCATTAGAATGGGAATAATTACTGTGAGGGTTTGTTGTTGTATTTTTTTTTTCTTGCTTTTAAACATTTATAACATCCACTTAGGAAAAAAAATGAAAGTAGTCAAATGCATTCTGTCTCTGGCTGCTCTTCCACTGCTGCAAGAAAAATGAATCCGCTCCTGCCACATGGAGGGCAGGAGTCAAAGCTGAGATGCTGGCTTTGGATTAGGCAGCCCTTCTGTGTTACCATCTTTGCTTGGTGTCCAGTGGGGTTTCATAGAATCATACAATTGTCAGGGTTGGAAAGGACCTCAAGGATCATCTAGTTCCAACCCCCCTGCCATGGGCAGGGATGCCTCACATCAGATCAAGTTGTTCAGAACCACATTCAGCCTAGCCTTAAAAAACTCCAGGGGTGAGGCTTCCACCACCTCCCTGGGCAACCTGTTCCAGTGTCTCACCACCCTCGTGGTGAAGAATTTCTTCCTAACATCCAACCTGAATATACCCATTTCTAGTTTTGCTCCATTCCCCCCATTCCTATCAGTACCTGACACCCTAAAAAGTCCCTCCCCAGCTTTCTTGTAGCCCCTTTCAGATACTGGAAGGCCACAATAAGGTCTCCTCAGAGGCTTCTCTTCTCACTCTTTGTGTGGTTTCACTCTTTGGGTGGTTTTGGTTTGGGATTTTGATATGGGGTATAAACAGGAAGGAGAAGGGCAGGCTTGTGAGCTGTGATTTTTCTGGTGCTTTTTGTTGCTGTCACTGTTGCAGCAAAATGGTGGCTGTAGAAATCCCCTAGTAGGTAAAAAGTTTACTCCCAAATTCTCTGGACTTGCTCTTGCTGTGAAGACTTGGGCAGCAGCAGAGACAGACGTGTGAAGCAGGAATGTTGTCCCTTTTCCCCATTTCTGGACTGACAAAGCTCAGGGGCAGCACAGACCCCTGCAGAGCCATTCCTTTTGCCTTTCACAAATACATAGAGTGAAGGGTACAGGGCTGTTGCCTTTCTGTAAGAGGAGATTAGGCCTAGTTTAGCAAAGCTGAAGCACTCGTCTTACTATTTCTGGAGAGTCTGCCAAGCCAACCCAGAAAGCTCCTTACCCTGCTGTAGGGTTTACACTGGAGGAAGGCTTCCCTCCACCGAAAGCACCTGAAGACAAGCTCTGTGTTTCCACAGGTCCTTGGCCCTGTGATTTTTGCAGTCAGAGCTTGAATGATGTTGTGGATCAAGCCTGAAAAAGCCAGACTGACATGTGGAGCCTCTTGATAGAACAACAATTTCCAGGAATCACCCTGTTTTGCACTTGTGTGAGTGTCCACACAGGCAAAAGTGTGAGACGTAAGGCATCTGTAACTCCAGAAGAGGCTGAGGGAAACTGAAAGAGCTCCGGGTACCTGAAAGCCAAGACCATGGTGTGCTGATAATTTTGCCTGCTTTGTTTCACTTGTATCCTTTGTTAACAAAGAGCAGTCTAGAGGGAAATAGTCTATTATTAATATTTCATTTCCTCCTATTACTGTAAGCAGATGACCTAAAAGATCATTTAGCCAGCAGCCAATAATAAAGCAAATAGAAGAGCCAGAGAAGTATGTCTTGGCTAGATGGGTGATGCCTCCTTCCTGCCCCACCCAGCCACATCTCCTCACCCTTGGCAAGCGTGGGGATGCTCCCTGACAACCCCAAGTGCACTGGTTTTTTATGAGCAGTCAGAGGCATGGGAAGCTGCTCTATGTGAAGTATTGACAAAATATTGCCCTACAGAATCACAGAAAAGAAACCATTGAGCAATGCAGGAAAGTGCTGCTGCTGGTGCTCCCCACTCCAAGGACAGCTGTTCTCATTGTGGTTTGCAGCCCCAGCTGTCTGCTGCCTCTGAGCACATTTGCTCATTTATTGTGAATTGGTCCTCTCAAGAAATGGGGAGAGACAAGACTTCTTAGAGTCTTTGATTTAAAAGGTAGGGAGATTCTCTTTGACCTGAAGGGATTTCAAAGAGAAGATAAACACTGACAAGCATCTCCCCCTCCAGGCTTTGGAAAGTAGGAGACAAACGATTTAGCAGCACCAGTTTTTCTGCTTAGGGGATTGGAGGGTTTCCCCTCAGGGAGTTAGGCAATCTGTATGTGGCTGGTACCTGGGAAGGGTCTTGTTGTCAAAAGGACATGCTAGATTGTGATCTATGGAACGAGCCTTGATGAAGACCCCCATGGTTTCATGGAGCTGCCGGCTGCCTTGCTTAGCCTATCCCAAAGCAGACAAGGAGACAATAGACAAGGAAAAACCAATCTTCTCTGGAGCTAAGGGAAGCTGTAGCCTGTCCCCCCTACATGCCCACACACTATTTTGGGTGCCCTGAGGGCTTCTGAGCCCCTGGAGAATCAGCTAATATGTGAGAGTAGCTGTCAAACTGAAATGTCACAGAGATTGCCATGGGTGTCAGCCTGGACCATGGAGCAGAGTTCTCTCTGTACCAGTGTGGCAGAGCTTGGGCATGCAAACCTGAACTCAGCCCAAAGAGCTGGGAGCAGAAAATGAGCTTGTCTGAGGTAGTTGATTTGAACCAAGCAGTGACCATGGGCTTACCTTGATGCTTTTGGCACTCAGGAGAGAAGAAGGGGCAACACTGTAGTCCAAAGCCAACTGGAGATGCCAAACAAAAGCTTGCTTAGGCTCTGCTGGTGCATTGCTTCATGGGAACGTGCTGTTCAGATGCTTTATTGAATTTTCAAGGAGCAGTTTTTCATTGGGGCTGAAATATGAGAGAGAACAGAATGTTCTAAGTCACTAAAAATGAACAGAGTAACAGCTTTACAGATTTGTGAGTGGCAAAAAGAAAAAGGTTTATTTAATAATGGGGGAAAGGCCGGAACATAGCCCAAGGTATCAAGAAAGAATTAATGCAATTAACAAAATAAAAGAGGGGCTTAAGCAGCAATACTAATTGCAGCTGTCCAGCAGGTTGTGTCATGCAGGTTATTTTTCTGAAGTTTCAAGAGGCTTGCAATATTGATCCCTCTAGGGCCTGAGATGTTAAATACACCCTTTCCTGATGAGCAAAGCAGGTGGGTAATTAATTCTGTCTTGTCAGCCCTGGTTGCTGAGCCTTTCGGTCTTGCATGAAGTAGGTGACTCTGTAATAAATGTTGTAGTGCCTCTGGCTGCATGTCTGCTTCTCTAGGCAGTCTGTATTTCAGTTTGTCCCTGAGCAGTAAATTCCTAGTCCTCTGAGCAGGAAGAGTGAGCCTGTTCTTATTTTAAAGCAAGTTGTAAATGCTTCTACAATTACAAACTTGTTATCACCTTGGGTGAAGGCTATAGCAGGCTGACACTGTGAGAGACGAACGAGGAGAGCTGGGTGAGTCCAGGCTGCACAGGGGAACGTCCTGGGTTGTGGCACCTTCTGTAAGTAGCACGTGAGGCCTCTGATGTTGCATGGCTAATGACTGCTTCTCCTGATGGCCACTGCAGGAGCACTGGTGCTGAAGCAAACACAAAAGGTTCTGTCATGTTGGGACACCTGCTCTGCTCTGCTTGTTTCTTGCTGAGATCTGCTGGCTCTGAGTGCTTTCTAGCCCACCTGACAGCAGGGAGTGGAAGGACACCTTGTCCTCTTCTGCACATAACATCTCACAGATTGCTCCAGGATAAATGGCTGGGGCTCGGGCTGGGGCTGAGCAATCAGGCTGCTGTTTGCAAAGGGCAGTGGGAAACAAAGGACCAAAACAGATTCGGAGATAACACATTTAACATTAGAGCCTGAAACAAGCAGTCACAGTAGGCGGTTACAAACTCTGTCAGAAGTCAGTGGGTGATGTGGTCTTTAAACCTCAGATTCCAGCCTTCTGCTTTTCCAGGACAGGTGCAGAGCTGTGGGCAATTCCAGCTTTCTTTGGGTGCTGAACAATGAGTGTGGGGGAACCTCTGCAGTGCAGGTTTGTTACTTTCCTCCATGTCCCATTGGGAAATGACTTTGAGATGAGCCATTGAAGAGTCAGGTTAAACAAACTGCAGCTAGGATGAATATGAATTCACAATCCTACTAAATGGGAAAGAATATCCCAGGAATTTTTACTATGATCCTTTTCACTGCGGAGTGTGTGGGATGAGTGAGGTGCAAGCGCAACACAGCAGACTCAGCACTAGGATTAGCATGACCAGGCTGGCTCTTTTCAGAAAGCAGTTTCTCCAGTCCTGACCTCATCTTAGAGCAGCTGGGGGACATGTTTTGTAGTGATTTTCTTTTCCATAGCACTGCTCCCGTCCCAGGTGTGTCACAGTAATAGGTCCAGTTCTAAACCTGTCCTGATGCTGGAGCTGGGTGGTGAGGTTGAGCTGCATGGACACTGGTGAGTGTGTTAGGAAGTGGGGACCTGTGTGCTCCCCCTCCCATGGCCAGGGGATTACCTTATTACAATCTCTGCTGCCCTGACGCTAAGGGACACAGAGCCTACCCCCCTGCAAGCCCTCAGGCACAGCCCAGTGTCTGCCAGCCATGCACTGGTGTTCCTCTCATGGGCTTGTTTTGCTCACTGCTTCCCTTCTTTGACTGTTTGGTTTTTCTTCTCCTGCCACCTTTTTCCTGTCTTTCCCTTTCTTGCTCACACACCTGCACAGGGTTGTTGATTTTTTTTTGTCTTGCCCTTTCTGTTTTCTTTCCCTCTGGATTTTCTTTATTTCTTCCATTCATTCTGATCTCCTTGCCTGGAAGTCAGGCTGCAGGGGAAGTTCTCAGTCTCACTGCTTTGAGGTGAACCTACTGGGATCTGTAATGGACAGTTAGAGGCTGGCAGGGTAATGTGGGAGCAGATCACTGACATCCCTGAAATTCAAGACAGCAGAAGCAAGCTTCAGGAGGTCAGTGGCAAACCAAGGTTTTTGCTAGGGGAAGACAGGCAATACAGAGACTTCTTGGGGGGTTGTTCTTTAGAAAAGATTAAATGGATGATCTTTATCTTCCTCTTAACAGCTATATCACAGAGTAATCTCTTCTGCTGATTTCTTCCACACAAACCAAACAAATCCTATAAACAAAATTGCTGGAGGTGGAGAAAAAGCAAGGGTTTGAAGCACATCCAAACCACTAAGAATCATTCACTTTCCTTTCAAATGCAGCATTAGCAATAGAGCTCTAAATCAATGAAAGGGCTAAAATTAGATTATATGCCTGAGATCAGATGTGAATCACAACTTAATCATATTTTCTTTTATTATCACTGCCTTTACCCTTTTATTTTATCCTGAGAAATTAGGTTTCTGACTTGAAATGAGAGTGAACTGTGAAGGCATGAAGCCCTGCTGGCTTAGACCACACCAGATCACCTGTGGATGGGGGCCCAAAACATCTGCTGATTGGAAGATTTAGGCTGCACTTGAAACTGAGCTGGAACCATTTATCAGTTAGTGCTGTGCCTCCCTCCTCCAGTCCTCTGATGCTTCAAGTAGCCCTTATCCTGAGAAACATCACTGCTAAAGCTTACTAAATGAGGTTTAAAACCCACTCTGCAAGTGAAAGAGTGGGACAGCAAACAATTCTCTCTTGCCTGTGGCATGAAGCTCAGGGAGCTATGTTCTCATCTGCTGTATTTTCAGCTGGAGCTGGGGTGAAGTGCACCAATGTCTGAAGGCAGAGGTAGGAGGTGACCTTCAGATTCAGTGTGAGTGAGGTGTGTCAGCATGCAGCTGATGTGCAGCAGTTCATAGGCAATGGCAGCTGTAGGGATTATTTCCCTGCAGATAGCGCCAACTTCAGTCTGGATTTGTGCGCACACCACTGCAGGAACCTGAATCATAGAATCAGAATTGTTAGGATTGGAAGGGACCTCAAGGATCATCCAGTTCCAACCCCCTGCCATGGGCAGGGACACCTCACACCAGAGCAGGTTGCTCACAGCCACATCCAGCCTGGCCTTAAAAACTTACAGCGATGAGGCTTCTACCACCTGCCTGGGCAACTTGTGCCAGAGTCTCACCACCCTCATGGGGAAAAACTTCTTCCTAACATCCAATCTGAATCTACCCATTTCTAGTTTTGCTCCATCCCCCCCGAGTTCTATCCCTACCTGACACCCTAAAAAGCTCCTCCCCAGCTTTCTTCTACGCCCCCTTCAGATACTGGAAGGCTACAATAAGGTCTTCTCGGAGCCTTCTCTTCTCCAGACTGAACAGCCCCAACTCTCTCAGTCCATCCTCGTAGGAGAGGTGCTCCAGCCCTCTGATCGTCCTTGTGGTCCTTCTCTGGGCATGTTCCAGCACACCTATATCCTTTTTGTAATAGGGATATGTACACCTGAGAAGTGACCTTGGCACTGTGCCTGCAATGGGAGAGGTGCCTCTTGGTGGCTGTGTCTCTGGCTGGTTGTAGCTGGAGAATGATGCTGACCTGAATCTGTGGACAGTGCAGGTGTAACAAGTATCTGGCTGCCAACAGGACAAAGATTGACAAAGCCAATGGTGCTGCAGGAGAGGCACCTGCAGAGACCCTGTGTGCAAACCCAGTGTGCAAACCCAGCAGAGGTGTCCTCAAAGATGTCCCTGTCTGACACACCTTGAACCATTCTCCCTGCTGCTAAGCACGTTCCAGTGTCTGTGCACTTGGAGGAGAGGCAGGACATGGCACTACAGTGGTGACCACACATGCCAGAACATAACCCCCTTGTGAGTGAAGGTTCCTGTCATCACTGTGCAGCACTCTGGTGTACCATGCTGTGGTGGTGAAGCAGGGCAGGGTGGGCAGCAGGTTCTGCCTCAGGTCTGGTGCTTGGGATCAGGAGACAGGTGTGTGTGAAAAGGGTCCTCCACCTCTCTTCTGTGCAGCCATGGCACTTGCCAAGGCATCATTAGTGGGGCTCTCATGTTTCAGGTCAAACTATTGAGCAGCTGCTGAAGTGCCAGTCAGTTGGGAGCCTCGGAAACAAACCATCCCTTGTTTCTCATCAGCCCTGTGACAAACTGCCTTCCCCAACCTTGGCTTTGGCCCTGAGGCTTTCAAGATGGGCAAAATGTGAGATTTTTTTCAATGATGTATTCTTCTGGATCTGTTTAATACCCCTTTATCAATTTAATGTGCCACATTAATGAGATTTTGCTTTTTCCATCTCTTCCATAGAGCTGATTACTTAGCCTGTGTGGTTCATGTTTGTTTGTTTTTTTTAAAGGAAACTGCAAGTGAAGAAGTTGAATGTTTGCTTCAGTTGAAGAGAATATTTCCCAAGTCTGAGTGGGAAAAGGTGAAAAAGAGAACTGGAGGATGTTGCTGGTAGGTATGATCATGACAGGAAGCCAAGACTAGCAGTGTGATTGTCAACAGGGAACAAGAAGTCCCAGCTGAGGTGATGCTGCCGTACAATATGCTTTCTGTGGCCTGCTGCCTGCTGGACTTTGTGGCCTGGAGAGCAGCGTCTGTCATCAAAGATACTTTCCTGGTCCTTCATCTGCTGGAGTCTGAATTATTCTGCATCTGGTTAATGTCCTCTGCTGGAATTGGCAAGCTGTGATATTTTTTTCCCTTGACACCTGCTACTGTAAAGATTTTGAACAGCCATGGAAAAAAAAGAGTCCATGTGAGCAACCTTCAGCAGCTGGCAGCTGAGCGCTCTTCAGACTCCAGGCAGCTTAGAGGTGTCTTGGCCGTTCGGTGCTCCGCAGATATGGACGCTGAGCTTTTCTGGCACGTTCTCACATTGGCCTGGTCGCTCTCACCATGCTAGTACATGGGAAAGAAGACTTCCTTTCAGACATAGCTTACATCATCCTGGAACTGGTCATTGCGGTGCTGGCCATCCTGGGCAACATCCTGGTCTGCTGGGCGGTCTATCTGAACAGCAACTTGCAGAACGTCACCAACTATTTTGTGGTGTCCCTGGCTGCTGCTGACATTGCTGTGGGCGTGCTGGCAATCCCTTTTGCCATCACCATCAGCACTGGCTTCTGTGCCTTCTTCTATGGCTGCCTTTTCATTGCCTGCTTTGTCCTGGTCTTGACTCAGAGTTCGATCTTCAGCCTCCTTGCCATCGCCATTGACAGGATCATTGCCATCCGCATACCCCTCAGGTGAGCACAGCTTGGGCTGGGGCTGGGCATCAGCAGAGCCAACAGATCTGGAGATGAATTGGGAAAGGAAAAGTTCAATGAGGAGCAGCACTTTTCCCTCTTGTTGTTGGAGAGAAAGCTTCTAGGTCTTGGAGGCTGCCTTGGCTGCTGGATTTTCTGGTGGCTTCTTTTTGCAGTTCTCTGTCCTGCCACTAGGTGATCTTTCAAGGTTCCTTCCAGGCCCTAACGTCCTGTGATTCTGTGATAACCTCCGTAACCTAAGCTCTGAGCACAACCAGAAGCACCAGAAGGCTTACTGTGGGGAAGTGGAGCTAATGCAGTATATATGATAGAGGTGAAGTCACCTTGTCTGCTTCCTTGTGGGGAGAATGGAGGACTCTGCCTGCAGCTGGAGCAGCAGGGCTGTGGTTGGGAATTTTTTCTTGGAGTCTTTTGGATGTGGAAGGAAGAGAAGCAGCAGGTGATGAAGAAATGGGTCTTGAGAAGATTTGGAATAGCTTAGGCACTGCCTCTGCAAGCAAAGCACATTTTAGGTCAAGTCAGAGGCTTGTCCCAACCCAGACCTGCAGGTGGTTACTCTGTTGTCTGCTCTCTGGAGTTTAAGGGAAGGAAAGGGTGTTTCAATACTAGAGATTGAAAGCTGGATATGACTAGCTGCTGCTTCATCTGCAACCAAGAAGGCT
Source organism: Indicator indicator (assembly GCF_027791375.1). Classification (NCBI taxonomy): domain Eukaryota; kingdom Metazoa; phylum Chordata; class Aves; order Piciformes; family Indicatoridae; genus Indicator; species Indicator indicator. The sequence continues at coordinate 1,785,708 of NC_072035.1, forward strand.
GAGAGGGGGACAAGAGAAAGTTGTGCCACGCAGAGGGGCTGCCGCTGGGTTCAGTTTTCCAGAAACACTTTGTTATGACTGGGCTGTGTTTAACTGTGGCCACGAAGCAGCATTGCCTGTGGTAGGCTGGCTTTGAGAGCTGTGTGACAATGCTTCCAAGTCATTCAGTGAGCTCAAAAGATGCAGAAGAAGCCCTAGGAGGGGCTGGTGCAGGCAGAGTGTAGGAGTCTCCTTCCTTCCTGTCTTGTCCTTGGGAGGATGCAGCATGCTCTCAGAAAGAGAGACTTGCTTCCTACCCTAAGAGTAAATGATGTGCAAGAATGGAATGAGTTCCTGAGTGGTGTGCTCTCAACCTGGAGCTTTTGGACATCCTCCCTCCTGGTCTGCTGAAATCACTGCTGTTGGCCTGCACAACGGAGTTCTGTCTCTTGTGCATGCTTCAGTCATCTAGCACTTAACGTCCATTGACACAAACCTCCCATTCAAAAGCATTCTCCTTCCTCGAGCTGTGGAGGTCACCTTTCCATGTGCAGGGTAGTCCTTCTGCAAGCCTGTGCTGCTAGAACGTTACCATTAACTGTTGGGTTCCAAGCTTACAGCTGTACCTATTACAGCTTACAACATGGAGTTGTAAGGAGTAACTATTCCATGCCATGATAAATGGTACCAGGACACCTCTGCAGCTTGCCTCTGAAGGGCTTTTCAGTAGAGCTCATGTCCTGAATTCATCCCTTGTGAGCTAACTCTGAAGACTTTTGTTGACATTTTAAGCACTCTCAGTGCTAGAGGAGGACTTGCAAAGAAAAGGATTTTAAAATTCTGGATTTCTGCCCATTTTTGGGGGTATCACTATAATTATATTGTCTTGATAACTGAATTTCCTGGCACAGGCACTGTGCAGAGTCTGTTACAGCCGTGGTATTGCAGCGGTGCTGGATGTGCACCGCTTTCGCTCTTTTGTTTTTGAAGAAACAAAGCACGCCCTCTGGCACCCTGGCAGCAGTGCAGCTGATGGGACACAGAAACCCACCAGCAGATCTATGGGTTCCTCCACCTCCTTGTCCTCTGCTGGTTTGTCTCTTGACAGTGGGAGTCAAGAGCTTATCAGTGGTGTTTGCCCTTAGGAACATATGGATGGATGAGCATTGGATTGACTGCCTCAGACATGCTGAGAGGGTAAAGCTGAGAAGGGAACTGGGATCCCATTCAGCCTGCTCACATCCTCTTTTTTTTTTTTTTTCCTTTTTCTACTACCTGGTTGTCTCAAAAATGTGTCCAACCATTGGAAGGAAAGGTCTGCCATAAAGATTTTTCACCCCATCCTTTAACGTCTGGGAAAGCCTCTTCCCCCTCAGAGGACTGGAAGGGGATACCAGGCATCCCTAACAACCACTAGATGAGGCCTTTAAAACTTACAAAGTCAGAGTTCCCTCACTCTAGTGAAAGTGAAAAGGGCCAAGCTTTTTTTTTTTTTTTTAAATTCTTCTTCTTTTTAACTCTTTCATGTCTGATCTGTCCACCTGGCTCAGTGGATCCATACATGAATATATATTCCCACCCAAAATCCTTGTCAGCATGGAGAAGGCAGAAAAGTGACATTTCTGATACTGCTTGTCTGGGGACACCTCAGCATAGAACCAGAGCTAACTTTGGAATTATTTTTTTTTCCTGTGGATAAAAGACTCTGCCCCAAAAAAACTGCAGCGAAGAAAGACATCTATAGGTAAAACACAAAAATACATAACCTCTCACAAGTTCTACCTTGCAGGTGATTAAAACGTTGGGTAGAATTTGATAAACTTTCCACAAGTTCTCAAACCCTTTGCTGAGTTCTGCCAGCTTTTAGACAAGTTGTAACTCTCTGCAGGTGGCAATGAAGTATTCCTGAAGAAGAGAGTCTGAGTCATTGTTCAGGCTAGGGTAAAATACAGCCTCTGCCTAGAGGCAGAGATACCTGCAAACATGTGCTCAATGATAGAAAACTCTTGAGTGTGCTAAACAAAACTGGCTGCCAGTCCAAGCAGCCAAGAACATAGCCAAGAACAATTGCTGCTTTCCAGGCTCTCTGGTGCCAGCAAATGCTCCATGGGCACAGTGCCCAGCCACGTGTTCTCATGCAGGAGTTTGTGGTGAAGGAAAGGTAGCTCTGGAAAGAGAGGAGAAAGGTGCTTCCTGCAACCAAACAGAAAAGTCACCTCAGGTTTCTGCTTGCTCTGTGTGCTGGGTTCAGGTATCTATCTGTGGCACAAATACTTCTTCAGGGCACACAGTGCCAGCTGCTGTAGCATGCTGGAGCGCAGATCTGCAGGGCACACAGTGCCAGCTGCTGTAGCATGCTGAAGTGCAGAGCTTCTCCTCTGACAGAAGCTTGTGCAGGAATCATTGTCTCAGTGACATACAACTTGGGCCAAGCACTCAGGGGCGTCGCATCCTCAGCCAGATTATTCCAGGCAGCTCAGCTGAACCGTACACTGACCGAGGGCAGTTCTGCTCCTGCAGTCAGTTTGCCAGCCTAATGGCTGTGACAGCAGCAGGGCAGGAGAAATGATTTGGGGGGAGACATCCACATTTTCATGTGTTTGCAAAAGTGGGCTTTGTTTTCTAGAGGAGTCAGGTAGCCCTATCTCTGCACAACCAACTCTACCACCAGTGTCCCTGTGCTCTGCACTGATGTTCTTTGTGCCTGGAATTTCACCAGCAGAAGTGGCTGTTTGTGTAGCCAGGCCAGTATTTTCCAGGAAGCACAAGAACTGCCTGTGCACAGACAATCCAGTGTTGTCTGGACACACCAGACATGCTACAAAGTCACCCACCAGTGATGTAGAACTGTAGACCAGCTCCTTTCAGCAGGCTGTATCTCCTGCATAGGTGCTTGCAGCTCCCAGTGTATGTGATGCTTCCTGAAAGCCCTGAATGATACAGAGGGCTTTGGCCTGGCTGCTGTGAACCTAGAAAGATGCCCACACAGGTACATGAGCTCTTCAGTGCTGGCCTGGTGACATCTCTGAGTGGGCAAGAGGAATATGAGCTCAGGGAAGTCCATCTGGACAACAACCTCAGCCAGAGCTGTCTCTTGTGGATCCTAGAAATTAAGTTCTCCCAAGCACATGAACCCTTCTCAGTGGGTACCTGGCCCCATGGTGCCACAGGCCATATCAGGAGATGCTGAGAGCTTGCTCTCTTAAGCCCTGGGGATGCTGAGCAAGGCCTTGTGGAAATGCTCTCAATGGTGGGTTGGAAATGGCCATGCTGTGGCTGCGAGGCGAGGGGCTTGCTTGGGTTTGGTGCTGCTCCTACGCCCTGCAAAGCCTCTTGCATGGGAATCCCCTGAGGGCAAGAGGGAGGGAGAAGTGGAGGGGTGTTTGCCTGGAGCAGTAATGAATATATTTTTAGTGGAAGGGACATCTCTAGTCGTGGGATAACAGCTGCACAATTTCCAAATTCCTGTGACAAGATGTAGCCAGTTCCAGGGCTGCAGGCTTTTGAGGTTTGTTTTTTTTTGTTTTGTTTTTTTTTTTTTCAGGCTTCCAGTGCCTTCAACCAATCTCTTGCTCCCTGGGTGTACTTTTCAAAGCACAGATGCTATCTTGCTGCGTTGATGAGTTGTGAAACTGAACAGCTCCCTGCTACCATCCATGTTGTGCCCATAGCATCCCCTAAGCACTGTGCACTGGATCGCCCTGGAGAAATTTTTGTAGCATAGAATCAGCCCAATCCCTCCCTCAGTTCTGGAAGGAGGCTTTCAGTGTATTTTGGGTACTGTAAATTGAGTGGCCCATGCTCTCTCTTTTTTCTGATTTTGAAATGCAGCTGAGAAAGGTGGGTGTTGTGTGGAGCCAGGTTTTTCCAAGGCCCGTCAACAGGAATTTCAAGCATGTGCAGGATCTCTGTTCTGTACCATGCCCAGCAAAAGCAGCTTCCCTCCTCTCCTGTCTTGAACTTGCATTGGGATAGGAATATGAACCTGTGGGAATAACCATCCCATTGAGGGATGGAAATATTTCTATGGCTTGGATTATTTTTTTTTTAATGTTTGTTTGCTGAGAGAATCCTGGGGACAGAGGGAGAAGGAGCACTGGGTAAACACTGGGAGCCCAGTGCTACTGTTGTCCAAGTGCAGACGTGTGGGGTCAAGCACAGTGTGCGACCCAGGCTGGACAATGTGGGAATCCAGCCATCGATTTTCCATGCTAAGCATTAGCAGGGGAAGAAAATTGCATTGAAATGCAGTGAAAATGATGTACATTTCCAGAAAGAAGAACTGGTGGAGTCAGCTCAGGACTCGCAGGAACCTGTGAGGCCTTGGGAACTGGCTGTTGTCTGAAGCAAGCCAAGGCCCTTGGCTGCGCTGGCAGAATCTCACTGTGCTGCTTCTTGCTTCTTTCAGCAGAACTAAAAGTCAGCTAAAAGCACTGACTTCAGCCAGGCAGTATCAATACCTCTCTCACTGCAGCCCCTTTGGTGTGTGCAGTGCAGCCGCCAGCACACCTGCAGTCAGCACTGTCCTCAGCTTCACTCCTCCTTTCTCAGAGAGATGTGGGGTCAGCCTAGCTGGGCTGCTGAGGAGAACTGCTGCCTTGGCTCAGTCATTTAGGGAAGGTTGGTGGAGCTGGCCTTCCTCAAAGTGCTGTTTGTGCAGAGTGAGGTGCTGTGCAAGGTAGTGCAGCCTGGCTTCCCATTTGACTTGGCAGAGCTGCCCTGGAGCACGTCTGAACGTGGGACTGATGGCCCTGTGCCTCTGGGTTCTCCTGTGCTATCTGGCTTGCAGATCTGCTGCAGGACAGACTTAGCAATTCCTTGCTTTAAGACTGCTCCTTTGCCAGGGAGGAGGAACTACCCCAGCCTTCAGAGAGAGCCACAGTGGTCTTCATGCTCAAGGATCACAGCGGTGCTGTTGATTATCCAGGCTGCAAGATCTGTGTGGATTCCCAAGTGGGCTGGTGGAGTAAAAGAACACAGATGAAAACTGTGTTGGTTACCTTGCTTTTCTGTCACCTATTTACTGTGAAAGATGAGGGATGTAGGTGGCATACAGTGTCCCCATGGGGGCCAAGCTGTGCTGTGCTGTTCTGCACAGAAGTCCAAGGGCCCAGCTAAGAAGCAAGTGCTGCCTTTCTTGCTGTCTTCTGTGACAGTGGGCCGCTGGGAAGTCACTTGGGTACTAGGGGCTGTCTAAGGGATGCTGATGTAACTCCCATTTTCTCTGCTCTGCAGGTACAATGGCTTGGTGACTGGCTCTCGAGCTAAAGGCATTATTGCCATCTGCTGGGTACTGTCTTTCATCATTGGCTTGACACCAATGCTAGGGTGGCACAAGCGCGCCCAGATCGAAGAGCTGGGTTCCAACAGGTCCTCTCCCATCAACTGCAGCAACAGCATGGTGGTATGTCTCTTTGAGGCCGTGGTCACCATGGAGTACATGGTCTACTACAACTTCTTTGCCTGCGTGCTCTTGCCCCTCCTCCTCATGTTTGGTATCTACTTGAAGATCTTCATGGCAGCCCGGCGTCAGCTGAAGCAGATGGAGAACAAGATGGTCCATGGTGAACGTTCCCGCTCCACCTTGCAGAAAGAGGTCCATGCAGCCAAGTCTTTAGCCATCATTGTTGGGTTGTTTGCAGTCTGCTGGCTTCCACTACATATAATTAACTGCTTTACTCTTTTTTGCCCAAACTGTGCCCACGCTCCCCTCTGGCTGATGTACCTGGCCATCATCCTGTCTCACGCCAACTCGGTCGTGAATCCTCTAATTTATGCCTACCGGATCAGGGAGTTCCGCTATACCTTCCGCAAAATTATCAGCCAGCACATCCTGGGCCGCAAGGAGCCCTTCAAGGCAGGAGCAGCCAGCTCCAGGACTTCCACTCATGGTGGGGACCTGGAGAATGCCAGCATACGGATCAGTGAGTATGCACTGGAGGTGTACGCCAATGGAGAAATCCACAGGGATCCTGAAAAGCAGGACTTAAACAAATGCAAAGCTGCCTTGGAATGGCACCAGAATGGAAATGCTCTGGATGTGGAGACAAATGGGCATCTCCCACACTCCTGCAAAAATGGACTTCTCTCAGATGCATGCAGGACCAGGGAGCTTCACAGTGAAGAGCTCATTGATGCCCAGCTGTCTTACTCAGAGCTGGACAGAGCAGCCTTCGCAGCAGCTGATGTGTCCTGATGAGATTTTCCGAGTCTTCCTGGTAGAATCCTTGTTTGATTTTTTTGGTGACCTCTGCTGTGGCAGAAAGGGAGGCTGGGGGGCGGGGGGAGAAGTGTGAATCCAGATCGTTGTGGAGAAAGGGGTCCCTACCCAGGACCGTTGGGATGATCCTAAATCTGAGACTGGAGAAAAGCCAAGAGACCACTGAAGTGGACTAAGGAAGGAGGGACACATTACCCACGAGTGACCTGTCACCAAGAGCAGTGCCAAGGTCAAAGGTGGTGTTCCAAGTTCAGCACGTGTTGACCTGCTGAGGCAGGCTGTATCATCACACTGCACTGTGCCCTGTGCTTGTGCTTGAATGTGGGGCTCGCTGCCTACCCACAGGAACAAAAGCATGGCTGGAAGAATTCCCTGAGCTGCAAGGAGCAGCAGGGAAAGGGCCTCTTACTACTTTGGCCCTGCAACAAACAGAAGGGGGATGATAGCAACATCTATTGGTGAGGATGGATGCCAGCAGCTGCTTGGAGAGGGAAGGAATTTACGTTTGGATACCTTCAACCGTGGCATTTTGTCTTTCAGTTCATGTTTTTAAAGCTTATCCTGCAGTGGGTTGCTGGAATGAGTTTTGTGTCTGGATGAGTTTATGTTAAGTTATAAAAGATGACCAAGAGCTCAAATCTACTCCCTGAGAGCTCGCTGCTCCAGGTGCACAGGGCAAATGTAACCTAAAGTTGTCCACTTTGTCTAACAAATGATGGAAGCAGAGTCGGTCCTATGGATTTGCCTCAGCAAAAGGGCTGTTAGGAGGACTTGGTGCCAGGCTTTGGTTTGTGTCACCAGGGTGTTCATGCCCCAAGGTGCTGTGAAGGGCTGTGTAAGCTGTTCATATGCTTGTGGACACTGTCTGCTCTTTCCCCCTTTCTCTGTGCTTGTTCTCCTGAGCTCCTAGAATGCAAATTCATTCCATGGCCCCAGATCTGTGTGAGGGGAACTGATTTTCCATATTTTGGTTATATTGATCCTCACTCAAAAGGCTCTGGAATTTTCTTCTTTCTCAGTGTGGGGAGGAGCATCTCCACACCTGTCCCTTGCTTTGGAACTGCAGTGAGCTCTCTTCAAGCCCCTTTTCTCCAGTGATTGCAGGGTGTTTCCTGATGTGTTTTACTGTGGGGCCTGGTCCCAGTGTCCCTGCAGTGCAGAGGCCAGGAGAGCTGGGTCTGTCTGGTTAGCAGATGCTCCTCCTCTGAGAAGCTGAGATGAGGCAATGACAGCAATCAGCTTAGAAACTGTAGCAAGCTGTGTCAGAGAGCAAATATGTGCTGCAGCCACTGATATTTGTTGTAGAGGTGTTTCACAGCAGCTTGGTAATTTTCTGTGTCACTTATGAAGCCCAACAGCTCAAGGACTGCAGAATGGCACAGCAGCATAATTCTACCCAATCATTGTCTGGGGTTTGTTTTCCAGGCAAAAAATCCATGGCCAATACCACCAGCCTTCTGGAGAGACAAGCAGTAATTGTCCTATTGGAAAAATAGAAGTCTGGTAATTCTAGGGATCCGAAGCTTCTTCCCTAGTTGAAAGCATCAGAAATATCATCCCCCAAACCTGCTTCCTCCTTATGTCTCTCCAATAGCATTTTCCCCAAGCCAAACAATCTCATTGGCAGAAATTGAAGAGGAACTGGATTTTGATACTTGAGGCAGAGCAGGTTGGGTTTGAGTGTTCTGAGTCCATGTTTATTTTAAATACTGAGAACTGTCAAAATGAAAAGTTACTTTTATTTGAGGAGAATCTTCTTTTCACCAATCTCTCTATGTGAAGGGGGGGAGTAGTTTATAGTGCTGAACATGTTCAAATATGCAGCTGCTCCAGGCTAGCAGAAAGCTTACTGTGAGGTGGATAAAAAGATGTGGTTGCAAGCACAATCCCTGACGGAAAGCCAGGCAAGCCTGCAGAAAAATGGACTGCACGGTTTAATGGGCTTGCTGCCTCCTTGGCACGGCTCTTCCACCTGGGCTAACGTCAGAGCAGTGGATTAGCACCGTGAACAAGCACTAAGCCCTTTCCCTGTGGCTGACGTCGTGGGCAGTTCCTCTGCAGGCTGACTGGGGATCTGGTTACTTCTGATGGAATATTTCTCTAGGTTATTTGTGAGGTGGCTCCTCTGACCTCCTGCAACAGTGGCAGAGGAACTCAGTCAGGAACATGGGGGTCTGATCTCTTTGGGCCGCAGTTGGGAGCTGCCTGTTTCTAAGAATAACACTGGATGACATCCGGTGTCCATGTCAATAACAATCAGGTCCTCAAAGAAGCAGAGCAGAGGAGGAAGTGTGGGAAAATACCAGCGTCGCTCATGCTGGAACACAGGCGGCTGCAGAAGCGACTCCTGGTGAGCCTCAGCTGCCATTCTGAAGGGATGGTTTATGCCACATTGCATCAGACTTCCAGCAGCTGGTGTGCCTGGGTTGCTTTCTATTGTTTCTTGAGTTTCTTCACACTCCATTACAGCAGCTTCTTGCTTGGTTGCCACAAGAATCAAGCTGATCTGTGTTGACATGACAAAGTTAGGATTGTTCCTCTGGAAAACTTTCCTGCCCAAGCAAGTCGCCGTGTGAGCTTGCTGAGTTTCCAGGTGTCTTGGGGTCAGGTTTGCTGTTGCTGTTTAAGATACCCCCAAGTGTATCCAGTCTCTTTCAATGTTAGTGATCCAGATTTGAAATTAAAAGAGTGTGTAAAAGGTCCAGAGGATATATGCAGGAAGAACTGCTGTGGGAGTAAGGAGGCAGCAGGGTTTAGATAGAACTGGAAGTCCCTAGCCACAGGAAGGAAGGGATGGCAACTGCACCGCATGCTGTGTTGCCTTCTGGGAAACATGTATCTGAGATGGACCTTCAGAAGGTGTTTCCAAAGCAGTTTTTGGGGGCATCATGAGCCTCTTGGACAGAATTTTGGACTTCTTATTTCTTGTTTTCAAAGGGTCATGATTTCAAGGCTTTTTTTTGTTTCAAAAAGGAAAAAGAAGCTCTTGGGTCCCATCAATGAAGTGTGCTCCTTCCTTCCCCTGGCAGCACTCTCCATCCTTGAGAAAAGTGTCTCTCTTCCAAACTGCACATGGCAAGGATCATTAGAAAAGTGAAAACTGAATCATTTTTTTCCTAATCTCTCCACTCGTATCCCCATTCTTATTCCAGGTGGAGAATGTTTAGCTGTTGAAATATAATAATAGCTCTTCTGGATAAACAAAGATGGCACCAAGAAAAAGGGATGACCAGGAGAAGTTGGAGAAGACCTCCTTGGGAATCCAAGGTGCAGTGGGTCCAGAGAGTAAGAGCTGGGGTAAGAAGAGGCTAATTTCATTGAACTGGAACATCTTACTAAAAATGGCCGTAGACCCATGGAGAGATGTGGTGCCTCCTTTGGCAGAAGGGCATTCTGTGAAGTTCACCATTCCCTGGAGACTCTCTTAGGCTCCAGGGTTTGTTTGCTTTTGTAGGGTTTTGGAGAAAGTTGAGTTTGATCAGTTGCCAGGAGCAATTTTATCAAGAGTTCTTCTTTTAGCTGTCTCCTCAATAGGGCACTGCTTTTGGTGTGTGTAAATAAACTCACTCACAGCTTGGTCCTACAGACTTCATCTGCAGCTCAACAGAAAAGCAGTTTGGCCTGGTGGGACAGCTGGAGTTACCATAGACAGAAATAGTTTGCCACTGATCCCATTTGGTGCTAGGAAGCTGATTGTGCAGATGGACTTGGGAGTTACATGGAGTAATCTGAATTCTTGAAGGTTCCTTGAAAAGGGGCTCCAGGGGATGCTGCTGGATGTGGAAAAGTCTTAAAGGTGTGGGAGCACGCTGGAGGGTTGCAGTAGATGGGAAATCTTGGGCATGAAGGAAGATTTGCAGAGAAGTTTTTTGGGAGGATTTCAGGGGAGCAGGAATGTGCTGAGAGGTGCTGGAGATTGCACAAATGGTGCTGACATGAGACCCAAGTGTGATTTGTGGAGGAAGGACTCTGGGAAGGATGTACTCTTACAGCTCTCCTGGAGTCACTGCAGAGGGTCAGCTTTGCCTGATGTTTACAGAAGGTTGATTTCATATGGTCTGTATGACTAAGGTAGAGCTGGTGCTTGAGGATTATCCTTTTCAGATATATTGTCTCATTTCAGTAGCATTTCCAGGTCTGAAAACGAGCCTGTCTGCTTCCTGAGCATGAACCCTATCTAAAACCAAACCATTCCAGCCATGCTGCATGGGCAGGATGAGCATGCTGTAACAGCACTGCAAAGCATTAAAACTCTACAAAACTTGCTCCTGCTGTTTGCTAAGTTTAGCTGCCTAATAATTCTCTCCCAATTTGTTTTGGGCATCAAACTGCACTGAGTCATACCAGAGAGGTTTTGCTTTCGAGCCCTGAGCTTCTTTACAGTAAAACACATCAAGGGTAACTAAAATCACACCAGATCCTCATTGTATGACAGGTGACTATCCCTGACCGAAAGAGTACCCTCAGATTGGGGTACTGTTGTGTATAATTGCCTATCGTATTTGTCTGCTGGGACTGTTCACACAAGGCTGTGTTCAAACCAAGACTGGAACCTGTTGTTCTGAGAACATCTTTTGCTTCCCCTACTCCACCCCAGGAACTGATGTTCCTGCCCCCTGGCTGGTGGAGCAGTTGTCTCTGTGGTCTGCAAACCAAGGCAGTAGGAACACCCTGCTGTACATGCTGGCACTAGAAAACAATTACTCTTTTAATTTAAATGTTTTATGAATATAGTTGTTGCTTTCCCTCTGTCACTTACCAGTGGGAAGGCAGGGGAGGGAAGGGGGTGGGAGAACCTGTGCATGCAGATGTATTTAAAGTGCATTGACCAAAGGTTTTCTTGAATCTGTGAAGTTTTCCTATCTGTGAAGTCATCAGACTGCTGGGCAGTGAGGAGCCGCTGGTGCTGCTGAGTCTGTCTTGGTTACATTTCTTAATAAGCATTAAAATAATAAAATATATTTGTAAAAGGGAGTGTGAGTGCCTTTGTCCCAGGAAGATGGGGCTGGCTGGCCGTGCTCTGTGCATTAGTTTATTAGCTGTCTCCACAGACTGATCCTTCCCGAGAGCTCTTTCTGGCACTGTTCTTTTGCAGGAGCTGCTAGCATGGATAAGGTGACAGACCCAGCAGGACTAGAAGACCCCCTCACATCTCTGTCATCTGAGGACCTATCATCTTGGCACTAAATGTTTAGAGCTGTGTACTGAACAGGAGGCAGAGCACTGCATCTGCCCAAACCACCACGTGTTGCATAGCACCAGCTGAAGGAGCCAGGACCAGACCATGGAACTACTCTGCCAACTGTGGCTGGAGCATCCCAGCCTGCCTGCTCTTCTTTCACATGGCTCTGCTGCTGCACCTCTGACCTCCTTGCAAGACTATCACAATTCCAGACCTCTGTCCTGTTCTGCTAATGCTGCTCAGGCTGAGCTAGCCCCAGGCCGATGTCAGCTAAATGAGTCTGGAAATGGAGGCAGTGAATCCAGATGCTGCTGTGGTGTCTCAGGCCAGTTCTGAGCAATGCTGACAGGATAAAGCAACAATAATTTCTATCTTTTTCCAGATGGCAGCTGCCAAATGTGTGTGTGAGTAGGTTAGTGAAAGTCTGTACAATCCAGGAGCCTTTGGAAGTGATACAAATTCACCAGATAGCCATCAGCCACTGGCCATTCCCTCTTTTGGTTCACTTTGCAGCTGGGCCAGAGGCCTCGCTGGAGGCCCCACTTTGTGGAGAGGTGCTGGCACCCTGGTGCTCTGCAGCCAGCTGTGCTGGACTTGTTCAATCAACTGTGTAGTTGAAAAGCTTTTTGATTTTTTTTTTTTCCTCCCCCTTCTTTCACAAACAATGTGCATTTTGTTCTGCAGCATCAAAGACCAGGAGCTTGGAGGAACAATGGGCATCTGCAGGAGCCCAGGGGGAACAATGGTCCTACCTGGGCTGGGGAAAAAAGTACCTGAAAGAACAGAGAGAGCTCCTAGTTTAACAACACAATTGGCCCAGTCTGGAGATCTCTGCTCAGAAATCTACAGCTTGGCTCAGTCACCCAGAGAAACTAGACTGTGCAGGGCTTTTGCTGTTGACTCAGAGCTGTCTTGAGGACAGGGTAATACAGAGTGCAGCACTGGGGAGCAGATGACATTTCTGAATGGTGTAGTAGGATGGAGCTGTGGAAGGTGCTGTTTTCCCTAATAATGACTGGAGAACTTCTTGGCCAAAGAGCTTTACACAGTATTTAAAGCAGCAGGATCTTCCTTGCCACTTCTTCCCCCAAACAGGAAGCCTTTGCTTCTAAGAATAGTGGATAGGAGTGCCTGCTGTGCTCATGACCATCGTGTGTTCCAAGGAGAAGTTTCAAGGAGCTAAAATCCCAGCACCTTCTCTGAGGCTGTGGACCTTACAATTTACTCTCACAGGAAAGATTCCCACTGAAGTGACCAAGTGAGGAGTAAGATTCCCCATTTCTTCATTCAGGGGAGGGAGAAAGACTTCTGCCAGCTCAGAGTGATCTTCTCTGATCCCACAAATAAGGCCCTCAGGTTAGATGATGTAACTCACTGCACTGAATAGCAAGTGGAGTTGTATTTCTCCCTGATTGCCCAGTCTCCTCTTCAGTGCTGTTTTGAGAAGAAAGGGGAACACTGCTGAATACTGGAGATGTTTTTTCAGAAATGACCCAGTGGATGGGACTGTTGGAGGGGTTTTGTCAGTAAGATGAGTCACTCTTAGAAGCACGATCATTTCTCTGCTGTGGCTGAGATCTTGTAGGGTGACAGGAAAGTATTACCCAGATCTCAGAAAATCAGAAATTCATTTCAAGAGCTGAAGTCGTTATAATACATCAAAGAAATTTATCTAAGTCAAGTCTGGGTTGCAGAGTAGCATGGTGAGTTTTCAGTAAGTGAAAGGCGAGGTCTGGGAAAAGAGCTTTCAGTCTACAAGTTCAGGCTAAGCCATGTGAAGATGAAGTTCTTTGGAGTGCAGATCCACACTGTGTGGTCTGAGTCTGTTGCACTGGACTCAGACCTGGGGCTGTGGATTTTGGGAGTGTACAACTGCAATCCAGAGAGGTGACAGCAATTCTACAGAACACAGGACAGACTTTAAACCTGCCAGCTTGGACACTTGACAGCATTGGAGCTGCAATTGCTCAGGCTTTGGTTGCCAAGGATTTGCCCAGAGCTCTAGGCAGCTCTATTTTTTTTTTTTTTTTTTTTTTTTGCCTTGCCTAAGGCAAGGAGATGAGGTAACAGCTCATAGTGACAGGAGAAAAAAAAATCCATGTGTGTGGTCTGTCTTGCTGCCTCAGCTGCTGATGAGGTCATAAGGATATCTTTTGGGCTCATATTAGTCCAGGATATTACTTCTAAATGGGAGTTAAGCATATCTCAGTTGGATACTTCAGGTTGCTGGAGAACTTAACAGATGCACCATTTGGCCATTTGGCATCCTCTGGCTGTGAAAGCTTATGCCTGTGCTTAAAGGTTCCTAGGGATGCAAGGCTCTTGTGCAGTGTGGTGATTGCATCCAGGGGAAAAAATAATCCTAATAAATGGCAACGAGCAGCGTGGATCAGTTTCTATGAAGAATGCAAAATGAGCTTGGGCCATCTCAGGGTAAGCTGCAGTCATGGTGCCTCTTGAACCCATGTCCTGTTATTGTTGGTGTGGAACATGAGGGTCTGGGCCAATGAAAATAAGGAAGGTGGCTTGACAGACAGAGATTTTATCTTTTGGATTCGTCATGACCTTTCTAGTGTATAATAAATAAAGTTGACTCAGGAATTGGCAAGTGCCCCATAACATGCAGTCCTGGTGTGGGGACTCGGCAGAATGTTCTGCTTAGCAATGCACTCTGTTAGCTTTGTTTGCCAAGTTCCTGTTTTGGAGGTGTGCTGAAGGGCTGACCAGTGGCAGATGCTGAAGCCTTCTTCAGGGCAGGTGCACTGGACCTGCTGTCTCTTACCATGCTGATCCAGGCTAGGTGAAGGTCATTTTGAATCCAATTTGATACAAATTTTTACCACAGGGCCATAAAAAGCAATGTGATGCCTTGTGTTGGAAGGATGCTGCTTGCAGTCGTTTAAATCTTGGGGTAAAGAGGATTCCCTGTCCCTCCCTGTGTAACCTGTCAGGCATTTCAGTCAGCATTGAACAGAATTGCTTCCTGTATTGATGTCTTTGGACAGCTCTGCCATGCACACTAGATCCTGTGACATTAAACAATTCCATCAGCCAGAGGATGTGGCCAGGTTTGGAGGTGACAGGAATGGGAGCTCTGAGACTTGCCTGCTGCCAAGCAAATCTCTGCCATGCCATGTCCTCTGTTAACCATGACTGTGAGCAGCTATAGCCAGGTTCTGACCTTGCCCTGGTGGCGAGGGTCTGTGATAGTCTGGGCTCTTTGCAGACAACTGGGAATCACCTGCTGCTAAACTGAAGCTTCTCTGTGGTGATAATACATCAGACTGTGAAGTTATTCTACAGAGCCAAAAGACACTGTGGGGAGAAAAGGACTAATGTTTGTGTTCCCAGCCCCAGAGAGGATACAGGGGGAGAGCTAGAGTTAACTCACAGAGATTATGGCTGATTCAAAGGCACAGTCTCAAAAGGAGAGCACCCAGCACTGGCACCAGGGTGCTGGGCTACATGAGCACTCAGCACCTGAAGGTAAAAGACAGCTGGCTCTCTGTTCTCTGAGGTGCCTGCCATTTGGGAGCATTCCAGTATTCCAAGTGTTTCCTGCCTTTATATGCATGCCAAAAGCACTGAGAGAATAGGGTGGAGACAAAAAAAATCTCAGACCCTCCTCAAGATCCTCCTCTAATTCCAGAAGGATCAAAATGCTAAAGGTTGCATTAGAAAAACAGAAATAGTATTTTCTCCCACCACTGCTAACTCAATGCCATAACTAAAGCTGGGAGTCAGCTGTGTGCTCTACAGCTGCATCTTCTCTGAATCCATGAGAAACAGCATTTTGATTTCCTTCCAGAGGAAATATACAGCAGTATCCCTAACTTGCACTGAGGCCTCACAGTCTGCAGAGCTAACCCATGCCACATTCATCTGCAGCCCACTTAAACTCAAGATCCCCTGTTCCTTATGGATTGAGCCAAGGCTTTGGGAATCAAAGCTTTTCATCAGAAACCTTTACAGCTTGCTTTCCCTGAGCGCTTGCTTTCCATGCAAGCTCCCTCCCATCCTAAGTTTTGCATTTCAGATGATCCCTCCTTTCCTGCCCTATGCCAGACCCAGGGAGCACAGGAAGTCTGTCTGAGATGCAGAGGCTGTGTGTCCTTTTCTGTGGTTCAGCACTGCCTGGACTTTCAGAGGAGCTGCAGCAGCAAGGCTGTGTGGAGGGGCACTGTGAGGCTGGAGGGAGGGCTGTGCTCTCTGGATGCTGACCACAGGCTCTGATTCCCGTGCAGGAGTTTCCCATCAGCATTCCATTTGGCAGCATGGTGTGGGACACGGGATCCTTCCAAGGAGAGTTTAATGCTCTTCCCATCAAAGTATGCTGCTGAGCCCTGGGGTCAGGATATCAGTGACATGTGGATGACACTGAACGCTGAAGCCTGCGTGTCAGCCAGGTCTTGGAAAAGGCTGTGCTCTGCCTGCTGCATAGATACTGCACTCTGGAGGGGGGGTTCTTGTCCACGGAGCTATGGTTTTGGTGTTTTCCAGGTGGATGTGTTCTCCGTGCTGGATGAATCCCAGCACTGTGAAAGTCCCGTCCCTCTTCTTCTTTCTAAAGAAATGCTTCTGCTGATGTCAGCTTCCAGGTAAGACACACAGGAACCTGCTGGCTCTCAGCATCTTTGGCCTTTGGCCTCTCCTGGTAGTCAGGCATCCTAAGGAAATTGGAAGTGACCTAAGGCTGTTTATCGGCTGATCTTTGGTCAGTTGCAGATGGAGAAGCAATGGCAGCTTTCCAGCAGGTGAGACCCTCCAGCCAGCTAGCCAGACAAGAAAAATAAACACAGGAAACAGCATCCATGCAATAAGAGAGGAGAGCCTGGGAGATCTTTCTGCTGTGTGTGTTTTGGGGGGGGGGGGAAGCACAAACCTTGGAGCTCTCTCTAACAGGAGCAAGCAGATCGTGAACCTTAACCCAAAGGAAGGAGTTACTGGATGGGCAGAGCAAAAGAGAGAAAAAGAGGTTTGTGCTTTGCCCATGCAGCGTAGGAGCTGCTCTCTAGGGTACGGGGTCTGTGGAATGAAGACCTTGGGTCCAGATGTGGGGTGAGTTAGTGCTTTGCTTAGGGCAGGGCCTCTGATTAGCTCTACTCTACCTGCCTGGTTTCCTCCAAAGCAGTTCTGAGGGTCTTCGTGTTGATGGAAACTCTGCTTTGTCTCTCCTGTGAAACCCATTCCCATAACTCTCGGCTTCTGCTTTGGTTCCCCCCAGATCCTGTAGGCTTTTCAGAACTTCCCCGTTGCTCTGAGGTTGTCCCTGATGGTGTGGCTGGGTAGTATTGTGGCAAGGCATCTGCTGCCTCCATCCCTGTGCTCAGCAAGATGGAGAAGCCACCTGTGGTGCCCAAAATAACCTCTCCCTGGGCAATCCAACCCAAATGGTATTGATAGTGGTGGGGGATTCCCACGCCTCATAAAGAGGCTTTTGTTGGGATGATCTAAGATGTGCTCCAGGCCTTGCCAGCTGTGGAGAGAAGCAGATGGATCTGCAGTATAAAAATAGATTGAAGCAGACTTGCTCTGCCTCTTTTCTTCACCAGCTCAAAGTACAGTACCAGAAGTGCCTCGTCAGCTGAAGCAGAGCAGAGAACTGGGTGCTTTGCAGCTGCCAGTCTGCATGGAGCCCATTAGTTGTTGTCACAGTCAGGAATTTATCTCTCTGCAGTCCCATTCGCCTTACAGCTGCCCTCTGGACAATCTTGCTTTGCTCAGCTGTTGGCAGTGTGTCACATCCTGTGGGTCTAGGGCAGTGGGAGAACAGGACACTTCCATGAGACACCACCTTCCTAAACTCTGCTATGCCTTGATTGGAGAAGCAGAGGTATTGGTCTGTGGCCATGGCCTCTGGATGAGATCTCTGAGCAGCACCTAAGGAAACATCCTGAAGTTATGCACCAGTGTGCCATGGATGGTTTCAACCAGCTTTCAGGCTTTGCAGCAGTCAAGCCCTCGGTGTATTGCTCATGGAAATCTCACCTTTTCCCAACCCCAGCTGCAGGAGGAATATTTTGGAGTGCTATGATTTTTGTTGTTGCTCCAAGTAACTTGGCTGCTCCTTCCAATGCCGTAAGATCATACCTAAGCTCTGAGGGTAAAGCAACCTCCAAAGGCATCTGAGACTCCTTACCTTTGATCTCTCATGTAGATGAAAATGGGATGTCCCCTATGGATACCTCCTGGCCTCACTGTACATTTCCATTTAGGCTTAGAAGTTTTTCAGCTCTACAGTACGATGGTTTTGGTGCACAGAGGCAATTGCAAGGCTCTGTCAGTGGAGGATGTGGTCCCTCTGCACTGTGCCTGCAGAGCACTGTCAAGGCCATCAGTCCTGAGATGTGTGTTCAGATAAAACCCCCTTGTCAGCTGGCATCCCCACGCCATCCCCTCCTGCTAACTGAGTAAGGATCATGTAGATGTTTCCTGAATGGGCTTTTGTAAGGCACTAATTGTATACACTCAGGGCATCTTCCAGTGATGAATGTTCCTGAGGTAAGGTAATGGAAGGCAAATTTGCATGGGTGGGTGGGAGGAACAGGGCAGGGACTGCTGGCAGAGATCATGGGAGAACAGAAGAAAACCCTTTTGTTCCTGTACGTTCTAAGGGCGCTGTGTCTGTTTATACCTTGTTCCTCCAGCTTCTGTCTGGGCTGTGTTTTGCTGATGGCTGCACTCCTGCTCTCCTCCTCACATTTTGGGGGTATCTTTTCCGTGTCATCTTATGCATCTGTTCTGCTGCTTTTTCATTTTTGCCTTATTTTTTTTTGGTTTCCCCAAAACACAGCCCTTCCTAAGTCCCAGATTTGGGCACCTAACTTGGTGTAATAATTCAGCAGCATTTCTCCCATAAGTGCAGTGTGTGTAGCTGTACCTCTGTTTCTCTTGATGACCACTGAGGGTCATTTTTACTTTTATTTTTGGCTGTTAAATGCAGACAGAATACTTGAGCTGGAGGACGGGGAGCACTGAGAGCTCCCTCTGCTGTCCGTGGGCTTTCAGGTTCCCAAATAATTCAGCCCCCACTGCGATTAAATGTTGTGCCGAGGTTGAGATGGTACTGGGAGCTGCTCAACCTGGAGGTGACTGTAAAGGGCCCATAGCAAATACAATTATTGCTGCTGATAACCAAGGTCCAGTGCATCTCACAGCACCCTGTGAGGAGCTCTGCTGGCTTCTGGGTCACTGTGGGCACAGCCTGTGAGTGATCATCAGTTCAGGTTTGGATCCAGTATAATAAACCACTGAGAAGGGATAGACTTTGCAGTTCTGGTGCTCAGCAGAGGATAGCCTAGACTGGAGGATACTCATGCAAGAGGTCTGCCCTGATTGATTAGGTAACATCTGTGCTGTGTCATTCTGTGAGAGGCCAGAGGAAATAAAGTCCTGTTCAGTTTTGGGTAGAAAGCTCAGGTCTGCAAAGCAACTTGCTCTGTTGACTTCTCCAGTCATCCTCTTCAGGCAGGTTTCCCTACTCTTAAACAAGACAATGGTGGAAATTTAATTGTCTTCACCAGGTCCTCCCCAAAGTGACACTACTTCAGCATCAAGACCAAGGCCCTTAGGGAGGTGCTATGAAGTCAGTTGGGAATGAGGTAACCACAAAGGATTTTTAAAAGCGGTTAAGCAGCAAAAGAGCAAAAGTGCCTCTAATTATTCTGAATGTTTGCCTTACTAAGGTTATAAGCCCAGGTCCTTATTTATCCTGGTGCAGCCTGGAAAGGTTCTGGCTAGTTGCACTGGACAGTGCCTTGCCAGAGCACTTGCATCATGCTGGGTGGCAGCTACTGTCTTTGCCTCAGGCAGGCCAGCATGGCCTCTCACTTCATGTGTATGAGGCCACCTTTTTCTTTCAAAGGATTTTCTCCTTTGATGGCTTTCTGGATGGTTTTCCCCCAGCTTTGTCTCGATGCAGACCACACTCTAGAGCTGTGCTCAGGAACACATTCCTGTGTTTCTCAGCTGCAACATAATTGATCCTTTGTTATTTCCGTAGGTGCCCCTGAAGGGTGAGTAACTCTGGTCAGGAGTAACAAGACTTTCTGGCTCTGGCTGTTCACTGGTCTGACAACTCATAAAAGTGCTATTTTTCTTCACCTCAGTTGAACTGCTAACATGTCCCAGCATGCACAGGACACAGAAGCTCAGCAAACCCAAAGGGCTCATTGTTACACAAGGTAAGTCATCCTAAGTGGCTGGGCATTAGATGATGTCCAGTACTTCCCTCTGTTGTTTGTCAGGGATCAGACAGTGAGGTGATGAGGCAGAGCAGTCCATAGCATGAATGAAAAACACTGTGTTCCAATTCTCTGTGAGGCCCAAAACAGCCATCTCAGTGCTTCATGTGCCTCATTGGTGCTGAACCATCAAAGAGATGGTTCTTCTGTGGGTTAAACTGAACTCTCTGCATTTAAGAAGGGAAATGACCTTACATGGTTTTGGCTGTTAAGTTTGGCCCTTTGCTGGCAGCTGTACACACTGAACAAGGTAATGAAGAGTAGTGTAAAAAAAAAATATAGCTATAGGAGTAAGACAAAGGAGTAACAGAAACAACAAGCATCAATTTGTTCATTTGCCTGAGGTCATCCAGACCATATGGAAGCTGTGAATGTTAAGCAGGCAGCTGAGGGATGAAATATAAGTCATCTTAGAAGTTTGGTTTGAGTGTATGAAAGTAAGTGAGAACATACTTCTGGGTCAGTCACACATGGATGAGGGAAGCTGAACCACTGCCAAATCAGAGACAGGAGGAAGGAGTGGGATTACAGAGGTCTGAACTGGAAAGGCGTTATTGGCTAGAACATGAATATTTAGTCTAATGCTTAAGGAGAGGGAAAGGTGAAGAAAGGCCACAGGCATAGTAATTATTTGCAAACTGCACTGTCATCTCTCCCTCTGGTCAGTTTTAGCCATTGTGTGGAGCAGGCAGCAGTACATGTGCATGCTGCCTCCATCCATCTTCATGAGAGCTGGGCTAAATTGCATACCATTTGCAGGCAACTCTTACGTTGCTCCCAGCCTCTGTCCAGTAATCTGTGGCTCCAGGACAACATTTGGAAGCTGTGGGCAGGCAGAGGTTATTTTTATGCTGCTGTTCCTCTCACATTTTCATTCTCTTATTCTATAAAATCATGGTGTTGTAAGTAAGCATTCTTCTTGGACTGGTAATTCAAGATCCTGGGATTCCACACCACCAGAGAATGGTTCTTTGTACCTGTAAGCAGTGAGGGATCCTTCCACTAAGATTCTGCCTCTAGCCTTGGGGAGAACTTCCGCATGGAGAGCTACGGTTTTGTGTACACAAAGCTTCCCAGGTAGTTTCTGAGTGGTTTCTAAAGAGTGGAAAATTACACTGTTGGAAGGAAACTTTGAAAGCCTGTTATAGTTAACACAAGTGAAGCACATAAAGTGACCAGAGAAATGACCAGCAAATGTGAGAGTGCACTGAATGCCAGGTCCAAGTGAATCTCTTCATTGTCACTGAGTACTGTGAGTAGCCTGCCTGACCAGTTACAGATTTCAGTTGGTAAGGAGGCTCAAGGCTAGCAGTTTATGAGACACTCTGCTGTCCCAGCACCTTGACCCTGCGTGCCCCAGTTATCCATCACGTGGCCCTGCCACACTCACTCATTCCCTGTGCTCCTCTTCCTTACACCTGTGGGTGGCCCATGTCTTGCAGATGATCCATCCAGGGACCATGTCTTAGGTTTCTCTCCTCTTCACATGAGGCTGGGGATGTTTGTTCCTTCACCAGTTCTTTCTGAGGTCCTGCAAAAAATGTGGAGTGTGAGGTTAAATGGAGATCTCCAGGTATGCAAATGAAGGGGGCTAGGTATAGTCTCCAAAACCATTTTCTTCTGGTGTGTAAAAAGAAGGGTCCCTTGTTCAGGATCTCTGGCAAGAGCCAGTGCTGGTATTGTTGCAGTGAATTTGTGAAGTATTCCTCCAGGAGATTCTACACAGCTTTGATGTAGGCTTATTTGTTTGTGTGTCGGCTGCCTCCATCCCTAGTAGTGGTGCTTTCTCTCTCTCTCAAGGCCCCCTCCCCTCCTTCTACCCCTACCAACTTTAAACTGCATCTTGTAAATAATCTTTGTTGACAACAAGCCTTAGCTGTAGTTGCTGCAGGAGTTGGGAAGGCTCCTCAAGCAAGGAATGTTCAGTCCTTGGGGTCATGGAAACCAGCCAGGAATTTCTGGTCTCCCATTCCCAAGGGCTTGAGGAGCCTGCAGAGGAAAACCAAAGGTGACCATTTCCTCTGCTGAAATGTCATTGACCTGAATTGGAGATGTTTCCCAAGGCTTTTTAAGATCAAGAGAGTAGTTTTGGACATATGACTGGTATCCTGGTGGAGGAGAAATTATCATTTTGAATTCTAGACAATATGGGAAACTGCCATTTGAAAAAAGAAAGCATCAGGCCCTGTCTCTTTGCAAGCCTTCAGAGCTTTTTTCCCCCTCCACTTGACCCACGTGTGTGACTTGTTCAGTGCCAGAGCTGGATGTTGAACAGCCAGGTATCACTTCTTGCATGTATGAACACAAAATATCAAGGCAGGCCAAAAAAATATATGCCATGTGATCAGTGACTGTGTTACTCTGGAGAAGAAGGGAGGTGACAGTGGGACCAAAGCTGTCTCTTTTCTGTAGGGCTGATATCTTAACAGCTCTCATGGGAGGAAGGACATATTCAACCTAATAGGATAATGGAATAATAAGTTGAATATATCAGCTCTGACACAGACCAGCTGGTGGCTGTAGACACAAATAACCTAAGGAAAACAAATTTGAAATGCTTCAGGAAATGGCTATATGCATGCAGTTCAGGGAAGCGGGGCAGCAGGGTGCCTTGTGTGTGAAAGACAAAAGATTAAAGCCCCCCTCTCTGGCTGTGGGATCAGTGTCTCACTCATTCCTGGAAAGGACTACATTCCATCCTTAATGATAGTTGGGACTACAAATTTAGCAGTCTTCTCCTCTGCACTGTGAGGCAGGACCAGAGGCCCAGTATGGAGTCCAGATGACAAACAGCAAAATTCTCAAAACCAAATAAAACTCCTCCTACAGTTACTGCTACAAATTTCCTCACAAATTATTGGTACAGGAACTATTGCTCAGCAGGAAAATTACCTTCACCAGCACATCATCCACAGTCTCTTCTTTCTTCTTTCTGCTGCCTTGTGTTTCTAATCCATCTTTTCATCTTTGTCAAACAGTTTAGATTCCAGTCTCCACAGACTGCTGTCCAGCAATGAAATGGTTAACAGGGCCTTTTTATTCTTGTCTTTTTTTTTTCCCTTCATAAAGCAGTCTTCATGTTTTGGAGCCTGGGTGGAAGGTAATTAGTCTTGTTAGAGCTTTGATTTCAGGCTCTCTGTGTTCTTCAGCACATGCTATTTCAGCTGCTCCATTCTATTCACATGTGAATTATTTCCTTTAAACCTGCTAAAGACAGAGATGGATTTTTCTTTCTGAGAGCTCACATCTTCAGATGGGGCACTTCAAGCAAACCACAGCCAGTCGGTGGATGAATGCGTAGCCATAAAGCTAACAAGATTCCTCCAGTGCCTCCCTCAAGTCAAGGGTTACGTACTGTGTCTTCAAGCAACACACAACTGTGCACTGTGCTTAGAACCCAACTGGCCAGAGCTCAGTGTTTTGTGTGACCACCACAATAGATGACTCCAGTTTTGTTCTGCTATGGCTAGGAACAACATGAGATGAAGGAATCAGCAAGTAAACTGCTAGGGAGCCTTTGGAAGATGTTGAAGACCTTGGTCACTGCAGATGTGTGTTGTCCTGCTGCACACACACTCTCTCCCTTTCCAGAGGCTTTAGCTCGAGTTGTTACAAGCCAGCAAGCAGCAGGATGGCAGGATGTGTGACACTTCATAAACACAGCTCCCTCCTCTGCCAAGAGCATGACAGCAGCAAGTGTCACTGTCCTCTGCAAGAATGGCTTTGGTAAGAGGTACACTAATGAGACACACTCCACTGAGGAGTTATTTCTGGCCCAGACAGAGCTGGAAGGAAGTCAGCATTACACACAGACACTCTTTGGCCTGGGAAGGTCTGAGAACCCTTTAAATACTTGGCTCAGAAGTGGCTCTTTTCCTTTTATCTGGGAGATTTTTGCTTTCCTGTTAAGTTAATTAAACTTCTGTTTTGTCTTCCTCATGCCCTTTTGCCAGCATCTAGCCTTTTCATGAAGACACTAGTTCAACAACCAGTATTATAGTGTCAAGCTTAGGTTACTGCTGTTTGTTTGCCAAGTGCAGCTGCAACCATCTGCCCAATTTCATGTGTTGCTGAGAGCCAGAGATACAGTCTGCACTACACAGATGTGCTGCTGAGGCTTCAGTGTCGCTTCCACGAGCTGTCCTTGAAGGATGGCACACTTTTTCATCTTCCAGCTTCTCTGGAAAGAGGGCCTGTTTACACTGGAATCTGTAGCTCAGGTGAACCATCACTTCTTGTTGTCAGCTTGTATGGATACCCTCGCTTTGGCAGAAGAGTGTGTTACTCAGAGAAATTCTAAAGCAGAGCAAATCAGTTTGAAGAAAAGTTTCCAGGCTGGGTGTCCACATAAGACCCTGGGGATAAACTCCCCAAATGCCTGAAATTTTGAGGGGCTGTGTCCTGCGTATGCACCAACTCAGTGGACAAATTCAACTGAAGGCTTGAAGTCCCCTTCCTGTTTGTGAGCACAAAGTTGTTCTCCCACATCATGTTGCAGCAGTGATCTCACAGACAGTGTGCCTTTTTTCTTCTCTGCCACCCCAGTCACACTGCAACCCTAGTTCTGGTCCATGGAAACCATGAGTTGAATAGCAATGGTGAGAAGCTAAAGGGGAAGAATTTTACCATGGAGAATGTTCTCTTTTTGGGCCAGTCCATGCCATCTACTGCAGGTCCTTTTTTGGCAGTGCCTCTGTGTAGAGACCTAACAGGCTTTCTGTAATAAGGTAGGAAGGGTCTCATCTTCTGTGAGAGACAAGCTCTGTTGCGATTTCTTGGTTCACAGCTTGAATGCCCTCCCAGCAATGCAAGATGTTGACTGTCAGTGGATGTTATTTCTTTTGTGCTGCCAAGTGTGAAACGAAAGATTAATGCAGCCCTTTATTGACTGATGTGTGCAGGCTTTGACCTGCCTGAGGAATATTCAGTGCCTATCCTCAAAGTTACCCACTGGACATTCAGTTTAGTGAGCTGGCTGTAGAAACAAACCTCTTCAACCTCCTCTTTGAGTAACACCAAACCCAACCCACACAACTGTGAGCCAGAGTGCCACACTGAATCATTTAATACTAAGTGGCCAAGCTGCTAGCCAAAGCTGTCTCATCTAGAAAATAATAGGGTCTGAGCCATCTAATAAGCTTGCTTCAAACAATTACAGCTTTTTAAACTCATTTTTTCAGTGTCTTTTTTTTCTTTTTCCTCCTTGTAGACAATGTAAGGCTTCTGTACCCTGCATTTGGTTTTAACTTGGATGGCTCTGACTTAGCTATTGGAGGTTACTTTACAGTCACATCCTTGATAGAGGGCTAAATGACTGAAAATTGCTCTTTTCACACTTTCAAATAAATTCTCATTCCTTTCCATATGTCCTCCCTATGAACTCTATAAACACTCTTCCTAAGGGCATAGAATTCACATAGAGCTTTCTTTCAGAGAGGAACAACTCAAGGTTTTAGGATACCATGTGATAAATTCAATACTATCTTTCTTGAACACAGATTATTCAATCCCAAATTAGACATCTGCTGATTCCGTTCTTTAACAATATTCTGTCAGAAAGCTGGCACTACAGAAACATCATGTCCCAGACCTTGCCTCATCTCCAGCTATTGCACTTTGAAATAGCTAATTTCTGCAAGGATGGAAACGAAAGATCTCTCTCCTACTACAAGAGGAAGGGCATCTTCCTCTTCTCATCTTATACCTAAAAATCATTCATTTTGGTGTAGACTACTACTGGCTTTGATGAAGAATGAGAACATTCTATTTATGGTAGGTGCTTCAAGACTGGGCTTCCTGAGCCTGTGGAAAACAAAGGTGCCAGATTTTATTCTTTTGTTCTTTTAATAAACTGTCCGTGAGATTCTTCCCCTCCCCTCCTTTCCTGCTGCTTTACTTGCATTCTCGTATGTTCAGTGTTTTTTTCTCTTCTGTCTTTGTTCCAGTTTATCAGCAATTTACACACAGTTGTTTCCCAGACTCCCTGATTTCAACAGCAAAAATAACAGTGACCTTTTGAGGCCAGGAGCAATCGCGGCAGCGGTAATTTAGCAGAAAGTTACAGTAATGAGCAAGAACGTTGCTCTTAAATGTGACATCACTCAATGTGTTTGATTAGTCTTTAGTACTTTAATGCACTTCCTGTGCACCATCAGATAGCCATATTCCAGGGAAGAATGAAGTTTTTAATTGGCAAAAGTGGTCAATTTGTGAAGCTCTTCTGGTTTTGAGATACATTTTCAGGTGTGATTTAGTCAAAGCTAGCCAAGAGAATATTGCCAGCTAGAAAGGTAACAGCATGAATAACAGAAGGGCTCTTCCAAATGTACCTGAACTCTTTGAAAACTGAAAGCTGGGCTTTTCCTATGGGAGGAAGGGGAAGGTGTCTGAAAACCTACATTTCGCTCCCCACACTTGGGACTGAGGAGGGACTGCTTTGGTCCCAGGCATGGCTGAGAACAGACAAAATGCATTGTCAACAATAAACTTCCTCAGTTTTCAGCCACTGCCCCTCACCCAATCTTCAGAACAGCAGGAAGCCAAGAGTAGGTGACACAAAGCCAGCCACACAAGGTTTATAGTTTGGATCTCCTGCTCTATAGGTGATTGTACCTGTTGCTTTCACAGAGTCCATGGAAAAGGCAGGGAATCTAAATACAGATCAGAATTTCCCATCCATATCAAAATCCTCAACCTCACTTTGGCTTAACTTTATGTACAGATCCATTTCTGAAACTTGTAAGAATACCTAGAAAGATTTCAGCAGAATTAGGAACAAAGATCTTTGTCTGTAGCGGGTAAAAACAACTCCAAAATTTCAAACCCCAAGAACCCCACCAAAGTTAACGTTATATCAAGAGGTCATGGTAGAAAGGAGTGACTTCAAACCAGAGAAAGTTTGGTTTCCTGCATCACAGCTCCCTTAAAGGTTGTTTGTCTCTATGTATAAAGCAAAGCAGGGCAGAAAGGAAGTTTACCAGCTGTCTTCCTTCTTTTAGCTGTGTGTTAAGTAGCATGAAGCTAGTGTTGTATCTTCTCCTTATGCTTTAGACCTGATTCTTCCCTTCCAACCTTTATTATGCTAATTACCCTTCACTGCCTGTCTCTTACACTTGAAATGTTTTGAGTCAGGTGTGCTCCAAGAGAATTGTTTTTTAAGTCCCTGCGAAGCAAAGGAATCTGTATTTGGAGAGAAACAATGACAGAATCACACAATGTTAGGGGTTGGAAGGGACCTCCAGAGATCATCCAGTCCAACCCGCTGCCAGAGGAGGATCACCCAGGGCAGGTCACATAGGAACACATCCAGATGGGTTTAGAAAGTCTCCAGAAAAGGGGACTCTATAATCTCTTTGGGTAGCCTGCTCCAGTCCTCTGCTACCCTTACAGCAAGGAAGTGCCTCCCCATGTTGAGCTGCAACCTCCTTTGTTCTAGCTTGTACCCGTTGCCCCTTGCCCTATCACTGGACAGCACCAAAAGAGCCTGTCACCTTCATCTTGAGACTCCCCCTGCAGATACTTATAGAGGTTGATAGGATCTATTCTTCAGTACAATTCAGTATTCTTATTTTGTGGCCACTGGAAAAGGACAGTGTAGAAGGTCATTTTAAAGAGTGTTGCAGAATCTAGAAAGCAAGTTGAGTCAGAGCATAAACATATTATGTGGCCTTGCAGGACACACGTGTGTCCACGTCCACCTAAATCCCTTGATGGGTGTTAGTAAGAAGAGTGTGACCCTGCAGGTCATGTGAGACAGTTATTGCATTAAGAACACTAAGTTATTAACTTAGCTGCTCTGCAGAACTCTGTGTGACCTGTTTAAGGGGTAGCAGAAGAAGAAAGCATCTGGAAACACGATTTTCATGATAGCAGCAGAGTTTGTGAGCAGCTAGGTGTTTCAGAGAGCGTAGGTACACGCTACTAACTCAGAGAGGAAAGACAGAAATGCTGCCTGCAGCCCTGCCAGCCAGCTCTGATACGTGATGCTGTTTAGCCTCTGCTCCTATCTTGGGTTACAGTGGAAAGACTTTGTTTGTTTGTTTAAATCTTTTCTTGGGTTTTTCCCAATGTAAGCCTGAACTCTAAATACTTGGCTCTTAAATCCATTCTCCAGGCTGCTTCTGACTAATGCTAGGGTGCTATTGTGGGGTTTTACAGGAACTCTTGGGACCACTCTTACAGCAACGTGTGGGGACTGGTATTATCAAACCCTGTGTTTAGCTCTGAGATAGCAGCTGTGGAGCACAGGGCTTCAGCACAGAAGCACACAAGACCTGATTTCTGTGCAGATTACTGTGTGGTCCTGACTTCTATATCTGACTTTTTGGACCACCATGACTGAGAGCAGTAGAGATGAAAAACATGCACACTTCAGAACTGTTTTGCAGGAATTTTCCCTTCTTTTCAAGAACCGTTGTTCCTTAAAATACTGACTTTCCTCTATGCCAATTACTACAGTCTGGGTTCATATTGAAAGGTTCAGCTCTTGCCAAAAATTTAGTCCAGGTGATGCAAAACTTGGAAGAACTTTAAATACAGAGGTCTGGCAAAGTCAAAACCAGAACCAGGATCTGAATTCAAGCATCGTACTTAACAGATAATTGCAATGACTACGATGGAACATTCAGACTTAAAGCCAAGCTCTCTAATATGCTTTGTCTGGGATATGGAAGGCATCTTCCTTTATTAGGTTACTTTCCTGCTCAGCATTAACATTTCGTGCTTTGAAGGCTTATTGTGCTGGCTGGAGTTATACCTTTAGGTACGTGCAGTCCCTATGGAATAGCCCCATCTCCTTTCATCATTATTAGTAATTCTGGGCTTGTCATTTCCTATTCAAGCAGCCTGGCCCTCCCTGCCTTGTTGCAGGATGGTTGATATGGTGCACAGGAAAGGTACTGTTTTTTTCCAGGTCTTGACTCCTTGTGAGTATTCTTTTCAGGGGCTTTGTTTTTATTGCCGTGAAGTCCATTTCCTACATGTAGTATAATTTACTAAATTACAAATAAACAAGGCACCAACAGAGAAGTCAGTGAAAGTTCACACTAAGAATAGAAGCTTGAAGAGAAAAGTTCAGTTATGTGACCTTCTTCAGGAGCTGGATGTGAAATAGACCTGCTGGTTTTCCCTTTAAGTTGCAGTCCAGGCAGAAAAGAACTTGAGCAGTTCCCAGAGAAACCCAGGCCCTTCTGTTTGTGTCCAGGAATCCTCCAGAAGTGCTTTATCTGTTGACACCCTGGGCACGCTGATAGGGAAATGAGCTTACTTGGTCTCTTGATTTCCCTCCTCTATTGTCAGCTGATTTTTTGCATTGATCTCCTGTTCTGCAGTGTTCAAAAATCTGCCAGCTGTGAATGCAACAAAATGTTACAGAGGGACCTTGACAGGCTGGAGAGGTGGGCACAAGCCAACCTCAGGAGGTTCAACAAGACCAAGGGCAGGGTCCTGCATCTGGGTCGAGGCAATCCCAAGCACAAATAGAGGCTGGGCAGTGAGTGGCTGGAGAGCAGCCCTGAGGAGAGGGACATGGGGGTGCTGGTGGACAAGAAGCTCAACATGAGCTGTCAATGTGCACTTGCAACCCAGAAAGCCAACCAGAGCCTGGGCTGCATCAAGAGAAGTGTGGCCAGCGGGTTGAGGGAGGTGATTCTCCCCCTCTACTCAGCTCTGGTGAGACCCCACCTGGAGTACTGTGTCCAGTTCTGGAGCCCCTATTACAGGAGGGATCTGGACGTGCTGGAACGTGTCCGGAGAGGGGCCACCAGGATGATCAGAGGGCTGGAGCACCTCTCCTGTGAGGAGAGACTGAAAGAGTTGGGGCTGTTCAGTCTGGAGAAGAGAAGGCTCCAAGGTGACCTTATTGTGGCCTTCCAGTATCTGCAGGGGGCCTACAAGAAAGCTGGGGAGGGACTTTTTAGGCTATCAGGTAGTGATAGGACTGGGGGGAACGGAATGAAGCTGGAAGTGGGGAGATTGAGGCTGGATGTGAGGAAGAAGTTCTTCATCATGAGAGTGTTGAGAGCTTGGTATGGGTTGTCCAGGGAGGTGGTTGAGGCCCCATCCCTGGAGGTGTTTAAGGCCAGGCTGGATGAGGCTCTGGCCAGCCTGATGTAGTGTGAGGTGTCCCTGCCCATGGCAGGGGGGTTGGAACGGGATGATCCTTGTGGTCCCTTCCAACCCTGACTGATTCTATGATTCTATGATGCCTACCTTCAGAATTGGCCACTAAAGCAAATTAGGTTCATCAGATGAAAAATACCTGTCACTGCTTTTACAGAAGAAGGGAGGGGAGGCGGAGGGGAAGGGAGGGAACGGGAGGGGAGAGGAAGGGAGGGGAGGGACTGCTAAGAACAGGCTTTCAGGCTCTTGGTCATGAACAGGGAGCTGTTTCACTGCTAAGTACAGAGTAAATACTTACACAGTGTACCAGCAATTCAGACTTCTTACAAGTTCCTTCCTTTAAATGGAGGGGTTTTCTTCTTCTCCTTCGTATTCACCTTTATTTTGCTTTATAAATAATCTTATCATCTCTACTTTTTAGTTTATCTTGAAAATTCTCCCAAAGATTTGAGGGCTTTCCTCATTGCTGTCTAAAGGAGCTAGTTTGCTCTTTAGGAGCTACTCTGAAGAGTTCCTGCCCCTAACAGAGCATGGTGCATGTCGTGTACAGAGCACTGCCGCAGCCCTTTGGGTAAAAAAGCATGGATTAGAGCAAAAGAGTCACATATCTCAAAATGCCTTGATGAAACCAAACCATCTCTGGACACTTTCCATTTGAAGTTAAATATTAGACACTCTGACATCCATTTTTTATTTTAAAATTTAGCCTAAAAGGCTTAATATTTAACTCAAAATACCTAACAACTGTGAACACTGAGCGCTGAATGTTGTTATATCGTCCAGGAGATAGATAAATCAATGCTTAAAGTCAAGTGTGATATATTTAGAGATGTGTGGCCCTTCCTGGACTTGGTGCTTCCTTTAGATGAGAAAAAGTGACTGGGTTGTGAATTCCAGTTGCACTTTGAAGCAGAGTGGGAATAACAGTGGCAAATAACTGATTTCAGCAGGTGTCCTTTGGTACCTGCAGATATAGAAATAGCACTTTTTTTTTTTTTGGTCCCAGATCAAGGTCTTGATTTGTGTGATCCTTTGTCTGACATTAACTTTGGCTGTGGGATTGCTTTCCAGTTATTTCGGGTCTCAAATCCATGTTGAAGACAAAATAATTGTTTATTGTTTGCTCCTGTTCAGAGACTTACTGCAAGGAAAAGGAACACACACGTTGCTGTGAAACTTATTGCCATTTTGTGACCTGTTTGTAAGCCCTTTGTTGAATGTTATCATTATAAAGAGCTCCTAAAGATGCTGCGCTTTGAATGAGTGGTTTCTGAGGCTGAAGAGTCGGTGCAGAACCGTAAGTAGCCTGGAATGACCACATCCACGCCTCTCTACCTCTTTGGGCCATCTCCGGGTTAGACACCACTGTTCGGGGTGCACAACCCAAGCAGCGCCGCGGCAACCGAAAGGAACCTGCCGCGCCCCGCGGCACTGAGTCTCCGTGGGCGTGGCCCAGATCGTTCGCGGCCCCTCGCCGAGACCTGGACTGCGGCTGATCCGCGCCCGCCGAAACCGCTCTCAGGCGAAAGGGGCGGGACGCGCGCGAGGTAAAGGTGGCGGGGGCGCGCGCCGGGCCGCCTGCGCGCCGCTGCTGGGCTCGTGCTGCGGCGGCTGCGTCATGGCGGCAGCCCTGGAGTCGCTGGAGTCGTGCCTGGAGCGGCACATCCCGCCCGAGGAGCTCGCCGAGGTCAAGCGGATCCTCTACGGGGGTGACGCAAGGTGCGCTGCCAGGGCAGCCTCGTTCCCTTCTTTTCCCCGTGGGACGGATGGAGGGGTACTGTGACCTGCCCCATTCCATCTCCCTTCTCGGCTTCGTGCCCGGGAGCGAGGTCGAAGGAGTCCGTTTGAGGACGGGTGCACGGGACTCGGGGCTGGGCTGAAAGGAAATTAAGGGTAGGTCCTGTGGTGCTTGTGGTACTGTGGTGAGGTTGAGCTGTGGTGAGATAACTGGGTTAGTTTGTAGTGAATCTAGGTCTGGGGAGCAGGATGCTAGAGAGGTCCAGTAGGAAGGTGTCTGACTGGAATGAAAGACTTGAGTTGGGATAGTTTTGAGGGAGGAAGTGGGAGTTCATGGCTTTGGGATGAGTGAGCTAGAAAAGTGAGGATCCAACATGACGAAAAATACAGTAGAGGGAAAGTGTTTATAATGTGGGGTAGCAGATGGAAGTTTGCATGTCTGTGCACCTTGGTTTCCTTAAGAAGTTGACAGTGTCTGGAAATCACACTTGGAGAGGAGGACACTGGGAGTCTGCAGCCATGGAGAGGAGCAGTGAGGTTTGCCCATGACCTGCCTGCTGTCTGGCTGCACCCTTGTCTCATGGTTGTGTATGGGGATGTGGGCACTTGGGTGGCAGGCAGTATTTGTGATCCCTTTGGTCCACTGCATTCACAGCAGAGAAGAACAACATCTCATCTTGACATTTGTGTTTTCCTGTTCAATCCAGAAAACTTAATTTGCCACCTGCAGCTCAATCAGCAGCTCAGGAAAGAGGTTTTGAGCTACAGGGCTACGGATTTGATGCTGCTCCTGAGCAACTGAGAAGGCCACGTGTTGTTCGAGTGGGACTGATACAAAACAGAATTCCGCTTCCCACAGACACAGCTGTGGCAGTCCAGGTACACAAACTGGGATCTGGGCAGTTGGTGTGCAATTCCACTTCTGTTGGATTGAGAAATAACATACTCCAGCTGTGGATGTTAGACTCCATCATGAAATGTCTGCTGATTGTCAGGCAGTGTAGGATCTGTCAGTATCTGAAGACACTGTAAGGAATTCAGATAGCACATCCAATTTTACTGGTTCTCAGACCTCATGTGTTGTGTTTACCTATGAGCTGCCCAACATCTCTGTACTTTTTCCAAAGCTAAATGTTTAGTCGCTGATTTTGTGCATAGAAATCCTTTGCCTCTGAACTGAAACAGAAAAGAATGTACTCAAAATGAAGAGAGATGGCAACTCATGGAAATCTCAGGTGCAGTTCCTGTTTTAAATGAGAAATATTCCATTAAAGGAAAATCCATTAGACTAAACGCAGAGGAATAAAGCTGTGTTTATTATTCTTTGTACAGCAGTAAACCGAATCTTAGTACAAGGTGTACTTGCACACCAAGGTGTCTTGGAAACCAGAGCACTAAGGTGACATGTATAGAAGCAGCATCTTAAAAATAGCTTTAAAATAAAGAGAAATTAAAAAAAAATCACATTTATAAAATCTCCTGGAGTGGTAGTTTTGTACAGTGACAGGACAGAACATTTATGAGGTAGGTGGTTTTGAAAAGATTCCATGGCACAGATGAAAGTAGTTCAGTCGGTGGATCAAGTTGGTGGATTCATTGCAGCATGTGCTCAAAAGAGTACAAGTTATATGACTGATTTTACCTTTATAAGTAACTATTTCTATTCATCAGTATGCAGTTGAATTTGTAGGTCACTGATAACTCGTGGCCTTTATTTTTTACTGACATCTGAAAGCGTCAATGCACAGCGCTACACCTATGCTTAAGTAGAATACTTAAGGAAAAAAACTACTTTGAATCAGTGTTTTTTACTAGTTAATAAATGCTTTGGTTTTTTTTTTCCCTTGGTAATAATCTACTGAGCTCTTTGGTCAGAGGGATTTGGGAAAGAGTTCTTAGTTAATGACTTCTAGAGAGTGTCCAAGTTCCACGTGTGTGAGCAGCCCTGGGAGATAACCACGAACACAGTTCTTTTAAGATTCTGAGTACTTTGAAGTCATGCTTACTTCACATCGTTCTGTAGGTTCTTTACCATGAGAGCAAAATGATAAATTTTGCTGATTGTTAGGATTTTTAGCTATTTGCAAGTCAGTCAGCATGTATTTAAATGCTGTAACCCTGGGGTCGAGATTCATTAGATTGCCTTCTCTATTTTCAGCATCTAAATGCTTTTGAAAGTCCCTGTCTAACTCTTTCTGTTATCAATGCTCAGGAATGATAACTTGTTGAGTTGTTCCCCAGAACTAAGGGTAGGACAAGATAAATTTGATGTCAGCAGTGCTTGTAAATGCAGGCTATTAATATACAAGAACAAGCAAGTAGCTTTTCTTATAGCCTGATCCTTCTTGCAACCAGGTGGCTGCACTGCACAAACGCATTGAAGAGATTGTGGAAGTAGCTGCACTATGTGGGGTCAACATAGTTTGTTTCCAGGAGGCTTGGAGTGAGTATTTTTCCGTGGTTCCTTCTGTGTTGTCAGGGTCAAGTTCCTTCCATTTTAACAAGTGTCCTGCACTAGAAGTACCTGAAGGGGTCCTAGAAAAAAGCTGGGGAGGGACTATTGACAAAGGCATGTAGCACTAGGACAAGGGGCAGTGGCTTCAAAGTAGAGAAGATTTAGACTGGACATTAGCAAGAAGTTCTATGAGGGTGGTGGAACACTGGAACAGGTTGCCCAGGGAGGTAGGGTAGAGTAGTAGGCCCCATCAGTCAAGGTCAGGTTTGATGGGGGTCTGAGCAACCTGATCTAGTTGGGGATATCCCTTCTAACTGTGGGAGGCTGCCCTAGATGATCTCTAAAGGTCCCTTGCAACCCAGTATGGGTTTTTTTCCTCCTAAAACTTTGGGTTTTTTTTCTGGACAGACTTAAAATGTCTAATTTGACTTAAAGTTGAGTCCTTGAGGCTTAATAGAGCCAAGAACCAAAGTGAAGGCCTGTGAACTGTTTGTGAAAACAGGTTATTCACAGAAACTGTGCACCAGTGGCTGGGGTATGTTTTGTGTGACTTCACTAAGTGTATTCTTGCTGTTCTGCTTTGCTCTGGGTGGACCCCCGGGGTTTAGGGTTAGGGTCCACCTGGAGTGTTTCAAAACCCACCTGGATGCGTTCCCCTGTGGACTATCCTAGGTGATCCTGCTTTGGCAGGGAGGTTAGACCTGATGATCTCTTGAGGTCCCTTCCAACCTCTGATATACTGTGACACTGTGACCCAAAACTCCTCACCCTTGCTAAAAATGTTTTAAAATAACCTTTGCCTTTTAACAAGGAAAACGACTGAATCGTTCTGAAGTGTTTCATCTTATGTCTGTGTCCATGCAAACAGTGTGTGTTTCTTGAGTGACGTGAATATTCTTGCACATTTTGTCTTGCTCTGGTGTTTTCCAGCCATGCCCTTTGCATTTTGTACAAGAGAGAAGCTTCCTTGGACCGAATTTGCTGAGTCAGCAGAGGATGGGCCAACAACAAGATTCTGTCAAGAGGTAAAAACCCAACCAAGTGGAAAAACCCCTGATTCAGCCCTCAAGTCCAGCCCATACCAGTCACTGATTAGCATGGATCATCTTTCTGTACTGGTCTTTTACCACTGAGAAAATGGAAATAATGACTAACAGATTTTCAACTTGGTTGATAAATAATACAGTAGTGAGCAAAGTAGAAACAAGACAACAACAACCGTGCTCAATCTTTTATGTTTCTTAACTCCTTTGTGTTTGTAGACTGCCTTTTGCCATGGGAGGCGCAGGAAACTGCCCATCTAACTAGTCTTCAATTTTGCACATGAGGAACACTTCTTCATACAATTATTTTTATTTCCAATTCCAAAGGTGTTTCTTGCCTGGAACAGTTGAGCACTATACAATGCTTGCATGAAGGTGTGAGAAGAACAGCTAGTGTGTCTGAACAAGGAACACTGCACAAATCTCTTGCATCTGCCTCTGAAATGATATAAAATGTAGGGGGTCTTTATGGGCCTAGTGAGATTTGTTACTGTCTGGCTTTTGTTTTTTTCACAGACTTGATTTCGAGGGTGGCAGAGTTTAATTTTACTTTTTGAAAACTTTTTTTTTTTAATAAGGAATTTAAATTCCTTTTTTTTTTTTTTTGCAGGTCTTTGAAACAACAAAAGCCTGGTTTGTGGTCAATTTTGCCCAGATATGCATTGATTTATTATTTTGTAGGCAGAAAAATGTCTTTAGTCTGATCTTGTGCAAAGTATGTGGAGCTTTCACTAACTGGCCTGTGCATTGAGACACCTATGGTCGAGTTGGAGAGGCGCAATCCCGTAGCATTGCCGGCCAGGCCATGTGGTAGTACCCCGTCGCGTTAAACAGCAGGGTAAGATAGCTGCATCTTTCCTACTCCAGAGCATGTTATTTATTTGCTTAACACATTATTCTCCATACATAATTCCCAATCTCACACCACTAACTCTCCATCTCCTCTTCTATTAGTCTTCGTATTTAGTCTACGTATCCTAACTGCTACTTTATCAATTTTACTTCCCCCCCCCCTTTTTACGTACTTCACGTAACCTTTTTCCTTGCTACTCTGGCCCGTGTCCTTCCACTCTGAGCGTCACCCCTTGTATGGTAGACCAGGCTGGGATGACTGGGGTTGGGATCTATTCACTCTTTACACTGTGCCATACCTTGAGGTCTGCTTTGCAGCTCTTACCATAGCTGTCCGAGGATGCCCAATGTCTCTGTCAGGTCACATATGTAATCTACCAGCTGAAGGATTCAGGGCGATGAATCTCCTGTCATGTATTCCTCTACATGTCATGACAGAAATCATCCTCCAATGAATAGGTCATGCCCTGTAGGGCTGAGCCTCTAGCTCCTATCACTGCTACTCTCGACCACACCTCATACCAGATGAAAAACCTTCCTAAAGACATAAACCCCCCTTACCCCCCCCCCCCCCACCACAGACTTCAATATACTCCCTCTCAATATACCATAATCCACTGTTCCCTCCCTCCCGATGTAATGATTTCAGAAGAATTCGTGCATCCTAATTCCCCCCCCCCCCCCCCCCCCTTGGTTCTGGCTATGTTTTCCCCCCCCCCCCCCCCCCATTGTGTGTGTTTTTTTGTGTTCCATCCCCCCCCCCCCCCCCCCTTCACCACTAAACACTCCACTCCCCCGACCCCCCCCGCCGCTCACTCGCACACTCCCCACCCCACCCCCCCCCCAACCCCCCCCCCCCCCACCTGTGTGGGGGGGGCCTCTCTGGAATACTGCTGTGGTCATTTCTAATTCTGGAGCTGTCCTTGGCAAAAGCAGGAAAAATCACATTCCAAGGGTCGGAGATTTCAATGAGGTAAGACACAGTGTTTGGCCTCGCAGCTCTGCATGTGTTGTATCAGAGTCATATTGGCAGGAAATGTGATGTTTTTCTAGAAAATGTGGCTCACTGAGTGTCAAATCAGATTTTTTTCTCAGGTGAAACAGAGAGTGATGACTCTTACTGAACAAATAACACCCAATCTTTGTCGTGTACCCTTCCTTGGCCTGATGGAAGCTACAGAAGTCTTGAGGATCTTTAAAACAAAGCTCTTCCAGTCACATCTTTGTTCTGTTAGTTGTGCATGATTGGCTTTGATAGTTCCTGCATGTGTGGATGCTGAGCTGATGTGAATTTGGAGGGCAAACATTTCATGGTTCAGGTGTGCACATTATTTATGGTCTTGGTCTCTGTTTCTCTTTGAGGTTGTCTTGGGAATGACAGTTCTTTTGCTTATGTTTCTTTGAGCAGAATCCCTTAATTCATTATGCTTCTTACTGGTTTGTGGCATCTTGTGTTTACTGATCACATAAACTCCACTGAAGCCCCCAGCAGTTTTTAGGCCGTCTTCCAGAATCAGCTTCAGAAACTGCACTGGCAGTAAAGGCAACATCAGAAGAAAGCTGGTAGATCTGAAATGTGTTTATCCATCCATAGAGTTATCACAAGCAGAAAGATCAGGCTTAAAAATTAACCAAAGTCTAAAAATACATTGTCTTACCTAACCCAATCTCTCCTTGTCAGCTAAAGCGAGTCATTAACAGAGGCATTTCTTTTAAGCAGTGGTCTGCAGTTGCTTTTGTTCTTGTCCAAATGCTTCGAAGAGTCACTAACCTGAGACTTCAGAATGCAAACTGCTTTTTTGTTAATTGTAAAAAGTTAGGGGTTTTTTTCTGTTTTGAAACTTTATGTTGAGAGACCTCTGAAAGTTTTGGCCTGGGCTGCCAGACCTGATCAGACTGGTTTGTTTTTTCAGAGGAGGCTGTTAAAAGGTTTCTTCTACACAATGGATTTCTGGCACAGGCCTATCAGTCATTGTTGACTTTCATCTTTACCAATTATTTTGATATGTAGTATTAATTACTCAGAACTGTATTTTAGGTAGCAAAACAGTAATTTAACAAACCCTTATAAAACACAAGCACTAAAAAATGAATTTTGGTTGTTTTCCACACTCTTTATTTGTTCCTTGTGTAGTGAACCAGAAGAGAAATTCCTGTTACTTGTGCTAAAATATGATGTATTTCAGTTTTCCAGACTCTCTTGTGGAACATCAACAAATACTTCTTGTTTGCAGCTATGAAACTGTAAAGAGAGACATCAAAAAAAAAAAAAAAAAAGGAAAACAAAACACTTTTGCTTTTTCACATAAAGTACCAAGAATTTCATTAAGAGTTTTAAATCATTCCCAAAAGGAGTTAGTTCTTCTAATCCTAAATGCCAGAATTAGCACAAAACAATCTATTTATATTGCCTTGCAGTTAGATTGTAGAGATTTGACTTTTCTTGTTGTACCTATCTCATTAGAGAAGCAAATAATGTTTATTCATAACACTGTCTTTTTAGCTGGTTTTGTTAGCAAAGCATTAATTCCACTCTGAGCTGAGCAGTTTTGATAGAGGAAATTTAGAAACCATCCAGACTACAGGGAAAGATTATGCTCATTTCTTTTACTTTAATGTTGTTTTCTTTATCAACAAAGATAACCCCCAAGGAAGGATTGGATTTGAAATTATTTGTTGTGGATTGTCTCTGTAGAGCAGATAGGGAAAGGAGCCTTGTTTAAAATCATCCTTGTTGAATCAGAACTAAATGGAAGAGGGAAATAGACTGGTCTGTAACCTATTCAGCCTTGTGTGGGAGGGCATATAAATAAACAAAAATCAATCCTTCTTGAGACATCACTGTTTGTTGCTGTGGAGATGATTGTGACGTCTGGTGAGGAAGAAAGAAATAGGAACTGATGAATTCCCTGAAGCAACAACATTCTTTTTTTCTTCTCTTGTAATAAAGGAAAACAGAGAACAGAAGGGGGGAAAAAAAGGAAATAAATATATTCAATCAGTGGAATTGTTTTGCAAAAGGATTGTGTGAGTGCCCACCACGTGGTGTGCTCTCTACAGACATGAAAGGAGATAAAATTAGTACCCAAGGGACTAGGCAATTTCATGAGACCTGATAATAAATAAGAAACGTGAGATGTCATTTTTCCTGGGTGTACTGAACCTCTGGTCTTCCTGCAGAAGATGATCCCCTTGTATCTTATCAATGCCATTCTCCTACACTTTGGTGAGGCCTCAGCTGTAACTGTGCCTGCTTTAGGCCTGGTGTGGTTCAGCCTCCTTTAAGACCAACATCAGTGGTTGTTAGAATGGACAGTTTCAGTAAAAAGGCAGTTTTTAAACAATATGCCTTCCTTGTGCAGCGTGCCCCATTGGGTCAGCCTGGTGGATTATGCAGCTTGCTTTTCTGTCTCAGATCATTGCAGAAGGTACTATTAGGAGTAAGTCACCTCTTTTGACAGCTGTTAACAGTGCTCTGTCCTTCTCTTCACTAGTGCCTTTTACCAGTGCTTTTCTAATTGTTCAGATAATTTGATAAGGTAAAAGTTTGCAGCATACGGTTAAAGGGATCTTTTAAGCCAGCGGTTGGCTCCAGTTTCCTATATTCTTCTGGCAGTCATAAAATTACTACGTGTCATTACATAAAAGATGAATGTAAAGGAGTTCTTTGTTCTCTAATATTCATCACCTCTCTCTTTAGTGAGAATGCAAGGATTGTCAGGGCTTAGGAAACTTTTCTTACATAGTGAGAGTACTGAGAGGTGCCTAAAGTTGGGCAGTTTGTGGCTCTCTAACTTCTGTAGAAGTTTCTAGCATTAACAGAAGCATTCATGTCAAAGTCAGACAGTGCTTAGGGTGTAGTGTTTGTGAAGAGAAACAGAAAGGGGCTTAAATGGGATCTGTGCAGCCCAAGGGAGCCATTTTTTTGCTCTGTACAGTGCAGCTGTGTACTAAATTAAGTGTCTTTACTCATGGGCTCATGACTTGAAGCTGGTAATCAGATTGGGAAGTGTCAAAGCACTGTTGGAG
This sequence comes from Indicator indicator, assembly GCF_027791375.1. Taxonomy (NCBI): domain Eukaryota; kingdom Metazoa; phylum Chordata; class Aves; order Piciformes; family Indicatoridae; genus Indicator; species Indicator indicator. The sequence continues at coordinate 1,825,567 of NC_072035.1, forward strand.
AGATTTCTTGTCGCCTTTTTCAGAAGTCTGCATTTGTGATGTTTGGTTGGTTTGTCTGTTTGTAGTCTACTTACTATATGGAAGGCAACACAGGACACCCAGTGTTTCAGACCCAGTTTGGAACAATTGCTGTGAACATCTGTTACGGGCGCCATCACCCTCTCAACTGGCTCATGTTTAGCATGAATGGAGCAGAGATCATCTTCAACCCCTCAGCCACCATTGGAACGCTCAGGTAATGCTTTCTGGGCCAGCTCCATCTGGAGTTTTGGGCTGCCAGTCTGCTCAGAGGCACTGATTCTCTTCCAGAACTTCAGTTGTACATCTGCAGGTCTTTTGTCTCAGAGTTAAGCAGCATCCAGCTGGTTTTCTGAAATGTGATGAGAATTTATTTAGATTATCTGTGTAATATTTTTGCTTTATGACAGGCAGTAGGAATTTACATTCAGGCTTAGCTTGTCAGCTTGCATTGTCTACCTAGGAGCCAGTAAGTGTGGTATCCAATTTCAGTTTTCAGAGCCAAGCTGAGAAGCCCTTTTCTCAGACCCATGTTGGGTTATTTTAACTTGTGTCAATTTTGTGATTATCAAGGCTCTTGAACCGGACTGAACCAGTGTAAACTATTTCCCTTGAGATTAATCTTCTGCAGATTGACATTAATTGCACCCTACTGATTTGATTTCCTAACAAAAAAAAAAAAAAAAAAGAAAGAAAACCAGCTCAGTGAGCTAAAAAAGTAGCTTTTCAGCTAGCACAGTGTGATTAATTTGTGGATCAGATCTTGAATATTCATTGCCTTTATGCTGTCAGCATCAATCCCATTTTAGTATAATAAACCTTTGAATGTGGTGTGCTTCCAGAGGCTGTGTATTGCTTGGGATACTAAAAGGTTGTGCAAAATAGCTGCATTTTGGGGGGCTTGCTTTAAGTAGAAACCTTGTAGGAATGGTTTCAGTGTTTCTTTGCACCACTCTTGTGAAAATCACCACGCTTTCCTTCCATTCTCTTTGTCTTCTGTTCTCTGCAGTATTGCTCAGTACTTTCAGATTCCAGATTCAGCTATTTGTAAATTGAGGTGCGGGGTTCCAGAATCACAGAATCCTAGAGTGGCTCAAGTTGGAAGGGCTCTCAGAGAGGTCCTCTATTACAACCTCCCTGCTGTGAGCAGGAACACCCTCAACTAGGCTTGGCTGCTCAAGGCCACATCCAGCCTGGCTTTGAACATCCACAAGGAGAAGGCATCCACAACCACCCTGGGCAGCCTGTTCCAGAGTCTCACTACCCTCACACTGAAGAACTTCTTCCTAAGCTCCAGTCTAACCCTGCTCTCCCTCAGCTTCAAATCATTGCCTCTTGTCCTATTGCTAGACACCTTGGGTATACAGGACAATGGAAGAGTTAGAAATATGAGGAAGATAATTCTTACCATTTTCCATTTATTCAGGATTCTCTTTACCTCTTTCATGTAAATTTGCAAGTTTTCTGTCTCTCAAAGAAGGTCCAAAAATACTCTGTTTTTGTGGCTGAACATCTAGAAAATTCTGAAGAGATTGAGCATTCAGGGTAGAAATAGTGAAAGGCAGATCAGAGGTGTGTGATTTTCATACCCACGGGCAGTTGAGAGGCAGAGAGCCTTGTAATTACAAACCTGGAAAGTGGAACTGGAGGTGCAGTGTTTTATCATTCAAACTGCCCTTAGTAGCTTTTGGTATAAAAGATAATTTAGGTTAGACAGTGTTGGGAAATGTCCTTTGAAAAGAGATGAGTGAGTCCATGATGATTTGCGGGCATTTTTGTCACTTCTGGAAAACATTGGTGGTTTTTGGCCATTTCCAGCCCTTGAACAGGAGAGCACAGAGAGATCACCCTCTTGTCATACAGTGCTGTGTTGGTGCTCTGGGTGCTTCATGTCCTCCTCATTACTGGCTTTCACTTAATTGTTTTTAAGCATATAATTTTTATTGCAGGAAGAGGACTTTTGAGGCCCATGTGAAAACTGTCTCTGGGGTCTCTTCTTGGCAGCAGCCTTTTTTTTCCTGCCTCTCTTCTGTGAAATTGTAATTTGCTGGAGCTTTTCAATAAAATCACTTTTTCTTAGAAGAGCTGGCTGCCAGGCTTGAAGCAAATCAGAAAAGAGACAATAAACCAGGTCTTTTCAATCAGTCCAGTAATCAGCTCTGAAGATTCTGGAGTCTGACCGGGAGATTGATGAGTCAGATGCTTGTAACCTTGTCTTGGCACTGAGAATCTGGCAGGTACATGCTGTCACAGGTGTGTAGAAGTTGTATCACCTTTGTTTTGGAGCTCTCAGTACTTGCAGACCTCTTGTTAACTAGGCTGATCCCTGGGTATCAAACTATTTAATAAAAAGACAAGTGTCAGAATTGAAATCTCCTCTGGCAAAGAGGTAGAGGCTTGTAAAAGAGAAGGAATTTTGTATTCCTCACTTCTTATTTCTTCATGTTATGTAAATTTAGTGACTGGCTTAACTGCTAATTCCTGGGAAGTTATGGGAATGCTTTTGTTAACCATGGTTTTCTTTTCCATCAACCCACCATGGCGAAGTGCTATGAAAGCTGTGATTGAAATAACAGGAGGAGGAAGTTTTGGTGGAAATGGATTTTTCTTTTCCTTTCTTTTTTTTATTGTAATTTTTTTTTCCATTAACTTCTGCAAAAGCCTCTCCTGGATCATTCTGGGGAAAAAAGAAAAGAGATAACTTGTATGAATCTCTTCTTGCTGTTTGGTATGTTGAAAAGGAATGAAATGTAAAAGCGTGTGTATAAATCCTTCGCATAATTTGGCAAGTGAAACATTTTAGATTTTAATTGTTTGAAAATCTTGATGTGTTAATTTATTCTTTTTTTATCTACCATCACAAAGCTATGTTTACCAAATTATCAGACAGAATTGTTTATACCTGTGTAGATTATTTCCAGGTGACCCTGCTCTGGCGGGGGGGGTTGGACTGGATGATCTTTTGAGGTCCTGTTTATATCTGTGTGAATTGTTTATTTCTTATGTGTCCTACTCCAGGTGATCCTGTTCTGGCATTGGGGGTTGGACTGGATGATCTTTCCAGGTCCCTCCCAACTCCTGACATTCTGTCATTCTGTGATACCTATATTTGAGCAGCAAATAATCCTAGTGTTTGGCTGTATCTATGGGGAGATACTGATTGTAGGAGCAAGATCAGTCTTAGAAGCTAACCGACTTCTTTGATAGAAAATGTACGTTGTGAGACAGTCACCACCTAACAGTAGCTGTGAAGTGGACAGTAGTGACTGTCTCCCTCCTTTTGTGTACTGCAGCGAGGCACTGTGGCCAATTGAAGCCAGAAATGCTGCCATAGCCAATCACTGCTTCACCTGCCCCATCAACAGGGTGGGAACGGTAAGTGTCTGCCCTGGGCTGGGTCACTCCATAACTGCATGCTCCACCAGGATTTAAGTCAAGGGAATAGGCTGAGCTGCACCAAAGTGCACAGATTCCTCTATGCTGTAACTATTCTGCTCTGAGGATGGGCAGTGGTACAGAGGTGAAGAGCTGCCTTGTTGGCAGCCAGTCTTTTGGTTGCAGCTGCTTCCTGCTCTGGACTTGCTCCCTGTAATAAGCTGCCATTCTGATGTTCATTCTCTTGGTTTCTCTGGTGACGTCGGTATTCTCCTAGCCAAAATGACTGAAAATGAAATACATCCTCAAGTCAGTGGTACATGGTTGGTTGCTCTTGTACAGATACTACCTTTTCCTGGACACTGAAATTCTGTAATGAAAAGTAATTTTGCACAGAGCAGATGGCCCTTGCCTTCACATTAGGTCAAACACATGACATGTGTGTGCCGTTCTAAGGTGCCCTGTAAACACCCAGACCCGTTCTGGTCACTATGAGAATGCATTTGCCTTGGTTTGTGATCTGCAAAGATGTTTGGTTAAATATCTCCTCCTTTGCCTCTTCCCTTAGCCTTGTGAAACTGATAGGAGGCATGTTATCCTACGTGTGTCAACAACTGGCAGTAATACAACAAGATCTTGTTTTCTAGCTCATCCATCACAAAAACTAGGCCCCTCTGATGACTCCCTGACAGCATGCCAGAAAAAAAAAAGCTCAGTATGTTTAGATAAACTTCCCTGCTGAATGCTGGAGACTAGCAAGGGTTTCTTGAATGAAGTAGAAGGATGCTGCCACCTACAGATTCCTTTTGTTTCACAGGAATACTTCAGAAATGCCTTTACTTCTGGAGATGGTGGAAAAGGTATGTTCAGGAATCATATTCAGTGCTTGCTTATAGTTAATAACTAGAAAGTGTGAAGAAACAACAGTTCTCCTGCAAGTGTCTCCCAGGACAGCTATGGTATCAAGGAACTGCCTTGCTTAAGCCTGCTGGTTTGTAAGCTGGAGACAAGAAGCACTTCCTATGAAAGCTGGTGGTACCACCATATATGGTCCCCAAAAGTTCATACCTGAGGTTTCTGTCATACTTGCAGAGGACTAAGAGTCTGGGAGGCAATGCAGTGAAGTAGGACTGGGAGGCAGAAACCCCACAGATTAGCCCACATTGTTAATGCATCTGTGATGTTTTATTTGTGGGTTTCAGATGGTTAACAGTAACAGCCCTGGCCTAAATCCCCAGCCAAGCCGTTTTGCCCTGTCGTACAGATTTGCTGGGAGCTAAAAAAGAATGCTCAAAGAGGAGCAGGAGATTTGCTTGTGTGGACTTCACTTGTGTGTCAAAACACTGTAATTTGTCCTGTGACAACTATGACTGCCTCTGGTTTCCTCTAGAGTGGACCTGAGCGTTTTTTTAGCTGGTTTTGGAACTAAGTTTTTGTAGCAGCTGTGTGGAAAAGGAGAGTGGTATCCATTGCTTAGTAGTACAACAGATGTGGCTGACTTTTGGCACAACTCAGAGTTGTGCAATACAAAGTAAGATTTTTTTTTTCCCCATGCCTCAAAGCCCAGTGGTTGCATCTCTGACCTTGTATTGAAAATCGAATGGGTGCATCTCTGTCAGTTCTTTGGGAAGTGTGTGATTTGACAGTTAGAATTTGTTTAATTTCTAAATTAAGGAGAAACCAACGAGAGCAAAGCCTTTACTTCAGAGACTTACTCATGGGAAAGCATAATCATGCAGTGTCTAAAAGGCAGTGCAGTGAGTTCTTTCCTGTTAGTTCAGTGTATGCGGAAGCTGCATTGTGCATGATCAAAACTGCAGCTACCCTAGGATCCTGCTGGGACTCCTAAGAACGTTAGCTGTGCTTTAGCAGAATAAGCAGAATAAGCTGAGCCAGGCTTTATAGCATGCTGCATGTTAAGTTGTTTACTTATTGGTAGATGTCCTTACATGCTTTTTAAAAATCTCTTTAAGCACACCATGATTTGGGTCATTTTTATGGCTCAAGTTACGTAGCTGCACCAGATGGCAGCAGGACCCCAGGGCTCTCTCGCACTCAGGATGGACTTCTGGTGGTAGAGATGGATCTGAATCTCTGCAGGCAAGTCAGTGACAAGTGGAATTTTAAGGTAAGCCTGCTTAAAAAGAAACAAACATGCGTACAGTACTAGAACAAACAAGCTTTCAAATGATCTTACAGTCTTACAGGAGTTAAAAGGCAATTTTGATGTTTCTTTTAATAGTTCAACCATTTAAGCTCTGGACTGATTTCACAGGATGTTCAGGGGGCCAGAGGCACAACTGGAATCTGAAAAGGAGTAGCCAAATGCAGGGAAACTAGGCCAGTAGCTTTTGATGAAAAAATTCAGCCCTTGGTCCTTAAGTGTGGATTGCCAGGAGCTCTGAGCCTTGCTATGGGGAAGTGTATGCCATTGGTGTTTGTCAGTTACCTGAGCTGGGCCTTGGATCTGATCTATTGTAGTTAATTTTTTATGTTCACATAGGCTTTACTTGTCAGTTTGGGTGAAGATTTTGTGAATTTGAAAGGCTAAGTCCACCTTCCACATTCACTTTCAGCTAGCCAGGATACCCAAAGCAGCATGAAGTAATTCGTCAGCAGGCAGGGCTGTCAGTGAAGGAGAGCTGTAGAAGGAGGAAGGTGTTGAGTTTAGAGTTGTGCTTTTTAGTGTGGCACTACCCCTCTTGTGTTTCTTGGGTAGAAGTAGTACAGCTTTAGACAGCACGCTGCCAGTTCTGGATAAAAGTTTGTGCTGAGGCACTGGAGGCCTTGCATTTTGTGTGAATTGGGATGTTGCTGTTTGGGGCAGTTCAATAATGTTATCAATAAGGGTGAATAGAAATCTTGTCTACTGGAGTACTTCCAGAGCTCGCTAAAAGAACTGAAGCTTTGATTTTTTCTTTTCCAGATGACTGGTAGGTATGAGATGTATGCAGACAAGCTCACTGAAGCAGTCCAGCCTTATTTTGTACCCAATATAATCAAAGAGTAAGAGAGAGAGAGCTCATGGCAATCAAATGCTAGGTGACAGATTAAGAGGTGCTGCTGGCTGCTGGCTTCACCTTGCATTACAGGTTGTTACTCTGATGTTGTCAGTTAAATTCCCTCTGTAATCAGCTTCTAAATAAAAGGATTGAAAACTGTGTTAAGTAAAAATAGCTTTCAAAATGGCTTCTTTGATGTGGTTTTTGTCATTTGCACCGAGTCCAAACCTTTGTTCCTTACTAGAAATCTATCCAGTAGGAATATATTGATACCAAAGGGTGATGCTGCTCAATTGTGTAGGGCAGGGCACAGCTGGAGCTGAACTTGGCAAGGGATGTTGAAGAGTGACAAGAAGGATTCTACAGGTGTGGCAATGAAAAAAGGAAGGTTAGAGAAAACATCCCCCCCTGAAGAGCAAGAATGGTGAGCTAATAACAGATGAGGAGAAGGCTGAGGTTCTCAACATTTTTTTTGCTCAGCCTTCACTGACAACCTCTCTCCCAGCACCCAGTAAAAGAACACAAGGTGGGGATAAGGGTAGTGAAGTTCCTCCCACTGTATATGAAGAGCAGGTTTGTGACCACCTGAGGAACCTGAACATACACAAGTCTAAGGGACCCAATGAGATGCATCAGAGAGAGCTCAAGGAATTGGCTGATGGAGTTGCCAAGTCATTCTCCATCATGTTTTAAAAGTCCTGGCAGCCAGATGAAGGTCCTGGAGACTGGAAGAAGGGAAACATTGCACCCATTGTTAAAAAGGGTGGAAAGGAGGACCCTGGGAACTGCCAACCTGTCAGCCTCACCTTTATGCCTGGGAAGATCATGGAGCAGATTCTCCTAGAAGCTCTGATAAGGCACATGCAGGACAGGGAGGTGATCCAAGACAGCCAACATGACTTCACTAACGGCTAATCCTCCTGTCTGATGAACCTGGTGGCCTTCTATGATGGAGTGACTACAGCAGTAGACAAGGAAGAACCTACAGACATCATCTAGCTGGATTTCTGCAAGGCCTTTCACACAGTCCCCCACATTTGCCATCAAGAGCTGTTTAGTAAATGCACTTGCTGCAGCGTGTTACAGGGTTAGCTGTGACTTTAAACCTTTATTGAGAATGGCTTCATTACAAATAAAAATATATTTATGTATAAAATCCCTGCATGTAAAATACCCCTTCCTTTGCTAGTGACATCATGAAGGAAACAGTGGCAAAACTTTTTCAGAATGAGTATTTTGATGAACAGTCCTGTAATGGGAAACAAGGTCCAGGGGATGCAGATGATCAGTGCTTGTGCAGTGAGCCTTTCAAGTTGGATTTGTGTCACACTAAGTCTCTTCATTTTGCTTCTGCTTCTTGTGTTTTCATCTCTCATAGCTGTCTTCTATTTGGTGGCTACAAGAGATCCTGCTGCAGGGGTGGAGCTCTCCTTTTGTCTGTACCAGCCTAAACACGTTTCTTTCTCTTTCAGTTTTGCTAAAGTCTTTAAACCCTGGGTACCAAACATTTAACACTCAGTATTACTACACTTAATGTGCTCTGAAGTTCATGGTTTACATATAAGCAGCTCAAGATAGGCGTTTGGATACCTGGACTGTAAGAGGCTAAATGCCAATCACAAGCCTTTTGCAAGAACTGGTTTTATTGAGTTAATCTGGGTTTATTTAGTTAATCAAGTCTGCTCTAAAGTAAACCCTGGAGCAGTTTAATGGTAATGAGCTACCTACCTGAAAAATGCAGGGGCTGAGGAAGTCATCTACCAGCCTGCAGTTGTGCACCTGCACAGAGCTAATGCAATCTCTCTAAAGCAAACAGCATCAATTTGGCCTTGGACAGAAAAAATGCCCAGATCAGTACAGGAGCCTTCCTGTTACTTACCTGGAGGAGCTGGAAGGCAGCATCTGGAATAGGGGTTGTACTTTCCTCTGGGGTTCTGCTTCTAGTAATGTACTGGTTCTTCTGCTCACCATTCACATCCTATCTTTTATCCATCTGGCAAATATAGATGCCAGAATGGCTTCTCCAGCTTCACCAGTGAAAAGCAAAATTTGGTAGGCTGAAGATTTCTCACACCTGCTGTGTCCCTAACTTCTTAAAGGCTGCTGCATTTGAAGTGCCTGGTTCCAGCCCTTCTCCAAAGGAGCACTCGATGCTACTTGCTTACATTTCCAGATGCTTTTCAGTAAGCCAACAACCAAAATGTTTTCTCTTAGAAATTTTGTTTTAGCATGCTGAAAGTAGATTACTATTTATTATTTCCACCTGTGAGTAACAATGGCCTTTGACTGTTATTCCACACACTTCTAGAACCTGAACAGCTCTTTTCCTGAAAGCAGGCCAAAGGTGTGGGAACCCTCAGAAAGATGAATGGCCTGCTAACTTTTGACTTGGCAGTGGCTCAACACAGTTAACTCCAACCTGATCAGCTGTAGCATAAGAGCTAGGAAACCTCAGTCCCTGCCTTGTGACTTGTAGCAGAGGGATGTTTCTGTTCCCTCCTCATTGGTTCCAGCTCTTAGATTACTAAACTAGTAAAATAGCAGAATTTGGCTCAAATTATGATTCAGAATTTTAGTTCTAATTCAGCGTAGAATGCCAGGTATTGACTGTTTGTGTAGCACTGGTGTGGAAAAGCATTTTCTGCATTGCTTAATAAGTTTAAAGTTTATATTCAGAATGGATCCTACAGAAACTGGCACATGCAGGTGGCATAATGTTCAGAGAATTTTGCAAAGAACAATAAAGATTTCAGCCTACTAATGAAATAGCTTCACTTAAACTTTTGGGGGGATACAGAGTTCTGAGAGGGGATCCTAGAGGATTTAGCCAAGAGATTAAGTTTGCAGTGCAAGGAAACGAGACCAATAACCACAATTGCAAATTTAAAGCAGTGGCATAAATGCTACATCTCTGTGAAGTGAGAAGTTTCCTTGAGTAAAGGTTTTATTCCTACAATGCAGACAACACTGATGAGCTAAAAAGGCAATTTTTAAATAGTGGTTTATGTTTTGGGTTTTTTTTTTTCCTTCTCTGAGACCCTGCTAAATCTCAAATCCCTAGATTCAGGATGAAGCTAAACCCTTGATGCTTTGACAGAGGAACAAGTATTTTTTTCATTCTTTGTCTTCTAGTTTTGTTTACCTAAAGCTATGCATCTATCACCAGGTGTTAAAATTAATTTGGTGCTTTCTTTCTCATGTGTTTAATCTGAAAATAAGCTAAAGTGAATAGGCACTGGGCCTGTATTTTAAAACTGCTGTCAAATGTGCAACATTGAAAACGAGGGGAAAAAACCCCCAACCACCAACTGAGACACAGGGCAAAACCAGACAAGTCATCGGGGGGAAAAAAAAAAGGTAAAGACAGGATTTGCAATATAGTCCTAGCAATGTCTGTAAAGCCTCCCTTGTTTAAGATCCCACTGCAATTCAGGAGCAAAGTCTCTGCAGGGGAAGTCCTGAGACAAGCAGCCAGCTGCCCTGCAGGCTGCACAGGAAAGGACCAGAAAGCATCAGGTGTGGATGTCAGCTGTCTGTGTAGATGAACAGAATATCTTCATCAGTGCCATAACTTGTCCTGGCTTCCTCAAAGTTACTGATGCTGGTGCAGCAAGTTCCTGTTGAGGACAATTAAAATGTTAGTAAAAATGCAGGAGGATTTGCTTGTGAAAAGATCTTGTACTGGGTCTGGCAGGTTCTATAAAGAGAACTGGTACACAAAGGAGGCTGATCAGCCTCTTACCACCTCAGAGACAGTGCTCACAGAGGCAGTGCTGTAAATGGGTGACAAAAGCCATTTTGCTATACTCTGCTAATAGGAAGAGTTCAGCATCTCTCACTAACCCATTTGAAAGCCAAACAAGTGTGCTAGAATGCATAGCTCAATTCCTCAGGTAAATCACAGCCCCAAGTACAGCACTGATTCAACTAATGTGGCAAAAGGCCTGGTGACAGGTTGGTTAGTGATGCCTGAATTCCATGCATGCCACCAGGGGCAGTCCAGCTCTGGCTCTGCATGACAGACTTGTGTCACACTGCTGAGGCCACCCAACAGGAACAGGCTACTCACGGTCAGCATAGGCAGGGTTGTTGTAGTAAATACTCCCTGAGGCTTTGTTGTAGCCACATAGCACAATGAAATGGCCCTGGTAGTCAGGACTCCTGCAGAAGCACTTCTGTCCAATGGGGAGGAAGCAGCAGTATTTGACAGGACTGGAGCAAAGATCACACAACAGCAGGACTGCATTAACTAGGACAATGGCTATGTGACCTTGGGATAGGTGGGTTTGGATGTCTTGAACAGTTACTGTGCTGCAGGAAAAAAAACCAGACATGCTTACAAACAAGTTCTGGAGAGAGACTGCTATACAATCAGTGTGATGATGGACAGTTGTTTGGGACAGGCAGCTGGCATGGCTGGGTTTATGTCACAGCTCTTTGCTTATAACCCTGCAAGCTCTGCTACAAAGTTTGTAGGGCTTTTTGATCTCATTGCTGCTACAGAAATGCTCTGGATTCTGCAATAATATAAATTCAAGCTCAGAGTGTTGCAGGTGCCCCAGAGAGAAATAATAAAGGAGTGCCCAACTCATTAACTTGAGAGGCTGTTGTTGTGGGGAAATTGTACATGAAGGTTTTCTCCTGCTCTTAGAAAAGCTTCTGAAGCACCAAATCTTTATTGCCTGAGTGGTTAATGCCTTTTTAATCACTGACCAACTTCTTCAGAAATTTGCCTCTGTCACAGAGGAGTTTGTTTCTCCCAGCTGCAATTTGGGACCACATGATGCTCTTGAGGCTTTACTTCTATTGTCCTTCCTACAGAGGGTGAGTATTAACCACCCAGCCTAACCCCCTCTGTGGAAAGCCACCCACACACATTAGTAACTCGTCCCCTGGATACATGCCAAGGGCTACATGCACTGCCTGATGGAACTCAGGTGCTTTATCTTTCCTAGTATCATTTCTCCTCTTTGATGCCCCAGCCTCAGTGCTGCACAGCCAGATATGCCTTGCTCAAGGCCGCAACCTTAAGGCTGCTAAAGCAAGGTGGCCTGACTGCCCCTTCTGTCCTGTCACAGCTCCAGTTAAACAGATGGTGCCATATGGGGTCTCTGGTAAAAGGACACTTACTGATTCTGCAAGTTACACTTAACTCTCTTCTTTTCTTATTCCTAGTCATTTACCTCACTTGGACAACAGAGACCCAAACCCAGCTTCACCATAAAGCAGGATGCAAGCCACTTAGTTATGCCCCATGTAGAACATCACTGTCAGCTCTGAAACACTTCTGCAGTTTTCCCCCTTCTTTCAGAGAGGTTCCTAGTTTCATCCTCCCTAGCTGAAAAGTGCCTCTGTCTAGGAACAGAGCTCTGGGGACAATCAGTTGTGTGCCCATGTAGCCCTCCCATGCTGAGTGCTGCAGGCACTCTCTGATGGCTAACCACATTTAAAACATAAACAATAGTCAACTCCTGTCAGCATTTTCAGATCACTTATTCTATGCCATAACTATTTTTCCACAAACTTTATTATTAACTCTCCATGTCCACTTTTTTTTGTCAAGACAGACATAGCAGACTCTCTAATTCACAGACAAGGCCCAGGGCTTGATTTCAGTCTCCCACCAATTTAGCTTTCAGGTGACTCCAACAAGAACCAGGGAACCCACAGAACCTCTAAAGAGAAAGGAAAGCAACTCAACTTACCACTTCTCCACCAGCACCTTGCAGGCTTTGGCTTGTGCAAAGAGCTGATTCACTCGATTCTCTTCTGTGTCAAAGTGCTTCCTATAAAATGACTGTGGAGATAAGTTATGAACTGCAATGATGTTTACCATCCACCACTTACAATCTCTGCAAGCAAGGGCCCGCCTAAGTTGGAGATGGGCTATGGGAAAAGAGAACTCTCCCGCAGTTCATTGGAAACAGGACAAGGATTCCTGCTCTAAATTAGAAGTTTAAATTCACTTCTGGCCAGTTATTGTTGCAGTTTCCATCCAGTGGCCATGCAGCTGCCTACATGACAGGCCTGTCTGGTTTGTACTGGGCAGCTTACTTTATAAAGGCCATTGCCACTGTAGGTCCACACTGGTGCCTTTGTTGGCAGTCTTGAAGGGGCCAAGCTCTAATGAATATGGAGGCTGAGATACTCTCTCACCTCTAGGGGCGAGGTTCTTGAGGTCAGGGCTGAGGCACAGTGGTGGGGAAGTGTGGAAGCTGCTGCTGCCCTGGCTGTACCTGCTCTGTAGATAGAGGGCTACAGTCTCCAGGGCTGTCAAAGGGGCTTGAACCATTCATCAGCACTTTTTTTTTTTCTTAATTCCTATTCCTGAATCACAGCTGTGAAATAAGTGGGACTGGGTCAAGCCTTGCCTTCAGAACAGGTTTGTGCCAGTTTGGCAACAGGCAAGCCTCGCTTACAGGCACTGTGCTTAATTGTCAGGAACACAGCAGAGCTTTTACAGCTTGACACACAGGGCTTTTAAATCTGTTTGCTGTTTCCCAGCAGCTAAGGCCACTCACCTGATTTTTGTAGCCCTTGTCCACTCCAAGTGTCTGGGTGCAAAACTTATGCCTGACACCAAAGTGCCGCATTAGGTAGGCCAGGTCAATAGTCCAGATGCTCTTTGTCAGCTGGAGCTCCTGGATGGCTTTCTGAAATTCATCATTGTCCAAAAGGTTCAGGTACCTGCAGCATTAGAGGAGGGGAAGCACAGATCTGAGAAGAAGCAAAATGTGTGCTGCAGCCCAAGCCTCCACATCACAGGGCATAAAACTGAAACACTAGGCTTGGCTAAGAACAACAACAACAACCCCCAGACCCACAGAGGAGCCACAAACTGAAGGGGAGGGAAGGGAGTGGGGAATATTTAACTGGATTTATTGCTGATGTATGAGTATCTCGACTCTTTCATACTGCTGTACAATAGGCAAGCTATACTGAGCCAAGTATAGATCTCTGTCCTGAAGGGTTCACAGGCTAAATGCACAAAGCATCAGAGCAAACACAGAAAGAAATGTTAAAGACTAAAACTTGCTTCATGGCACAACAGATGGATTTCAAAAGGAGGAGCTGGAAAGGTAGTTGGTAAATAATCAAAGGAAGCTTGTATTAGGCACTGATAGCACAAAACACAAAAAAGGGGAGATGAAGTCAGGAGGAAGCTTGGGACAGGTTGCAAAGGGTTGGGGAGAGACAGTTACAGAGAGTTCTGGAAGTCTGAAAACAAATGGAAGTAAATGAAGAAGAAAAAAAAAAGACTGCAATTGAGAATGCAGGGCAAACAAAGAGCAGCAGGGTGAGAAGATTAAACTTGGAAGCTGAGTTTTGGGCAGACTCGAGTGGCAAATAGGTAAAGGGAATAAAGAGGCAGAGGTTACAGTAGTCAAGATGGGAAATTACCAGCACACGGACTAACGTCTTGGCAGAAGGGATGGAGAGAAATGAAAATCTTCTGCTTCATATCTACTAAGTGGACATCTAAATAGGTATTTCTCCTGCACCTAAGCTCATGTTCCTCTGTGGAAGGAAAGAGGAGTTCAGCAGGACAGCTACCAGTTCAAGAAAAGAAAAAAGAAAACCCAAAACAAAACCAAAAATACCCCAAAGGGCTACACAGTTCTGGAGCTTCAACACTGCAGCAAAAACACTCGTGACATGGGCTGGGGACTCAGCAGGACAGAAGCCACCTACTCAGAAACTTCCTCCTCACTTGACATCAGGGAATCAGGTGAATTGCTGGGCCCAGTATCAGTTCTGAATGGTATCAGGGAGAGGGATAACTGTTCATCAGTTTATGCATGCCAACCTCCAGAGGTCTTAGGTACTTTGCATCTGTCAGAACAGTTATGCAAAAAGGTCTGAAGTTCACCTTTCTGTTTTTCCTTGCTGTGCCAGGTCTAAGCAACAGCAAGGGCACCTGCCAATATGTGATCTCGTGACTGAGCTGACTCGCGGCTGCTCCAACACCACTCTTCTCCCGAGATGTTGCTTCCCACTATCCCTCTCCCATGGGATGTGATTTTCCACCCGTTCCCACCAGAGAGTCACTTACTGAAGCACCATCCTGGAGCAGGCTAGCCCACAGTCCCAGTGGTACAGCTGCTGAACAACTGGCACTTTCAGCTGGATGCAGTCAGCTGTAGTGGAAACACCCCGTGGTGAGTAACACAAGAAAGAGGTCACTGCACACAGCAGTGTCTTCTCCATACCTCACAGCTTGCCCTCAGTGCTACGCTGGCAGACCCTCAGCATCATTTTTTATCCCCTTGATCAGACTGACAGGAATTTTTTCCTTTCTTAAGGGGAATTTGGTATTTCTGTTCAGTTAAGCATTTGGTTCAATCTCTTACTCCTTTACTGTTCCACACCTGGGATCACTCTGTCATGATGTGTATTTTGTTACCATTTCTCCTTGGCGCTTTTGACTGTCCCCAGTTTGTTACAGCCAGGGCCTCTGCCAAGCCCCAAGGTTTAACATAAGAGGTGTGCATTTTCTACATCAAGACTTCAAACTTTAATTTTTTTGCATGTTCAGCTTCCAGTCATCCTGTTTCCAAACACATCCAAAGTTCTTCAGCGATGACTGTCAGCTGCCCCGAGATAAGACACAAGCAGCATATGCTGTGGCTGCAAGGAACACTGACAACACTTCTCCCGTTCTCTAGATCCTCGGTGCAATGAACCTACGGACGGTGCCAGTAATTCCACATTGCTGCGCAGCTCCGGGAGGGCGGAGGAGGCCTCCTGGGCCTCCAACGGGGATGGCGAGAGCTGCCAGCTCCCCGTCGCCGACAAGCCCGTACTCAAGGCTTCCTCTCCCGGCCCAAGTCGGCGCTCAGCCCGTTCCGCCAGGGCGGACCCCACCGTGGAGATCCCGCAGCCGAGCCCTCCCCCTCCCCCCCCAGACGACGGAGCCTCCCGAGAAGGGCTCTGCCCGGCAGCCCACGCTCCTCGGCGGCGACCGCAGGACGAGGGTTGTGCGAGGCGGCCGGGGCTGGCCCTGCTGCCGGACGCACTGACCTGGTGGTGGCTCCCCAGCCTCCTGGGGGCTCTTCATGGCGGTAGGGCCTGCCGTCCGCTCACTGCCGGCCCCGCCGAGCCGGCCCGTCCGGTGGCGCGGCCCAGGAGCACGGCATGCCTCGGCACGGCGCTGGCTCCTCCTGGCCCCAGGGGCGGACGCGGAGGCGGGCGCTGTAGGGGGCCGGGCCCCGGGGCGTTTGCCCCGCGCCGTCGCTGCAGTGTGGACGGCGGCGATCAGGTACGTCGGTGGGCAGGAGCATGACACGGCGGGTCAGGGCGTGACCTGGGGAGAGCACAGAAGCGCGCTGGTAGTCAGCCCTGCCCCGGGACGGGGCACCGCCGGTGGGACGGGACTGGTCCCGGCCGGCAGGACAGGGCTGCGGCGGAAGGCGGTGCCGAACCCGCACGGCCCAGCTCGGGGCGGGGCTGTGCCTCCGCTGCCCCCTTCCTGTTCCGGCGCGCAGGGCACGGCGGGAGACTGCCGGAGGCCATTAGGAGTGAGCGCGGGCCCAGGCGCAGGTGGGCGGTGGGGAACTGGCCTTGAGTGGGGTTGTGCCTGGAAGCGGTAGGGTCCTCTTTTTCTTTCAGGCTCTGTGGGAAGCATCGGAGGTGTGCTGTATCCTTCGGGGCCTGTGGACTCTTCGGGGTGCCTGGCCCTGGGAGGGTGAAGCCGTGTTGGGGCGGCGGTCAGCCTGTGCAGGCCTCAGAGGCTCTACTGGGTCTTTTGGGGTGGGCCTCTCCGCTGGCAGGGGCCCTCCTCTGCCCCTGGGGCACGGCTGGCGGCCTTCAAGTGAAGGAAGGTTGTGGTTGCGGCGTGTGGTGCGGGCTGGTTCCTTGATGGTAATGCCTGTGGGTGTGCTACACGCGGGTTTGGCTAATCTCGTAGGTGGCCAGGCTGGCTGTACCGTCATGGGATGCACCTGGGGCTATTTCTGTTTGACATGTACCTGCCTCTATGAGTGGTCGAGTATCTGGTATTTACAGCTGTATTTCCTAGGTCAGAAGAGACCTGGGAAAAATGTGCTGATTGTTTCTTCCTGTGGGGATTTTTCTAGAGAGGTTTTGTTAATGTGTTGCCAAAGCATGTGGTGCCTTTGGGCAAGAGAGAAAATCAGTGCTTTACCCTAGGAAAAACGATGGGCTGGGTAAGTGAAACATAATCTATAACTTTCTTTGTGATGATGACCTGTGTTGTTTTTTTCTTTTCCTTGGCTCAGGTGTAGCCCCACAGCACTGCAAACATGTCTATTGGAGTGCCCATTAAAGTCCTGCATGAGGCTGAAGGCCATATTGTGACATGTGAGACCAATACAGGAGAAGTTTACCGAGGCAAACTCATTGAAGCTGAAGACAACATGAATTGTCAGGTACCTCTGCTTCAGAAGGACACAGTGAAGTCTGTCTGGTCTGTGCCTGGAAAGGCTGATAGCCAGCTTGTTGGTAGTGTGATTAAAGACCATTGCAGTTAATCTCAGGATAAAGAAAGCTGCATGCTTTTACCATAGTGAAATGGATTCAGGATTACTGAGAGCTCTGAAGAGGCCAGAGCTTTTTCTTTCCAGTTTCAGAGTTGGATTGGGCATTCCTGCCTATAGTACCATGGTTCTTAAGATTCTATTCTGTGCATGTTTTTCCTGGAGTTCTTTATTTAAAGGTATGGAACATAAAAATAATTAAGCCTTGATTTAAGAAATTGAAGCTTTCTAAAATGCTTCTTACTTTATGCATTCCAAGAAGGCCTAATTTGGATTGACACTATGCCAGTCATTGTTGAAATCAAAATGTTTCCTTAACAGTAAGGACTAGGATAGCTTTATTAAAACTGATTCAATGTGAGAAAACAAAACTAACAAATCTAAAATTAATTCACAACTAGAGGAGAGAAAGCAAAAGTCCTGGGCCTACTTGAATAGCAGCAGGCTTGGGAGTGCATTCAAATGGGTCTGGCTGCCTTGTGTCGCAACTGCAGCTGAGAAAGTAGTGTGCTTGGGAAGTCTTTGTGTTTGATCCTGGAATCCTGGCTGTGTATTCTGCAGGCCAAAGGATCAGTGACACAGAAGTGGATTAGAGGGGTCTCTGGGCACTGACTGATGGTTGCCTTCCAGATGTCCAACATAACGGTGACGTACAGAGATGGCCGAGTGGCACAGCTGGAGCAGGTGTACATCAGGGGCAGCAAGATACGGTTTCTTATTTTACCAGACATGCTGAAGAATGCTCCCATGCTAAAGAGCATGAAGAATAAAAACCAGGGCTCTGGAGCTGGCCGAGGAAAAGCAGCTATTCTCAAAGCCCAAGGTGTGTACACTGTTCATGGTTGTGTGTGTCCAATTTTGCTGTAGAAGAACAGAGGTTGGAGTTGGTCTTTTGAGGTCCCTTCCAATCTCTCATCTTCCTCACTGAGAAATTTTAAGCTGTAAGAAACTGCAAGATTGCTGGTTAATATTTTGGGTTTCTGTGTGTTTCATCTCGTGGTGGGAGTTGAACTGTCCAATTACCTGAATGAGTACTATTGATGCTACAATAATTTATGTCTAGTGAGTAGTCTTGGTATGTGGAACCTTTATGTAAAACTTCATTTTCTCTTTTGCTGTGGTTGTGGCTGGTAGCTGTTTGGAAAACCTAGGGAAGGATCCAGCTGTTATTTTTTTTTTCAGCTGAAGCTGCTGGAAAGCTGTACTTGTCAGCCCCTCTGCAGTTCACTCTCACTGGTACCTTTCTCAGGGAAGCAATCTCCTTAGAACAAGATTGAGTAATCGTGGGCTGCAGAGTCCTTGGTTAGCCTTAGCAAATGCAGCAGAGTTACTTGGGGAGTAGCATCTGCTGAAACATGCTGAGTTTTGTAGAGCCTGCACTATTTAAGTCTCATGGGCTATAGAGATTTGTGTGTCAGCTCAGGAGGAGCACAGAGTAGGAGAGCATTCGCTGCATCTCTTTGAAGAGCAAGACCCTAACCATTAGGTCTTTTCTCATAGAAAGCTTCTTGCATTCGTATAATTTTCTAAACTGAATGGCGTAGCCTCATTTCCTTGCTTCTAAGCAAGAGGGCTTTGAGTGTTGTTTGTTCTGGTTGTCAGTTGTTGAGGTCAACATGCTGCTCTGTCAAACTCATCCCTGATGTTTTCTTTCTGCAGTGGCTGCAAGGGGAAGAGGCCGTGGGATGGGCCGTGGCAACATCTTCCAGAAGCGAAGATAATTTTGGTCTTGACCAAGGTGCTTTGGTTGTTTTTTTTAATTAGGGGGTATTAGCTGGACCTGTGCATTGGTATCAGTTTTGTTAAATAAATGTTTCTGTCAAAAACTTGTCTGCTCTTATGCAGGGCTCCTTTTGGCCAAACACGTGGTAGGTAGATTTCAAACTTCAAGAGCTTTTAATATAAAATAGTGGATTTTATAGCTAAATCTGGCTGCTTTGTGTGATGCATTGACTTCTAAAGCTCAGCACAGATCATGATGTTTCCTTTTGCTTGTTTCACCCTGTAGCCATTTATTCTCTAAAAGAATTAGAAGAGAACCTTGGAGGTCTAAACGGTGTGGTTTGAAGTCCTATTAGCTGTAGCTGCTTCCTGAGAAACAAAGCTCTGTGTTCTCTTGCCTTATAGGGACCTGCAACAGACAGAGGTCCATCTTCAGAGCTGTGCATTGAGCTTGTGTTCTTGCATTTCTTACTTTTCTCTTTGGTTATGAGGAGAGGTTTTTTTGTAAGGAACACACAGCTCTGATATTTAACTATGGATTTGCAGTGAGAGATTCTGAGTTTTTCCCTCTGCCTGGGCAAAGAAGATAGGCTACAAAACCGGCATTTTCAAGGGGAATGTGAAAGGTTTTGTAAAGCTGGAAGGTGGTGCAGGTGTATGGGAAAGCCTTCTGAATGGTCACCCATGAAATGCAGCTCCATACAAATGCTAATCTTCTGGACAAAGCTTAGGATCAGCTTTAGGTCTCCCATCTGTGCACAGCTGCCCTGCAAGCAGCCAGGCATAGCTGTAACTCCAAGTACAGTGCAGTGGTTCTTACCTGACTCAACTGGTTAGGCTATTGCAGTGTAACACTTGTGTACCTAATCACACCTTGCATACCATCACTTGCTGGGCTGAGCATGTCCACAGGAGCTGGTCTTTTCTGCTCTGAGGCTGTGAAGACTCCCTTGTGCAGACATGAAAGTTGAGCTCATGTATTCATTTGTTGAATTGTCTGTAAATAAAACTGTATTTGGTCTTGCATCACTAGAAGCTCCATGTTACATGTTCTTCTGGGTAGCAGTCATCCTAAATACTTGCATTAGAAACCTCCCTGAAGTGTGCTTAAGAGATTCATAAATTCAGAGGGATCATAAAAATCATCCAGTTCCAACCCTCCTGCCATGGGCAGGGCCACCTTCCACTAGCCCAGGTTGCTCAAGGTCTCATCCAACCTGGCCTTGAATACCTCTAGGGAGAGGGCATCCACAGCCCTCCTGGGCAAACACGTAACAGAAACTTGAGACTGATTAGTGCAACAGTTGACTGCCATAAATAGAGACTAGTCTAGGATGGAGTGCGTGTTGAGGGAGGGCAAGTTGTTCAGCCTGAAGGGTGTCCTGGCTATGGCTGATGTACAGTCCCCTTGCCTTCCTCAGTGACAGGAGAGCCCAGAGGTGTGCCCACAGCTGGAGCAAAGGGAAATCACTTGGCCAGAACTTTGGATCTGGCTTCTCCTGAGTCTCTGTAACCTCTCAAGGAAACCAATGGTGAGGATTGCCATAGCTTGGTTTTTTTTTTTTTTGTTTGTTTTTTTTTTTTTTTTTTTGTTGTTTTTTTTTGTGTGTGTGTGTGTTTTGTTTTTCCAGAAGTATCTGCTACTTCCAAGCCCTCAAAGCTCTTTTTTCTTTTTCTGTAAAGCCTCCAAAAAGAAAAGAAGGCTCCTTCTCCTCTGTGGAAAAGGAAGGAAGCCACAGGTGGAGGACTGACTAGACTGACTGATAGGCTGGTTTGCTGCAGGCTGCTTTGAAGGTCCATGTGCTGTGTGCATTGGTGTGAGACGTCAGAAGGTCTTTCTGCCATCGGTGTCTCACCCACTAGATGGCTCTGTCGGTAAGAGAATGGAATGCAAGAAACCAGAATGCTCTGGAAGGAAAAAGTCAGGAATGTGACTTCTGGAGAATCCATAAACCCAGTGCCATTATAAACTGCAGCATGGCAACACTCAGCCCATATCCTTCCATCTTCAGTGTTCCCAGAGTGCTGCCTTCATGTGCACTGAGGTTCTTCCAGCTGAGGCTGGCTGCTGGGTTTCCCTGGTACTGGGCTTATTGGGCATATGTAGGTCACGCAGATTCCTTGAGTTCAGCAACTTAACCGATCTGTTTCTCTGGGAGGGAGGTTCCCATGGATAGGTAACAGCTGTCTGCTTTTAACAGCTGCCCCGATTTCTCACCTTTTATTTATCTTTTTCTCCAAATAACACAGCATTTCTTTTCATCCTTTGCCATTCTGCTAGCCACATTGCTTTTGATGCAGCCCAGGATGCCATTTGCCTTCTGGGCTGCGAGTGCACACTGTTGGCTCATGTCCAGCTTCTCCACCAGCATTGCCAAGTCCTTTTTTGAAGAATTGTCTAAGGAAGTAGTAACCAAAGAATTTGTGGAAATAAATGGGAAAACTGCATCAACAGTTAAGTACCTTTATTATAGATCATCTTACCATTCAACACTCATTGTGTTCAATCTCCTAAGCTGGTGAACTGCAGTCCACTTTAGTGTTTCAGTAAAAGAAAAAGCTCTTTCAGTTTGTCTTATATAAAAAGTGGCACAGAATTAACATACTATTTAAAAAAAGGCATAGACACAAATAATCCCTGCCTGTGATTCTGGAACTCAAGCCCCATGTATTTCCAAGTCAAAATGAACACATCTCTTTGATATGATATTATGCTTGTAAAAATGCCTACCAAAAAATCAGTTTGTTCAGAAGGCAGAGTGGTTGGGAAGTATTTCCTCTTTCACCATTTAACAAACGACATCACTGCACAAAACCTACCAGGTAGCAAAATACTGCAGATGAATTTCACACATGAAAGCCAACCTGGACACCATCCAGTGTCCCAAGTGAGAGTTCAGCACAGCAACAAAATCTTCATAGTGCATCATAAAATTCAGCTACATGACATTCAGTACAATATTTAATTCAGTGCTCAGGAGATGTAAAAATCAAATACACCTAGGAATCTGCTAGTCAGACACTGGTCCTTCCCATTTGTTTGGGGTTTTTTTCCTTGCTGTTTTCAGAGTATGTTTTATATCTGTTCTAAGGGATCTGCTACTTCCCAACTTCAAAAGTTATTAGCAAATTTTTTGAGATGCGAGAAAAATCTTTTCTAAAGAAGACTTTGAAGTCTCTTATCAAGAAGACTTAAAAATTTTAATTTTTTTTTTGTTACTATCTTCTTCTGACCCTAACATTAAACTTTTACTCAAGCCAGTAAGAATAAACTTAAGCAGTGCTATTTTCCTGCAAGGACACTGATTTCTATGCCAACATGTGTATTTAGGCAGAAACTTTTAACTTCAAGCTAGCATTTGAATGCAATTTCAGTTTCTTCTGAAATTCCTATACCTTACACAGGTTTTTTTCAGTGTTATCCAAGAAATAAAACTCTGATCTGAGGAAGCAGTAAGAAAAGCTACTGAAGTAAGTCCGTCATAAGACATGCAAAATGATGTAGGGTTTTCTTCCTTTAAATTTCGCCTTTGCAGGAAGCACAAAAATGCATCACTGTTACAAAAGAGCTTTGTCTCATGTTACTTAGACTCAGGTTCTTTATCAGCATAAAGCATCTGTATGAAAGCTGAAAGGGAATTCAGTTGGTAGCAGAAACTCAATTATGCACAAACTTTTATTCCCCACAAAAGAAATCCAGGGTGGGAAATAATCCTTTAAAACAAGGCCATTAAAAAAAACCTCAATAAACTCAAACCAAAAATCACAGCATCACAGGATGTTAGGAGTTGGAAGGGACTGCCAAAGATCATCAAGTCCAACCTGCCCCTGCCAGAACAGGACCATAGAATCCAGCACAGGAATGCATCCAGATGAGTCTTGAAAGTCTCCAGAGGAGGAGACTCCACAACGTCTCTGGGGAACCTGTTCCAGTGCTCTGTCACCCTCACAGTGAAGAAGTTTATCTTCATGTTGAGGTGGAACCTCCTGTGCTGTAGTTTATATCCATTGCCCCTTGTCATGTCCCAGGGTGCAACTGAGCAGAGCCTGGACCCTCCCTCCTGACACCCAGCCCTCAGATATATTAGAACAGGAAGGCACAAGGACAGACATACATCACTGAGACAGTGACTGGGACTCTCAGGAGAGAGGGGAAGTTAGACCTCTGTCTGATTTCCACTGATTTCACTGGCTGAGATCCTGCTTTTCTGGGCTGCTTGGATCACAAGATTCTCAAAGCAGAAATAGAGCTTTTTAGTTTTTTTTTAAATTCCCCTTCCCTGCTTGTGTTTTTAAAGGCATCAGAGATATTCAGGATGCAGTACACATTTCATAAGGCTGATAAAACCAAACAATTGACCAAAATGTTGAGTTTGTCTTGTGAAAACATGGAGGTTGAAGCAATGGAATAGCTTCCATCAGAGAGGCAGCACACTACACAACTCATTTTTTGCTTGGATTCAAGTTCCACACTTATTACACATAACACAGCTAGATCCTCCAGCTGCATTTTCCCTCTGCTGGCCTAACTTCATGGAGAAAGCCTCAGCATTCATCCAAAGTTTTAACTTGGAAAAAATGTAGTTGTGAAATAGTTGCATACAGGTGAAGACAGATTTCACACTGAAGAAGTGTAGTTAATTACTTTGCAGTTTTTTGATGTTCTCTGTTGTGGAGAGAATTTCTGTATCCTTTCTAAGGTGCAAGCCTTTACCAGCACTGGCCTTAAGGAAAACACAAAACTTTTTCATAAAAGCAGAAAGACAACTAAGAAACTAAACCAAGCATATCAAAATTCCAGTTTTCCTTCACTAAGGTAGTTAACATTTTGAACGCTGATGATTTTATCATTTACTAAAGAAATATCAATCATCTGGTGACATCAAATCCTGTAATTCATAAAAATTCTATGAGATAAAGAGAGAATTAATCATGGGCTACACTCAAAAAGTTAGATGATACATGGATAAGGGTTTTTTATGGCTCCAAATGAGTGGGAAATGACACAAAGTGAAAATTAAAAAGCAAATAAAGGCTCTTAATAAAATCTAATTCACATTTCTACCTTGCTAGAAATTCCAGGAATATTTTTTTCCTGTAACTCTATGTCCAAGCAGTGATTTCTTCCTCTCCATGTGAATTTTCAGCAGACACAGTAAAACAGAAAAGGCTCAACTTTTATCTCCTCAACAAGTGGGTGTGCTTTGTAGCAAGTGAGCTGGAGGTAACAAATCCCTTGAAAAAAAAGAGAAAAAGCAGAGGGTGTGAATGAAGGATACAAGCTTGACAGCCCTAAACACTAAGGTATTCATTTAACTCATAAGATAATGTGGCACCAGCTTAAAAAACCAAGGATCTCCTCCCAGCCACTCATTGCCATTTGGGATAGGGAGTGTTGCAGTACTGACACAGCTCCCTCAGCCTCTCCAAACCAAAAGAACTTCAAGGCAGACCCCAAGTTCTCATTGTTCTCTTGTTAGGCTGGAGCAGAGTTGTAATGATTTTGTTCTGCAGAGATACTTACAGAAGAATAAAACTAATCAGAAGGCTCAGTTTCTATCTGGGAACCTCCAAACCCATTTGGAGCTTTTCTTTATTTGCAGGAATTTTTCCATACCCCTTGAGCTAAAGCAAAAGTGTGTGAACCACACACAGTTGAGTGGCTTAAAAGCAGCCACCTAGGCCAACACAGCATCTGCTTAACCCTCAGTCACTTTGGAAGTAAATGTTAAAATAAACCCCAATCTACTATGGTCTGTTTGGCCACTTAAGTGAACAAGCCAAGAAGGGGTAGAAAATAAAAAAGATGGTGACAATTTCCACAAAAGAATCTTTAAGAGCAGAGACATTTAAGTCCTGGGTTTGTTACCCCAATTTTTTGGGTCACTGTCAGTCAATATTTTCTTGCAGACATTGAGCTCTTTAGTGAGTACTGTAAAGGCAATAGCACTTAGTGACCCACACATAAAACCCACAATTTGTGGCTCAACCATTTGGCTTAAAATCATCTGAGGAAAAGGAACATGCACAGGGTATTATCATTATTGCATGACACCCTTGGTGTTTTATAGCTCCAGAGACACCAGAGAATGCTCACTCCATATGATGTTTACAGCTGGAAATCAGCATTTCTTCAGCATTTAAAATATCTGCAGGTAAACACAATTAGCAGTACATTCCGTTCCCCCTGCCCCCTCCTCAAAACAGAGGTAAAAATGTGGTTGCTTTTCTAATCAAGGACATTGAAGCTCTGTAGATCACAAATTCCTCCCTGCATGTGCCCCACAGTTACACAGCTGAGCACAGGGCTTCCAGCACCACAGCAGTTGCCAGGTGCTGGCAGCTTTTACTCACTGTACGTTAGAAGAAGTTGAAGGTGTTATGCTGTGCCTAGGGTTATGCATTTTAATGACAATAAAGTCAATAACATTTCAGAGGAAAAAAAAAAAAAGCAGTAATACTGTCCATGACTTTTTAAACGGACTTGGTTGAGAGAAGACCTCTGAGAACTGAGGCTGGACAAGAGGATGTCTGCAAATCCTCTAAAGCTGTCGGACTTTTTTATCAGTGCTTTTAATGTTGACATCCAGTGTCTCTACTTTCCTGGTCAGCCGATCCAGCACATCATCCTGCTCGTCTAGTTCTGTCTGCAGACCAAGAGCCAGGTTTTTCAGACGACTCAGTCCAGAAGACATCTCCTCTGTCAGTGAAGAGAGGGGTCATAAGGAATCAAAGCAGTATTGTTACATGGACACCATTAGGGTTCTCTCTCTTCTCCAAAACCCCAGGTTAGAAAATGATAGTTGTGATCTGCACTAGATTCTATAGTCCTGCTCTGGCAGGGAGGTTGGACTTGATGATCTCCAGGTCCCTTCCATCCCCTAACATCCTGTGATCCTGTGATTGCTCCAGCCTGAGTGTTCTTCTTCACAAATGGAAGCACTGATATTTAAACGTTTCTACTGTATTATCACAGAATGGCTCAGGTTGGAAGGGACCTCAGTGATCATCCACTGCAACCTCCCTCCCAAGGTCTCATCCAACCTGGCCTTGAACACCCCCAGGGAGGAGGCATCCACAACCTCCCTGGGCAGCCTATTCCAGAGTCTCACCACCCTCATACTGAAGAGCTTCCTAAGCAGTCTAACCCTGCCCTCCCTCAGCTTCAAACCATTACCCTTTGTCCTTCTGCTAGACACCCTCATGAAAAGTCCCTTTCCAGCCTTCCTGTCGGTATTGGAAGGCAGCTCTAAGGTCCCCCTGCAGTTTTCTCTAGGCTGTGCAACACTACTTCACTTGTTTTCCTTTAAACTTCTTTCAGGCATATTGTCAACACACTGAAGATTTAAGCAGTTAAGATACTTAACCTAGATGAAAAAAAAAATCCCATTTCCAGATTTTCTAATTTGCCTGCAAGGAAACTATTTTATTGCATGATCAACACAAAATCTATCTGTTTTTAAGGGCACAAGCATGTTGCAGAAGAGTTGAAGCATTGTTGCCAACAGTTTCTCAGGAGATTTATACTATTTCAGGTATCTCAACCACTTTATTTCTAGCTAGTTTCACCTGAAATGCATTTCTAAGATATGTTACTAATATTTGCAAATAGTTGCCCCACAGACATCCCACAGCTTGAAATGATGCATGTTTGAATCAGAAGTTTGGATTCTGCCACGTAGATAGCTTTGAAATGCAGAATCCAAGCAGTTTGGGGTTTAACGAAAGATATAATTTCAAAATTTTATTTAATTTTAAAAATACATATCAAATTTCACATATTAACTAAAAAAAAGGGTGTTTGTTGGCAATATATTACTTAGTAATTTTCTCTGCCTTATGAACCAAAAACTGAAAATGGTTTCCCATCAGACAGCTTCAGTCTTCTCACTCACCTAAGTTGTTATCAATTTTCTGGTGGTAAGCTCGCAGATGTTGGTTCTTCAGGTAGGAATCCCTCTGCACTGAGGAACCTAAATCTGCTTTGCCAAAATCATTGTCTGTTGAGAGTTTGAAATACAGAATATTATATAATAAAAGAGCTAGCAAGAAGAGGCTTTAAACTTTTAGAAGGCCTATTAAAAAATTCATCTAACCACTGCTGTCCTGTAATCACATAACCTTTTAGCAGAATTATCAAAAGCATCCCAACATCACTATCTGTAGAACACCTCTCAAGGTGAACAGCTATTAAGCTACAATTTTTCCATTTTTTGGGCTGCCTTTTGTAGTTCCACGAGGTAGCTGTGAGAAAAAAAAAAAAAAAACAGCCATGCAAGCAACAAAGCAGGCAGGTGGGTAACTTCTACCAGCAGTTGGTGTCTTCAGGTCAAGCCACCAGAAAGTTCTTTCTCTTGGACAGACTGTTTGTGTTATGTGGAGTGGAATGGAGACCAGTGCTACCAAAAAGCATTTCTTTACTTACAGAACTACAACTCTAAAGATACCCAGCTCTTACTTCACAGAAAACCAAACCCAGTCTGCTTCCTTGCAAGTAGTGAGTTCAGTAAGGCTGCCTTCACACTGCATGGATTCTTGGCTATACTCTGTGCAAACAGAAGCACTGGATGCTTTAAAGGTCTTTATGAGTATTGCATGACCCCCCACCCCCAAAACAGCTAAAATAAAGTCTGTATCTGAGCTAAAAAAAAAAAAAAAAAGTCTTCAATATGGGTATAAGAGTCTCAGGGGCAACAATCCCCTAGAATTGAAAGCCACAAAGGCACGTTTGCCCCAAGCTGATGGCAGACATTCAGTGTAAAATAAAGTTAGCAAACCTGAATTATCCAGCTTCCTTAAATTGGGATGGCTTTCCTGGTATTTTGACTCTTGTTCTTTACTAGACAGCATTGCTTCTTTTAATCTGGTAATAAAGAGAATGGAAAGAAATCATTCCTATGGACAGCAGGCCTCATTCTGAATCTGTTAAACAAGAACAGCTATCAAGTTTATACAAAAAATCCCCACAAATTTGTTAGTTCTGACCCATAACATTGGTATCTGCCTTCAGTGAAAGCAGAAGTGGTTGCTTTAGTGCTGAAAATAGCTCATGGAAACTTTGACATCAAAACCAAAACTCTATCTTCTTGGAGGCAACCTACTCCTTTCCTCTAGTGATAGATGGAGCAGGATGGGAAGGAGGAAATCAGCCCATGAAGCATTACCAGGCTTGACATGAATTTCTCAGCTGAAGAGACACAAGTACTGCAAGACACAGCAAGTTCACAGCAGTTGGTTTTATTTTACGTCTTTTAATGGAAGCTAGAGAAATACAGATAATATTTAACTGAAAGCTTGGCAATGCTACAAATAAGAATTTCCTGGTAAGACTGAAGGGAGTCTAGTAATTCAGAAGACTCTGAAGAATTACTTGTGTCATTCTGTGGAATTGTTGGAATTAATGTCCCACAAATAAAAAGTTATTGCCACACACAAAAACAAAAGTAGCATTGTTTTTCTCAGTAAAAGGGAGCCAGACATCCTGTCAGGAGTTTGCTGGACAGAATGAAGTTCTGGGGTTTTTTGGTGGCATTTCAGAGATGCTGTCAGGCAAGAAGTCCCATGGAAAATGTTTCCTTTACTTACCTGCTGTTAGCAGAATATTCAGGGCTTCCATTCTGTTCTAACTTGGTCTCTGGAGGTTTGGCTTTGAAGTAGTTTACTAAGCCCCCCCAAACACTCTTAATGCTATTTATGTGCCTCTGACTAGTCTTCAAGTCCTGCTCCATTTTATCTACCATCTGTTCTGTGCGCTTCAGTGCCTCTCCTTGACGAACCAGCTCCTAACAGATAACGACAGAAAAAGAGAGGCCAGTCAAGCCAAGATGAGCATTAACAGTGCAAGATGCAAAAACATTAATACATACAAATTATTTATTTTTCCCCTTCAGCAGCATAACCACTATTCCACAGCAATGGAAAGATGGATTCTGCCTGCAGCTAACACTGGTGCAAATCAAAGAATTTGTGCTCATATTCTCTCCAAACTCTTGGGAATTCTAGGTGAATGTTCTTCCCCTGCCCCCCTGCCTCAATAAAACAGCAAACACAGACAATTCAAGCCCTGTGTTAAGCCTAAATTCCTGGTTCCTCATTTGTGCTGTTCTGGATAAACAAATCACAAGTTCACAAGTTTGCAGAAGTGCCACCAAGAGCCATCTTCAGCATAAGCACCTGCTGCATGCAGCCTGTGGATGCCCTTGGGTTAATTTAGGTAACCACATTACTGACATTCAAGGAAACATCCTATTAGCAGGTGACACAGAGGACAAGACCTTTGTGCGCGATGCCTCTGAGTAAAGTCTGTTCTGAAAGGAGGCCAGAAGAATGAAGGAAATGATTAATGGGGATTAAGAGAGCAGATCACAAACAATCCAAAGTTGGCTCTTTATTGTTGTTGTCTAACCAAGGGAACTGCTGAAAAGCAGGCATTAACGCCATTAATAAGGCTAAGATTCGCCAAACGCAGCTGAAAAAGCAACCGATTTCTAGACTCGGTATTACACCGGTAGAGAGGATCTAACTGCGATTTTCTTCCATCGAAAGCCAAACCGTCTGCACATAGAAAATCAGGCTGCAGTATCACAGAGGGATGTTGTCCCCGACACACTGAGTAACTCTAAATCCCCGAGTTTCGGGCCACTTTCGGGGAAACAAACCAGGCAACCAACCACCCCCAAAATGCCTCCCTTCATGTTTAAGCCGGCCACTCCCCGCCTGGAGGCGGGGGCCCAGGGCAGCCCCTCGGCGCTACACGGTTCCGGTCTCTGTTCACTCCATCTCCCCCGCACCCCAGATCTGCGCTGCCCCGCGGGGCCGCCACCCACCTCCGAGGCGGCCACGCCGATCTGCTCGGACTCGTAGAGGAGCGAGAGGGAGCGGGTGGTGCTGTCGACGGTAGCGGCGGAGCGACGCAGCACCTCCTGTTGCAGGTACCGCTGCCGATCGCCGACACCCGCCTCACCGCTGCCCCTCGCCGACCACGACGACACCTCCTCCTCCTCGTCATCCTCGGCGAAGGGGTTGTAGCTCCTCGCTTGGGCCGACATCGTGCCGCCGACAGCGGGCAGTGACGGAAGCGTCCGCGGTAAGCGCCTCAGGAAAGCGGCGCCTTCAACCCCAGCTCTTCACAGAGGCCACGCAAGACCGAGTCTGGCCTCCCCCGCCGCTTGTCCCCGAATCCCTGCCAGATCCGCTCCGTTGCTTCCGCCCACAGACCGATACCGGGCGGAAGCACCGGCGCCTCCCCCGTCGCCGGGCGGGGCGAACGCGGAGCGCCCTACAGGATCGGGTGGGAGGGACCGGGGCGGTGGCTGGGCTGGGCTAGGCTAAGCAAGATCGCTCGTAGAGCATTGCGGCAGGGAGAGGGGACGGGAACCAGTAAGAGGAAGGGCGGAGATCCCGCCGGCGGCTAAGCCGCCGCGCGCGCCGCCATCTTTGCAGCGCGATTGGCGTCCCGCGATCCCGCGGGAAGTGGTGATTTCGCGAGGCGCGGAGGGGCGGGCGGGCTAGCGGCAGCCGGACGGTCTTCTCTGTTCCCGTACAACATGGCGGCTGCGGCTGTCGCGGCGGCAGCGGCTGCCGCTGCGACGGCTGCAACGGCGGCCGCGGCGGCGACCACTACCGCGGCGACTGCAGCCGCGGTTCCCTCCGCGAGCGCGGGGCGAGGGAGCGGCGCCGGCACCACCCGCGGCTTTTACTTTAACACGGTGCTGTCGTTGGCGCGGTCGCTGGCGGTGCAGAGCCCGGCCCCACTAGAGAAGGTGAGGGGCGTCCGGCACGGCTCCGAGGAGAGTGAGCGGGGTCTTCTCTCGTGGGGACTGCGTCTGGGGGGGGAGACTGTGGTAGTGTCACGCGTGGAGGGTTGTGGCTGTAAGGGCTGTTTCTGTCGGGTCTCCGAGGCCGTCACGCGTGGGAGACGCGTGTGTGGGGCACAGAGGCGTCATGCGGGGGGAGGGGAGCGGGGGACTGGTTGTGTGTACGTCACAAGAGTGGAGCCTTCGTGGAAGGGTCGGCATCATGGGTGCCGTGGCGGGGGCTGTGGGACCCTTCCTCTAGAGAGTGCTTGTAACGCTTGGATGAGGCGGGTGGTGGGTCATGGCCGTGCGTGAGGTGGAGGTGTCTGGGCCACCTCACTTAGCCCTGTTGTGCGTGGGGACCTCTGAGAAGCAAGTCAGAGCCAGTGTGAGTGCCCGCAGGTGGGTTCGTGCTTGGCCCCGCGGGGCTGTGCCCGTGGGAGGCCAGGCCTGACACACCTGCCTGTGTCCAGAGGATGCTGAACCCCTCAGCGGGGAGCCGTCCTGGGGCACTGGGAGCGGGCTCTCGCCCCAGCCGAGTGCATGGGAGCTTCTGGGCTAGCATGGCCCATCCTGACCCAAAAATGCCATCGTAACAGGGCACGTTGGCACAGTGGCCGTGGCCGGTGCCCTCGGAGCAGCCCTCCCACCGTGGGACCTCACAGCGGCTGCGCAGCCCTGAAGTTTGTGGAACGTAATCTTGTAGGCATGATTAGACTGAGCCTAATTAGAGCTAGTTGCTTTATTTCACATGTCTGGTTAAATCCAAGAGATGCGGTCAGCTCAAGGTAGAATGTGCCTAGTTGAAATGAACCTCTAAGGATGTAAAACCAGACAGGGGAGCTTCGACTGGGCAGCCCCTCTCGGGTGTCTCCTGTCTCCACTGCTGGCAGGGACCAAATGTGCTGCTGTGGGGCAGAGAGCTGGGCAGCTGGGCTGCATTGGGTTCTCGGAGCACAGAGTGATTAAACATCTCGGTTGCCTCATGAGGTAATGAAAGATGACTCAATTGTTCAAAAGCACAGCTCTGTGCTGATCAAAACTAGTGCTGCTTCTTGGCCAGCTGTTGCAGGCTTCTTTTCTTGGTTCTTGTTCTGGAAATCTACCATTGGTCTGATATCCAGTTGTGAATTATGTCTTTAAGCCTTAGTGCCTCACTAATATCCAAGGAGTTTTACTTATTTATTTGTTTGTTTGTTTTCCATTTGAGAGACTACAGTAGAGTTAAATGATATTAACAATTTGATCTAGCTACAGTTACTCACTCACATTGCTCTAAACGTGAACTTGATGTGGAGCCACATGCGCTAGAATTTATTTTCCGAAGTTCCAATTCCTCTGCTCTTTGAGTTAAGAGGATTCTTTGTGTTGTGTTTCAGTTAAGGACCAGAATCTTAAATTCCACTGAGCAATCCAGTAAAGTCTTCTAATCCTCTAGGGAAATAGTTTCATGGTTTAGAAATTTCAAGGCAGGGTGTTTATGGAGTTATCTAAATAGGAAGTAACTTGACACTGGAACATGGGTCAGTCAGACGTGGCGATGTATTATGACCCATGTTTTTAGGTAATATTTATTAACATCAAGGTGATTTATGAAAAGACAATGTGCTTGATGCATTTTCCCTTTCTTAACAGTTCCATAGGAAAACAAAGTGGGAGTTTTGAGACATTCTTTAGATGTGTTTGTTGGGTATGGACTGAAGCAGTAGTTAAGTAGTGAGGAAATAATAGTTTTGTCAACTGAATCTATGGTGTTAAAAGGATTTGAGCAAAAGTTACTCAGCTAGGTAACTGTTTATTGTTCAGTGATGTATGTGAAGAGGGCATTGGTGCAGCTGTAACTAAAGCTCTGTCCACCATAGAAAAGCTCAGGAGATGTGGCATAGATGGCTGGTCAGTGAGGTGGATTGAAAATTGGCTTCACAACAGAGTTCAGAGGGTCGTCATCAATTGCACAGGATCAACTTGGAGGCCTGTGGCAAGTGGTGTCCCTGAGGGATCAGTACGGGGTCCAGTTTTGTTCAATATCTTTATCAGCAACCTGGATGAGGGGATTGAGAGTACCCTCAGCAAGTTCTGATGATACAAAACTGGGGGGGTTGGCTGACACCCCGCCAGGCTGTGCAGCCATCCAACGTGACCTGGAGAGCTGGGCGCAGGCAAACCTCATGAAGTTTAGTAAGAACAAGCACAGGGTCCTACATCTGGGCAGGAATAACAGCATGCACCAGTACAGGTTAGGGGCTGCCCTGCTGGAAAGCAGCTCCACAGAGAAAGACCTTGGAATACGGGTGGAAGAACAATGTACTCTTGTGGCCAGGAGAGCCAATGGGATCCTGGGATGCATCAAGAAAGGTGTGTCCAGCAGGTCTAGGGAAGTTCTTCAACCTCTCTACTCTGCCCTGGAATACTGCGTCCAGTTTTGGGCTCCCCAGTTCAAGAGAGACAGAGACCTGCTGGAGAGAATCCAACGGAAAACCATGAGGATGATTAGGGGACTTGAGCATCTCCCCTATGAGCAGAGACTGAGATCCCTGGGGCTGTTTAGTCTTGAGAAGAGGAGACTGAGAGGGAATCTCATCAATACCTATAAATATGTGAGGGGTGGGTGTCAAGTGGAGGGGGCCAGGCTCTTTTTGGTGGTTCACAGTGATAAGACAAAGAACACTGGGTTCAAACTAGAACATAGAAGATTTCACCTCAACATGAGGAGAAACTTCTTTACAGTGAGGGTGACAGCACTGGAACAGGCTGCCCAGGGGGGTTGTGGAGTCTCCTCCTCTGGAGACTTTCAAAACCTATCTGGATGCGTTCCTGTGCGGACTCCCCTAAGTGATCCTGCTTTGGCAGGGGGTTGGACTCAATGATCTCTTGAGGTCCTTTCCAGCCTCTGATATACTGTGATCCATCTGTTTATTTTTGTTGCCAGGAATAGAGTAAATATGGTGTGCCTGCACACCCAAAATGCCCAATGAATTAGTTGAAGGAAGGCTTTGTGGTACCAGGGATGCAAGAATGAGCTCTGTAAATGTGGTGCACTGAAGGGTTTCAGAAATTCTCCTGAGCTGTGACAGTCACAGAATATTAGGGGGTTTGAAGGGACCTCCAGAGATCATCCAGTCCAACCCCCCTGCCAGAGCAGGATCACCTAGAGTAGGTCACACAGAAACACATCCAGGCATGTTTTCAAAGTCTCTAGAGAAGGAAACTCCACAACCTCTCTGGGCAGCCTGTTCTGGGGCTCCCAGCTGGCAGCTGTGCACCACACAGCTCCTCTTTTCCCCTGGTGTGACCGGGATGAGAATAGAAAACAAGTAAAACTCATGGGTTGTGATCAGAACAATTTAATAATTGAAATAACAGTATAATACCAGCAGTGAAAAAAAGAAGGTAGCAAAAAGAGAGTGAAATAAACCCAAAGAGAGAGAAGTGATGCACAGTGCAGTTGCTCAGCACCCGCTGACTAATGCTCAGCAAGTCCTGAGCAGCGATCTGCCCCTCCCGGCCAGCTCCCCACAGTTTGTGTGCTGGGCATGACATCACATCATGTAGAATATTCCTTTGGCCTATTGGAGTCAGCTGCCTTGGCTGTGTTCCCTCCCAACTTCTTGGGCATCCCCAACCTCCTCGCTGGCAGGGCATGAGAAGCTGAATAAAATCCTTGACTTAGTATAGACACTGCTTAGCAACAACATCAGCATGTTATCAGCCTTGTTCTCATGCTGAATCCAAACCAGAGCACTGAAACAGCTGCTAGGAAGAATATTAGCTCTATCCCAGCCAAAATCGGGACAAAACAAACAATTTGAGTGTTGAAAAAGAAATTTTTGATCGTCTTGAGATTTTTCTTTCTAGTTTGTCATTCATTACTTTTGTAGCTCTCAGATGCTCTCATTAGGGTTGATGACTGAAGGAGGGTAATGTGGTCATCTGTCTTCTAGAAGATGGAAGGACTACTGTCCACATCAAACACAGGAGCATCAGAGTGAGCCTTGAAAACCACAGCCTGTCAGCTCGTTGTTCTGCTGTGAAAATATTTGCAATGATTTTAGTGCTCCCCAGGGCTGTTGCTGGGTGTGCTGTAGGGCATGGATGTATCTGCTGGCTCTGCTCCATGAAGGGGAGCTGGGGGCTATTGGCATTGCTTGCTTCAGGTCTGCTGGTGGATTTTTTGAAGGACTTTTAACTTTGCACTGTTGTTCATAGATTCGTAGAACGGTTTGGGTTGGAAGGGCCCTTAACAATTATCTAGTTACAGCCCTTCCACTAGCCCAAGTTGCTCAAGGCCTCATCCAGCCTGGCCTTGAGCACCTCCAGGGGGAGGGGTCATCCACGCCCTTCCTGGGCAACCTGTTCCAGTGTCTCGCCACCCTCACTGGAAAGAATTTCTTTCTAATCTCCAGTCTAAATCTCCCCTCTTCCAGCTTCATTCTCTCTTGTCCTGTAACTCCAAGCCCTTGTCAGAAATGTCTCCCTAGCTCTCCTGTAGGCCCCTTTGGGTACTGGAAGGCTGCTCTAAGGTCTACCTGGAGCCTTCTCTCGGCTGACCAGCCCAAATTCCCTCAGCCTATCCCCATAGCAGAGTTTCTCCAGCCCTCTGATCATCTTTGTGGCCTCTTCTGGACCCTCTCCAGCAGTTCCACGTCTTTCTTATGCTGGAGGCACCAGAACTGGAGGCAATGCTGCTGCTGCTCACGGGAGGAGAGCAGAACAGAGGGGCAGAATCACCTCCTTGTCCTGCTGGTCACAGTTTGGATGCTGCTCAGGGGGTGGTTGGCCTTTTGTTGTTTGCTTGGATTGTTTTGACACTTCAGTCTTGCTCCATTGTTCTTTCCCTGTGCTGATTTTCAGGTACAGAAACTGCTCTGCATGTGTCCAGTGGATTTCCATGGGATCTTCCAGTTAGATGAACGTCGCAGAGATGCTGTTATTGCTTTGGGAATCTTTCTAATTGAATCTGACCTGCAGGTATTTTTCCCACTTAGACTAACTCTATTCAGTTTGGAAGATTTTGGATGAATTCAAGTTTAGTTGTTCAATGAATGGAAAATTGGTATTTACCCTTCATAGAAATACATCTAAAGATCATGGGTAGCAGATGGCTGCAGGCAGGAGAGCACAAGGAAACAAGGACAGCACTGGTGAGTGTCAGACAGTAGTCATGGAACTGCCACAGCCAAACTGCTATCCTGGTTTATGGTTGTCATAGCTTAAAGAGACAAAGGAAAGGCTGTTCAGGAGGATTTGGTCAAACTAGATGGGTTGTTGGGTGTTCTTCCCCAAATGCTTCTGAATGACAGATAGGTTCCAACCTACTCCTGAACATCAGATTTGTGCTAGGCCTTTTCATGCCTGACAGCAGTCAGGATAAAGAGACAAGCAGTGCACACAGGCTATGTTGTACAGGGATATGCCTTCTGTGTCTGCCAGCCTGTTTATGACAAGCTGGTTTTCTTCCCTTCCAGCTCTGGGTGTGGTGCTGTTGGGTGCAGAGGAAGGGAAGTCCTAGGTCCAAAGCCATTAGACCTCACTGAGACTTTCAGTGTTGCTAGATTTTGCATCAGGCCTGAATTTCATCCTGTTCAGTATCGGTTTGCTCTGACAGAGCTTCTCTGCATGTTATTAACATTGTGGGGGTTTTGCAGGATTTTATAGTAAGAAGTTTAAGGCAGCTGTGTTTGTGGGTTTCAGCATTTTCATGGTGTTTTCAAAGCCAGCAGTTAGTATTAATTAATCCAACTCTGGGTGGAAGGAAAGTGCCATCCTTTGATCTGCAGATTAGCCAGCTGAAGCCTTACACTTAAGTGGCTTGAATAAGGCCATGGGATGAATCACATGTGCTGAATTGGGACAGGCACTGATTTTTCTAGCTGCCTTTAAATTATTTTGTGATCTTGCAGTAGACTAATAAATTGTTTGGGGGTTAATTACTGTTCTGGAACATTTTTCCTGTCTAACTTTTAGAGAATGAGCTATTGCCTAGAATGCAAGAACTGGATTTTATAGCACTGTGCTGCTTTACTTTTGTTTGCTTGTGTTGAAATCAATTTTGCAATATTCATGAATCCTGTGGAATAATCATTAGAAGCAAGTTCTGTGTGTAATGTTGTCTTTCCATGTCTCTGATACGGTTCAGCTTTTCTTCTCCATGGTAAATAGTGTCTTTTCTTCTTTAGCACAAAGATAATGTGGTTCCTTACCTCCTCCGACTTCTGAAGGGCCTTCCCAAAGTCCAGTGGATAGAAGAAAGCAATGCACGGAAAAGCAGAGGTGATGTTTGGGGTTTTTTGATAATCCTCGTGCAATGCCAACCTGGAAATAGGCATCACAAAGGTTACTCAGGACATGGTACAAGGAGAGGTGATAGGTCCTGCTGGGTGCTTAATTCCTGACTCAGCAGACTGCAATATTGTATTTCTTTAGAAGTGCAGAGGAAGTTGAATAGCTCCCAGCTTTCTTGCTTGACTACTCTGTGATAAATTGCACTTTTCAAATAATTCTACACTCAATGCATTTAATTACTAAATTGGAGAAGATTGTGTAGTAGTTAAAGCAGGATTGTGTAGTAGTTGGAGCAGGAGAGTGGAACCTGAAAGCTATATGCTCTGATTTGAGCTTTGATGCTTGGTTGCTATTTAGACCACTTAATTTTTTTGCTCTCTTAATATCTCTTTAGATTAATCTAAGGATATTTTTTCACAAAGGCTGTTATAAAATACAATTTATTTTCCAATTACTTGAAAGCCTGGAATGGTTTGTTTTTTTTTTTAAGTTTTAATGATTAAAATGATTATTTGAACATTTCATGCTGAAACAAAGATGGTCAGAGTGTACTTAAGTGTTGTATGTAGTATGATATTTTCCTGTAGTCTGTTTGAGCACTGTGATGCAAGAATCATTCCTGTCTTAGGCATTATT
Source organism: Indicator indicator (assembly GCF_027791375.1). NCBI lineage: Eukaryota > Metazoa > Chordata > Aves > Piciformes > Indicatoridae > Indicator > Indicator indicator. The sequence continues at coordinate 1,862,893 of NC_072035.1, forward strand.
ATTACTTGCTCTTTCTAAGTTGATTCTCCCTGGCAATGCTCAGGGTTTGGTTTCTCTCTATTACTTTGCAGGCTTGCTTCCAGTTGCAGAAAACTTCAGCTTCTGCTTGGTGACGTTGTTGTCAGACGTTGCTTACAGGGATGCATCTCTCAGAGAGCAGGTAGAGTTGATCTTGTTTGTGCTCTTGTAGGCCGTAATTCTGCAATGCTGCAGTACTGACAAATGTTTAGAGAACAGGACACCACACCTGCTTCCTTCCTTGCAAAGGAATTGAGTGCTTCAGTGTGTGCTGTTGTGTTACTTTGCATGTGTTAATTATTAATCACGTATCTAGAATATATTCGTTTGTCTGCTGTTCCTTCTAGGTGTCGGAGAATGCCAGCTGCTGAGTCCCGAGTTTCAGAATTTGTGTTTTGATACTGAGATAAGGACTGCTGCAGTTTTATTCTACTAGCATGTACATCAGACTGTAGCCTTGCCAGAGGAAGCTCTGAGTCAGGACAATCCAGACTTAGTCTTGTTTACAGAGGTGTTTATGTTAGTCTTAGCAAGTTTCATCAGCTGTAGTGATCTAGGATAAGATAATGATATCTCTTTACCAAAAGATATTTTTATATGTCTCTCTTGATTACTTTAGATTTTGGATGCCATTCTACAAGTAATGCAGTTCCTGTTGGGAATGTGCCAGACCCCACAAATGCATGATAAAGGTACCATTAAAATTGTTGTTCTATTTGTAATTCCTGTCCTGTGAACTTCTGAGTTTTCTAATGATCAGGCAGACTGAGCAGCTTTTTCTTTCCACTTCCCCCAGCACACATTTGTTCTGTTTGTTGCTGACTGATAAATTTGGAAGCAGAAAGTGTATCAATTTGCAATGCCTTCATAGCTTTTCCTCTGCTTGCACAGAGAAACCTTTGTAAAGCAAGCTGGGCTGAAACAGTTCAGCAAAGTGGCAGCCAAACTGTGAAGAGGAAGTTCTGAGTTGCTGTGACACGTGTTTGTCTTTTGCAGAATATCTATGCAAGTATGCAGTGCCCTGCCTGCTGGGCATTTCTCGGGCCTTTGGTCGCTACAGCAATTCGGAGGAGGCTCTCCTCTCAAAGCTTTTCCCAAAAATCCCTCCACATTCCTTGAGAGTGCCAGAAGAGCTGGAAGGAATTCGCCGACGATCCTTTAATGATTTCAGATCAATCCTTCCCAGTTCTCTACTCACTGTTTGCCAAGAGGGAACACTAAAGAGAAAGACTAGCAGTGTATCTAGCATCTCTCAGGTTAGTGTGACTTGCTCTGGGTTCTAGCGAGTGCTTAGATCATTTCATAGTCTTGGTGGACTAGTTAAGGCAGCATTAGCCTGAATGTCCAGACAGTCTCTTAGCATGTTGTTTGACCAAATACAGAGATCCAGCTCTGAAGCCCTCAACATAGGAAGGACATGGACCTAACGGAACAGGTCCAGAGGAGGGCCATGAAAATTGTCAGGGGCTTGGAACGCCTGTGCTATGAGGACAGGCTGAGGGAGCTAGGGTTGTTCAGCCTGAAGGAAAACAGGCTCCAGGGAGACCTAACAACAACTTTCTAGAAAAGCATTGATTCCCTGTTTTGTTAGTCCATAGCCCCTCTTAGTATTGCCTAAAGTAGTTTCATTTAGAAAGTGTATGAACCATCCTTTGGAAGATGACTTTTTTTCCCAAATGTTTTATAGATAGTTTTTAAGTTATGGCTTTTATGTGATGTTTTAGGTTAGTCCTGAACGTGGAATTCCCCCTCCCAGCTCTCCTGGAGGATCAGCAATTCATTACTTCGAAGGTAAGTTATTTTGCAAAGGAACAATGTGGAATTTGAGAATTTTGTTGCTATTTATAGAAAAGTGAAAACCAAAAATCCTTTTGACCCTTTTATTTTTCTGCCCCCTTACAGTAATTCTCTGGTGTATACCTGCTAGAATTCTGAATAATTTGGGGCAGCAGAAGTTATTAACATCAGTGGTTTCCAGGCTCAGTTGTATTTGGCAAGCTTCTGAGAGATGTGATTTCTTGGCTGCTAGGCTGTGCCTAGTACTGAAGAGCTTAATTCAACTAGGCTAAAAATATTTCAGGAGATGAAGCTGAGTATTTTTGAGGAGCAAGTGTTAATATTCTGCTTCACTGGGCAGCTAAATCGCTCAGCTGGACTCTGGAGCTTTGAGACCTTTGTGGCACATTGTATCAAACTAAAACACTTGAAGTAAATGTGGTGTTAGTCCCTGGGTAAAAACTAGTAGTTTGGGGAGGGGAGGAATAAGGAAGGAGACACTGGAGTGCTCACTCCTCCCTATAGCTAAAAAGGCAGAAATACAAAACAATGCCCTGACTTAATATACAGACACTCAACCACTGGGCTTTGGTAGAGCTCTACCTGTGAGTTCTGTGTCAAAGCAGACCTGAAATTTAACCTTTCATGAACCATGTAAAGAACTAGCTCTGCATCTGTGGTGTTTTGGTGTCTTTGGTTTAGTCTGGCCCATTGAGGTTTTTAAGAGTTTGGGCATTTTCTGTTTCTGGGTCATTCTCCTCTCCAGAGCCCTGGTTTAAATTAATTTCTTCCATGTTTCCTTTACTCTGGTGTTGTGAGACCCCCTCACCTTGAATACTGTGTCCAGTTCTGGTGTCCCCAGCATAAGAAGGACACATTGCTGTTGGAGTGAGTCCAGAGGAAGCCACAAAGAATATCCAAGGGCTGGACCAGCTCTGCTATGAGGACAGGTGGAGGGAGCTGGAGGTGTGCAGCCTGGGGAGGAGAAGACTCCAGGGGGACCTTAGAGCTGCCTTCCAGTACCTGATTCATAAGGGTGTCTAGAGATAGGACAGGGGGGAATGGTTTGAAGCTGAGGGAAGAGTGTGTTTAGACTGGATCTTAGGAAGAAGTTCTTCAGTATGAGGGTGGTGAGACTCTGGAATAGGCTGCCTAGGGAGGTTTTTGATCCTTTGAAATGAATTCTTCCATCGTGATTGTAAACTTCTAATGAACGAATGTGTATTTTTGTCATAGTTCTTTGTCTTGAATTGTGCTTCTTGATACCTCGCAAGTTAACGACTACCTGTGTTGGAACAAACTCTTGAGCAGTAACTAAACATGCCCATTGCACAAAGTGTGTGTATCCTCTGTCTCCCTAAACTTTTATTTTTCTTTTGCCTTTTTTTTTTTTCTGGTCAGGTTCATATCTTCCTGATGGGAGTGCACCGGATCCCGATTATTACTTCTCTACAATCAGCTCCAGCTTTTCAGTTTCTCCTCTCTTCAATGGTATTAACAATAAAGAGTTCAACATCCCCCTGGAAATGCTCCGCCAGCTGCTGACCATGGTATGTGATGGGATCTTACACAGGCTTCAGTGAGACTGCATCCTAGAGACTCATGCTAGAAAGAGATGCGTTTTCGCTTCAAGCTTTTTGAATTGCAAATAAAAAGACTTTGTTTTGTCTCTCAAGCTTTAGGTAATATTATTTTTATGGCATTTCATGTCACACTTCAATAGTATTCCTAAAAAGTTCTCATGTAAATCATAAATAATTTGGAAAAATCAAAGTTGTTGATGTCAGCTTCTTCCAGCTTGATCCCTGCAAGCCAGTTGAGCTGAGATAACTTACATACTGCTACCTGCTGAAATACACAATTGTTTTTTGCTGTGAGAATGAGGCCCTTTTCTAGAAGGGTTTAGTTGCTGGGAACTCACACAAGTGACCCAAATTACTGTCCCTGTCTGCTTCCTGCACCAGCTACTGTAGAGCACCACATAGAGGCTCAAATATATTTATCCTTGTTGCAAGAGGAAATTCTGGTAGCCTTGATTTGATTGATCTGGCACTGTGCAGTCAAGTGCCTTGAGTTTTCTGTGCTCAGGCAGGTTGCATTGAGTTACTACCTAAAGTCAGCCACAGCAAACACCAGGATTTTATTTTTACTTCTTTTTTTTTTCCCCTCTGTAGGTCAAACAGATTGTTGGGGATTCTCTGCTGAAGACCTTAGATGCAGTTTTGGCTGAAATCACAGAGGTGTGTTTTCAAACTCCTTTTCTAATGACTTTGGATACTTTATTTTTTTGCCTTGATTAATACTGGAAAAATCAGTCTTTCACCTGTGTAAGGTGGTATGCTTGCTCTTTGGAAAACAATACTCATTCCCTCTTTTAAATGCTTGTTTACCTGTGGAGGAAAACAATTACGTAGCTGGAATAAAAAGATTTATTAATCTGTGTGATGGAAAATGCCTAATTTTGAGCAGATTTTCTTCTCTCTTTCAGATGGGTGCTAGTACAGATCTCTATTATAAAGCATTCAGTGACCCTCTTTATCTTGCTCAGTTTAAAATGCTGAGAGACACGTTATACTATATGAAAGGTATAGTATTGGGATTTATTTTCGTTATTCATTATGTTTAGGATCCAAAGTATTGCCTGCATTGTATTGAGTGCTGGAACACTGAGGTTTGCCTTTCCCAGGAACTTGGTGTATGCTCCAAAATTTGGATTTTGAAATGTTTTCCATATAGAAAGGTGCTATTGGGATAGGAAAAAAAAAACAAACTCAAAAGTTGAGCACCACTAAAAGGATTAATAGATGGCTTTTTCAGTTGTCGGCTTACTGGACTTTGCTATGAAATTTATCTTTTAGGTAGGGGATAAATTTCAGGAAATTTCTTTTATAGCAATGAATTTTATATATGTTGTCGTTCTGATACACTGACTCCCATCCTTATAGTATAATGCTATTTCCTTTGACTTCTTCAGATCTTCCCAACTCATTTGTGAAGGAAATCCACGATTTTGTGCTCGAGCAATTCAACAGCAGTCAGTCAGAACTTCAGAAAATCCTTCATGATGTGGATCGGCTGCACAACGAACTGAGTCCTCTCAAGCTGCGCTGTCAGGCTAATGCTGCCTGTGTGGATCTCATGGTGTGGGCTGTGAAAGATGAGCAAAGTAAAAAATGCTCTTTGGTGTCTGGAGTATGTTGGGGCGGGTGTAGAAATACTTAGACGTTCTCTGAGGGCAGGTGATGCTCAGAGAACTGTAAAATAAACTTCAGTGGCGTAGTCTTTGCTATTAGAATGCAAAAGTAAAACTGCTGTGAAAAAGCTGTGGGGGAGTTGGCTGGGTGATCAGAGATATCTTCACAGACATGGAAACACAAACCTTCTAGTATGAGGAGAATTAAGCTGATCTATTTTCTCTATTGTTGTAGAAATTCCTTTAAACGTTGGGTTGTGTGTAGCTTAATGAATCTGCTGAAAGTAAGTGTTTCTGTTTGGTTCTTTGTGTCAGGTGCAGAAAACTTGTGCATCAAGTTATCAGAGAAGCTGCAGTCAAAAACCTCAAGCAAAGTCATCATTGCTCACTTGCCACTGCTGATTTGCTGTTTGCAGGTCTGTCTTTACAACATTTGACGTTAATGGTCAGTGAGTGAGAGTTTGGGGAGTTGTACAGGTTGCTAGAAGAACACTTTGGTTTTTGTATTACTCTCCATCATGCGTTCTACATTGGGATTTTAGAGGTCTGATATGCAAACTAGAACTGCAGTAGAGGAGTACTTCCAAATTTGTCTTAGCTCAACTACTTCTTGAAGAGTAATCTTCAAAAGGGTTTTTTCAACTACTGTTTAGTTTCTGGAACGTTCAGTTTCTTAGTCCATTATGTAAGTAGTTCAAATACTGGGACTGGCAGATCACTGAGTTTGAGGTTTGGTTATGCTAATTTTCATCTCTTCTTATTAGGCACTTATAGCCTTAATAGATAGGGTGTTTTCTACAATGTTGGAACTTGCCCAGTACCTCTGATTTTAGAGAATGCAGCTCATTTCATGTAACTCCTGTGAAATCACCCAGGAGGAAAGTGGCAAGACTCAAATGGCATGCAGCACTCCAGGATAACATCAGAGAATAGGAGGCTTGAAATGTGTAAATCTCTTGTTAAAAACTGGATCTCTGAGTTCTGTGTGGTTTAGTTTGGGTGGGTCTGTATTGAGCTGAAATTGCAAGCCTAAGGTGTTGTTAGATTCTAAAGCTGTTCCTTTTCCTTTGTTTATCTGTGTAGGGTCTGGGTCGTTTGTGTGAGAGGTTCCCTGTTGTGGTTCATTCTGTCAATCCATCCTTGAGAGACTTCCTTGTGATACCTTCCCCAGTGCTTGTGAAACTTTACAAGTACCACAGTCAGTATCACACAGGTAAAGGAACAAAAGGCCATGTTCTAGAGGATATTCTGCTGAGCGTTTTACAACTCATGTGGCTTTACAGTGCTTTTGGGTATTTTGTGGGGATACAGCTGTAGGGGGAAGTAGAGATGCATTTGTGATTGTTTCTGGGGGAAGATGGAGAAGAGGAATGCAAATACACTTTTGGTAGAACCACAGAGTGTTAGAGGTTGAAAGGGACCTCAAAAGCTCATCCAGTCCAACCCCCCTGCCAGAGCAGTGTCACCTAGTGCAGGAACACATCCAGGCAGGTTTTGAATGTCTTTAGAGATGGAGACTCCACAACCTCTGTGGGCAACCTGCTCTAGGGCTTCAGCATGTTCACACTGAAAAAAGCTTTTTCTTCTGTTTCTGTGGCATTTCCTCTGCTCCAGCTTGCACCCATTGCCCCGTGTCCTGTCATTGGACATCCCTGAGAAGAGCCTGGATAAGAAGCGCATTTAAGGGCAAACAGTGTTTGTAGAACTGCTTTTTATCTTAGCAGCAATCCTGCTGTGGTTCTTCTGATAAAACCAAAGTAAGATCACCAGCAGCTGCAGTGTGGTACTACAGTACTGAAGGTTGTATTAGGTGCCAACATCCTGTGCTCAGTTCAGAACAGTTTTCTTAGGGCTTTGTCCACATAGGCCTTGGAAACCTCCAAGGACATGTAGTCTACAACCTGACCAATGCATCATCATTCTTAAAGTGAGGGAAGAAAAAAAGAAATCACATATACTGCTGGAACCTCCTTTGGTTCAAATCAGGGCTGTTATGTCTCATTCTTCCGCAAAGCCTTCTCCTGTGCTTTTGGTACCCTACTTTACACTTTGGAAGGCAGCCAGGTCTGTCCAAAGCTACCAGGCTGAAGGAGACTATGCTCCTCACACTTTCCATACAGGTCCTGTGCTGCAGCCCCATGACCACCTTGGTGGCATTTGGCAAGTTTTCTGTTGTTCTTAAATTGTGAAGCCAAGTTATGATTTCCAAAAGGAAAATGTTCTATTTAAATCACTTGCTAATGGAAAATCAGTATTATAATGCTAAAGCAGAGTAGGTAAAATGAGACCTGAAGGTGACACAGTTTAGCAATAATTACTTAGGAACAATTAAATGCAAGAGTATCTTGCATAGCTGTTGACAACACCTGCACTTCCAGAGCTCTTCAGTGCAACTCTCTGAGCTGTGCCCTCATCAAATACTGCTCTGCCTGTGTGCTCTCATTTTGAGGAGACAAACAGCTATTTCAAGTGGTATTGATTTCTGTACTCTTGTGTTCTTAGGTGGTAATGACATCAAGATCAGTGTAACCAACGAGCATTCAGAGTCCACCCTAAGTGTAATGCCTGGCAAGAAAAGTCAACCATCCATGTATGAGCAGCTGCGAGACATCGCTATAGACAACATCTGCAGGTGAGAGAGAGATTTGCTCCACTTCTTCTGCTTCCCTAACAGAAGTGTTGTAACCCTGTAGAAGGTGCTGCTCTGGGCCTCTGAAAAGGCTTTTTGCCTTTTTTGCTTGTGACTTCATTTTTTCTTCAGGCACCTCTTGATTTTGTTTATGTCCTAACTGTAAAAGGATAGTTCAGTGTCATTGTTTTGCTTCCCAGGTATCTAATTCATGCAGTCTCCCTTTCAGTACTCAGCAGGGGGTTGTTTTGTGCTTACATTATCATGTTGAGAGAGGATTGTGGGCAGGGTCATTGAATCAGAGAATTGTTTTGGTTGGAAAAGACCTCTAAGATCATCGACTGAACTCTACCATGGCCACTAAACCATGTCCCCAAGCACTGTGTCCAGGTGTTTCTTGAACACCTCCAGGGCTGCTGACTCTACTACTTCCCTGGACAACCTGTTCTGGTGTCCTGATGTTTCTTCCCTTCTAGAGAGCTACAGAGAGCTGGAGGAAAGACACATAGCTGATGACTAGAGACAAAGAATTGATGTTTCGAAAACAACAGGTTCTGAGTTTACCTTTGTTATTTATGGAGAAAACAGTAGAACCTCTGCTCATTTCTCAAAACACATCTGCAGCCTTCCTAGGCAGTCAATTCTTATACCTCAGTATAAACTTTTTTCCCCTCATACCTGTTGTGTATTTTTTTGCCCTCTGGCTGTTATAGCAAGTTTTCTATTTGTTGTTTTTCCAGGTGCTTGAAAGCTGGCTTGACTATAGATTCTGTGATCGTGGAGGCTTTTCTTGCCAGTTTGTCTAACCGGCTGTACATCTCTCAGGAGAGTGATAAGTAAGTTGTTAGCCATCAAACCAAGTTTTTCTTCACTCAGTGAACCCAAAGCTTGTATCTTGCAATAAGTACAGGCAGCATTGTTTTAGAATTAAGCATCTATCCATGAGCTTCTGTGTGGGGTCAAGATCTTCCCGCGCAGATCACAGCTGCTGACCCTTGGTTTTGTACTGAGAGGTAGAGATTGATTTTTATCTGATTAAATCTTTGCTGTGTATTACCCAGTTTGGAGGCATAGATTGAGAGATGCTCTATCTTTCAAGCTTCAGCTATCTTTTGTGGCTGGATACAGCTTGTCACTTCTAGCAGTTGACTTGCCAAGTTTTTAAGAGACTCACCAGTAAATAAATCTCCACCAGGAAGTCCTATCATAGCTGGTCTGACTGTCATGTTGTAAAGTTTTGCAGATCATTTAAGCTCTCTTCACTGTTGTTTCTGTTGAGTTTATTCATGGGTTGGTGTGGGTTTTGTGGACAGTGAGTTTGTGGGAGATTTTTTTTGGTTTTCACCTTGAAAACCAACTTGTGCAAGTATATCTCCAATGTTAATGTTGGGGGTAGATGGGTGTATAGAGTGGCAATATTAAAGCTGTTAATGATGTTTCAATTAAAATTCTTTCTTAGATGAAATACTTGGAGGTCTTGATAACTGTTAAACAGTTACATGCATGGATTTGGGTATTTTGTTTGTTTTTTTCCAATAGGGAAGCTCATTTGATTCCTGACCACACAATTCGTGCTTTAGGGCACATTGCAGTGGCACTGAGGGACACCCCAAAAATGATGGAACCCATCCTACAGATCTTACAGCAGAAGTTTTGCCAGCCACCTTCTCATCTGGATGTTCTCATCATTGACCAGCTGGGCTGCCTGGTCATCACTGGAAATGTAAGGAAAGAAGGAGCAAAGAGAATGCCAGTTCATGATTCCTTTAGTTCAAAGGAAACATGTTTTACAACTACAATTGCAGAAGCTTCTTAAGGTGTTCCCTTGCTGTTCCTATGGAACCTCCTCTGCTCCAGCTTGCACTTGTTGCCCCTTGTCCTGTCACTGGACATCCCTGAGCAGAGCCTGGCTTCATCCTCCCAACAGTGCCCTGCACATCTTTATCAACAGCAATGAGGGCACCGCTCGGACTCTTCTGCTTCAAGCTAAAGAACCCCAAATCCCTCAGCTTCTCCTCATAGGGAGATATTCCACTGCCTTCAGTAGCTTTGTGGCTCTGTGCTGGACTCTTTCAAGCAGTTCCTTGAAGTCCTTCTTGAACTGAGGGACCCAGAACTGGACACAATATTTCAGATACAGCCTCAGCAGGGCAGAGTAGAGGGAGAGGAGAATCTCTCTCGACCTGCTAACCGCAGCTCTTCTAATGCACCCCAGGATGCCATTGGCCTTCTTGGCCACAAGGCCACATTGCTGGCTCATGGGCATCCTTCTGTCCACCAGAATTTCCTTTTCTGAATTTACCATTCAGAATTTACCTTTTCTGAATGTAATTCTGAGAACTCGGAAGGCTGAAGAAAAAGTGTCTGTCAGGAAGGTAGAGTTAAAGAACTTTGAGCAGTTAAAAACAGTTCCACTGGGTTCTTTATGGAAACTGAAACTCTTGCTAAGTCTGTGACTAGATACCTATCACAAGAACTTGATAATACTTAGTGTATTTTACAGGCTTGTTGAGAGTTTGTATTCAGTTAGTTCTACATAGTGATTTGAGGTTTGGTTTGGTTTGTTTTCACAGCAATATATTTACCAGGAGGTGTGGAACCTGTTTCAGCAAATCAGTGTCAAAGCAAGCTCAGTCGTTTACTCTGCCACAAAAGATTACAAGGATCATGGATACAGGTGACTCTTAGCTGGCTGAATACTCTACCCAGTGTCCTTTATGCTACACTTTTTCCCAGTCTAAGTTTTATAGTCAAGCTATGAATAGTACTCTTTAATTTGATGCTAAAACGTAAAATATTAGTTGGAAAATATAGCGCTTTGTAATCTAGAGATTCCTAAAAATGGTTTTCACTGCAGGTGGTACTGATTGGCTTTTTTTCCCCTCAATAAGGAGTTCATGTTTGTAAATGATAATTGACATTGATGAGCTCTGTCATCTCCAACTGGAGTAGTGAATCTCTTAGCCTAGAAAAGCTGCTCAAGTTCCATTGGAGTTTTTTGGGGTGGGGGGAGTATTTTGGGTGTTGTTAAATATGGTCCCAGTACTGGTTAGGGATTAAACGTGAGCTATGGACAAAGTAATTCTTAGTATGTAAGTGTCTCTTTTAGTTCCTCTTCTGATTAAAGATTATCTCTGACTTCATTGGTTGGGGTAGGTATCTCTTAATGTAGTGTGTGAGTAATCAAGAGGTCAGTTCCTGTGAATGTTTCAACATCCTCTCTGACCCAATGCACTTTTTGCAGTGACTGATACTAGCTCTGGTTCTGCTCAAGAACTTTCCCAATCCAGAAGCTCAGCACTTTGCTGCTTTTTGTCTGTAGCTATACCTGCTACAGGAAATTAATGTACTTTTGGCTGTGACAGCATCAAAAGTGAAGTGTCCTCCAGAGGCAAAGGTTACAAAGAATTTTTCACTTAAATGCTGATTGTGTTTCAGTTAACAGTAAAGTGATGTGCCACTATTCATAGGGAAACCCCAAACCAGCTGTCTTGAGTGAAGGACTGTCAGTGCAAGAGTTACTGTCACATTCTGAAGAGAGCACTGAAAATGCAGAGCTTTGGGGAATTGCTTGTTCATAACTGTTCTCTCTTCTCAGGCACTGTTCCTTAGCAGTCATTAATGCCCTAGCTAACATTGCTGCTAACATTCAAGGAGAACACCTTGTGGATGAACTTCTGATGAACTTGCTGGAGCTATTTGTTCAGCTTGGGCTGGAAGGAAAGAGAGCCAGTGAGAGAGCAAGTGAAAAAGGACCAGCACTGAAGGTCAGATATTCACTGGATTTTAGTTGTATGCAGCTCTGCATTTGTACAATCAGCACAAGTAAACAGAGTCTTTTGTGTGTCTGAATCAAACCCACGCTCAGAAGAAAACCACACTGCCTTCAACCTAAGAATGTTCTGATCATGAACTGAGTACCCTTCAAACGCCTAACAGATCTGTGTATAGTTTCTGAGCTAAAGCAGTGGTATCCGTCTTGTCCAGCTGAGCCTGATTTGTGTGAGGCTGAGAAGACCATCTAGAGTGTTCAGCTTTTGGAGGCAGAGCTGCAAAGGGAAATACAGAATGCTGAGTCCTGAACTCATAATTTTTGGAGTGTCTTTAGAGGGGACAGAATTCTAATTCCAGTGGTGTCATAGGATCATAGGAAAATGCAGCTTGGAAAGGACTTCAGGAAGTCTGTCCAGGCTTATAATGGAAACAGTGCAGTGAAGTGAAAAACACTTATTTAAATTCTCTGCTGGTTTTTAGGAGTGCTTTATTTATAGAGCAAGTTTACCCAGAAAGCTTGCCAGAGAGGAGACTTGTCCCTTTGATTGGTAGGGGAGGAATATTTTGAAGAAGAATAAATTTGTGTGTCTTTAAAATAGACATCTTTTTGAATGCAGTGACCTAAGGATGCCTGCAGACAGGAGAATCTGTGCTTGGTTTGACATGGAGTTGAGCTAGGAGGCAGTGTTTCTTTATTCCGAAGATACTGATAGCTGTTTTATTGGGGCACTCTTTATTCAGCATTCTAGCTGACTCAACTTGCATCTCTACTCAGACTGCAGCAGTTTGCTATGTGCATTGGCTGTCCTGATGCTAGCAAGAGTTACAGTGACTTTTTTTCCAGTCATTTCTACCCCTGAGAGTGATTTGGGTGATGTTATTACCTTCAAAAATATTTAAGGGTACATCTTTTGTTTTGCTTTATCTCAGACACTACAGGAAAGATAACTGGAATGTGTTTTAGTTGGGTTGTATCCTTGTTGTCTCATCTCAAGAGTATTTGGTGTGCAGTTCGCTCCCTTCCCCTTGTGCTCCTTTCTCCCTTCCCCTTGTGCTCCTTTCTCCCTTCCCCTTGTGCTCCTTTCTCCCTTCCCCTTGTGCTCCTTTCTCCCTTCCCCTTGTGCTCCTTTCTCCCTTCCCCTTGTGCTCCTTTCTCCCTTCCCCTTGTGCTCCTTTCTCCCTTCCCCTTGTGCTCCTTTCTCCCTTCCCCTTGTGCTCCTTTCTCCCTTCCCCTTGTGCTCCTTTCTCCCTTCCCCTTGTGCTCCTTTCTCCCTTCCCCTTGTGCTCCTTTCTCCCTTCCCCTTGTGCTCCTTTCTCCCTTCCCCTTGTGCTCCTTTCTCCCTTCCCCTTGTGCTCCTTTCTCCCCTGAGCAAATGCACTCATTGCATAGAGTGAAATTAAAAGAATCCTCTTGAGTGAAAGGAGATTTGTTTTTCCTCATGCTTCTTAGATTTCAGTGGAAGAGGCAGCTTACCCTGCTGAAATAAGCCTTGAGTATGGTGTCTTTTTGCAGACTTGTTACTTTTGGCTCCATTTTGGCAGTGAAATTCAACTTTTGGTAAGCATTTAACACTTGTCTGTGGCCACCCATTTGAGCATTTTTTTTTGCAGTTGTTGGATGCCAGAGTAGATGTGGTATCAATGAATATTTTGCCACTTCCTTTAGCTCAAGGCATAATATCTGACTTCTAAATATAGCAGACCTTGTGCTGAAAGAGGAAAACATCCTTTCAATCAGGGACATTTCAGTCTGTGAGGAACCACCTCAAAAGCTGTTTTCACAGAATCACAGAATGTCAAGGGTTAGAAAGGGACCTCTAAAGATCATCCAGTCCAACTCCCCTGCCCAAGCAGGATCACCTTGGGCAGGTCACACAGGAACATATCCAGGCAGGTTTTGAATGTCTCCAGAGAAGGAAACTCCACAGTCTCTGTGCACATTCATTGGGAAGATACAGAGCTGTAGCTGGCAATGTCTGTTTTTATTGGCATAGGCAGTAGGAATGTTTGATGCTTGAACTAAGTCTTGCAGCAAGTATTTTAGAAATGTTTTTGGAGGTGGTTTGAGAAGTTCCTTTTTCTTTTCCAGGCTTCCAGTAGCGCAGGGAATCTGGGTGTGCTCATTCCTGTTATTGCTGTGGTGAGTATCCAGTGATTGGTTTGTTGCAAACAATTTTTCTTCTACACATCAACTGTCAATGCTATTTCATGGTCAAACAGTTTGATTAACAACTGGTGCAGAGGTTTACCAAAGTGTAACTATTAATTCAGTCAGAACTTGGTGTACAACCATTCTAGGTCTCCAACAGAACAGTGTCCAAGCTGGGTTTCCAAGTCAGTAAGACTTCTTGCCTAACTGCTGTAGCTTCTCCAAAAAGGAGTCTAAAAGGCCTGTAAACAAACTTAAACTTACAGGAGAACACATCACTTTCTACCCTCCTGAAGCTGAATTCCTGCACAGCTAGTGGGAAATCTGTTCCATACTTGCAGCAAGCATGCCTGCTTGGAGCTTGTTCATACTACACAGCCATTAACAAGTAGAACCAGATAATTCATTTCATACTCTGCTTTCCCAGAACTCTTTACTGAAGCTTTTCAAAGAGAGGAGCCTTAAACTAGCACCAGTTAAAGATCAAAGAACTGCTTCTTTCCTTCTGTCTCTTCCACCAGTTTCCAGCATCAGGTCTTCCTGAATTTACCAGGGCCAGACCCTAGCTTTACAGAAGTGTGTTTGTAAATGTCTTGGATTGCTGTTGTTCAAGAGGTGCTCAGTTTTTGCACAAAGTGGCTAGTCCTATGATGGGAGATACGTTCTAGGGACTCTTACTGTGCAGCTGTCAGTAATGCCAGCACTGATCTGAATAAAAGCAGATTGAGAATGGGTTAGTGCTTGTTAGAGACTTAATGTCAAGGCCATGAGGGTATTCTTCTGTTCCAGATTTATATTGATGGTAGATTTGTTCTGAATAGCTGGGGATAACTGCATTTTTCTTAATCAATGTGACCTTTAAATGCAGTCAGATAGTGCCAGGATCTGAAGCAAGAGTTAATGGTTACATTATGGTTGTTGAAGCAAATATTTGACTTTCTTGCACAATGTATGAAGATCATGAGTTTTGAGCAGTAGCTGATTTTCTTTTCTGCTGGAGCTCTTTCTCTTGAATAATTCCCCTTACTTAAGTCTCACAACCCCTGTATTCCAGATATTTCAGCTCCTTTAATCATTGATAAACAAATTAAATCTGGGACATGAATATTTACTCTTGAATATGCTTTTCTTTTAGGATATAGATAAACCAACAAAATGTTTGTAGGAATGTTAGTGATTTCTGTTGGGAACCTTTAGTACTGAAAATTGTCCTGCTCATAGTGGGCTTATAAAGCACAGTGTGAGACAGGAACAGAGAAAACATCTCAGCTTCCTTGTCAATATCAGCTTTTCATCATCCTTCGTCATGTACTACTGAATTTCACGAACTGTCATGTTAAAAAGCTCTGTGTATGGGGTAAATCATTGCAGTAGCTACCAGTCTATAAAAGCAAAATGAAATAAAGAAGTTCAACTTAAGAATTCTCTTAAAAATGAGTTTTCCAGTGTTAGTAATCTTTAAAATAACTTAGGGTTAGCAAAATTTGCACCTTTTTGCTGGCAAAAGACAAATTTATGATATGAATCTATGTAGATGGATACAATATTTGATAAAGCAGGTGATAATAAAACGTGAAACAGGCTTTTGTAGAGCATTCGTGTTGTTTCCAGAAAGATACAGAAGGTTTACAGTCTTAAGTTTGCCTTGGAAGGCTTTTTTTTTTCCCATTAAATATGGAGGGAGTGTATTGGAATTCTTAACACATGCTGGGATTGCTATGAATCACACTTCTGTAGGAGATACATAACACAGGAAGGACATGAACCTGATGGCGCAGGTCCAGAGGAGGGCCACAAAAATGGCCAGGGGGCTGGAACACCTCTGAGGAAAGTCTGAGGGAGCTGGAGTTGTTCAGCCTGGAGAAGAGAAAGCTCCAGGGAGACCTAGTAGCAGCCTTTCAGGACCTGAAGGCTGCAGAGGGACTGTTTGCAAAGGCCTGCAGTGACAGGACAGGGGGCAATAGCTTGAAATTAGAGACAAGCAGATTTAGATTGGATGTTAGGAACAAGTTCTGCACCATGAGGGTGGTGGAACACTGGCACAGGTTGCCCAAGGAGGTAGTTGAGGCCCCATCCCTGGAGAATCTTCAAAGTGAGGCTCAACAAGGCTCTGAGCAACCCAATCTAGTGGAGGATGTCCCTTTGGAGGTCCCTTCTAACCCAACCCTTTCTATGATTCTATGTTGAGCTGGTAAAAAGAATGTTTCTGAGTTGCTTTCACTAGAAATGATGCTTTAAAGATTTTTTTAGTATGATTTGCTTGGCTGGCCTAATGCTGATACAGCCTGTACTGAGGAAGGGTGAAAAAAAGTGTTGAAACCATACAAGTTAGGCTGGGGAAGAGTAGAGGATCCATTTGCATTTCATTCTTCCAAGCCATTTTTATAGCTTATTTGATACACCAGTCCATAAGATTCATGGTATGTAAGGCTGCTGACTGTTCAATGATGCAAGCAAAAGAGAGTGTAGAGGGCTGCTCTTTTGCACGGTAGATTGTGTAAAATACCCAGGAGAGACTGAGGCTTCTTGAGACTGCTCAGGTGTTCTGAATCTCCTTATTCCTATGCATTATAAATAGGCATTCTAGAGGGAATTTAGAACTAAACTTCAAGAATCCAGATAGTCTAAGTATTTTATTGATTACATTGTATACACTGAAGTAGAACACAAAGTAGAAGTTACTTTGTGGTTTGCTTTTTTTTTTTTTTAATACACTTGTATCAATTCCTGGCACTAACCATTTAAAATTGCAGTCAAATTATCTACTGCTATGAGTCCACCTGCGGAGAATCTATTTTCTTTTGCTTCCAGTGGCTTGTGTGTTGGATAATATGTCGACAATATTTTCTTTAAGATACTGGGATATTAATGTGTTTAACAGGCTGTTGGAGGTTTTCTCTGCCCTTAAGGCTTGGCTGGGTTGACAACTCTGCCCATGAAGAGAAGACAGCTGGTCCGGTGCTCGTAGATGAGGAACAAAAAGGGGCGGTCGACAATAAAACGAATCTGAGTGGAGAGAGGCATGAACCCCACGGTGGTTACTGCTGCAGCCTCTGTGCCTTCCTCATTCACAGTTATTGTGCCTTGGTGATTGAACTGGTTAAACAAAAAAAAGTGAAAGAAAGAATTTGAGGATCTCATAAACAGACTGGTGTGTTCACAGCCTTTCCCCACTCCATATCCCACATGTAGCTCCCTTGGGACACTCTTTTCTGATCACTCCTACCCAGCAGCCATCCTTTGGGCTTGGGTTGGGAATGAGCCTCTTCCTGACTGACCACAACTTTTAGTGCCTTTGACATCAGATTAGACATGTTGCTGGTTACATGAATAGAGAAGGACATGCAGAGAAACCCACATCTCTTTTGTGTTCTCGAAGAAAGAAGGGGAAGAGTTTAATGTGGATGTTAAGAAGAAAATCTTTCCTGTGAGGGTGCTGAGACACTGGAACAGGTTGCTCACAAGGTTGTTGATTGCCCCCACCCTGAAGGTGTTCAAGGCCAGGTTAGATGAGGCTTTGAGCAACCTGGGCTAGTGGGAGGTGGGGGAGTTGGAATGAGATGATCTTTAAGGTCACTTCCAACTGAAACCTTTTCTGTGATTCTCTGGTTCTTGCTGTGCTGCCATGTTTTCAGGTGATGTAGTATCATCAGAAAGGAAATGAAAAGAGGAGTAAATACCCTGTCGATGGTGACTTTCTCAGCTGATATCCCCGAGTAGTCGCCATTTTCATTGAACAGTTCTTCTATTCCCATGGATTTCAGATAACCAATCAAGTTATAACTTTTTTCCAGCTTAAATTTAGGCAGAACCACTTCTCTTGTTCTAGAAAAAAATAGAAATGAAAAGTCATTGAGGAGGCCCATGTTTGCCTGACTCCATTGCTTTACATATTTGTTGTGCTTTGGTTTTTTGCTGTGTTCAGCCAGCAGGACACAGAAATGCATAGGGCTGTTTACTGTACTTTTACATGCAAAACTGGGGCATTGCTACTTTCCAGCTAACTAATTCTTCTCCCTGATCTTGTCTAGTTTGTCAGTTTAATATTTCCCTATGATGATTTACATTATTTAGCTGTATAGGATCCATAACTCTGAGCAGCTCAGTACATGGCTGAATGCTGTAGATGTTGAACAGTCAGGTTCCTGGAAAACTAAATTGGAGATTTGTAACTTATTCTGTAGAATAGAAATAAGTTGGCTTCCTGAAGAGCACATCACATCAGCCCCTTTTATCTTTTTATCAAGTCTGCAGACATATCCTGCCTATTCTGTCATCTGCATAAGGCAGGCAGGACAATTTTTTCTCTCCCGTGATTGTGGTGTCCGTTGTTGCTTATCAAACGTCTGCCTTTGCACAGCTGAGAGGCTGAAATGAATCCAGGCTGCTTTCTGCACAATTACCCTGTAGTGATCACTCCTGTGTTTTTCCTATTTATTGTGAATTTTGTCAATAACTTTCCCTTTAAATCTATAACATTAAATACTTAATGAAACAAATCTTGGGACTTCCATTAGAATTTGCCACCTTAACCTAGATTTCTTGACAGCATTTAAGAGATCACTGGTCCTGATTTTTTGATCAATAAATCCATTTTTTGGGAGGGATTTTAACGTTCTTGAACAAAATGTCATATGTTATTTTCTCTACTCTTTACTTACCCTTCCCAGTCTCATCAAGACAATACATTAAGGCTTTAACCAGATGTACTTTTCACCAGATACCTGTTTGTCATGCTCTTCTGCCATTTTTCCACCACTTGAGGTGTTATCTGCTTTTCTAGGGCTTTCATGCCAGAGAGTTTGTGTGGGAGCACAATCAGCATGCTGATGTTCCCCACGAAGGGCAGCTGGATGACGCCGCAGTCTAGCTCGGGATCTGCAGCAGCTAGAAAGGTTCCTTTAGTCTGCATCATTGGAACCTTTATGGTTTGCTTCTCGTTGAGTCGGAAGCTTCTCTTGGTTGTCATTTCCACTGGAAACTTATTCTCCCAAGTTCCTGTTAATACAGTGCAGAAGACAGAGAAACAAAAGAACCCCAAAGTACTCTTGTAGTAAAATATTCCCAGAATAAGAGTTTACATTAAGTTTTAGTGGGAATTGAGAATTACCACAGGAGTTTGATTTCAGTTAAGCCTGAATAAGACAAGTTTTAAATTCACTTTAGAAATTCTTGGATTGCTTTCTAACTTTACCTTTGTCTTACTTGAGTGTGGTGAATTGGGAAAGCAGGTAGACACAAACTGGGGATTTCAGAGCTGAGTGTGTCCTACAAAGTTCAAACAGATTCAAACTGTTTGACAGGGTTTGCAGCTAGCAAAACAATTGACACAGCTGAGAGAAGTGAGAGAGATTTCCTGAGACATCTGATTCTGGAAACCAGACCATTTCCATCCTCAGAAATATCAAAGCCAAGTAATGGCTGGTTTCACTGGGCATAATAGATGCTATGCTGAAGGCATCACCTTGACTTAATCCATTCAACCCAGTGAACTTCCTGTGTTCAGACATCCTGGAGAGCTTTGGGTGTTGACTGCTTCCTTATGTGACCCAGTTTGATGTGATTTCAGCAGCCTGAAGGCTGTCATCTGAGAGGTTTATGCCCAAACAATACAAACCAACCTGTTTTGCAGCCCAGAAAGCTTTGCCATCAGGTTTTGAACCTTCTTGTGTGAAGATTCTTTGGGTCCCTAAGTATATATTGACTGTGTAAAAGAAAGTGCTTTTTTAAAAGCAGTGTTCCTGTTAATCTGTTCTCAGAACTCAGGCTCTGGTAAAAGCATTCCCTTTTTTTTCCCTACTGCACAGACAAAGCTGGAATTTTATAGTGGAAATAGTTACTGGTATTTCCTGTTAAAACTCAGGATTTTGGGTCACCGTTGGCAAGCAGGTACCTGAGGCGTGTGGCTGTAGCTGTGTGGAGAGTACAAATTTAACATTAATTGGTAACTTTAAAAGCTTGTAAGCGATTCTGGGATCCTTCATCTTTGGGGAGACACTGGAACAGGTTGCCTGGGGAGGCTGTGGATGTCCTTTCCCTGGAGGTGTTCAAAGCCAGGCTGGATGAGGTCTTGAGCAACCTGGGCTAGTGGGTAGTGTTCCTGCCCATGGTAGGGGGTTGGAACTGGATGATCATCAAGGTCCCGTCCAACCCAAACTGTTCCGTGAATCTGGCTTTGCCAAATGGTGAAATAACAAAGGAATATCTGAAGTCCAACTTTCATTCTCATAGTTTTTTCTGATGTCAGGCTGATAGGAGCAGCTTGAGAAGTGATTCATATTCTGGTTAATTTTCTGAAGAGAATGAGATCAAACTCAATGATGCTATTCCCAAACTAATTGGCTCAATTATCTGGGAAAAAGAACATCTGATTCCTTCAGGAAGCAGAGTTCACAGGCATAGGACTCTACCTAGCTAATGACACAAAGCTGTGGGAACTTCATCAGCACTTTGTCACCTGAGTAATGGGAAGCACTCATCAGTTCTTCATAGTGAAAGAGAGAAGCTGGAGAATTTTTTTCTTGAATTCACTTTTGCAGATGCATTTGTCGTGGGGTAGATGACTGTTCTGAGCAGGAGACACCTGTGCTTCTGGTATCACTGAAACCACTTGGTACTTCTGTGACATCCTGTTTGGAATCTTCCCACCAAGATATCTTTCAGATCCATCTGTGGTGGTAGAAGTTGTCTCCTGATTGAATTTTCTTGCCTTTGTGACTAGAATCTCATAGAGGCAATTATGTACCTGTCAAAATTTGTCATCTGTCAAAAGCTGCTGCCATCTACCACTGCTAAAATAACCAGCTCCTCCTTGATAGGAATCGTGGAATGGCTTAGGTTGGAAGTGACCTCAGAGATCATCTACTCTAACCCTCCCCATTATGGGCACCTCTGAAGTAGACTCAACTGCTCAAGGCCTCATCCAGTCTGGCCTTGAACACCCCCAGAGAGGAGGCATCCACAGCCTCCCTGGGCAGCCTATTTCAGAGTCTCACAACCTTTCTACTGAAGAAGTTCTTCCTGAGCTCCAATCTAACCCTGCTCTCCTTCAGCTTCAAACCATTCTCCCTTGTCCTGTCTCTAGGTACCCTCATGAAAAGTCCGTCTGCAGCCTTCCTGTAGGCTCTCTTCAGGTATTGGAATCTCATAAAAAGCTTCTTCAGACCTCTGCAGAAGGGAAGGTGCATTTCACTTGGAGGTAGACTGGACACCTATACAAGCTCAAACTGCTTGTCACCAAGCCAAATCATTTTGTGATTCTGTGAATATTTTTCAATAGCTTCTTGTTGATGCTCTATAAAAGGAGCTTGAGACTTGATTACACCATGAAGTGTCGTATTTGGCAAGAATCCGCTTCCTCAGTATCACCTGTAGTGAGCATCTCTGTATCCCTGAGAAGGCTTGTAGGCTTCTTAGCTCTGAGGGTGTAACAGAGCTTGTCTGCAGTGTTCCAGACAGTGCAAATATTGTAAATAGAGAGATGTGGACAAAAATCAACATGTCTGGAAGGACAGCTAGGAAAGCAAGAGCAGAGCTTGCTTTTGAAAAATTCAGTTCCACTCACGATGGAGTTACCAGGAGACTGTCACTGTAAGATGAAAGCCTTGGGAAAGGGCAATATCAAACTGATCTTTGGGGGTTTTGAGGTTTAGAAGTTGCAGCCTTCAGCAGACACCATCAGGGCAGTTGGGACTGACAGGATTTCATGGGGAAAAGAAAGAACCAAAAGTCTTTTTGGTCTTGTTGACTCAATTGTTGGGTGTTTTTTCTTTTTTTTTTTTTTTTTTTTTTTGGTGATGTTTTTGTTGTTTTGAGACAGCACAAATGTTTAAGAATTAGAGTTAAGACAACATTGCAATTTGACCAAATTGTGAAAAAAATTATCTACCTGTTTCACTTTTCATAATCCTTCTCTTAAGGGGACCTTGTATTTCATGGGGTAGGATCATCAGAGATGTACTTAAGGACACAAATGAGTCCCTTTTGGATGGTACTTCAGAACAGGGGATCATTTGGATCTTATGGTAATGACTGCTTCAGGTCTTTTCAAGAGACGAAGTGGTAAGGAAGTAACACCTTGCAGAGTACATTACCTAAGCTTATAGGGATAGTATTCCCATAAATTCCTCCAAGCAAAGGGCTGAGAAGGGAGATGTAAGGAAGCCCTGGGGCATTTGTTTCCTGGAAGCAGGGACAGAACTGGGAAAAAGCTAGGAAAGAAAAGAAGTGAGTTATACTTCTGTTACCCTTCATACACTGGAGTGGGTGCAGGGAAGAGCAACTAAGCTGGTGAAAGGTCTAGAGAACGAGTCTGATGGAAGAGCAGCTGAAGGAGCTGGAACTGTTTAGTTTGAGGAAGAAGAGGCTGAGGGGAGACCTCACTGCTCTCTACAGCTACCTCAAAGGACAATATAGAGGTGGGTGCTGGTCTCTTTTCATAGGCAATTAATGGTGGAACAAGAGGGAACAGCCTCAAGCTGCACCAGGGGAGGTTTAGGCTAGACATTAGGAAAAATTTTTCACTGCAAGAGTGGTCAAGCATCCTAACAGGCTGCCTGGGGAGGTGGTAGAGGTGACTCTACCTCCCTGGAGGTGTTCAAAGGTTGTTTAGATGTGGTGCTTACAATATGATTTAGTGGTGAACTTTGCTAGAGTAGGGTTGGACCTGATGATCTCAAGGGTCTTTCCCAACCTGAATGGTTCAATGATCTGTCTTTCCTTACCAGTGTTTTAAGTCACCTTTGTCTGATTTTCTTCTTAAAGAGCAGAAATTCCTCAGTCCCTCCTACCTCTTGCTCATTCAATGCCATTAAAAATGTATTGAGAAGTTCACTGACTTTCAACTCGAGGCAGATTACTGACATTGAACATCTTGCCACAGACTCTGTGTTTAAATTTACAGAAAGTGAAAATAAGCATTTATGGTAAGAATTTTCTTGTGCAGTCTTTACTTCAGGCCTCTTTAATTGTTCAGCCTTTACCTGCAGCAGCCCATCTCATCAGGCAACTCATGCTGAATGCTGGGAGAATTCCAAGCAGTGAGTGCATTTGATTTGAACTCTAGAAGAACACTTTTCTGCTTATTACCTGTAGCTTGTTGACAAGGGTCAGGCTCTGATCATACTAAAAACACATACCTTAAGCTGAAATTCTTTACAGTCATTTCTATCCCGATTGCCACAGAAATGTGGAGTGTGATGTGAAATCAACCTGTACCCTTTCAGTGAAGGAAAACTGTTCAGTGAATAGAACTTGAAGTAGGACTGAGGGTAACTAATAAACGTGATTCAACACTTCACCATCTGAGACCCCTACAGAGCTTGTGCTTTCTGAAGCTATTCTGCATTCATGTGTTGTTTTTTAGTCTCACTTTCAGACTGTAAGGTTTTGGATGTAACAAGCATTTGCTGTGTTTGTACAATAGCCACTGACTTCAGGCTATTGCTGGAATGTCAGGGTGCTAGAGAAATATGCAGTAGTGGGTTAATAATAGAAGCTCTTCTTAATGAGGCAGCTGACAGGCCTTTAGATTTAAGTTCAATCTGGGATGTCTAATGAAGCATGCAGTGAGTTGCATGCTGAGAAAATCTGTTGCTAAGCCTGAAAAAACAGATCCTTACCTTTAAAGTAAAGACAGTTGAGAATCATCATCAGCGTCGTAGGGCTCACGTTCACCAGAGCTTCCTTTATTAATCCCTTGGTCAGCTTCAAGATGCGTTCGTTGGTTTTGGTGATGAAGTTGGGATCTGAAAAATCAGCTGGTTGGGCATCAGCAAAGTAGAATGTTTTCATGTTGCTTCTGAAATCATTCAGAATAGAAAAGTCCTTCTGAATGTAAAGATCATTGACAGACCTCAGGGTGTAGCCAAAATTGCGCCTGAAGAGGCGGTGAGTGAGTTTGCGGAAGAGGTTGTGAACGGTCATCAGCTCATACTTGCTGCTGGCATTAATGAAGTCCTGAAAGCCAAGAACAGATAACACTTCCTGCTGGGTTTGACCCTTCAGACCCAGGGACATCATTGCCATTGCAGTGGAAATGCCCACAGGAGCCATGAGAATGTTATCCGAAGAGTTGGCTTTGTCTGCCATGCTGCGGTAGAGGTTGAAGCCGAAGTTGGCGTTGAGGATATTGAGGCGCTGGATTCTGGTTTTGCCTTGGAACAGTTCAAGAATGTTTCCTTGCTGAATTTCAGAAACCATGTATGGGCCAGCATCGATGATGTCACCATAGTCATCTTCCCCCAGTATCTTGTCAAGGTCTAGATAATCCTCTTCCTCCTCCTCTTCAGGAATCAAGTCATTAGTGATGGTGTTTTCCCTGTGGAACTCTGGTGGTAAGTCTGGCATATCATAGGTCCCATTTTCACCTGGCTGTGCATTTTTAAGACTTTGAAAATGCTCAGTGAAGTCCTTGACTCCACAAAACGTGGAGGTGATGATGAGAGCAAAGGCAAGCAAATGAAATAGGAGCTTCATTTTGACAGGTTGTAAGCTGGAAGACAACAAAGCACAGTTGAGACATAGTAGGATAATTAAATTTTAGTTTTCTGTTTCTTAATTTTAGGTGCATGCTGAATTCTGTCACAGCAGAAGGTCCATAATTACCTTCTTTGATAGCATTTCTTTTGGTGGAACAGTGCTGAATTGTTTTGCTGGTAATCAGGTTGGCTTACATAAAGCCTCCAGCCTGCCAAAGAATTGGTTGACCTTCTCCTGTGGAAGTTGTCATTATTGGCATATTTCAGGAATGACAAACCTCCTTACCTAAAAACATGTGGACTCTTTTATTTATAAACCTGCAAGGTTTCAGGTCTGCTGCTAACTGTGTTACTAGGGCGTGCTAAAAATATGATGTGAAGAGAAGTTTGAAGATTTGAGCTAGGGAGGAGGAGGAGGAGGAGGGACTAGGCAGCCACTGAAGGAGCATACCAGAAGGCTGACATGTACTGAAGGATTTGGAAACCAGACATTTTGTAGCTACAACAAAAATTGGGAGTTTGATTTTTGAAACAAAGCTGAAATTGGATGGAATAAAGACCTAGGGATTTAGCAGCAAACATGGACAGAGATGTGCATTTGTGCTAAACACCATCAGCAGGGGACTGCACTGTTAAAACAAAAAATCTTCCTGTGGTGTTGATTAGAATGGTTTTCAAATTAGCAAATAGTCCAAAGAGCTGTTCCTTAGAAGTGAACTACAGAGATACATACCTGTGAATAAAAGCAGTGCTCAAAGGAAAACATTTTCAGATTGTAGCAGGACTGAAGTACTTGAACAATTTAATATTCAAAACTCTTCCCCCTGAACTAATTAGACTGGAATCCTGAAAGCATTTAAGGTGATTATCCCATACAACAAAAAATCGTTTTTAGTAACAAGGTAGGATCCCCAGAAGGTGCTTTTTAAATGCTTTTTGTCCTGTGGCTGAATGACTCAAATCATTCTTTTTCTTCTCGTTTCTTTGTAAAATCATGGTTCTTTAACTTTTTTCCCCTGCCCCCAGAAGTCAGGCCCTCTGGGCTGAGATCCTCTGCCTATTGATGGATCTTTTCAGCTTTTGCCACAGAGGAATTTGTTATCTGCGGGTCCCAGCTTTACATTATCACCTTCCCCAACCTTCAGTTACTGCTTAGCAGCACTAACACAGGCAAAACATTCCCCACCCCACCTCCGCAATATAATAAGCATCTGTGTCAGATCTACCTAAAAGAGCAGATAGAAATCAAGCTTACCTTTAAGCCACTGTACAGAAAGGATGTGTGGAGTAGCTGAAGATCGGAGAATGGCTGAGTTTAAATCTGAACTTTGACGCTAGGTTTTTGTGTGTCTCCCAAAGTAAACATTTCTCTAAACCAAACACTGCTAAACTTACTTCGTCAGCCAAAATCCCTCCCTTGCCTGGTGATCCCTGCTGAACTGTGTGCTGTTTGTTGTACTGCTTTTATAGCTTTGCAGGTACTTGCTCCCTTTTGAGGAAGATCTTTGAGCAGAAATGGGTGTGTATGGAAAGTTTCAAAGTCAAGCACAAGCATAAACTTGACTGTTAATGCCTGGTAAAACCCACATCACTGCTAGTTTGTGCTGAGACAGGGCAGTATCTTACTGCAGATGTGGTGATCAGGCTCCAGCAGTCAGTGTTATGTTAGTGCACAAGTGCATTGCACAAGCAACTTTTTCTCATCATGCCATTCAGCAGCTTAACCACAGATTAATTTTACTATAACAGAGGGATTTTGTTTTGCCTTTTTTATAAAATGGACAATCTGCCTCGTAATCTACAAATACATCCAAAGTTGGCTCTATAGATTTCACTGAAATATTGCTGGCTTTCATACCTCAACAGAATTATTGTACAGTTAGAGAGAACTAAGAGTTAAAAACCAGATTAATATCTAGCATTTGCTTAACAAACATTTTCTCCATACCTCAAGAGAATTATCATACAGTGCATGAAAACTTAAGATTTAAAAACCAGATGAATGTCTAATATTTTCTTAATAAATGTAACAGTAATAAGCCACAGTCCTATGGAATACATCTTGGCAGTTTAATGGGCCATTTATTTCACTTTTTGAGCACTGCCCCTGCTTCAGACACTTTTTAGGATAACAAATGATGAGCTTTGTGTTACGAATTTATCTAGAACTGCATATCCTCTTGACTTGGGATTATAAACTCTGCTCCTCCAGTGGCAGCAGCTGTTTGTGCAAAAAAGTATCAGAGAATGTTAATAAATGGGTTGAAAATGCTTCTTTCCTTCCTTGTTTAGATAGTAAATTCTTCAGAACTGAGGTCATTTTGTGCGTGGGAGCAAACAATGAAGGAGCCCCAATTGGTGCCTCAATATATTTCCACCAAGCCAATAAACAATAGCAACCAGAAGTATGCCTGACTAATATTTATTTGGGTTTGAGTTCCTTTTGCACTGCAGCAAAGCTGCGTGGCATTGTCTTCAACACAGTTTGAAGGACCACATAGTCTCTTCCTCTCTGCAGTTGGTAGTACACTAATATTGTGGCTTCTCTTCAGAGCTTACTCTGTCAGCATGGTCTTATTCCTGTGTGAAGCAAAGGAAATTCTTACAGCAGGCATCTCGAATGCTGGCATTTCAGATACTCTACCAAGATGTCATCGTTTTCTTCCCTCTTAACAATGCACCAGGATTTTTAGTAGGTGACAAAGAACATTGCCTTTGTATATCCTAGTAAAGAAAGTGCATGAATTGATTTCTTATTATGGAATGAAATTATTGCAGCTCCTGCCATTTTCTGACGTTAATTTTTATTTCTTTGGTAGCTCACCAGACGCTTGCCACCCATCAAGGAGGCCAAGCCCAGGCTGCAAAAGCTGTTCCGTGACTTCTGGTTGTATTCAGTGCTGATGGGCTTTGCTGTGGAAGGATCAGGTAGAGTCTTTTCCAAGAGAGCCATGTTGTTGCTCATATTTACGCTCTTGATGAGTCTGAGTGTAACTGTGCTCTGTTGACAGCAGGCTGAAGAAAAGTTAGAGGCATAAGGACACTACAAAGCAAACAGCTTACAGGACAGTTCTCTGGTAGGATTTCTTTACAGTCTGGGAGATTGAGCCCAGTAGAACTTCTTCTTGCACTGAGGTTTTCTTTTTCTAAGCTAGTACAGCAGTTAGCCTCAGTTAAGTGTGAGTTTTGATAGCAAAGTCCCTGAAATGGAAGATCAGACGCATGGGGTAATCAGGTAGAAACTTCCTGCCCATTGAGAGGCTTTACTTGGAATTATGTAAAGATGTTTGATATGTTCAGAATGTGGATTGCTGGAGCTGAGTCTTTGTGCTTAAATGCATGAAAAATTGGCCCTGGAAAGAAGCACGCACCTTGGTAATGCCATTTAGCCTTGTGAGTCACAGAGTGTTCGGGGTTGGAAGGGACCTCGAAAGATCATCCAGTCCAACCTCTCTGCAAGAGCAGGACCATCTAGAGCAGGCTACACAGGAACACATCCAGGCAGGTTTAGAATGTCTCCAGAGAAAGACTTCACAACCTCTCTGGGCAGCCTGCTCCAGGGCTCTGGCATCCTCACAGCGAAAAAATTTTTCCTTATGTTCACATGGAACTTCCTCTGCTCCAGTTTGCACCCCTCACCCCTTATCTTACCACTGGAAGCTGAATATTGTTTTTTCTCTCTGACCCCACCTTCCTCTTTATACTGTGCTACAGGTCTCTGGCCAGAAGAATGGTATGAAGGTGTGTGTGAAATTGCCACCAAGTCTCCATTGCTCACATTTCCCAGCAAAGAACCACTTCGGTCTGTTCTTCAGTACAATTCTGCAATGAAGAATGATACTGTGACTCCTGTAAGAATTCATTTCTCCTCTCCTTCCATAATGTCCATCAGTCTTAAATGATACAGTAACAGGATTTATCAGCACAATCATGATTCAGCCTGCCTCCTATTAGTAAAAATCAGGTTTTTTTACACTACACTTACGACAGCAGCGTACATAAATGACTTGGGTTTGGTTTTGTTGTTTAATACAAGTGGCCAGGGTGACAGCCACACTGTTTTTATTAGGTGTAGAAACCACCTCTTAGTGGAGATGGAGGTTCTTCCAATTTGAAACACATTTAAAAAAAAAAACCAGCAAATTTTGAAAGGAAGCAACACACAGCCTTTGAAAGAAATGGTAACTGAGGTGGTTTTTAGGCTTTTTACCTTTTTATCCTTTGGTTTTGTACTGATATATTTCTCTCTTCTAGTGTTTGCAGGACAGATTTTACCTGAGGACTATTTGTGGTAGCAGGGTAAAGTAGATAGGTGATCCTGCTTTGGCAGTGGGGTTGGACTGGATAATCTGTAGGGATCCCTTCCAACCCCTGCTGATCTATGAGTCTGGAGTGTCTTTGGATCCCAAACAGTACAGAAATCTGCATTGTGTCTAGAGATTTACTTCTGTGACACCAAAGAATGGCACAACAAATCCATGATGTTTAAGAAGCTGGTCAAGGTTGACGTTGATCAAAATAACATGGATTTAGTGCAGGCTGTTTATAAATGTTTATAATCATCTGAGGGCTGGATGTCAAGAGGGAGGGGACAGCCTCTGCTCAGTTGCACCCTGTGATAGGACAAGGGGTAATGGATATAAACTACAGCACTAGGAGGTTCCACCTCAACATGAGAAGGAACTTTTTCACTGTGATGGTCCCAGAGCACTGGAGCAGGCTCCCTAGAGAGGTTGTGGCGTCTCCTCCTCTGGAGACTTTCAAGACCCATTTGGATGTGGTGTTGTGTGTCCTGTGATAGATTCTATGGTCCTGCTCTGGCAGGGTAGTTGGACTCAATCTCCAGAGGTCCCTTCCAACCCTAACATCCTGTGATCCAGGAACTGTATTTCTTCATTGGTATAGCTGCATGGAAACTAGCAGCTGTTTCAGCAAGCTTGACTCGAGTATTTATTTCTGTTTCATTCTGCATTTGAAGACCCCATGGCTTGCTGAGTCAGTCTGCAGATAGAAGGATCCTGGCATATTGTTTGCAAAGGTTCAAAAGTGAAAAGAGTAACAGCTAAATGTTTTCAGAACACAAATGGCTGAAGCACTCTCACTCAGATAACTTTGTGTATTCATCTCTAGGCTGAATTAAATGAGCTGCGGAGTACCATAATAAACCTCTTGGATCCTCCTCCAGAAGTGTCAGCCCTGATCAATAAGTTGGACTTTGCCATGTCTACCTATCTGCTGTCTGTTTACCGCCTGGAGTATATGAGGTACATACTTATAGGGGCTGCTTTTTTCACTGAGTCAGTTACAAAAGAAATAAAACCTCTGTGCTCAAGTCAAAATATTCAAACACCGAGGCAAATGAAATCAGTATTTTTAGTCACATCAGTTCTGTTGATGACTGAGAAACTAGGAAGTCACCTGTGCACATCTCTGCGTTTAGGGCAGATAAGAAGGATGGAATAATACAGAAGAATGGAAAAAAATAGAAAATGGATAAAAAGGTTCTTTAAGTGAATGTCCTTCAAGCATAATATATCCTCTGCACAGTATCATGCTTGCACTTCTGCAGGCCACTGTAGACCTGTACTGTAGGAGCTGAGTACAATGTTCTGTAGAGTACTTTTTCCCCGTCAGCATTAGGTTGCACTAATCAAACATACTGAATTCATCTTTTTTATTTTTTCCTTTTAAAAGTGTATTTATTATTGCTCTTCAAAGGAGTGTGTAACTGAAGACAGGCTGGGAGAGTTGTGGCTGTTTAGCCTGGAGAAGAGAAGGCTCCAGGGAGACCTTAGAGATGCATTTCAATATCTGAAGGGGACCTACAGGAAGGCTGGGGAGGGACTGTTTAGAAGGGCTTGAAGTGACAGGATATGGGTTTGAAGGTTTGAAACTGTTCAAAGGTTTGAAACTGGAGCAGGATGGATTTAGGCTGGACATCCGGAGGAAGTTCTGCACAGAGTGGTGAAATACTGAAACAGGCTGCCCAGGGATATGGTTGAGGCCCTGTCCCTGGAGACGTTCAAGATCAGACTCACTGTGGCCCTGGGCAGCCTGATCTAGTTGGAGGTGTCCCTGCTGAGTGCAGGAGGGTTGGACAAAATGACCTTTGAGGTCATCTTTCAGCCCAGTGCAAGGTGTGACTGTGAAAGCTGAGGTGGAGGTCTAGCAGTGAGCAAAATAGGAAGAAACTTCTCTAGCACACTCTTACTTTGCCAAGAACTGCCAACAGGGACAACCCTTTCCAGAAAGGCTGTACTGTAGAAACAATTGTAAATAAATTGTTTCCCTCATATGCAAATTAACCAGGTGCTAAGCCTTTAGAAATGCCAAAGATTGTACCATGTTTATCTCTTTGTGGTGATTGATTGTGCATCATCATCAGGCTTCCCATCCTGAGGTGTGAAAGTTACTGTCTCAGCTGACAAGCGTTTTTTGATCCCAGCTCTGTTTATTGAATGTAGAAACAAACAGCAATATCCCACTTCCTAGAGACTTGAAATAAACAAGGACCGTGTGTGTGGTGTGTACTGTAATGCCAAAGTACATAGATTAGTGCTGAAGATCTTTCAAAGAAAGAAAAAGAAAATGAAACGAGGAAAACGAAATCCAACCCACAAAACTCTCTTCTTTTCCTAGAGTGTTGCGTTCCACTGACCAAGATCGCTTCCAGGTCATGTTTTGCTATTTTGAGGACAAAGCAATCCAAAAAGACAAATCTGGTAAGATCACCTGGCTGGTTCATACTGCAGCAAGGTGTTACAAAGCTATGCCAGCCATGTAAAATTCAAATGAGACAGATAACTGCCTGACAAAATGACTCCCACTGAGACAGATACCTGTATGACAAAATGAACCCCACTCAGAAGGCTGCTGCTGCTTTCTTGTTGACAAGAATGCTGCTTTTGTTTTGAAACAACTCAGCTCAATATTGGCTGAGTAAACTGAACACTTTGGAAGTGTGAAACGTGGCTCAGAAAGCAAAGAGCATTTTGATAATCCAACCTGTTGCTTCTCTCCGTTCCTCAGGCATGATGCAGTGTGTGATAGCTGTTGCTGATAAGGTGTTTGAAGCTTTCCTGACGATGATGGCTGATAAAGTAAGGTTGCATGGAAAAGAACATTTTAAACGTGCAGACATGTTCCTTGATGAAAATTTGCTTGTGCTTTTCCTGATGAGTTTCATAGTTCTTTTTGACCTGCTTTGTAGCCTAAAACCAAGGAGAATGAAGAGGAGCTGGAGAGACATGCTCAGTTCTTGCTGGTGAACTTTAACCACATTCACAAGAGGATCAGGAGAGTTGCAGACAAATACTTATCTGGTCTGGTAGACAAGTGAGTACAGGGTTCATTTTTCTGTTCTCTCTTCGCCTTGACTGCTCAGTGATCACTTGTGCAGTTGATGACAGCAGTCAAGTGAATTTCTTGGCCAGTAGCTCTGAAACACCTCCTTGAAAAATAACATTAAATAGTATTTTTAACCTGGGCTCTGAAACTCCTGTTTAACATTTCTGTGTTAGTATTCCCACGGGTGGAGCAAAGCAAAGTGCCTGTGAAATAAATGCAATCTCACCTTAGCTCATTTCATCTTGCTCTTAGACAGCTTTTAACAGCATTGAGTTAGGCTCTTCTAAGCCATGGAACACTTTGTGACTTCCACTGAGTCCAATGTATACATCAAGCTCTTTGAGCAGCTCCATTTCTTGATAAAATAATTTCCTTCTTCAGTTCTCTGTGTTTATTGTGTTCCTGACTCCTGTCTTGCTCTAGATTTCCTCACTTGCTGTGGAGTGGGACCGTGCTGAAGACTATGCTGGATATTCTGCAGACGCTGTCACTGTCTCTCAGTGCAGTAAGTTCCCTTTTCAGTAATGCTCTTGGGGAAATCAAGTTTATGTTTCTGGCTTTGTTTCACACACTTGATATTTGGGTGATTTTTTGCTTTGCTTTGCATTTATTTAGTAATTATGGTGGAACTTGTTCCTAATATCCAACCTAAATCTTCCCTAATTGCAAACCATTGTCCCTCATCCTGTCACTGCAGGCCTTTGCAAACAGTCCCTCTGCAGCCCTTTCGTACCTCCTTTCAGGTATTGGCAAGCTGCTGTTAGGTCTCCCTGGAGCCTTTTCTTCTCCAGGCTGAACACCCCCAGCTTCCTCAGCCTGTATCCATAGCAGATGTGCTCCAGCCTCCTGATCATCTTTGTGGCCTTCTCTGGACCCTCTCCATCACATCTATGTCCTTCCTGTGTTGAGGGCTCTATAGCTGGACACAGCGCTCCAGATAGGGTCTCAGCAGAGCAGAGGGGCAGAAATCACCTCTCTCCCTCTGCTGCCCACACTGATTTTGAAGCAGGCTCCCGGGAACTGTATCATTTGAAAGAAAAATTTGCTGGTTTTTTTGGTTTGTATACTTTTTATGCATTCTGGTTGTCATTTTTTTCCCAAATCTATGAATGCCTATCCTTTTTTTTAAAATTTATTTATTCCATATTTGTATTTTTTTAAGATGGAAATGCTTGGTAAAGTTTTATTTTTGTACTAAATGTCAAGGTTGTGGGCTTCTCACATTATTTAAACTGAAAACTAAACTGGAATAAAAAAAATTCTTGGAGCTGTTCAGGTTGACTTTGAGAGCAAGTATTAGCAAAAAAGTTTAGTAAATCAGATTTCAGTTTGAGGAGAGTGCTGCTTGTACGGTCCATGTTAAGTGACCTTTAGTTTTACCTTATTGACAATTCATAATTGTTTCTGTTTAGGACATTCACAAGGACCAACCATACTATGATATCCCTGATGCACCTTATAGAATAACTGTCCCTGACACACATGAGGCCAGAGAGGTAAGCAACCCTCCTTGATTTATCAAACAACAAAATAATGCCTGATTATTTTTTGTTTGTTTTAAGCCAAGGAGACAATTTAATGAGCTCCTCCGAATGGTCCTTTTTGAAAGGTGACTTTCCTGGGGAAGGTTTTTCTAGTACCAAATGACACTTGCTATTTACATTTTTTTCCTCATTCTTCTTATTATTTGACTTGGAGCCTAAGAGTTATTTGTTTCTAAGGGTACATTTAATTGTTACAGAAAATTTTAATGGTATCAAGTTGCTGCAACTTGTCTTACACTCCATGTTATTTAATAACACCAGTGAAACTAGTGCCTCTTATTTAATATCCTGTGTTGTATTGATTGTTCTGATGCTTTCTAATTCTAGAGCATAGTCAAGGATTTTGCTGCACGCTGTGGGATGATTCTGCAAGAAGCAATGAAGTGGGCTCCCTCAGTTACAAAATCTCATCTTCAGGTAATGAGCCTGCTTCCATGAAATAATTTGCTCTTTGCAGATCATAGAGTGTCTCAGGTTGGAAGAGACCTCTGAGATCATCTCCTCCAACCTCCCCACCATGGGCAGGGGTAGGGGTGCCTCTCAACTAGACTCAGCTGCTCAAGTCTTCATCCAACCTGGCGCTGAACACCCCTAGGAAGGAGGCATCCACAACCTCCTTTAACAAAATGGAACCAGTCTTGCTCTCTATGTATTAGGAGAACATTCAGAGTTTCTTGTAGCCAGAGGAGCAGTGCCTAATGTGAAGACAGTCTGTTTATCAGGAGGTCTGTTTGTAATTCAGGTTTCTGGTAGTTTGCAATGATACAACATTTATGAACTGCCTTGTTTTGAAACACACAGTCCTTTTTCACCCAGCTCATGATTGATTGATTGATTGATTTGATTGCTGTATTTTTTGCAGGAGTACCTAAACAAACATCAGAACTGGGTCTCAGGTCTGTCCCAGCACACAGGACTGGCTATGGCTACAGAAAGCGTTTTGCACTTCGCAGGCTACAACAGGCAGAACACCACTCTGGGCGTGAGTTTGGGGCACAATCCTTGCTTGGTTGTCTGTCAGCTGTGTAGCTGTCATGTTGATTTTGTAACATTCAGTATAACCATATAACGCAGATTCCCAACCCACTGTTGTCATAGCAGTTGAATGTCACTCAGGTGCCTTATTTCTTCCCATCTCAAATCAGGGTTTCTGCCAGTCATCTTGTTTTCAAAAACACTGAAAAGTAAAATGGTCCAAAGAAAGAAACAAATCTGTATCTGGTCCTGTTTAAGAGGTTTCTATATATAATTCTTAATGCTTTGAAACAAGTAGGACTGAAATGAGCTGCTTTCTAGGATAGTGGCATAGCTTAACAGTGTTCTGATCAGGGCCCTCCTGCATGTCAACCAAGTGCCAAAAGCTCTTTCAGAAAGCTTTTAGATGGCTAGCAGTTTGGATTTTATGTCCAAGATGTGTAATAAGAGACTCAAAAGTTTCTCTATTGCTGAGCTGAGCTAGGCATTAGCAGAACTGAAACAGAGCATTGCAGGAGTGCTGAATTTTTGACCTTTTCCTGGCCTCATATTAAATATAAGAAATTCATTGCACAATATAATGAATCATCAATCTTGTTGTTTGTTTATTTGTTTTTGAGGAAAAACCTCTGAGGCCCGAACCCCTGAGTGCTCCTGCAAAGGGAGAGATGGATTATTAGTGTACTTCTTCAAGATGAGAAAAAAATATTTCAGCGAGGTGCTGCATGGAGAGGGCAGAACCAATCACATCTACTCATCTGTCATCTTCCTTACCTCTTCATGAGAAGGGAGGAGCCGTCCCAGAGATTCTGTCGTTTTTATGCCTTTCCAAAAGTCTACAGAAATCAGTGTACCCAGTTTGAAATCTGGATATGATCAGTGCTCAGTTTCTTAGATAATTTGTATCAGTTCAGGTGCTGTTACACCTAAGAGTCATGATACTGTTTATTAGCATAAAGAATAAAACATTTGTGAATGTCTGACAAGCAGTTGGGTGTGAGCTCAAACACTTCTGTGGTCTGCTCGTAGGCAACCCAGCTAACTGAAAGACCAACTTGCGTGAAGAAGGACTACTCCAACTTCATGGCTTCTCTGAACCTGCGCAACCGCTATGCAGGGGAGGTAAGTGCAGGCTTTCTCTTGAGTGTGGAGTGTCCAGGAGCTCTGACATGGCTTTTCAGGGTCCCTTCCTACCGAATTTATTGCATGGCCCAATGTTATTTTGAGCACAAACATCAAAGTTGAATCCCTTCAAGATAAAGGGCTTCATTTTCCTGGTTATTAAACAGATGATTTACTGTTGGTCTTGCAGAAAGTTCATAGCAATGACCAGGGGGCTGGAGCACCTCTGCTATGAGGACAGGCTGCAGGAGCTGGGAGTGTTCAGCCTGGAGAAGAGAAGGCTATGGAGAGACCTGATATTTGCCTTCCAGTACCTAAGTGGGCCTACAAGAGGCTGCAGAGGGACTATTTACAAAGGCCTGCAGTGATAGGATGAGGGGCAATGGTTTGAAATTGGAGAAGCACAGATTTAGATTGGATGTTAGGAACAAGTTCTGCACTATGAGGGTGGTGGAACACTGCAACAGGTTGCCCAGGGAGGTAGTTGACGCCCCATCCCTGAAGACATTCTAGGTCAGGCTTGAGAAGGCTTTGAGCCACCTGATCTAGTGGAGGATGTCTCTGCTGACAGCAGGGGGGTTGGACTGGATGACCTCTGGAGGTCCCTTCAACCCAACCCATTCTATGATTTAGTTTGGCACTAGCAAAAGACATCTTTTTGGAGTTCCTTATTCAGCATATGACCCAATTCCAAACTAGATTCTCCAAAGTGCTGTTCTCTGTTGAAAAACCCATTATATTTTACAGGTTTCTGGAATGATTCAGTTCTCAAATGCTACAGGACGAACATCTGACCTGAATAAACTGATGGTCAAAGAGCTGAATGATGCTCTTGAATCAGGCCACACTCAATTCTACACCCAGGCCATGTTTAAATTGACTGCACTGCTAATAAGCAGCAAAGGTAATGAAAAACAAATGGGAGCTCTGCTCTCTGGCTGTGAATGCCAAGGGTAATAAACCACAATAGCTATTTGTATACAAACCCAGGGTGCACCCACTTGGAGAAAAAACCATGGCTGAGTTTTTTCAATTAGCTCATAGTGGGGAACAGCCTTCTTAAACTAGAAGCTATTTATTAGGGATTGATTATTACATACTGTGCACAGCAATTTCATGCTGATGTGAAAGGCATTTATTTATCTTGGAGAAATCTGAGTGGAGGTTTGTTTTCAGACTGTGATCCCCAGCTCCTTCATCATCTGTGTTGGGGCCCCCTGCGAATGTTCAATGAACATGGCATGGAAACAGCAATTGCTTGCTGGGAGTGGCTGCTTGCTGCCAAGAATGGGATAGAAGTGCCGGTAAGAAGCTCTTTAACAACTCTTTCCCTGCCCCTGCAAGTTGGGAAGAGAGAAGAATTTGAAAAGTTCACAGCTCTTGTGAATCTGTGTCTAGGAAGGATGGTAAATCACTTTTGCCTGTCAGGAAATCTCAGTTTGTGTATTCTTGGAAGCATGAGACCCCTTGCAAAGTGGACTGTGGGAATTGGATCTTTCTCAGCAGCAGGAATGATTTGGCAAAGGAAATCTGTTAGGATCTCCACTGCACCATTTACTTTGCTGCTGAGATGCTTGAGCTGCTCATGAATCAGGTTATGGACTGCCACAATTTATAGAATGGTGTTTTAAAACAAATAGAAATCAATGTCCCTGCTTATTAGTCAGAGCCTCTGGTACCTGACTTTGCAACCTTGCATTAAAAATAGGCTTTTAAGTGTCCTTATATTGTAAGAGGCTAAAGCAGCTGTATTTTGTGAGGTAGGGATGAGTCTGAAGGTAATAAAGCAACTCTGTGTAGTGTGGTGACAGCCCACACACAGCTGCCTCTGGTAACTGCTGCAGTTGGTGGGCACTGTGTGGATAATCATCCGTCTCAGCTTCCTCGGGTCAGTTTACATCCACATTTCAGTGGGTAACTTCTTAAGCATTAGTTTCCATTTTTTCTCTTAGGTTTCTGGGGGATTTCTTTGTCTCTTATCAAAGAGATCAGATAAGGACCTTTTGTTGCTGGGCCTCCTGTCTACCAGAGAATCCTGCTCCCTAGAGCAAGTTCAGCAAGAGTGAATGATGTGCCATTTATATTGTGTGTGTGCTCAGGGGCTAGAGTGTGGCCTGCAGCACATGGGAACATGCAGTGCACTTCGTCTCTGCTGTCCTGCTGTTGGAGGCAGTAACCCTCAGCAGAGAAGGGAGAATGACCAGCACCAGATGATTGAACACTTTGGTCTCCTCCACAAAATACAACCCTTTGTCTGCTGTTGCCTTTAGTCTTTTGGTTGCTAGCTGGACTTCTGGAGGAGTTTTTTCTTCCCTTTGGAATTTAGGATATGAAAGAAATGTTTTCTTTCGGATAGGATGCACCACCTGTCTCTGCCTCTCCATAAACACTGCAGTGAATTTGGATTAACATCCCAGATTCTTGTGTATGCTGTGGAGGAAGACAATGCTTTCTGTATGAGAGGTGCTCCTCAAACAAGAAACACTTGAAACTAGCACTGCTGTTGTCTTCCTGTTTGCAGTTCATGCGGGAAATGGCAGGAGCCTGGCAGATGACAGTGGAGCAGAAAGTTGGCCTCTTTTCTGCTGAACAGAAAGAAGCAGATCCATTAGCAGCCTCAGAAGAGAGCCAGCCGAGGCCTTGCCCACCAGAGGTGACCCCACATTACATCTGGATAGAGGTGTGTAGTTGTGAGCATCCCAAGTATGGTAGCACTGCAGTGAGGCTGTGATTGGTCTGCACTGTTCCTTGCCATGACTCAGGCAGGGAGTGGAGTCACTGTGGTGGGTGACCTGATCTAGATGAGGATGTCCCTGCTCACTGCAGGGGGCTTGGACTTAGATGACCTTTAGAGGTTTCTTTCAACCCAAGCAATTCTGTGGTTGTCCTTCTGCCTCAAAGCTCAGGAGACACTCTTTTAGATGAACATGATAACTGAGGGGGAGGAAGGTGTTTGAAACAGAGGAGATGGAGATTTGTT
This sequence comes from Indicator indicator, assembly GCF_027791375.1. NCBI lineage: Eukaryota > Metazoa > Chordata > Aves > Piciformes > Indicatoridae > Indicator > Indicator indicator. Next base: position 1,900,878 of record NC_072035.1, read on the forward strand.
GAGATAAAAAGGGTCAGAGGAAGCATGGCCTGTCTGTCTCTCTTTCTCAGTTTTTGGTGCAGAGGTTCGAAATAGCCAAATACTGCAGTTCTGACCAAATAGAGATCTTCTCCAGCCTGCTCCAGCGCTCTCTGTCCCTGAACATTGGAGGGGCAAAAGGCAGTTTGAATCGGCACGTGGCGGCCATTGGACCCCGATTTAAGTGAGTAGCATTTGTTTTGCCGTTGGTGGAAGAAATGAGGTAATAGAGGGGTGGGAGAAAGAGAGAAAGAAAAAAAAAAAAAAAAGACCCTAAACACTAAATGTCTTTGGCTTCAAGTGGTGAAAATTCCTTTAAAAGCCTGGATGATGCCTTCAAAGCTAGCTTTAGCCTGAAAGTTGGTTTTGGTGCTTCAGAAAACTTGATGTGGTGATTTCTTAGAGTGAATTGCCCATGTCATGGATCCAGTCAGTGTAGCTGTTGGGAATAACTTTGCTGCATCAGTTTTCACCTTCTGTGACTTGAAGGCTTCAACTTTCTGTGGCTCAGTAGTCACAGCTTTAGGAACAGACTGATGAAAATGAAAATGGTTTGCCAAGAGCTCTGAATCAGATACTTTGCAAAGAGTTGAACGGAGCTGCAGCTGGAGCTGTGCTTTGTGTGGTGTTGTATTGGTCACCATTTTGGGAATGACAAACTTCATTCTCTGTTTTGTTTATTAGGTTACTGACTCTGGGGTTGTCTTTGCTGCATGCTGATGTGGTTCCAAATGCGACTATTCGAAATGTTCTGAGAGAGAAGATTTATTCCACTGCCTTTGATTATTTCAGGTACTTCGCAGCTACTCACTGAAAGGGGGAGGGGGTGATTTTCTGAACATTCTATGAAACTTCAGAGCAGCAGCTGTCTTGCTCTTTGAAGGTGTCCCTACCCATGGCAGGGGGGGTTGGAACTAGATGATCATTAAGGTCCCTTCCAGCCCACATCATTCAGTCATTTTAGTGATGTATCTTCCTTCTTTACTTTTTCACCCATTTTAACAAACCCTTTCCTTTCTTTGTGCTGTTCTGTGATTCATAAACCATTTCAAAGAGGCTCAGATCTAAGTTCCATTTTTTTATGTGCAGTTTATAAAGGAGTACCTTTCACGAATCTTTCGGTTCTTTCCTTATCTGCAAGTTTATTCAGTGCTCCAAACTGTACCTTGGAGTTGTAAGATGTAAAGAATTGTTGCTACAGAGCATGTGGCTGAAACGCAGCTGTTTGGGAAATACATCCACCTCGAATCTGCTGATTTCAGTGCTGGACATGGGCACACAGAAGAGGTGTAATGGGTAGGAGGGTCTGAATGTGAAGCAGGCAGTCAGAAAACTAAATTTTAGATGAATCAAAGATGCTGACAGACTGCTGCTTAATTTTATAAAAGGCAGTTTGTACTCTTCAGCCAGACAGAATAAAGCAGATTTGGGTCAGAATAATAAAGAACAGGTTCTTTACTATGAGAGTGGTGGAACACTGGAACAGGTTGCCCAGGGAGGTGGTTGGGCCCCCATCCCTGGAGATATTCAAGGTGAGGCTTGACAGGACTCTGGGCAACCTGATCTAGTGGAGAATGTTCCTGCTTACTGCAGAGGGGGTTGGACTGGCTGACCTTTGGAGGTCGCTTCCAACCCAGAGCATTCTATGATACTATGATTAGATTTGTGTGGGATTTGTTTCTCTTTCCTAATACATTCAACTTTACATTATCTGTGTGATTTCTTGAAGTTGTCCCTCCAAGTTCCCTACACAAGGGGAGAAGAGGCTTCGTGAGGATATCAGCATATTGATCAAGTTTTGGACAGCCATGTTCTCAGACAAGAAGTACCTGACAGCCAGCCAACTTGTGCCACCTGGTGAGTTCCTTTAAGTGCTGGTTCCAAAGCCTCTTGTTTCGTTGATTGGATTCCACATCAGATCTGTGCTCTGTTGTTAGATAATCAAGACACCAGGAGCAACTTGGATATCAATGTCGGATCTCGGCAACAAGCTACCCAAGGATGGATAAACACTTACCCTTTGTCCAGTGGCATGTCAACTATATCCAAAAAATCAGGTAGCTTTTCAATTGTAATCAGCTGGGTGCATATTTTATGCAGATACTGCTTAAAGTCAATATAGACCTTTAGCATTGGCCTCCTGTTCTTCTGGCAGGGTATTTAGTTTCCAGTGCCAGATGGTGGACATGAGGCTGGAAAAGTCACACTGGTAGGAAACAGCAAAGTTCTGAAATAACCTGGTGTTTTGGTAGAGTATTGGCTCTGGAGTGCAGGAGGAGTAGGAGTGGAGGGCAAGATGTATTGGAATCCTATAAGGAGATAGTTTGTGAAGCCATGCCCCCAGTGATTTTTCAGGGCAACAGAGTGACATTAGATTGCAGGCTATGGTTTTGTACAGCTTTTCTTTTTGAGTAGGCTGTCATGTTTCTGAAGGAAATGCAATCCTGGCTATAAATTGATATCCCTGTTGTAGGCTGCTGTAGTCCATGTGGTCAGAGAACAGCTGTACATTGAGGAGCTGCAGTGGTGACTTTCTGCAGTGACTCTGATCTAAAGTTACAAATGTCCTGTGGTTATTCAGTTCTTCAGGGTTACTGATGTCAGGTCTGGGCAGTTTGAAAGTACCATTGGAACATACAGAACAAAAGCCACTGAAAATGGATTTTTTATCTCTTTTTCCAGGAATGTCTAAGAAGACAAACAGAGGCACACAGCTGCACAAGTACTACATGAAGCGAAGAACACTACTGCTCTCATTGCTGGTGGGCCACCAGAAGAATGGGGAAACCTGGGGGTCCTGGTGGACAGAAGGATGCCCATGAGCCAGCAATGTGCCCAAGAAGGCCAATGGCATCCTGGGCTGGATTAGAAGGGCTGTGGTTAGTAGGTCAGAGAGGTTCTCCTCCCCTTCTACTCTGCCCTGCTGAAGCTGCATCTGGAACTTGGGGTCCAGTTGTGGGCCCCTCAGTTCAAGAAGGAGCTCAGGGAACTGCCTGAGAGAGTCCAACGCAGAGCCACAACGCTGCTGAAGGCAGTGGAACATCTCCCTCTGAGAACAGGCTGAGGGAGCTGGGGTTCTTTAGCTTGGAGCAGAGGAGTCTGAGGGGTGCCCTCATTCCTGTTGATAAAGATGTGCAGGGCAGTGTCAAGAAGATGGAGCCAGGCTCTGCTCAGGGATATCCAATGGTAGGACAAAGGGGCAGTGAGTGCAAGCTGGAGCAGAGGAGGTGCCACAGGAACAGAAGGGAAAAGTTTTTCACTGTGAAGGTGCTGCAGCCCTGGAGCAGGCTGCCCAGAGAGGCTGTGAAGTCTCCTTCTCTGGAGACATTCAAAACCTGTCTGGTTGTGTTCCTGTGTGACCTACCCTAGGGGGTCTTGCTCTGGCAGGGGGGTTGGACTGGATGATCTCTGGAGGTCCCTTCCAATCACTGCCATTCTGTGAATTTGGGAGTGTTTGTCTTCTTCCAGAAGCACATTTTTGTTAATGTTCCTCCTTTCCTCAGGCCACTGAGATTGAGCGCTTGATTACCTGGTACAACCCTCTGTCTGCCCCGGAACTAGAACTGGATCAGACTGGAGAGAGCAGCGTAGCAAACTGGAGGTCTAAGTATATCAGTCTTAGTGAGAAGCAGTGGAAGGATAATGTCAATCTGGCTTGGAGCATCTCTCCTCATCTCGCTGTACAGCTGCCTACAAGGTGAGATATTCCCCAAGAAAGAACTTCTGTAATTCCTGCTGCCTTACAAGTTGTGTGAGTACTGATGCCACTTGCTCCTGTTTACAGCCCCCTTGAATACTTCTGCAGCTGATTGAGACCTTTGAAATTAAAAGAACTAAATTACTTCGTATACTTAGTTGGCTCAGGCTCTGGTAGAGCCCAGCCACCTGTTCTTCAGTAATGCTTAGATGGTGTTTTGTTAGCAACCATCACATGTGAGTTTTAATTTCCTTGAACCCATTAGCAGGGATAGCATTAAACAGTGCTGCTGCGAGTGCCATGGAATGAGCTGTTCTGGCTAGACATCAGCATGTACTTTAATAAGTAGTATAGGAAAATCAGCATAGTTGGCTCTGGAAGGGGAAGGAAATTCTTTCCCCCTTACAGCAGTGATAGTTTTTGCCAAGTAGAGTTCTGCAGGCTGCTTTCTGTAGAAGCCCAGAGAGTATATTTCAGCCAAGGATCCAGCAGTGGGCTAAAATACTATCCTAGTGCTCTATACAAAAGCACTGGATGAGGACCAGTTGTTCCTGGATCCTCTTTTGACATCATGTTGGTCTCTCAGCGTGCATCATTTCAGAGCTGGACTGTTTGTTTATTAAGCGTATACTTCTTTTGTCCTCATCTTCGCAGAGAGAGATGAGGCTGTCAGAATTGTGATGAAAGGATGAGGGGGAGCAGCTTTAAGCTTGAGGAGGGGAGATGTAGACTGGAAATTACAAAGAATTTTTTTCCAGTGGGGATGGTGAGACACTGGGACAGGTTGCTCAGGGAGGTCATGGATGCCCCCTCCATGGAGGTGTTCAAGGCCAGGGTGGATGAGGCCTTGAGCAACCTGGGCTGGTGGGAGGTGTCCCTGTCTATGGTGAGGGTATTGGAACTAGATGATCTTCAAGGTCTCTTCCAACCTAGACCAATTTATGAATCTATGAATTTTCTATTCCTGTTTCTACTTAGATTTAAGAACACTGAAGCTATTGGAACAGAAGTGACTCGTCTGGTTCGGCTGGACCCAGGAGCTGTTAGTGATGTTCCTGAAGCAATAAAGGTACTTCAGAGCATTTCTACCCTTACAAGTCCCATTATGCCCATTTCATCCAGGTCTACTGGAAAACAGAGTCTTTACTTAACACAAGGTATATTCTAGTGCTGGGCCTAGCTGTGTAGGAAAGACAGAACAGCTAATGGAAACAGGGTGCTGAGGCAAGAATCACAGTCACAGGAGTAGGTGGCTAGTTAGCTACACATACGTCTTGTTCCTGGGTATGTTCTCAGCACACACAAACATCTCCAAACTCCCTGTTTGCAGTGCAGCCACCATTTCTTTTTCTTTGGCATAATGTGTAATAAGACCACTGGTGAGTGCTGCTGCTGCTGAAATGATTTCTGTATGTCAGGAGCCAAAGCTGTTCAGATGGAGGAGACTCTTGAAGCTGATCTGCAGTGAAGCACTCTAATCATGTGAGGGACAGCTTTGTCAGAGCTTCATATTCCACACATCAGCTGTAAAATAGGAAAACTGAACCTTCTTTGAGTCTTACAAAAGGGCTTGTCCTTTCTTCTTTCTCCCTATGCTAGAATTCCTGTCTTGTGCTTTTAGTAACTTGACTTCAGTAACTTCATCTGGTGATCTGGGAGGTGAGGCAATTCCAAATTGTTAGATTTCTATAGAGAAAATAAATGCTTTAGATAAAACAGATGTGGTAAAATGTAGCATGTCTTGCTTCCCCTGCTGTAGGAAGCTTGATAATTGCACTGCTGTCTGATGTCTATTACCTGGATGTTATGGGGTGCTCTGAACTCCTCACCTATCTTGACCTGCTTTTCAGTACCTGGTTACCTGGCATACCATCGATGCTGATGCACCTGAGCTCAGCCATGTGCTGTGCTGGGCACCAACAGATCCACCAACCGGCCTTTCTTATTTTTCAAGCATGTATCCACCTCATCCTCTAACAGCTCAGTACGGGGTTAAAGTTCTGCGTTCTTTTCCTCCGGTAAGTTGAGTTCCAAGACAGCATTAACACCCCAAGTGAAGTTATGGCCTTAGTCACTGTGGCCACAGGCATCATGTTAGGGGAAGAAAAGTTAGAGTTGGCTGTCCCACCTAATGGAGCAGGTCCAGAGGAGGGCTATGAAATGATCAGGGGGCTGGAGCACATCTGCTGTGAGGACAGGCTGAGGGAGCTGGGGGTGTTCAGCCTGGAGAAGAGAAGGCTCTGGGGAGACCTTAGAGCAGTCTTCCAGTACCTGAAGGGAGCTATGAGAAGGCTGCACAGGGACTGTTTGCAACGGCCTGCAGTGAGAGGACAAGGGGCAATGGTTTGAAATGAGAGAAGAGTAGATTTAGGCTGGATGTTAGCAACAATTTCTGCCCCATGAGGGTGGTGGAACACTGCAACAGGTTGTCCAGGGAGGTAGCTGGGGCCCCATCCCTGGAGATCTTCAAGGTGAGGCTCAACAAAGTTCTGAGCAATCTGATCTAGTGGAGGGTGTCCCTGCTGACAGCAGGGGAGTTGGACTGAATGACCTTTGGAGGTCCCTTCCAACCCAAACCCATTCTATGACTGGCTCATGTGCTTGCAACTTTTTTGTTGTAACTCACACTAAGATGAATTCTTCAGGATGCTCTGCTATAGTTGTCCCTTTCAAACCTTGTCTCAGTGGAAAGGTGTTCCTTCTAAAGCAGCAGAAGGCTGGGGTTTAACTCTTGTCAAAGGTGTAAAATTCATCATTAAGAATATTTTTGAGGGGAGTAACTGGGCAGAAAATTAGCTTTATTTGAGTAAGTGCCATATATACAGTTTAAAATAAAGAGGCAGTGGTACTTTGTTCATCACCTAACTAAAGGATGCTTCTCTCCATGTGACCTACCTTCACTTTTCAGCTGCTAAAACAATCCTAATAAACCCCCTGCACTCTCCTCTCTTTCAGGATGCCATTTTATTCTACATTCCACAGATCGTGCAGGCACTTCGGTACGACAAGGTGAGGATGGCAAAACAAAGCAGGTCTTAAAGCAGCTTTGAGACTTAAAGAATACAAATCAGATAAAAATTTAAACTTAATGCTGCCTAATTGTTATAAACTTATGTCTCTAACACACAGAAGAAAAAAAATGTCTGTAGAGGCTGGCTTGCTTTGGTTACACCTCTTTTATGTGCAGGTAAACTGGAGGCTAGGTTACGCAACCGTGAGGAAAAATATTTTGATGGGAAGCCTCAGATGAGAACTCTGTCTGAATAAAGGTTTTAAAAACCTGCAGGAGACAGGCAATCATGAAATTAAATCACTGTCCCTAATCATTTTGCTGTGGAGTTAACAGAGAAGATATCTAGAAGAGAAGGCTCCAGGGAGACCTAATAGCAGCCTTGCAGTACCTGAAGGGAACTACAAGAAGGCTGCATGGGAACTGTTTGCAAAGGCCTGCAGTGGCAGGATGAGGGGCAGTGGTTTGAAATGAGAGAAGAGCAGATTTAGACTGGATGTTAGCAACAGGTTCTGCACCATGAGGGTGCTGCAACACTACAACAGGTTTCCCAGGGAAGGTAGTTGAGGCCCCATCCCTGTAGTATTGAGTCTGCTAGAGTGGTGATGATCTTTGACTTGAACTGGACTCGGTCTGGTTGCAGATGGGTTATGTTAGAGAATACATCCTGTGGGCAGCTGCCAAATCCCAACTCTTGGCTCACCAGTTCATCTGGAACATGAAAACTAATATCTACCTGGATGAAGAAGGACACCAAAAAGATCGTGAGTGCTTTCAAATGAAATCAACCTTGACTCCTTTCCTTGTTTCAGTTCAGTCTAAATCTCCTTCCTGCTTCCCTCTTGGCAGGAAGAATCCTTTTAGCTAGGAACTTCTCTTTCATTTGTGGAAGTGGAGCCCATTCTGTAGAAGGGTAGAAGTTACCTGCTGTAGTAGCAGCTGAGAGAATGCCTCCAGAGAGACGCAGAAGTGTTTGCATCAGTTCCTTCTTTCGAGCGCTGCCCGAAGGGGGCTGTTTGCATCACATATATCATTTAGTTTTCTGAAATAAGCTTCCCTTTCACATGCAGCTGACATTGGAGAACTTCTGGAGCAGCTAGTGGAGGAGATAACTGGTTCATTATCTGGGCCTGCCAAGGAGTTCTACCAGCGGGAATTTGACTTCTTTAATAAAATCACCAACGTTTCAGCCATTATCAAGTGAGTGCTGGACTTCAGAACTGTGCTGTTTGGGGGCCTGCTGGTCTGTTAATTACCACTGTCCTGATTAAAAGGCTAAGTCACTTGCAGGGGTATTGGGATAGTGGTTTCAGGAAAAAAAGAGTTAATGATTTATGTGATAAGAAATGAAATTTTATTTATTTATCTTTCTTAAATGTAACTTAAAAGTTGCAAAGTCTCCTCTTACTTTGACTTTTAGGGATAATACCTCTTTGTTAGGATATGTGGAATTTAACTTCTGTAAAGCTTGCCAGTGGATGGCAGCAGCTCAGCACACAAACTCTTAAGTGTGATTTGGTTGCATATTTTTAAAGAATTCTCTGCTATATGGAAATATTTGAAAGCCATATAAAATGTATATCCTGGAACATACCTCATTTGAAACAAAGCTTTGCCAAGCCACCAGTGTCAGGGCATCAGGCTAAAGGCCACTGACATCACAGAAGCACGAGGATGAGAAGAGTGCTGGAGGACCTCTCCTGTGAAGACTGAGAGAGTTGGGGCTGTTCAGTCTGGAGAAGAAAAGGCTCCAAGGAGACCTTACTGTGGCTTTCCACTATTGGAAGGGGGCTACAGGAAAGCTGGTGAGGGACTTTTTAGGGTGTCAGGTAGGGATAGGACTGGGGGAAATGGAGCAAAACTAGAAATGGGTAGATTCAGATTCGATGTTAGGAAGAAATTCTTCCTCTATGAGGGTGGTGAGACACTGGAACAGGTTGCCTGCGGAGGCAGTAGAAGCCTCATCCCTGGAGGTTTTTAAGGTCAGGCTGGATGTGACTCTGAGCAACCTGCTCAGAGGTGTCCCTGCCCTTGGCAGAGGGGTTGGATCTACATGATCCTTGAGGTCCCTTCCAACCCTAACAATTCTATGATTCTGTTGTTCTAAATATTTGGTGCCTTCTCTGTGTTTTAATCAGTAGGATGAGTTCAAAGAGGTTAGGATCTGATTATCTTGGTGTTTAGAATGAAATCTATCCACTGTTAGTATGAAGTCATAATTAAGCACCAGGTAGTAACTGTGCTTTGCAAGCACTGCATTTTACACCCCAGCTTGAAAATGAATGTTTGTGCATCTCCAGTGTCCTGCAGCCATACCAAGCATGTGAACAAATCAGGCACGTAGGCGTTTTGTGACTTTGGCCTTTTCCACTTAGCAATATTCTTAATTCTAAGAGAATTTCTACAAGAGAAAATGACGCTCCTGTAACTATAGCAGTGCTTACAGAGGGGTTTGAGATGCTCAGATGTCTGTACAAGGAAGAGTTTCATATCTTTCTCTCACATCTCTTATGCTGTTTGAGTTTGTCAACAACCTGTATGTCAAATCAGTGTTAAATCTATGAAGGAAAGGCTTTAACCTTTGTTAAGACAGCAAATGTACTAGTCAGGTACTGAGTCTGAAAGTTCTCTAGAAGGGCTGTGCTAAGAGATCTTTGTCATTACAGGAGGAAACGTTTTTAGTAAAGGTAGCATAAATTTGAAACAAATTTGAGTCTAGGATATAGAAGAATATATGGAATGCAGGTAAAAAATAAATACATTCCTCTTTCTAGGCCATTCCCTAAAGGAGATGAAAGGAAAAAAGCTTGTTTGAGTGCTCTGTCTGAGGTGAAAGTGCAGCCTGGTAAGAAGTGATTTGATGGTATCATGCAGTGGGCTGTTTGCATTCCACATCAGGACTGTATTTTCTGCAAGCAAACCTAAACATTTCTGCAAATGGCAGCTTTCTGCTTCTGATGTTGGTAGTGATCTGTTTTTCTAGTGTAGCTGGATTGGTTTTCTCTTCAAACAATTCCAATATTTTTACCCATCAAACAATATCTATAGGGAGTAGCAAAACTTGCCCAAGAGCAAGCATGGATAAAAGCAGAAGCTCTTTTTCCTTGGCCACCTTCTCTTTTTTTCAAGATGAGGCACTCTTGAGAAGATATCTCAAGAGTGAAGCCATGTCCAGATCCTTTCATTCTCTTTTTTCTCCCATCAGGCATTCCCCTGACACATGGTTGTCTGAAAGTCCTTACACCCCTTGAATGTATATTTTTCCCAGTCTGAATCTCCTTTTTCCAGTGGAATTTGATGAAAGCTTTCCCTGATCCCTGTCTTAACAGGTCTCAATTCTCCTACCACATGTGCTGGTTGCTTAGGCACCTCCCTAGTGCACTGTGACATGCTGCCACATCTTATTAGGGACTACTGCAGGACAAGTCCTGTCTGTCCATTTCTGTGGTACAGATTCTGCAGTATTAGCTCAAAACTCTGTTCTGTTCCTTCCTGGCCATCACGCACTAACGCAAAGGAGGCTGCAGCCTTTGTACCTTACAGGCTGTCATCTCCAGTTGGTCTGTGACATTTTGTTGAAGTCAGAACTATGCACAGAAGTTACAGGCATGTCACTGACTCTCACAGCAGCCAAAGGATTCTTTCTCACCTCTCTGCTCCACTTTGCAGGCTGCTACCTGCCCAGCAATCCTGAGGCTATTGTTCTGGACATAGATTACAAATCTGGAACTCCTATGCAGAGGTACCCTGCTCTTGTTCTCTTCTCCCATTAAGTTAATTAATGATATTTAGATATTTGTGTAGAAATTCTTGTCTGGCTAACTTTCACTCATCATCATCTTTTGGTTTTACTACCATTTAGTGCAGCAAAAGCACCCTACCTGGCCAAATTTAAAGTGAAACGATGTGGAGTTAGTGAGCTTGAAAAAGAAGGTAAGTAACTGCATCTTAATCATTGACACTACTAATTAAGAGTCAGCAATTCTCCTAACACTGCCTGCCTTTAGTGACCTGTATTGCTCCAGTACAACTGTCTCCATGTTGAACTTCATCTGCAGTGATTCAGCTTGGAAATAAAGAATCAAAGGAAGTGAGAAGGAAAGCCTGAAAATTTAAATCCCTTCCTCCCTCCCCCCTCACTTTCAATGTCCCAGGAAGCAAGCCACAGAGGTATCTTGAAGACATTTTACCCAGTTACTTTAGACTAACATAAATTGCTTACCTTTGCCTGGTTGTCAGACTGTACCACGCTCTGAGGTTTGGCAGTTAGTTCTCAGAAATGCTGTGGGATGCTCTAGCTGAATGCAATTCAGGCCTTCCTCTGGTAAATCAGGAACACACTTTGGAGGTGGTTTGCTGCTGACCTGGCAGTGCTGGGATAAGGGTTGGACTTGATGACCTTAAAGGTTTCCTCCAACCTAAATGATTCTGTGAGTCAGTGATGTGTCTTACAGCATCCAGCTTGCAAGGCAGAAAGATCCATAGTACACCTGCAGGGAAATGTTGTGGGTTTGAGTGCAGAGGCCTTGTCACAATAAAAGTTACTGATCAAAGTCCATGTCTGGATTCTGTTTGTACTCTTCTTGCAGGTCTGCGCTGTCGTTCTGATTCCATAGATGAAAGTGCAGAGGAAGGGGTGGACAGCAAGAAAATCTGCTGGCAGGCAGCCATCTTCAAAGTGGGCGACGACTGCAGACAGGTACTAAGCTATCAGGCTTTGCACTTAGAGAGGACAGATTTGCAGGTGGCAGTAATGAGGAAGAGAACAATTTTAGCCTAGAAATGTTTTTCCTTGGAATTTTGAGCCTCTCCAGTAGTTATGGACTGAGGGAGGGAAGTGGGAAATTCTGATTTGGAAACTAAAGGCGTCTTTTCAACACAGTTCCCATTATTTAACATTCTTTTTCAGAGTTTCAGTAGCTTCCGTATGTTGAGGTCTGATTGGTTTTGGTTTAAGAGGGAATGCTGCCTGTTATCCATGGAGTTACTAGCAGCCCTCTTACCAGAGTGATGGGAAAACATGTTCTTCATAGGTCAGCAGTTGAATCTTCAGTATTGCTTGCTCCCCACTTAAACAGCATTTATCTTCTCCCCTTGTGATGGCCCCCAGAGCCACAGTGCATGCACAAGCACACATCTGCAGACCTGCTGGGGTAACTTAATGCTCACTTCAGAGTTCTTCAGAGCATTTTTGTAACCTTACCTTGTGATCCATCACCCCTGCAATGCTTGTGTAATTTGTTTCTTGTCTGCCAGGACATGTTAGCTTTACAAATCATCGACCTCTTCAAGAACATCTTTCAGCTGGTAGGCCTGGATCTTTTCGTGTTTCCATACAGAGTGGTGGCTACAGCTCCTGGGGTAAGTGAGCAATTAACTGTACTGCTGCACAAAATAGTTCCTCATTAAAAGAGATTTCCTCTTGCAGCACATAAAAATTCCACACTCCAAGGAAATGCTGCCCACATCATTCATGCCAAATATTTGGAGTCCCAACGACAAAAGAGTCTTTCCTCTCCTGCTTCCTGCTTTTCTGAAGCTTTTGGCTCTCAAATTTTGCTGCCTGTGGTTCTTTGTTTGCTGCTTGATTTTTGGGACCACGTTGTGCAAGTCAGCAGGAAGTCACAGAGCTTGTCTTGCCCTGTGTGGAAAGCCTGCAAAACTGGATGGATGTGTTCTGTGAATGAACTAGAAATCCTGCATTCAGTCCTCTATAGACTTCCCCACATTTCATAAGGGAGCTGTCTGACTGCCAAAAGCCATGACCAGGGTATTTGTTGGGAGCATGCTTTGCAGACACGTTTCTCCTCTTGCCCTCAGTGTGGTGTTATTGAGTGCATCCCTGACTGCACGTCCCGGGACCAGCTGGGCCGGCAGACGGACTCGGGGATGTATGACTACTTCACCAGGCAGTATGGAGATGAGTCTACCCTTGCATTCCAGAAGGTAAAACAGCACTTGGCAAGCACAGCAATACCTCAACTGGGAAACATTCTAGCTAGGAGAAATAATGACAAATAATTACTACCCTAGTGCTGTATCTGGTTTCTGATGCTGATAATCACTTTGTAGCCATGAGTAATGTAGCTAAAGAAGTTACTGCAGCTGTAGATGTATGGAGAATGTCATTGGACATTGCTTCAAGCTAACCATGAATGGAAGAGATGAAAAAGCCTCCTTGAGATGTATCTGCTCCTGGGATAGAGGGTTATTAAATTCTCCATGTTTTTCTGATCCATTTTACCTTCCTGTTTGTACAGGCTCGCTATAATTTCATCCGCAGTATGGCTGCCTATAGCCTGCTCCTGTTTCTGCTCCAAATCAAAGACAGACACAATGGCAACATCATGCTGGACAAAAAGGGACACATCATTCATATTGGTCAGTCACATCCATGTTCGGATTTCAGCAGTTACCTTTTCCTTCTGCTGTAGAGTGTTGCTCGTAGAAGACAGTGAGCTCAATCTCCATGCTGATTGCGGAGCTTGCAAACACACAGGGGATGTTTTCATGCCTCTTTAGTTGTGGCTGCATGGTTGTAGTGGATGCTCTCTGGAAATGTAGTTTTGCAAAGTTTTACCAGGTTCAGGAAAAAATATGCACACATATGTACGTGGCTCTGGAGCCCTCAGCATGGGAAGGACGGGGGCCTGATGGAGAGCAGGTTGAGAGGAGGGCCACCAAGATGACAGGGGGCTGGAGCACCTCTGCTACGAGGACAGGCTGAGGGACCTGGGGTTGTTCAACCTGGAGAAGAGAAGGCTCTGGGGAGACCTCAGAGCAGCCTTCCAGTACCTGAAGGGAGCTACAAGAAGGCTGCACAGGAACTGTTTACAAAGGCCTGCAGTGAGAGGACAAGGCAATGGTTTGAAATGAAGAGAAGAGCAAATTTAGGCTGGATGTTAGCAACAATTTCTGCCCCATGAGGGTGGTGGAACACTGCAACAGGTTGCTCAGGAAGGTGGTTGGGGCCCCATCCGTGGAGATCTTCAAGGTGAGGCTCAACAAGGTTCTGAGCAACCTGATCTAGTGGAGGATGTCCCTGTTGACAGCAGGGGAGTTGGACTGAATGACCTTTGGATGTCCCTTCCAACCCAAAGCATTCTATGGTGCTAAGTATGGGTCATGCATGTTATACATCTGCATTCATCATGTGTGTGTATAAATGTACAAGGATATAAATACGTCTTTAGGTTCCTTTCATCACTGTGTGAGTTTGAATTAAATTTGACAAGTAAATTAATGTGAGGCTGTAACCTCTGCTTTAGGTTTGCTTTTCTGGAACTGCACAGATGTTTCAGCAAGGATTTTTGTATTTGATGTAATCATTCTTAAGTCTAGTCTAATGTCATGGTGATGATTCTTTTGTTGGGGTTCTTACACTACATCAAAGCTTTTTTCCAGTTAGAATTGAAACGTTGGTAGAAAAAGTGGGTGTTAATACATGACATCCACCTCTGCTTTCTTCTGTGAGCTTTGACAGCACACAATTAACCAACCAAGTTTATGAGGCAGCTTATCTTTTGTGCACAGATTTTGGATTCATGTTTGAAAGCTCACCTGGTGGAAATCTGGGCTGGGAGCCTGACATTAAGCTGACTGATGAGATGGTGATGATAATGGGAGGCAAAATGGAAGCAACTCCGTTCAAATGGTTCATGGAGATGTGTGTCAGAGGCTATTTGGCAGTCAGGTGAGGTGTTCTTAACTGCTCGAAAGAGAAAGTGCTTGCGTGCCACAACCGGATGAGGAGATAAATAAAAATAAACATTTGTCTGTAGGGGGTCTGAGCCTGTCAGACTGTTCTGATACATCTTGGATCTTGGAAATAACTTCATCCTGCAGTTTGACAGCCTGTCTCTGTGAGGTTTTCCTGTTCCTATGTTAGATTTGAAAATTTCATGTCTTGTAACCAATGTATAAATGTGATATTGACCACATTTCCTGAAACCATTTAGCATGCTGCTGAAGCTTTGCAGTAAGAAACTGCAGGAGAGCAAACCAGTTCCTTCTTTTCCCAGACAGGACAATCACGTTCATCACTGTTTCAGTTAGAGTTAATTAGGTAGGGATGTGCAAAAACTGCTGCAGTTTTCTGTTGTGAAGTGTGCAGGGGTTTTGTAGCTCAGCTCTTCAGCTGTGATTGACAGCCAGGCACTGCAAAGATGGCAGGTTCACCTTCTGGCATGCCAAGCATGGGTTTGCTTTTACGCTAATAAAGCCCTAATAAATACACTACACTACACTACACTAATAGGAGCACTAATAAATCAGTATGGAGAGAGTGCTGCGTGTGCCTAGGTGGAGGATACTACAGTAGATAAAAGCTCCTACTACCAGGAGTAGAAAGTATTGTTGATGTTATCTTACAGAGTCAAAGTTTCTTCAGCCCCACAAGGGGCTGTCTTGGAGCCAAGATCAGTTTGGTTCCTTGATGGGGAGCAGACCAGAGAAAGTTCCATGTCAAGGCAAAAATGTAACCCAAGTAGCAGAGTAATAGTTTGGTAGGAAATTAATGCCCTAAGTGGGAGGAGAGAGGCTAAGATGGTGTAGCAAAGAATTACATGAGGTAATTAGGAATGAGAAGTAATCTGTTAGTGTGGTATTGCTGGTTTCAGCCTTCTGTACTGTTTGGATGCACTGATTCACCTGTCTGGTGCCAAAGAAACATTGTTTGCTGAAGCATTGCTCTGTGTAATCCTCCTCGA
Organism: Indicator indicator; assembly: GCF_027791375.1. Lineage (NCBI taxonomy): Eukaryota > Metazoa > Chordata > Aves > Piciformes > Indicatoridae > Indicator > Indicator indicator. The sequence continues at coordinate 1,916,311 of NC_072035.1, forward strand.
GCCCCTTCATCTTGCAGCATTCCCAGGAGGTTCAACACCAAGCAGTGAGGTGTAATGAAAATGACAGATTGCAGGCAATGGTGGAGCTCCACCAGCAAACATAAAAGGATGAGATGTGCTGATTTAATTACAGCAAAAGGTGTGAGCCAGCTCCTTGAGCTTCTCAGCCTGCCTGCTTTACCTGCCAAGGCTGCAGGAGTTTGAGGGCTGTAACCTTGTTGTCCTCTCTTTCTTCAGGCCTTACATGGATGCTGTGGTCTCGCTGGTTACCTTGATGTTGGATACAGGGCTGCCCTGCTTCCGAGGGCAGACAATCAAGCTGTTGAAGTAAGTTAGCATATGCATGAGCTAGAGAACCTTCCTGTGTTCTTCACAGGCTGTGCCCTGCAGCTCAAGGGCACTACAAAGGTATTTTAAAAGCAGCAGCTGCCTAGAAAGAGGAATCTGCTGTTCCTAGAGCTGCTGCTGAACTGAGGAACTCCACAGCCTCCCTCTCCACTGACAGCAAGGGCTAATTAAAACATGAGATAATTTGTATGAGGAAGTCTCACAAGCAGGAGATACTTGCAGCAAGTGCAATCAACAGCTGGCTAAGCTTGTGCAAAGACACCTTCTTGCCATGCTCAGGGGAACCTCACTGACCTTGCTCTTCTTTTTTGCAATTTTCTGCATATAGGCACAGGTTCAGCCCCAACATGACCGAAAGGGAGGCTGCAACTTTCATCATCAAGATCATCCAGAATTGTTTCCTCAGCAACAGGTTTGGCACCCATGCATGTCTTCTCTCTGTGGCCAAAGGAAAGTCAGCAAGCTGCGAGCAGAGTTTTATCAGTCAGATACTGAGCGTTTTTGAGTTGTTGGTACTGAGATAACGCAGGATAGCAGCAGCTTTGCTTCTGAACATGCTGCATCTCCACACTTTGATGCTGGCAGGAAGGCTAATGCCCAGGCTGCTCAAATAGCAGGGGTGCCTAGCCAAAAGATTAGAAGATTTTCTGTCAGAGTGAATCGTTGGCTCAAAAATTGGGCAGGGCAAGAAAGGGGATTCTGCCCCTTGACTTTGCTCTGCTGAGACCCTCACCTCAAATCCTGCCTTCAGTTCTGGTGTCCCCAGCACAGGAAGGACACAGAGTTGTTGGAGTGAGTCCAGAGGAGTCCACGAAGATGATCCAAGGCTGGAGCACCTCTACTGTGAGGACAGGCAGAGGGAGCTGGGGGTGTTCAGCCTGGAGAAGAGGGGGGTCCAGGGGGACCTTAGAGCTGCCTTCCAGTACCTGAAGGCATCCTACAGGAAGGCTGCAGAGGGACTTTTCATAAGGGTGTCTAGAGACAGGACAAAGGGGAATGGTTTGAAGCTGGAGGAGAGCAGGGTTAGACTGGAGTTCAGGAAGAAGTTCTTCAGTGTGAGGTTTGGTGAGACTCTGGAATAGGCTGCCCAGGGAGGTGGTGGATGCCTCCTCCCTAGGGGTGTTCGAGGCCAGGTTGGATGAGGCCTTGAGCAGATGAATCTAGTTGAAAGGTGTCCCTGCCCCATGGCAGGGAGGTTGGAGTAGGTGATCTCTGAGGTCCCTTCCAACCTGAGCCATTCTGTGATCTTGATGTTTGTTCTGTGACAGTGCGTGCAGTCTATGTTTAAAACTTTTACTTACCTCTGACTTTTTTTTTTCTTCTCTAGGAGCAGGACATATGACATGATCCAGTACTACCAGAATGACATCCCATACTGAGAGGCACTGTAGAGTCACTGCTGAAGCGAAACATGCAGCCCTGTGCTTGTCACGAGTAGGAGCTGCTCAGTCACACCTCACTATCCCCATCATTCGTGTTTGTGTGTGTGGGCACCTGATTCCTGGCCATTGCAACAGCTGGTCCAGTTCATTCCTTTCTCTGTACTGGGTTCTAGATACTTCTGTTTCCCTCTGGAGTTCGTGAGTTTGGGCTGCAATCACAAGAAAAATTGTACTACGATGATGAATGTGTGAAAGAGGCAGACCTGGTGGGGTTTGATAATTTTTTTCATGCAATGCAAGGATTTTGTAATACCTTTAAAAAGTCAACAAATTCCTTTTCCTGCACAATCCCCCTCAAATGCTATAGAAGGGCAGGGTGTGGATTGCTCTTTGAAAGCAGAAATGTTATCTTGGTCTGATTTTACTGTAGAAAAATCCTGATAATCATCCAGGATGGTGATGTCTGTGTAGCTGTGTTCATACTTTGCACTGTACCTGGTCCCTGTTACGTGGTCAGTATTTCCTCTGTACATGAAGAATGTATTTTTTCCTTTTGTGTGTTTTAAAGAAGAGAATCTACTGAAGATATATTTAATCTATAAAATGTAATAAAAGACCTTAGACTTTGGGTCTGGTTCAACTCTTCTGCTGTGCGCCAATTTTCATTTCCAGCCTGCAGCATTCTGCACATTTGTGTAGAGTTCATTGCAGTGTGACCTTTCCTTCTTGTGCAGAAAGATGATTTTTTTTTTCTTTTTGCCCATCCTCAATGACATTTTTCATTCATAAATCAGAGAATGGTTTGGGTTGGAAAGGGACCTCTAAAGGTCATCTAGTCCAACCCTCCTGCAGCGAGCGGGGGATGGGGCCTCAATGACCTCCCTCTGCAGCCTGTTGCAGTGTTGCACCACCCTCATGGTGCAGAACTTATTCCTAACATCCTATCTAAACCTGCTTGAACACCTCCAGGGATGGTGACTCCAGCACTGCCCTGGGCAGACCATTCCACTGTTTGAGAACCTTATCCCAGAATATGTCTTGATGAGTTATCAGCCCTGGGAGAAAAGAGATACCCAAAAAAATGGGGTAAATGCTCTTTAAAAAAAGTTTCTGTGGTTTGTCTGCTCCTATGGTTCCTCTGCTCTCAGAAATTCCAGGTCATAGTGAGAGGCAGACTTCCCTCACTAAACCCACTGCAGTTCTTTCTGTGTTGGCCATGCATTTTAAGAGCCCTTAAGAAAGGAGCAAAATTGATAGTGATTCATTTGCATCAGATGGAGCCCGGGTTCAGTGCCACCGATAACTTGATCAGCGCTATTGAAATGCTAATCTCATCCTGTGTGTTGGAGGCTGAATAGCAGCGATCCACCTCCACCAGCGATGTGCCTTCGTGATAGTCCTGTCTGGGAGGAAGGGTCGGGGGACCGCCTGCGGGCACCCAGAACATGTGGCACACTGTCAGGGTGGATATGGGCAGAGAGCCAGTGCAATGAGCAAGCCTGTGGAGAGGAGTGGGAGTCCTCTGGAAAATGCTGGAGATGGGAGGGGGGGAGGGGTTGTGGCCAACAGAACAGTTTAGGTTGCTGGGTTTTTTTGTTTTCACCATAAATATTTCCACACTGTCCCCTTGCCTCCTCGTGAATGCTGTCAGTGAAGAGCAATAAACAAAAGAATTTGTCCTGAGCAGAGATACAGCTTAAAAGCTAATAATTGTTTAATCTCAGGAAAAATGTCTGGTGTTGAGAGGTGGCTTTGCTGCATGCCCTGTGTAACAAGGACTGAGGTCTGCTGGGCAACACATGGCACCCTCAGTGAGAGCCATGCACAGGGTTATTACTAGGTAAAGGCTCTCTGACAGAACATCCTTACTGAAAGCATCTTGCAGCCATCCTTGGAAGCATTGCCACTATTTTCCAGCCTGAAGTGCAGGGTGCCTAGCCCAGGCCGTTACCTGCAGCATAGCAGTGATGGGGTGGCTGGTTTGAGGCTTTTGAGCCTCATCTGTATTTGTTAAGGACTCTGCATTTAGGAGGTCACAAAAATTACAATCCTGAAGAAGCAAGATCTGTAAGGTGACACAGTGTTTATTAGATAAGCTTCTTAGCTGGCACAAGCAGATGAGCTCTGATAAGGTGCAGTCCTGGCATCAGCTGGCTTATTAAATAGCCTCCCCAGAAGGCCCCTGTCACTGATGGGCTGCTCTTACTTGGGCTTTGTAGCCATGCCTTTGTGTTTATTTCTGCTACAGGATCGGTTGCCTAGTGGTAGTGTTCCTGTTACACTCTCCAGTCCCTCTCCAGGGTCAGCAGGTGTGGTCAGTCTCGGTGCTTACCGTAGCAATAAAAAACCATGCCCCTGTGAAGGTTTCTGAACCTGCTGCCTGCGTGGGGAGAGCAGAACAGGGAGGCTGACACAGTGACACAAATAAGCCATCACACAGGCAGATGGACAATGGCTGGCCGTTCACTGGAGGGAGAAGTTTTCTCCCTGCCTGCATTCAGGTGTCTTCCCAAGGGAAGCCTTGCAGCCCAAAGGGAACAGAATTGGGAGCAATTGTTGCAAGTGTGGGTGTAAGTGCTCACACAAAGACCATGTTAGAGACTCTGACACCCCACACATGTCTTTGGGAATTAAAACCTGCTCAGTGACAACACATACGGAGCTAGGAATGTGCCTTGGTCTGCTCTGCAGCAAACTGTCTCAGCTTTGCAGGGACAAGTCGGCAAAGCAAATTCTGCTTTGCTGCAGGAGAGGGAAAAAATGGATGAACTGGAGCAAACCTAGGAGCCAGTCCCAGCTGCATGGATTGATTTGGAGTCAAGATGTGGGGTGGTAACTGATCCTGATGTAAGAAGGGGTGAGTCATGGAATTCCATGCTTGTAGAGATAAAGGAGTGGTAACTCAGGAATAACAAAATACTTCACATAGAGGGGTAACAAAAAGATGAGTTTAAATCATACATTGCTATCATGCAGTTCTCTTCTCCCATGCAAGATGTGGTATTTTGAGTGCCACATCCAAGCTTTTTGAAGCCGCTTGCTGGTGGTATACAGATGCAGGCTGTATGTGTGCATCTTCACGTGCGAACCATTTCCTTGTGGAGAACCTCACGTTATTCTGGAGCACAGAACTTTGCTGCAGCCAGCCTTGTCACACAGAGAGTCCCGGACATGCTGCAAAGCTGTTTGTTGTGCAGGACAGTGCTGTGCGGGTGTGATAGATTGCATATGAATGAGTGAACTGATAAAGCTACTCGTGGGTCTTATATTTAAAAGAGCTTTATTAACCTAGGTAAGGAGCAGCTTGCCAGCTTGTGTTCTGGCATTGAGAGTCAGAAACTTGCATCATAGTCTCAGGCCTCGCTCACTGTACCAGCTTGAACAGAAAGAGGGTAAGGGTAGAGAAAGATTCTTGGACCTGTGGGGACAACCAACTGACTAAACAATTTTGCCAAGTAGTGGAGGTTGTGAGTTGCTAGAAACTTCTAGAATGTCTTATCTCTTACTACGGGGATAGAAACTGGTTTTGTGCAGTTTTCTGGGGGCCCCTGATGCCTAAAGGGATTCCTGGCTCCATATCTTGGGCTAGGACAGGATGAAAGCCAGCTTTTCTATTTGCCTTTGGAGACGAGTTACTCATCGCTCAGATGACATGGTCCAGGCAGAAGTGAGGGGCAGAGCTGCCAGGAAAGGATCCCAGCAGTGACAGTGCTACCTTTTCTGCCTCAGATCCCAGATGAGAAGAGCTCTGCAAGAGCTTTGTCAGGTGTGGGAGGGGAGCACAGGGAACAGAGCTGAAAACGGCTGGTTCTGGGCAGCCCTGGCAGGTGCTCGCGCTTTCCAAACCCGCCGCCTGTACAGCACTGGGAGTTGGCGCCAAAAGCTGAGCTCAGGTCTCAGCTCCCGCGCTGGGCACCTGCGACGCCCGCTCGGTGCCGCCCGCTCGGTGCCGCCCGCTCGCCCGTCCCCAGCCGGGATCCCGCTCATTTTCTCGGCTTTATTAACAGCAGCCTGGCAGCTCTCCGGGCTGGACGGCAGAGGGCGCTCGGAAACAGGCGGTGGTGCCGGGGAGCACACGGAGCGAGCCGGCGAGGAGAGAAGATCGACGCTTCAGGAAAGGCAAGCGGGGCTGGCGGGGAGGACCTTGCCGCGACCTTTGTCTGTGACAGCTCTGTCATAGCAGGCGCTGAGCGGTGGAGCCAGCGAGCTCACCTGAAAGTCAGATATGAGAAGGCTCAGGAGCCTGGCAGTTTGTATGCCGGCCCGCTCTGCTAGGCAGGTTTTTGACCTTCCAAGGGGCAGCGAGGAAATGTGTTTTGCTGACTCTGTGTTGTCTGAGGCGAAGCCTTTAAATATCTGGGTTTCCTCTGGCACAGCAAGTGTGCGGAAATCCATAGTGCCTTTACCCCAAAGCCAGAGGCTTGTCATGGGTGCTGCCATGGCTCTTTGGTACCATCTCCCTGTGCTGGATGAGCAGCAGCAGCTATGCTCAGCTCCAGAGGTTGGCTGCATTTCTGTGATTCTGTGCCTGTGTGTTCTGGAAGGTTGCTTTGGGGTGGAAGGCTCTCAGCAGAGAGGCTCTGATGTAAGTTGTCCATATTTCAATGTACTTACTGAAATGACTCCCTCCCCAACACCAGCAGTGTAACCTTCCCTGCTAAAGCCATTCTCCTTGGGCTTCCCCTTCCCAGTAGATGGAGTGGGCAGATGGCAGCGTGAGGCCTTCAAGCCTCACAGAATGGTCAGGATGCAGGTGTTAGGGTGGGAAAGAAAACAGGTGTGCGAGAAGAAAATCCTTTGGTGCAGCTGTAAGGAGTTAACTTTGATTACAACTAATTGCTGTGGTCATTTTGTTGAGTGCAGGGCAAGCAGGAGTTAAGAGGCTTCCCTGTGCAGTCTGTGGAGAAGGTGGAATCAGGTGTCCTCTGCTCTGAAGATAGCCCTGGTCTGTGCTGTTACCAGGTTTAAAAAGCACTGTCAAGGGAGGGGTCCCAAAAGAAACCCGGACTCTGAGAAGTGCTTTATCCCACATGTAAACTGGGCTTTGAGTTTCAGGGGTTTTTAGCAACAACCCTGGCCTTTAGGGTGCAACCCAGACAAGAAAGAAAAATATCCAGCTACAGCTGTGATTGTATCACAGCTCAGAGGGGCACACAAATACACTGTAATTTCAAGCTCATTATCTTGCAGATGGGATGACTAGATCAGAGGGAGGGGTTAAGCTCTAGGTAAGAAGACAAACCTGCCAAGGAAACACCAGAGCTGGATCCTTGTTGAAATCTCAGAAGGACCTCAGGAACCTGAAAACCCAGTTGGTTTTCAGAACAATGCTGAAATAAGTTTTTTCCCTGCCTCTCTGCTGACATTGTGATCCTTCTTCGAATTTGAAGAGAGGTTTCTTTCCTTTGAGCTTTTATCAGCTTGTGGGACAAGTGACTCAGTACAGTGCCTGAGGCTGTGGGAACAGGGCTGATGGCAACTGAGTTCCTACCCAGCAGCTGGGCCTGAGAAACCAATCATGTTTCTTTTCCTGCTTCAGCTCAGCTGAAAGGTAAAACTCCTAAGCTTACATCTCACTACAGACTCCTTAAAACTGGAGCACGCTTAAGAGCAGGTACCTCAGTTCCCAGCTTCACTGAGAAGCAGGAACAGGGTTGTGTTGCCATAACCCCGTCATGTGGGATATGGGGTGGGCCAGATCCCTTTAGTAATGCTTGAAGTGAGGCATAGGGAGCTTGGTTTCTAGCCAAATAAGTGCTCTGAATTTGGGAGCTGCTTTGGCTTCTCAGTTCTTAGTGCACTTGAACCTCGTAGGGTGTAAATTGGGAAGCCAAAAATCAGCCACCATTTCTTGAGACCTGAGCGCGTTTTTCTGCCTAGGCAAGGGACAAGTTGAAATTTGAGTTATTTCCCTCTTAATACCTGTTAGTAGGATTCTTGAGCATCACTGGGAACAGTATATGCAAAAATGACATTTCAGCAGATGCAACTTTTGCCCGCAGAATGACTCTGGAATTTAAAACTTGTTTACCAACGAGCCTGCTGATGATTGCTATCCCTCAAAGTTCTTGTGGTGTGCCCTCTTTCCTAGGAGGCTGTGTCTGTCTACTGATGGTGTAGAAATAGCAGGGAAACCAGGTGCTTGCCCTTCACTTTATGAGGAAGCCTCTGCCAAAAGCTGGACTCGAGGTGTGAAAGGGTTTTGCTGAAATGATGGGGCCCATTCTGCCTCTCAAAGAGCTGATGTACTTTGGGAGGAGGTTGTTGGCTGGCCCCGCAGCTGCACCGCACTCGGGGGGGGGAGGGAAGCGGCGCTGGGCGCTGCGTGTGCGCCCATGCGAGCTGTCACCACTAGATGACACCGTGACTCTGGCGACACAGGGTCTGCAGGGGCCCTAAACCCGAGGGCATCTTGCCTGTTCTGCAGGGCTTGGTACAAACCCAGAACACGGCCTGGATCTGCAAACCTTGCAGTGAACCGGGGTCGAGTTTCCCCAAACGCAGGCTGAGGTCTGAGCTGAATGGGCTCAGTTCCAGGTGACGGGGTGGGATTTACGATTTGGGGTGGAAACCATCTGAATATTTGACTTGCAACCAGGCTGATCTTGGCTGTGGTTACACTTGGAGGGTTTGTGTGTATTTGAAAGAAGATCTCAGGCTGAGGTTCAGGGAATGTGAGCCTGCCAGAGCCAAAACCAGAAGGGGTTTGCAGGACCCTGCTGAGAACTGCTGTACTGGTTTCACGTGACTTCATTGCTTGCTCTAGGTCTGTCCAGGCACAACCCCAAAAGCAGTATCCAGACTGGGTCAGTGGTAGCCCTGCTTCTTTTTAACTCGTTGATACCACGGGTGGTGGGTAACTAAACCCTTGACAGGGAGTCACTGTGGGCTCGGAGTCACCACGCTGAGCTGGACAGCTCACCACGGTGGCTCAGCCCTGTCTCTGGGAGCACTTTGCTTTCTGATCAACTGACCAACTCATTACCTGCCACCAGAATGTATCTGTTTCTCCTGGAATGTCTTTCTGGACTCTCTCTGTCTTCAAGGTGCACAGGATCAACTCTACAACTTTGTCAAGTAATGGCTGTCGCTTGCTACCTCTTTCCCTTACTTTGGAAGAGGAAATCCTTAGTTATTCCCTAGTGTGAAAAAGCTTCTCTCTGCTGTGTGTTCACCTACGCTCAAGTCACCTTTCCATTGTTTTTCACTCCTTGCGATGAGGCTTGGAGGACGTTCATATGAAGCACAATAATAAACCAACCTGCATGGCTCCTACTCTTGCAAAAGGCATTTCTGTATCCCACACTGTCAACTGTCATGTGATCGTATGGCTCTGAGGACAGATTCAGGGATTTGATAGTCTGAGAGATTTGTACAATGCCCTGTTGTCTCCTTTGAAGTTCACGTCTTTCCACTGCCACCTCGGTGACAACCCTCGCATGCAAACTGCTTAAATATCTGGTAGCAAGGAGTCAGCACAGAGCGAGGGCATTCACCTAATGAGCACATTGTGTGTAAGCTACCCCCAAACATCTGCTGTCCTTGTGTACTACACCAGTTGTGGCCTAGAGCAATCCCAGCACTCTGAGAGACAAGCCTTTCTGGTAACGCTGACTCCCCACAGTGCCTGGCGATTTGGGGGTTATTTTGGCAAACCTGTAGTGCATGGGAGTTTCCTGAGCTATTTCTATCCTGGCATTTCCATAGGATGCTGGCTAAAACAATCCATCTGCATTAATAGGCTTAGTTTCTGCTTAGCTGCTGGGGTGTGTGTAGAAAACTCCTTCAAAATAACATCCACAAAAGTTTTGTTTCTACTGTGAGGTTAAGGATCACAGAAAACCCCATGATGAATATTTTGGTTTATTGGTTGGTTTTGTAGACAGAATAGTGGAGTGTTTACCTCAAATCGTCATAGAATCCTAGAATGGTTTGGGTTGGAAGGGGCCTCCAAAGCTCATCCAGTCCAACCCTCCTGCAGTCAGCAGGGACATCCTCCACTAGATCAGGTTGCCCAGAGCCCTGTCAAGTCTGACCTTGAATATCTCCAGAGATGGGACCTCAACTACCTCCCTGGGCAACCTGTGTCAGTGCTCCAACACCCTCATGGGGCAGAACTTCTTCCTAACATCCAGCCTAAATCTGCTCTCCTCTCATTTCAAACCATTGTCCCTCATCCTGTCCCTGCAGGCTTTTGCAAACAGTCACTCTGCAGCCTCCCTGTAGCTTTCCCTTCAGGTACTGGCAGACTGCTGTTAGGGCTCCCTGGAGCCTTCTCTTCTCCAGGCTGAACACCCCCAGCTCCCTCAGCCTGTCCTCACAGCAGATGTTCTCCAGCCTCCTGATCATTTTTGTGACCCTCCTCTCGACCTGCTCCATCAGGTCCATGTCCTTTCTGTGCCAAGGGCTCCAGAGCTGGAGGCAGAGCTTTGCTGTGGTTGGAGTTCGTGCTGCAGGTGCTCAGCTCTGTTGTATTTGCTGCACTCACCAATGCAGTCAGAGAATTCTAAAGGATTCATTTTACAAAACCTCTGTTCATAGCCCAGCACAGATCTGCAGTATCACCATTTTAATTAACATCTAAATTAATTCAGCAGCTTGCAGCATTTGAGTCTGTAGCTCTCCACAAAAACCTCAGGGCCTTTTTGCAATACAGGTATGCTTGTTACTTTGCAGAGCTGCAGGGTATTGCATATTTTTATTCACAGTTTACACACTTCATCCCTACGACCCTTCACATGGTTAAGCATTGTTTGGTGGGAGGTGCAGGACTCTAGACTGCAGAACTAAGAGCCTACCTCTTTCCTTTTTACACTGTGATAGTTCTCTGCCACAAGGATTGTGTCAAACTAACAGCAGGACAGATCAGGGGAAGCAACAGATCTGGGTAGATAATAGAAGTAGAGCAAATGGTTACTCATGGCCTAGAATTCCAACTGTAGTATGGATGTGCTGTCTGGACCAGGTTGTACCTATCCAAGCCTGGCTCAGCAGAAGTGGTATTCATAGAATCATAGAATGGCTCAGGTTGGAAGTGACCTCAGAGATCATCTAATCCAACCTCCCTGCCAGGGTCAGGGACACCTCTCAACTAGATTCAGCTGCTCAATGCCTTATCCAACCTGGCCTTGAACATCCCCAGGCAGGAGGCATCTGCAACTTCCCTGGGCAGCCTATTCCAGAGTCTCACCACCCTCATACTGAAGAACTTCTCCCCAAGTTCCAGTCTAACCCTGCTGTCCCTCAGCTTCAGACTGTTCCCCCTTGTCCTATTGGTAGACACCCTCATGAAAATTCTCTCTGCAGCCTTCCTCTAGGCTTCCTTCAGGTACTGGAAGACAGCTCTAAGGTCCCCCTGGAGTCTTCTCTCTTCTCTAGGCTGAACAAGCCCAGCTCCCTCAGCCTGTCCTCATAGCAGAGGTGCTCCAGCCCTTGGATCATCTTTGTGGCCCTATCACAGGGGAAGAAAGTAGGAGCTCAGTGTCCTTCTCATGTTATGCTTCTTCTGGCAGTGCCAGGTAGCTTGCATCTCTGATAAACCTTCCAAAATTCATTGCAACCTTTTTTTTTTTTTTTTCCTATTGAAAGCCTTTATTGCTTGAAGTTGCTCCTTTCTGAGCAGTGTTGTGCTGCAGAGTTTTCTGGCTTTGTCCAAAGCTGTAAGATACAGCTATAGCCAGCATTCAGCACTCTGGTGTCTAAACTTATGCTACTCAGTGTTTTCCTGAAGTCCTGTGTGAGCTTCTATAGCCCCAAAGCACTGATACACTGCAGGAACAGCTTCTTCCTTTCACCTGCTAAGTACCTCTGGAGCAGATGTGTGAAGGAGTTGAGTGGAGCTGCTACAAGCACCCTGCAGGGCTCTGTGCAGCTCTGACTGCTCAAATTTATTGGGTTGTGGTATCTGTGGATATTGACACCATTCTCTAGGTGTTTCTTCTTAACCTTTCTTCCTCCATTGCCACGTGCAGAGTATGGTTCAGAGACTATGGGGAAAAGACTCATTCCTGTATCTCTTAGGCCCCCTCCCACACCTGATCTGACAACCTCCAGCAGAGTCACTGGAGTGAGTAAAGCCCAAACCTCTGTGCTGGGAGCAGTCCAGTTGCAGGAAACAGCAACATCACTGTGGCCTCAGCAGTGCTCTGGGATGTGGGTCTCTGATTTCCCCTCTGACTGGCTTTTACTTATGGGCCTGGACACCCAAAAAGCCAACTCAGGCAGATGCCTGGGAGGTGCAATGGGACTGTAGAGCAGGTGATGAGAGGACGCTGCAGGGAACCTCTCCAGTGTGGATCCCTGCAATGCTTGGAGCTTTGTTTGGCTGGGCATAGAGAATGTCTTGCCTGAGAACCGATACTCTGCGAGTTAATGCTTGCTGCCTGCTTGCTTTCTGCATGCTGATGTGGTGGAGAAGCATCCTGCATGGATACAAAAGTCCCCCAGGTTGCTCATGCAGATAACCAAAATGGTGAGTGGTGCAGAGAGCTGTGAGAATGAGGAGCTCTTCCCAACTGTGTCACTTGATGGGCTCCCTTATGTTGGCAGGTCAACAAAACAGCCCTGGTCCATTTGCCTGTCTGTAACACAAGGTGATGTGACAAGGCTCGTGTTGAGATTGCTCTGTGACCCTTGGGCTGGAAGTGGCAAGGTTTGGCATTTCACCAGAACTGTTGGTCTCCTGGCAATGCTCCTGTTTGCTGGACCTGCTTGAGACCCCAGTGGGGAAAGATTTCATCTTCTCCTTTACAGCTGGGAAAACAGGCCTAAATGGACTGGAGTCAGTGATGCAGACTCCTCTGTGCCCAGCTCTTGCCCATGAGCTGCTGGTGCCCATCACTGAGAGATTTCAGAGCTGAAGGGCTTAAGCAAGCCATGGAAGCTCTCCCTAAAAGTGAGGAGCCATTCAGTGGGCCCTCAACCAGTGAGCTGTCAGGAGGTCATGGCAGTGTCCGACAGACTCCCTCCTTCTTTAGGGGATAAGAGTGTAACTGCAGGGGATGAAGATGCAGGAATGACTTCTTGCTTGCAGTCCTGCCAGTAGAAAAGGAGCTCCATAAAAGCTGTCACTCTCCTGTTTGCTTTTTCTTTCTGTCTCTCATTCTTCCGTCTCCCTGTCTGGCCATTTGTGCTGCCTGCCTGTTTGTTTGTTGGCTGAGTGCCTGCTGAATTATTTACCAGCCTGACTGAATTAAGCAGCAGCAAAAGCAGGCGAGTGAATCCCACCTGAGACTCTTTCAGGGAGAGAGGGGGGTGGAAAAGTGGGGTTGCATATGGGGGTACTGATACAGTGTTTAATTAAATGTACCAGCCCATTCCAGGCAAAACCTTGTGGGAGGAGAAGCTGCTGTCTTGCCCCGGAGGAAGCGGAGCATGTGGCTGCCACACCAGCTCAGGTGGCAGCGTGCCCACCTCCAGGCTGAGTGGGGGTCCTGCTGCTGGGATTTGCCTTCAGCCCTTGCCCAGTGTCATGTCAGCATGCTGGGATGGCGCAGGGCTGGCGCTGTCAAGCAGCCATTGCCCTCCACCGCATCAGTGGTGTTGTTTGTGATGCTTGTTGTGCTGCGTGGGGTTAATTGGGTTAATGAGCACATTGTACATTATTAGAGGCTGAATTGGCAATTATGCTAATTGTTGTGTTTCCCTGAAGTGCCGTAGTTGCTGAGGAGGTTTAAAAGGACTGGGGCTCTTGTACACACGCTAAATCAGCGCTGAGTATCTGGGCACCAAAGGACCTCCCTTTACTAAATGGTGGTACACTGGTTGTTTGATGTAAGGAAATGACTCCTGGCTGGCACGGCCTTCCAGCAAGAATGTCCCAGCTTAGCACATGGTCCTCAGCTCATGCAGCTCCTTGCCTGTCTGTGTGTCTCTGAGTTAGGAAGTCTTAGATGAGGAAAATGAGAAAGAGGTCATTCTGTATCTGGTTGGGTTACCCACTTATTAGAGCATGCGTGCTCCAGTTGCTTTCTCCAGACTAGTGCTCCCTACCCTGTAGTGAACACAGCCTTGTGACTCTGGGACATACCCTTCATGGCAATTATTCAGGCCATGGCAGTTGGTTCAGATGCCAGAGATCTTCCCAAGACTCTGTTCTCTGTTGTAGCATGCTCTGCATGTGCTGGAAAGCAGCAATCTTCCCACAGGCCACTCTTTTCCAAGGTGCAGAAGCAGATTCCAATTACAGCCAGTTTGGGCTGCTCTCTAGGTTGCATCACTTTGGCATGCGATTGTTGCTGTCATGCCACTGTAGTAATACCTGTGATGGTTTGAAACTGTCTTTTTAATTTTTCCTTGCAAAGTTCAGAACACCTACTATGTGGGTGTCCCAGGAAAGATAACCCAGGGATGCTTTTGTGCCCTGAAACTAGCTTGTGAGCATTGGTTCTGGGTACTGAGCAGCTGCAAACTATAAGATAATATGAGGTTTGAGAAGGGCTGTCTTCCCTGCTTCCGTGGGCTCACAGGCAGTGCTCACCAAGATTCCTATTGGCTGCAGTGCCCTACCTTGGGGGTAGCCATGCTCATATGCAGGATAACTATAAATTGAGGGTAAGTCCAGACCGCAGAATTTATGACATCAGAGGCCTAAACAAGGAACCAATGCACCTTTTACATCTATAGGCTCTATCTCCCATACTGGTTTGGTTTGGGTTGGGCTTTTTTGTTTGGTTTGGTTTGCCTCTTGTTTTTGTTTTGCCTTTTTTTTTTTTCCCCTCCCCCCAAAGAGTTTTCATCTCACCCATCTTAGCAGGGAAAGTCATAAGGGTGTCTAGCAATAGGACAAGGGGGAACAGTTTGAAGCTGAGGGAGAATAGGGTTAGACTGGATAGGAACTTGGGAAGACTCATGAAGAAGTTATTCAGTACGAGGGTGGTGAGACTCTGGAATAAGTTGCCCGGGTAGACTGTGGATGCCCCCTCCCTGGGGCTGTTCAAGGCCAAGTTGGGTGAGACCTTGAGCAGCTGAGTCTAGTTGAGAGGTGTCCCTGCCTGTGGCAGGGAGGTTGGATTGGATGATCTCTGAGGTCCCTTCCAACCTAAGCCATTCTAGGACTCCGTGGTGGTGACTTGTGAACTTGCCAGTGGTTTAGTTGTGCATGTGCAGTAGAGAGCATCTTTGCTTAGGTCAGCTGACTGAGAGCTGCTTCTTCTCAGCCCTTTCTTCCACACAGGGATATAGATGCTTGAGTTTATTAGGAGAGGCTTAACCCTTCTGACCACCTGCTTGCCCTGCTATTTCCCAGACTACTGATTGTCTTAGGGCACTGCTTCCCTTCCAGAATGTGACATGTCAGGAGAGGCATCTGGCACAGCCTGGTCCTTATTGTCTTTAGCTTCAGTGTGCCACAGGAGGCAGAATGCTGTTCCCAGAAGGTGGATACAGAGGGAGCTGGAAATGGCAAGACATAAGAGCACCGTGTGATCAAAAGCACATTGCCTCATGAATTTATCATGAACTAACTCTGTGGGACTCTTGCTACATAAATCAACTGATAGTTTGCCATGTAAAAGATCATATACAACAATTCAGCATTTCCTTCCCATTTCTGCTGTATCCCTCTTTCTGAGATTCACTGTGCACTCAGTGTGATCATGCTCACACTGCTGTGCTGCAGAGATATGGATGTGGCACATCAAAGGAATGGATTTTTCTTGAATAACCTATGCAACTACTGTCATGTTTTGCATCAACAGTGATTTCATGTTGCATAAGGCAAGGAGTTTAGAGGAGCTGATAACCTTTTCTGGCTTTATTCCACATGAGGGTCATGTGTCTGGGTTACTGCCCAACCTTTTCCAATAAGTTAATTCCCACTATTAGAACTGCATTGAGCTGTGCTTCCCTCCATAATAATTACTTACAGAAAAGAAAAAGTTGTGGTTTTTTTTTCCACTTGGCTTCAGCATTCCTCCTTGTGCCTTGCCAGCATTTTGTGCAAGTCCTTACACTTTGCACTTGCTGTGAGAACTGAGGCATCAGGTCGGAAACAGCTGCTGTTGTGAGCAAATGTGTCACATCCTAAGACTCTGCAGCAACATTTGAGTCAATTGTATGCTATCCTTGTGTCTACAACTAATTTAATGTATTTCTTTAATAAGGAAACTTAACTGTCTTGGATTATCATCAGACATCTATCTAGATTCCAGCCAAGCACTTTAGAAGGTGTCTGATGGGAATATTTTATTCTCAGAGAAGATGGAAATTAGCACATGGCTTGTTCAGTAGGAGAGGGGCTAAGGATGGGAGACTGCACAGGAAGGGAAGTCATAAAGGTGGAATTCTGCCAGCACAAGGCTGAGGCATTCATGAGTGTTAATTGTACCACTTCTGTATGGCTGCACTGGGCAATGTGAGGATTCTGCAGAAGCATCTGTATGCACAAATGTGTGGCAGGAGCTGACGGCCCCTCTGCCTTTCCCTTTGTACCCATCCAGTGGCACTTCTGCAAGAGGAAATGACTCTTTCTGCTGCTGCCCTCCCCTGCCATTGCACAGATTTACTGCTCTCTGCTCACTGGCTGTGCTCAGGAGCTGGTGTAAAAGCAAATACCTACAGGATGCCTACGTCAGCAAAACTTCTTCTTGATTACTCCAGTTAGGCCAGGGATGGCTTTTCTGTCAAAGGCAGGACTGTAAGTCTGCATCTGTTTTCCTCTGGTGAGGTCAGAATTTCTCCTTTAGTCTGCTCCTGTCCATATGTCTGAGCTTGGAAGGAGAAGGAGATAGTCCTACCTAGAATGTCAAAGGAGAGACAACAATTCTGGCCAATTCCAGTGTCGAAGGGAGATCTTTCTGTGGCACTTATAACCAAGCAGCTGGCTGTATGTGGTCATCAGGGTCATCCTGCCTCAGATTTGTAATACTCAGTGCAGCTGGCACTGCTGGCAAAGTGAAGTAATTTCCCTGCTTGGCATATTCGGCAGAAACACGATGGAAGAGATGCACCTCAGAAAGCAGCTACTTGGGTGGAATATCTGAGGGACTATCCAGATAGTGCAAGAGGCAGAGATTCAGAGATGAGAATGGAGAGGAAAGCATATGGGACTGGAAGAGAGGAAAGAAGGTATTCAGAATAAAATGAAAACAAGGGGTGGAGTATCGTGAGAGAGTACAGACAAGGACTTACTTTAGCAGCAGTCTGGAGAGGATGATTTTCTTCACTTTTTCTTTCCCAGCCTTTCCCCTTTCTCATCTTTCCCACACAAGCCCCATAACCAGCTTCCTCCATGAGCAGTCAGTCCAACATGTGTTCTGCACTGCTCAGCTCTCAGCACCAGGGTGATCTCTGCTGCTGCTTTTCATTGAGATGCTCTTCTCCCTTTATTCATTTTTTCTCTGTGGGAATTTGATACCAAGAACAATCCTTTGGATCTGTCCCACCAACAGGAGGTGACATGTTGACAGGGAGAAGGGAAGGGAGCCATCCCTACCTAGCACTTTGGAGTTTCTTCTCCCACTCATGGATGTTTGCTAAAGAGGTGTTTTACTTCAACTGTACCTTATTGGATTATGTGATTATGGCATTTGAATTCTTTATTAGATCTTTTCTACCTTGGTCCCTGGGGTTGAGAGGGACTTGTTTTCTGGTCTTTGATGTGCCTGAAAAGTCAGGCTATTTGTATCCGTGCTCCTTTGCTTTGATTCTTTGACTCCTCTGGGGAGCATTCTGACGTGCAGAGTTCAGCTTTGTGTGTGTCTGCTGTATGGGATGTCTTTGTGGTTTGTTTTTGTACCGGGCACAAATCAGCCCTCCTGCTCCCTTCTTTGCAAGCTGTCATCATGAAAGCAGGTTATTGCTGACCAGTTTTTCTGGAAAACTTGTGTTTGCTGAAAGCTGTTCAGAAAATTCTGTTTTATGAGAGGCATGGTACCTTTGCTTGGAGGGGATGGGTGGCATTGCAGCAGTGCTCCCATTTCTTCTCAGCTCCTTTCTCCTGTGCCTAGAAAAAAAAATCTTCTTGCTTAGTTCACTTACTGAAAGAATATTCCTCATGTTCTGCTTGTATCTGCTCTTTCCTGACCATTTTGGCTGAGGTGCAGGACAGCAGGACTCCTCCTAACCCCATAGTGGGAAGTGAGAAGCTTCTACTCTGGTCCTTCACCACAAAGCAGCATCCTGTGAGCAGAATACCAGAGAAGGGAAATTTGCTTAGCCTGCAAGAAAAGGTCAGGCTCAGCCCTGTAAACCCTGCCAAGAAGGGTCAGTGTGGTGAACCAGCTTACGCTTCATTTGTCACCTGTCAGCGCCCAGTGCGATGCACTTAATAGCACAGCAGTGGAAAGGACAAAGGGGATTTCTGCTGGGCACTTGTGAGGTAAGCCATAATTAACTGCAATGCTGAAGGGAAAGCTCCATCTTGGAGCTGCTGAGTCTCTCTTGTGAGCTCAGATGTTTTCACCCAGGCTCCTAACACACAGCAGAGCCCCTCCTTTATGCCCTGACACCCATCCAGGGTTACATTCTCCACAGGGTATCGTGTCAGGAAGTGGGACCAAACAAAAGGCTGACCCAATCTTTGTGGACACAGGCAGTGAATGCAGGATGAAGATCCCTGGGGCTGAGCATTCCTGCCAGTGCAGAGCATCACCGCAGTCTGAGGTGCTGACCGAGGGAGCAAAGAGGAGTTTCTCATGCTTGTGTTAATTCTGGAATTAATCTCTCCACCAAGCATGGGTGAGAAAGGGACTCACTGGCCCTGAGAAGAATGTCCCCCCAAGCAACAAGAAACAAGGAGGTTCCATCCCCACCCTGCCCTTCCTTTGCCTGTAGGATGAGTTAATGTCTGTATCTGTAGTGGCTGGTTGTGTATAACCTCTCCTGCATGAACAGTTACTGCCACATCCCTGCTTTTCCCAGCACTGAGAACATGCCTGAAAACATGTTCCTTTTGTCCCTGAGTAGTGTCCAGCCAGTGCCACGTCCCTGTGTAATGTACCCCATGGCACAAGCTGCTCCAGTGTTGAAGCACATGCTAGCTGCGAACAAGCTATCTGGTGACCTCTTTTTGTCTCCCAAGGCATAGTTTGGAAATAGCTTTGAAAGGGTGGCCAGTGCCCAAGCAGTGGTTTGGTTCCCACATCCTGCTCTTCCATGTGAGAGCTGCTCTCATTTTGCATGGCAACAACTGGCAGAGCAGGCTGTGAAGGCTGAGCATGCATTCTGTCTCACCCCCCAGACTTGTAGATTAAGTGGGCCTGAACGATTTTTAAGGGAAACCTTCCAAGTGTCATTAACAACAAAGTCATAATGGCAGCCTCAACAGCTGGAAAACATTGCAAACACTTGGAACAGGTAACAGTTTGATGAGGGCACAGTTGTACTAGGCTGCACATGGCTCTTGAGGATTACAATCCTTAGCTGGTGGGGTTAGCACCACCTCTGCTTTGGCTTGGAAGCATGTTGTGTTCAGGAAACATTGGTAAATCATGGCAGCTTCTTGCTCCTGTGGAGTGTCAGGGTGTAGGACACCAGCTGAAAAGCTCATTTACCTGACAATGGCATGCTTTTTGTGAATTTGCTCGTTATTCTAAAGCTGTTGGGTTTCTGTGCCATGGGAAGGGTGGGGAATTGGCTTTTCTGGTTGTCATAGTCGTTTAAACAGCTGCCTGCACTTGGTAACTGTGGTCACTGTCTGTGGTTAAATGACTAATGTTTTACATTCCCTAACCTTGAAAATAGTTATGGTGCAGATTTTCCTGGGATTAGTTTTGTTCTGTTTCTGTGAAGACTTAGGCAAGTGGCTTTCTGCTGATGCAGACAATCATGGAGAGTATCTTTGGAGCTTTTTATTCACAGAAATTATAGCAAGTGCACAGCAGTGACAAAAAGAGTCAAATAAATGTTTCTTTTGCTACACTTGCTCTGAGGAGTTGGTTGTATGGTCAGGATGTTATGATTTTTATGTGCCTACTCATTTGGCTGGATATCTGTGTGGTGACAGGGAGACCATAAGATAGGAGAACCACACCATGTTGTAAATATAGCAAAAAGAAAGACAGTGTTGTGATCTGTGTCCTCTCCAACTACCACCTCAGGATTACAATTGTCTCAACTTTTTTTTTTTTTTTTAATTGAAATGCCAAGTGAATTGGATTTAGAAATCTGGGTATTTTCTAGTGGTTATGGAGCCATTAAACACTGCAGTTGCCCCATGGGTGATGCCGTTACTTCTGATGTCAGGAAAGCCACAGGGTGTCTCTTTTGTTTTCACTCTCTTAATACAATGCACTTCTCACTTGAAGCAGGCACACTCAGAGCATGGAGCACCTCTCAAGTGCAGGAAAAGAAAGCAGAGTTTCAGTGTTCCAGCCATCACTCATGACCTCTGGACCTGTGTGGTGCTGTTTGGCAGAGCAGTCCAAACTGCTACTAGATAAGATGTCCTCTAGAAGACTCTGGTTTTATAGGCCTCTCATTTTATCAGGTACACTTTATACAGAGTAAATAATGTCAAAAGACCTTATTGGAAAGACCATGTCAGAAGTTCTGTATCTGCAGAGTAACCTGTGTGTTACTGTTACACTGAGTCAGGGTTTACCAAGAAGACTTTTCAGGGTTTGCCAAGAGGAGAGGGCTTGGATTTTTAAGCTTAGTTAGGGGTCAGAGTTCACTTTAAATATTTTCTTCCAGTTTCAAATCTGATTTAAGACTATCTCAGACAACAGCAAATATTCTTCCTCTTCTTTTTTAAAATTCACTGTAAGTACCTGGTAATACTTTAAGCAACTGCTTTGTGTCTCACTGTAGTGATCATCCAGGACTAACCCAGGAGAGGGATTGTCTGTGGGATGGCCTCAATTTAAGCATTCTTGGAGTGGAGCAAGGAGACAAGTACCTAGTAGCAAAACATGGAAGCTAGGTCTGTACCCCGCTTCCACATCTGCATAAAGTGTACTGGTAAGGAGCAAGGCTCCTTGTGAAAAAGCACTGTGACAGCCTTAGGCTATATAAAATGCTGCAGATATGAGGGCATATTAACAACTGCAGATGTTAAGTAATTAACATTATTCCCCTTACCTAATGAAAACACTTGCATCACCCACAGAGGAGAGGCAAACCTTGTCTCCCAGATTCTGCTGAGCTACTAAAAGATGTTACCCCCCCCCCCAGCTGATGTGACTCTGATCATCAGAAGAGCCCCAGGCAAAGCTGAGTGTGTCTTAAGCAGTTTCAGTTGTTGGCTGCAGCAAACGTGTTGGTTCTGCCTGAAGAAAATTAGGGAGTGTCCACAGAAAGCCTTCCTTTGGCCAACTGGAAATAAAACCAGAAAAGATGGGAGGAAGGGAGCAGCTGGGGTAGGTAAGCACTGTTTTGGGGTGATAAGGATTGGCCCTGTCCTAAAACACCTTCATACCACTGCAGCGACAGCAGAAAACCGTCTACATGTAGACACAGCTTTTGTTGCTGCTTTTACAAAGGGAAGTTTCAACAAATCTTAAATTACTTTTTCGGGGTTGTTTAGTCTGGAGAAGAGATCTTATTGGTCTCTACAGCTCCCTGAAAGGAGGTTGGAGTGAGGCTCGTGTTGGTCTTTTCTCCCAAAGAACCAGCAACAGGATGAGAGGAAAGGGTTGGATTCGATCTTAGTATTTTTTTTTTCCAGCCTTAGTGATTCTATGATTTGCCTGTCACAAAGAAGCAAAACAGAGTAGGTACCACTTTTATATATCTTCTAAGGTGCCTGCGAAGGTTATGTGAAGTTGGTGGCAGAGACAGACGTAGAAACATACTATAGGAGTCCTGGCTTTTTGGCTATCTTCACTAACTATTAGGTGATGTTTCAGTAAGGGGGGCTATAAAAAGGTCTTGACGTTGCTGTTGCAATTCCTCATTTCCTAAGGGTTGTCTGCCTTGATGTTTTTAATATCACTGCTTTGAAGCACCACAGCTAGAAGTGACAGCACCAGAAGTAATAATAACAATAATAATCTGCATAGCACAACTGGCATTTTACCAGCATGTAGGAAGACAAAGGTCTCAGTGTGTTTCGTATTAGCACATTGGAAAAGTCTTATTGAGGCTATCTGGAATGCATAGGTGGGAACCTTAACCCCTCATATGCTGAGAAGAAAATTGTATGCAGACCTGAGAGCTGAATGAAATGAGCTTCATTCCTTTGGTAGTGGGAGGTCCTTCTGGACCATATGCCTTGGACAGCCTTGTTCAAGCCTATGTATTTAATATCCATATGACACCAGAGTAGTTAATTTAGAAGTATTTTTCCAGTTTCTTCAGTCATATTTAGTTACTCTTTACCAAGGACTAGAAAAAGCAGAGGAAATGCAAAAGCTAACCCAAATCTTTAAATTCTTTTTACCTCTGCAAATTCCATCCTTCTTTCTGCCATGGCCCACGTTCAAAACCCAAACAATAAAATATACAACTGTGACATAGGGGAATTGTCCAAAAAGGACAATGTCTGAAGGTTTATGATTAGGTTTTATATTCCCTCTGTCTACAGAGCAGCACTTCCTGAATGTTTCTGTGGTGGGAAAAGCATCCCAGCCATTTCCCCTTGTGGATGATGGTGTAATTAGAGCTGTAAAGAAAGAACCCATGACACTAAAAGGCTGTAAGTGCTGCAGATTTAGGACAACAGGTTTCTATGGAAACTGAAGTGAAAATAGGACCTTAAATGGGTGAATAACAATAATATAGAGTTCTCAGTTTGGATCAGCCTGTAAGTTGCACTAAAATACAGCCTGTCTTTCTGGTAGTCATTTGCATAACCTTTTCCGTGGTGCTCTCAATGCAACCTTGTGCCCCCCAGCTCTTAATATCTATACAGAAACTTTTTTTTTTCTCTTAAACAAGAAAGGTGAGGAATTCCCAATGGATGGCATGCACCTATTTATACAAGTTAGCAAAATAATTTGACCTTACTATAAGGCAATCTGCAAGACAGTAAGTTACAGCATCCATTGTCACCACCAGGTGCTGCTGCATTGGACTCGCTGGTAGTAGCTGAAAATTTTCCTGCATCAGCTGGAATATGAAATCTGCTTTTATTCTGCTTCAGTGCTGGTGTACTAGGAAGGTGGGATGGTGCCAGGGATACCTTTTGTGATACCTCTGTGTAATTCTGTGTGTGCTGTACTTCCTGGTTACCGATGGTGAATTGTCTCCTGAAATCCTGCTGGCATGGTTTGCAGTCTGAGACTGGTTCTTATGTCTGCAGTGCAAGATTGCTGTGGTTCTCCAGTTTCTGAGGCAATTGGGAGCAGTCTCATACTGATAGGAAACTGTCCAGGATTTCCAGTAGAATACGGTGTCTTGCATTGGCTGTGCCATGCTTCAAGCAACACCTGAAAAAGCCACTGCTAGAAATGCACCAGGAAACAACAAAAGGGGACTTGGCATTCTTTGCACTGTCATGTTATGTTATTTGTTTTCTTGATAAGCATTTTAACAACAGTGGAAGAAATGAAACAAATACCCACATGGTTCTATTTGTTTCTGCAGAAACTGCCCTGCAAACTTCCTAGTAATAAATATACTAACTCAGGGATATTTAGGAGAAAACTGTTGTAGATTTCAGACTCCTGCACAACTAACCTGTGTAGGCTGACTATGTAGAAATATAAAGGTGGAATTGTTACTAATATGAGTGGCAACCAAACCAGGACACATCTGTGCAGTAATTGACCCTAAGAGCTTATCATCCCCCTGGCACTCTGAATGGTTCACCTTCTCTGCAGCCTGAAACATGAATTAATTTTGCAAGCAGTGGGGTAAAAGTCACATAAGCTACAATTTAACTCTTTGCAAACCATCCCAGAAGAAGAGTCAGCCTCACGGCATGCTTGGGTCTCTTCCTGTATTGGTGCAAGATCTCTATACCAAATAGGAACCACTTAAGGACTGGCAACAGACCAGTTTGAGTCTGAGTCAAGATCCTGGTTTGTGGGAGCAGGGTCTACAGCAACACTGTGTGTCCACAATGTTGGTTTGAAGCTTGTGCCCTACCAGTGAGTTGTAGTGAAATAATACAGGCTTCCCTGACTGCCCAGCTTTATGTTGCCATATGTGAGAGACAAGCTGTGTCTGTGCCTGTGTTCAGAATCTCTCATGGTGTGGTGAGCCAGGCAGATTCATGATTCTGGCTGCTCTGCTTGTGCAGGCTCAGGGCATCATCCAGATGCTGACATGCTGGCTCCAGACGGCCTCCCCACAGAATAAATGCTGTTAAATTCTTGATCTGATTGGCAGCTCTGGGAATTCAATTCAAGTCCCTGGGGAGAAGCAGGAGAGCATTTCTTTTCTCTGTGGCTATTGTCATGAAAATGAATAAATCCTTCTCCTTCCCCCCCCCCCCCCCCCCCCGCCCCCCCCGCCCCAGGTTGTCACTGGCCTGGATTAATTTTGTGTATGTTTTTCATAGTCTTTCCCTAGCTGCTGCTTTAGGAAGGGTTTGTCTGAATCTCTGTTCGAGTTCAAAACCAAAGCCAAGCAAGGTGGCAGGTGTGAATCCAGCAAGGGGAGAGAAGCCTGATGGCTCTGTGAATGCCTGGTGAAAGCAGGGCTGGTCGCACTGTCTGTCTCGTTTCCCTTAGCATGTCTCGTTGGCGTTCTTAGGTACAACTTGATTTGCCAGTGGATTTACCCATTCTTTTAGGTAAATATAAGTTATTCAGGGCTGGGCTGAGGCCTAGCAGGCTACCCTTCTCTGCCTCCTATTCATTTGTGTGACACGTAACATGGGATATTAGCTCACGGCAGAGAGCGAGGAGGAGAGCCAGCCCCCGCGCTGCAGCCTGGGGTAGGTCAGGCACAAATGAATTGGAGGTGAACAGCAGCTGGGACCTAGTGCAGGGGCTGGGCGGCAGCACTCAGCCAGCACCAAGTGCCTTGAGGATGCTGCACTGCAGGCGGGCAGCCAGCCTGCAGTGGCAGAGCAGAGACCGCAGGGACCAGCCCTAACATGCCTGCCGGAGCCTTTGTTTCAACAGAGCATTTAAGAATAGTTAAACTTCAGCCTAATGGAAGAGTTTGCAAGGGGGGAAACGGATAAACAGATTTCTGATTTCTTTTTTTTTTTTTTTTTTCCCTCACAGAAACTTTCTGCTCTATTCCCCTTTGAAGGAAAAGAAAAAAATAAAATATGAATTTAACTTCTTGGGAAGAAACTTTACAGTTTCAAAAACGCCTTTTTTTTAATATCTGGTTTATGATTAGTGAGATAAAATATTATAATGGAAATTAAACCCCTCACCAGAATTTCCTTTAGAAAAGCAACCAATGTTTCTCAGCCAGTTATATTTACATGTTTAAAACCACTTCGATTCTGAAGTGTCTGGCTGAATCAGAACTTGAAAGACAAACCTTTTCTTATCCTAGCTTCAATACCCATTTTAACATATGTAGGACGTTAACTATAATAGTGATATGCTCTCTCTTTTATTTCATAATTATAGGCCTTTAAACCCCCTTTTTCAAGAAATGTATGTCGTTATTATATAGATTGGAGTTTTTACCTTTAAATGTAAGGCATTAGCATTATGATTTACATACATTAATGCTAATCAGGGCCACAGAAAGAGAAGCATCTCTTCACTAACCTCCTTACTCGGAATTAGGGATGCAGTGTCAGAGGTTGAGCTGAAAAATAGATGTTGACACCAGCTGTGTTCCCCAGATCCTTGCAGGACTGTAGAGTTGTCCAATATTTCTGTCGGTCCTCATCCTCTCAGGCTGGTCAGGAGTGCTGACACACAGGCTGCTGGTGCTGCACTCTGCTGTTAACACCTTGTTGAGCTGAATGAGAAACTCGCACCTCTTTTTTAAGGCAATTGATTTAGTGATTTATAATCCACGGGCTAGGGGCTCTCGGAGGCTTTTCCGAGAGTGCCGAAGGAAAGTGAGCCTGTTGTCGGTGTGCTTGGATTTGCCATATAGAGCCTAGGACAGTCACTGGGAAATTTTTAGGATCTGCAACCTGGAAGTGGTTGGTGTCTTTCTATTCAGACTGTCAGCAGTCTCAGCAGTCAGAACCGCTCCCTGCTAAGATCGGACATTTCCTCTCCGGCCTTCACCCCGGGTTCTGGGTCCGTTCTCAGTCATTCTGCGTTCACAAAAGCATTATACAAGCAGAAAGTATAAAGGGAGAAGTGATTATTCTAAGAAACATCGGACAACTTCCAGACAAAAAGAGAGATGATTTAGGTGAGAGTGG
This sequence comes from Indicator indicator, assembly GCF_027791375.1. Classification (NCBI taxonomy): domain Eukaryota; kingdom Metazoa; phylum Chordata; class Aves; order Piciformes; family Indicatoridae; genus Indicator; species Indicator indicator. The sequence continues at coordinate 1,942,216 of NC_072035.1, forward strand.
GGTGGGTCAATAATGGAGAGTTATTTCAGAAGCATGTGAAATGAAAAGTAGTACCATGATGGCAAGGAACTCCCCTTCCTGCATTTTAGAGTAGAAGAGGAAGGAAATGTTGGATAACTTTGAAAGGCAACATTTTAAAAACACCTAAGGAAAATGTTCTGCACATGCTGCAGAACGTCATGCCCAAAGGTACCACTGGGCCAGGATTTCAGCAGGATCCAAAGAACTAAAAAGGAGGATTTCCCAAGGCAGAAAGAAACCAAGCTGGGCATCAAACTCCCTGCAGAAATTAATTGAATGCTGAACCTGCATTCATGATCTTGAGACTTCCTTGTTGTCCCTAAATGCTGAGATCCTCAGTAGTTGAATTAGGATAAAGTGAAATAAAATGGTAGAGCTTTAAGAACCCTGTTTATCAAGGCATAAACCTCTGATTTGTGTCTGCTAGGAAGGAGCTTTCCATCTGGGCAGATCATTCTCTAATTTGCCTGCTGTGAAGCTCCCACCATTTACATCTTTGCAAGGGATCACATAACAAAAAGGAAAACAAGCAGAAACATTCCAGTTTACAAAGCACTGAAATCCCAGAGTGCATGAAATTCTGAGCCTCTGATCAGAGCTTCAGTGCCTCTGAAGCACGGTGAAGGTGCCTCTGCAGGGCAAGGGGAGCTGTGCTCCTCTGGCTGCCTGCCTGTGGCCATCCCACCTGGTGCTCACTTGGCTTGAATTTGGAGTGGGGAGGAAAGCTGAATGTGCTTGAAGGGGAAACTATTTTTCTGAACTTGTTTGATTGTTTATGTTACTTTATCACGTTTCTGATAAATACTTGAGTGTCTGGAAGCTTTTCTTCTCCAAGAGTCAGTGCAACAAATCTCTGCTGGCCCAGAGCACCAGCACCTGCATCTCTCTCCCCTTCAAAGGACAGGCTACTCATATACCAGCTTAACGAACATATTCTCATTCAGGAAGTAATTAATTTATGATGAGGAAGAGCTGAAAAGTAGTCAGTTACAATAGGGAGGCATTGCAGCCTTTAGGTATAGCATTTGTATCTGCAGATAAACCACAATACTATAATGATATCCTTCTGTCCCTCTATGTAGCAGGAGAAGGGCACACACCCAGGTGAGTACCTGGAAGGGAACCTTGCTATTGTCTCTGAGATCTGCCTTTGTGCTATTTTAAGATGGCATCAAGTTTGAATAGTGATAGCAAGCTTGCAGTGGTCTGGGATGGAAAAAGAGCCCACCTTCCTGTACAGAAGTCATCTCCCTGCATCCTGCTTGCAGTCTGCATGCTAGAAAAGCAGGGCTTGTTCAGCCAGATTAATATGTAAAATGTCAGCTGCATCCAATTGTGAGACATCTCAGGCAGTTTCAGTGTCAGTCCTTGGGATTATTATTTATACCATGCATGCCTTTTGGGGGTGACATAGGATAGCTTTAAAGTGTGTTCTGATTGAAGATGTGCTGCTGCCATCTCTGCACTGACATGGACACAGCCAGAATCCACAGGCGTCTAAAGTAGAGCTTAATGTCTTTATTAGCATGTACCTTTTTTCCTTTCCCCTCCCCTTTTTTTTTTAAATAGCTTTGCTTTACGTTTTTTCCTTCTTAGTCACAGTGGGGGAAAAAAAGTTTGGGTTTGTTTTTTTTTTTTTTGTTTTTGTTTTTGTTTTTTTTTTTTGGTGGAAACCCATGATCTTTCATAATCTAGTTACTGTCAACAAAAATGAGGGGGGGAAAAAAAGGTTTTATACAGATGAGACCTATGTATATTCAAGAAACCCTTTTAGAAAGCTCAACACATTACTGGAAAGTGCCACAAAAGTTAGAATACTGCCTTCCACAACTTCCATTCATATCAGCAGATCCAGTTCTGCAGTTGTGGGTAGCAGTTTAACCCAGAATGACCCTGCCTGTCCAGCTAGGGAGAAGTGAACATACTATGATCCTCGTACCTTAGATGAGAAGGGCAGAACCAGGCCCAGTGAGTGATGAGAATCAGGCAGAGTAAAGCTAGTGGTGTATTGCAGGGAGAGTGTCTTGTGTCTCAGGCTTCTGTTGACAGCTAATCTGTGCAATACACTGCAGAAGTTCAGTGCATGCCTTGGCTAGCAGCATTGTTTGTACTGCTCAGTGTTTGATCATTGCACTAATTTGCTAGATGCAGAGCAGTTGATGCAGATTACACCAGTGGCATCTGAACACATTTCTAGGATCTGCAGTTTGCTGCTGGGCAATAACCCATGTGACAGAGATTAGGGGTCAAATTCTTCTCTCTTGTATACCATTGTAAATATCAATAATCCAACAGATTTTATCAAAGTAACTCTGGGTTTAAAGTGGTGTGATTAAGGGCATCTGACCTCGTGTTTTGTTATGTTTAATACACACAGTACTGTACAGCAGCAGTCTGTGTAATGGGTAGAAGAGGAATCGATAGAAGAGATTCCAATAGATGGCTGAGAGTTTTGAAGGACTCTAAACTGTAATGGGACTTTTTACAAGGCTTGTAGTGATAGGACAAAGGGCAATGGATTTAAGATGGAAGAGAGGAGATTTAAACTGGCTATTAGGAAGAAATTCTTGACAGTGAGGGTGGTGAGGCACTGAAACAGGTTGCTCAGGGAGGTTGTAGATGCCCTCTCACTGGAGGTGTTCAAGGACAGGTTGGACAGGGCTTTGAGCAACCTGGGCTGGTGGCAGGTGTCCCTACCCATGGCATGGAGTTTGGAACTGGCTGATCTTTAAGGTCCCTTCCAACCCAAATCATTCTATGAATCTGTGTGATGTGAGCCTTAAGTTAACTTTGGTGGTCTCATGTTTAGTGTCTGTGTCAGATGGACATGATACAGTGTCAGATGGAAATGATGTCATAATGCAGTTTTATGCAAAGAGAATGTCCTCACTGGAGACTGAGCTGTGAGGGGGAACAGTGTGCTGCAGGGACAGCATCATGCACACGATCCCTGATGCTGATGATAGAAGATGAACAGGCAAGCGAATGCAAGTAATGTTCGTGGTTACTCGTGGATTTAGTGCTTGATTTTACTGCCACCAAAGCCTGTAACAAAACTTCCCCCAGCGCTAGGGTAAGGGGAGTCAAACCCTGCTGTTACACCAGTAGAGCACAGCTGTCTTGTGTGTGCTGCAGAGACAATAGTGCATGGTAATGCAGATTAGAGTGCTTTGCTGCAGGGTCAGGGAATCTCCCGGTGGTGTGTGCTCTGTAATAGAAGTGTCCCTTAGCCTGCCTGCTTTTATAAACAAGTGTACTGCTCTTGATAAATTCACAGCTGCTAAAACAGCTCTGAGTAGCAGGGGTAAGCCAGCCTCACTGGCAGCCAACCTGTCAGGCTGCAGGATTTTGATGCTCGTTCTTTCGAGGTAGTTTTGTTCTCACACCTCCCATCTGACCTTGCAGTTCCCTTGCACAGCAAATTTTGCAGGGAGGTTCACGGTAGTGGTGTGGGACAGACAGATTTCTCCTTCCATGGGGATGCAACATTTGCCCACTGTTTTTAGGCCAGGTAGCAAATATGAGTGATGTTTGGTGCCCTCTTTGTGTTGTTTTAAATCCACCATATTCCATCCAGGATGAGCCTAAATCTCTTGTGGTGCCAGGCATTGCAGCAGGTGTGGCTGTAATGTTGTCATACCAACAGTGAACAGGTCTCACAGATGAACACAGGAGAAAGGGTCCCTTCTCTCTTGGCATGTAGAGAAATGTGGTAACTGCTTGGAAGGCAAAATGTTCTAATTTTATTTGTTGCCTTGTTGCCTCCTTCTGTATCACCCAACTGTTGTGCCTGTCACTCAGTGAGAGTATAATCAATTCAGAGCAGTTGTTGCTTAAATAAAAGTTGACATAAGCATTCATAGAATTTGTAGCATAACAGACAACACATTTCTACTTTCATTGCCAATATTTGCTAATATTAAAAATACCAAACCAAAACAAACCAAACAACAACCAAAATCAACTGAAAACAAACAAAACCCCCACAAACAATAAGCTTTTACTCTTTAATCTCTGCATTATCTGTGAACCTGGACTGTGCTCTGCTTTAAAATCACCAATAGATAGATTGCAGGGTCTGTGCTTTCTGGCCTGTGTCCCACAGAAAGTGATGGGGTCACAGTCCTGTGGTAGCTTAGACTAAAGGGTCCTTTATTAATGGAGTTGTTGCACCAGTAGGTGGTAAGAGTTGGAGTTGAACATGTGGCTGAATTTGCCTCACTGACTGTTCATCTTCTTGGTCTAAAAACTCTGTTTACACTCAGTTGTCTGGAAGATAGCTACCTAGAGCCCTGTGCTGTTGATTTTAATTAACTGTCTGAGCAGAAGCAGCCTCCAAAGGAAGTGCTGAGGTTTTAACTTCATTGAGGGGGAAGCTGCTGTGTTGTACAATGGCAGTGATGAGTATGTCAAGGCTGACTTAGTTAGTGGGGCTGAGAAGTTTCTGTTACCAGTTTTTTCATTCATGAAAAGAAAATCCCGTTCTCCTTTCTTGTACTCAATTCTACCCTGGGTGGGTTAGAGGGATTTAACCTGCAGCATTCAGAGGAGGAATTTTGAGGCAGTTGGACTCATTTACTTCCTTGCCTGTCCCATCATACCACCCCCACCAGCAGCTGCATGCTGACCTGATAGGTCTGCTGGCCCTCAGTGCATTAGTTTAACTCTCCATTTTCTGCCCTCAAGAGCTAGGCTGTATAACAGGCCAGGGAGGTTAGAAGATTTGTGTGTTAAATGGATTTATGCAGCTTTGACATAGCCAGAATCGCTGCTTCTCACCTCTGTTGTTATTACTGTAACAACTTAATTATTTGATCTCCAGTTGCTGCTGTATTGTTGTGGGCACTGTACAAATGCAGAAAACCTGATGCTTTCTGCCCTGAGCTCTCCAGGACAGCAGACTGATGCAATGAGTGCATATTACCAGACAATTAAAAGCATAAAGCAACTGTTTGGTTTTAGCCTCAGGTCCTCATGGCCATCAAGTGGGTCTTGTGTTTATGTTCAGGTTATGCCATCTCCTGGGTGCATCCTGGGTGCAGTGGGGCAGGCTTGCTTGTGTGTCATTTAAGTGTATATAATTTGGTTTGTATTTAACAATGTAAAACATTTTTCTAGCAAGGAGCCTGAGATAACTGGTGGGGGCACTGTCATGTGCCAGGTAGAGCTACTGACAAAAGCGACTGATGGATAATTAATGGTTTCTATTGCCCTGTCCCAGTTTTATTGCAGAATCTGGTATGAATTATTAAAATAGCATCCTCATGATATCTCTGACTTTTCTGTTGGCTTTCCCTGGTTACTATGACCAACATAGTTGAGTTCTTAGAAAAAGGAGACTCTTGTAGCTACTTACATTAACTATGGACATATGCAGGTACTCACCTTGGAATAGTCAGTAGCTACTCTGAAGGCTGGGAGGCATTTAGTCAAGCAGCAAATCCAGAAACATGAGCTAGACAATTAGTCACACTGGACAGATAATGAACTCCAACAAAGAACACTCAAAGTCAACAGTTGGGGCAAGCTGTGAGCAAATATTCCAGATAAGTAAGGTATTCCTGGGAGTATTGCAAGTCTTATGGTGTGTAGTCTGTTTGCATAAACCATGAGATAAGGCTGTGCTAGGCTGTTAAAACAACCATTGGAAGTATCTATTTGTGTTTGGGGTTGTTTAAATACTTTGACTTAGGCTTGGCTTGAAATTTTAATAACTGAACTAATTGTGGTTAGGTGATACAACTTTTTGCTGCTTTGGCTGCAGTGGTAAAAAGTCATCGTGCAAAGGCAGGGATTAAATAGGCTCTTTCCCAGGCAGGAGAAGGTGAGGACACTGCCTAGGCTCAGGAGGAGCCAGGAGGGCTGGGTGATTGCCTTGCAGGAAGGCAAGATTCAGCCATCAGCTGCTTCCAGCGAGCGGCCGCTCAGCTCCTGCCTCTGGGCTCTGACGGCTCACAACCGCTGATGGCTGTGTTGTACTCCGATGTGAAACAGCAGCTCCGGCGAGGTCCCTCCAGGCATTTCGAGTGCAGCTGTTTGACTGGCAGACGAGGGGAGGGGCAGCAGGGCAGTGTTGCAAAGAGGCGGGGCGGGGGGAAAGGGTAACATGCCCCTGCATATCACTGTGCTCTGGGCAGTGCTAGCAGAGGGGACGGTCGCATTTTCCCTACAGGAATAGTGACATCTGCATAGGATGCCTTTTAGACGAGGTCTGCCTGGCTGGGGTATCTTTGTCGGTATCTTTGTAGAACAAAGCAGTGCAGCCCCAGCCCCCAGGCAGGAGCTTTGTTCCTGTTTGATATTGTGTGACTTGCTGTTAGAGACGTGGGGAACCACGAGCTGCATGGGCATTTGCTTCCTTCCTAAAACCTAATGTGCTCTAGGTGACACCAATGAACAGGATGAATCATTTCTGTGTGTGTCAGTACCTGAAGGCATGGAAATCTGATGAGAGTGGCTCTGATCCTTGTCTGTTAGCGTCGGTGCTGTCACAGTTTTATAGAACTGGCCTCTCTTATTTTCATTTCTTCTTGAAGAATCTGCTCTTCCTTTCCTTGCTTTGTTTCATTGCTGGCCAAAGCATGGCTTCAAGTGCATCATCCTGCATTGGCATCTAGTCATTTCAGCTGTTCTTGATTTCAACAGACTTTGCAGAAGAGGCTATTTATATCACTGAAGTTTGCAGGATCTGACTTGTCTTCATCCATAGTAACTAATAACTATTTGATAAACTAAAGTCCTACCAAGCAACCATGTAGAATCCTATCATCTTCTTACTCCCTGCTTTTGGGAGAACATCAGCAAGAAACAGATTTCTTTTGGTACTTTATTTATCAGACAAAAGGAACAAGCCCCATACCTCCAAGCTCTGATTTAATTCAGCCAGAAGAGCCCCAGTGGTTATGGGGTTTGTGTTTGTTGTATGGAGTTGGAAACAATTACAGAAGTGTTTTCCAACATGAGAGCTCTTTCCTGCACACACCAGCTTTTTTGTCTTATCAGACCTTTTTTTTTGTTGTTTTGTTTTGTTGTGGTCTTGCTGCTTTCATGTTATTTTCTTAAGCCCTCTTTGCTGACAGTGAACTTTTTGATATATTCTACTTTTGAAGTACTAGTTGTTATTGCTCCTTTTCTTCCGGCCTCTCCTCTCAGCTGTTGTTTTCCTCTTACTTGCAGACTGCCATCCACTCACTTTTAATGAACATTCTCTCTTTCTAAAGCTCCTTCAGAAATGGCATGCTGTGATTACCTGTGATGAGGAATCTTTGCCTGTCCAGAGATTCCTTTCTCTGTGGGGCAGATTTGTGGTGGGAGTTTGGAGGAATGCCGAGGATAAGGAGCTGGTTGAGAATCTTGGATTTCTGTGCACAAGTTGCAGGCTTTGGTGGGGAAAACATGAAAGGCAAGCCTCACAGCAAAGGAGCGTGATTGAAAGTAGTCAGGAAGCCTTTTCTTGTCCTGAGTTGCATGCAACTGCATTTTTAGTTGAAATCAGTGCAGAAGCTCATGTACATGGCATGGGGAAGATGCCTGAACTGGGACCATGAGTTTTACAGGAATGGACTTGAAAAGAACAACACTGAGCTAAGCAACCCCTTTATAAATGGCCTCTGCAGGTGAGCTGTGCAAGATAGACCAGGCTTCCCAGAAAACCTAATTAGTCCAGGCAGAATGCCATATTAACACAGCTGTATTGCTTCTGCTTCCTCAGTAGTGCTGAGCAAGCTTAGTTGGAATTATCTGCCTGGCTGTGTGGCAGAGATTCATCCTCCTCCCTTCCCACTGCTTTGATTACTTCTCCTTGGTTTAGGAAGAAGCTGAAATCAGTGTGGTTCTTTCTGTGCTAAGGCAGGTTGCTGGGAGATCCCTGCTGCCCTGTAGTGTTGATCCACCCTCTTTGTGGGCCTGGTGAGAGTGATGGTTGCCAGCAGAGCCTTGGGACTGCTGTCTTTGGGAATGCTGATGCTCAGGCTCTAAGGAAGGAGCTCAAAGTGCTGTTTCTGTGCTGTGGTTGAAAAGAAACAGGAGTCATTAGATTGATTTCTCTTTGCTTTTCATGGTGGCACAAATAGCTTTCCTTTTAACAAAGAATTATTTTGAATTTGGAGCATGTACCTCCTCAGTTTGCTGGGAAGGTGAGGCTTGGGGTTGTGAAAACTTGGGTGGAGTCTTAAGAAACACCATAGCAAATAAATGGTTAACCAATAATGCAGAGCACAGAAATAGGATGGAGGAGTGCAATTATCATGGGATAAGCAAATTATTAGAGTGTTATGATGCTCAAAGTATAGCCCTAGAGTGAGGCACTTAATTATTAATATTATTATTCATGGATGGGTCTTTATGATGTGGGAAATGAATATTTCTGGCACTGGAAGGAGATGTAAGACACCAGTTTAATATGCCAAGCAGGGCTTACGACAGAGCCGTGTGCTTCATATAAATTCAATCTACCCGTTAGCCACGTGCTCTCCACTGGGGATGGAGCCTTCATCCACTTGCTTCCTAAAGCTGCTCATACAATGTGAAATAAAAAAAAGAAATATGTCTGCTTTTAATACTTACTACAGGTAAATCAAAGAGCTCAAAATGGAGGAGAAAGACAGACAGGTAAAGGGAAATCTGGGTGAAGGGTCTGGGCACAGGAGAGGTAGAGCTGAGAGCCTGATCTTGGTCTGGTTTTCTGTTAGCTCTGGCTGTATTCTCCTTTCATTTGGGTACCTCAAAACTGCACAAGTCCACAGGACGCGTGTGGGTAGCAGCACATGTTGGAGCAGACACCAAACAGCACTGGCACAGCTTTTGTGCTAACATGAGCATGAGCTGCAGCATCCACAAGACCAGGCACACTCATCTGTGTTTTGGAACTGTTGTCAAATTGGATTTTTTTGGTGTGTTTGGTGCATTCCTGTGCTGAACTCTTTTACAACAAAGCCCTGTTTGTCTGGAGCTCAGACAAACATGGCCAGGATTTGGTTGATCTATCTGTGGACCACTTTGGAGGCCACTGCGTAGAGGGGCTGGGTTAGTTCTTACTTGTACAACAGCATAGGTGGACATCCCAAGCACATCCAGGAAAAAGCAGCAGGAGAGTTTGCTGTAGTGAAATAATGAAGGGAAAAGATTGTTTTGCTTGGCTTCCAGTCATGGAGGGCCAACATCCACCTTTAAAGACTAGGTTGTGAGCTGCTCCCTCTTGGGCAGAGGGGGACAATATGAATAAACATAGTGCCTAGGCACTGGGTGTCCTTAGAGCAAAGGAGTTGTGTCTCTGGGGGGATGGGGGTGCTGGGTAAAGCCTTGTCTCTGGGCAAGCAGTCCATAATTTAGCAGGGGGAGCAGTGGTAGGTCAAGCCTTGTGGGGGGCAGGGGCTGCATGCATGCCAAGCGTGCTGCCACGCTTCTGAGTGAGCACTGCCTCTTTGCTTCCCTGTGGCTCTCTGGCTGTTTGGCAGTGTGGCTGCTGAAACCGAGCTCATCTTTTAGTCCAGTCCTAAAATGATGCTCCTGCAAAGTGCCTATGTGTGGTGGGGCAGGCAAGCCACGGGAGAGATGCCTTTCCTCCTCCTTTCTCTCTCTTTTTTTTTTTTTTTTTTTCCTGCTTTATTACAGTCCTGCTTTTTTGATCTTGCTTCCTGCAATATTATTAGGACTGCAATGGATTGCTATGGCAACTGGCCAACCAGGCCTGCATACTAAATGGAGACACCTCCATGAGGGCTCACGGGGGAAGGAGATAAAAGTGTAAATGATGCAAACAAACAGACCAAACTCCCAACAGCAGCAGCAGCAGCACGTGTGGATGTGTCACCCTGTGGAATGGAATGGGGGAACACAAAGAGCAAAGCCTGCCATTGCTAGCAGTCGCAGGCCCAGAACTTTTTGTCAGGCACCAGCAGGACAGACACATCACCCTCTTCTGATCCCCCCTCCCTCTGCAGTCTTCCCCACAAGCAGATATCTAGCAGACATGTTGGCCTGTAAATATAGGTGGACTGCTAATTTGCAGGAACTTGGAGGGATGGCTGTGTGAAATCAGGGATGTTCAATTATTGCAGCTTGACAGTGATGAATGGAGAGGGGAAGAGGGGCTGCATGGCTGGTTCCGCCTCTGGGTGCTTCCCTTCTGGCTGGTCTGAACTGCATCCCTCTCCCTGTGCTCGTAGCTCCAGGGAGTGCTGGGCAGGAGTGGGAGCATAGAACAAAAATCCCTCTCTGGCAAGGGGCAAGGACAGCTGACAATAGGGTAGGTCTGCTTTGGTTAATGAAACAGGGCAGAGGAGGCAAGGAGATGGGGAGGGTTTATCTTCCCCCCCCCCAGCATGCTTGGCTATATCTTGTCTGTCTGCCCTATTGGATGTCCCTCCAGTCTCCCAGCCACAAGCCCATATGGCAGTTGCCCCTCCCCACAACTGGAAGGAGCCAGCCTTTTTGCCAGAAAAGGAGGGGGTAGCATGTACTGGGAGGGGAGGGGGAGGTTGCTGCTGCTGTTAGGGCCAGATGGCCTTGAAGGGCCTCCAGCAGCCGGCGGTGGCTCATTGTACACTGCTCTGTGGCTCAGACCCTTTCAGCTCCTTTATCTTTGCTTTTCTCCTCCCAGTTCAATGGGTAATATCTGATGGGGACCACTTGAACCTGGCACTGCTGTTAAAAAAACTCAGGAGCACTTTCACCCTGCTGGGCTGCCAGATTGAACTGGGTAAGCAGGTGCCCCCAGGCTAAGGGAGGAAGCAGGGAGAGTTCAGAGGGTACCTACAGCCCAGGAAGGCATGCTGGGTACAGAGGAGTCCAGCAGATGGGCACATCTAGCTCTGGTCCCATGCTGAGGCCTCTTAGAGCTTGTGTCTTGGTGGGGAGGTTGGAGTAGATAATCTCTAAGGTCCCTTCCAATCTAAGCCATCCTAGGAATCTGAAGATCTCAAGGAACCTTTCCTGGCTTGCCCACCTTTACTACCCCTGCTTTACTTAACTCCCACAGGATTGCCTTGATGCACATGGGATGAGAATTTTGCTCTTCACCCAGAAGGAAAGCCCTTGTGTATTAAAACAATACCTTTTTAAAGGCAGGGTAGAGCAATTCCCCAGTCACCAGGCAGTGACTGGGACACAGAGACACAAACCAGAGACTCCACAGAGCAGAAGAGGTGGTAGGGAATGCTGGAGAAAGAGGCAGACCTGCTCTTCCATAAAACACAGCTATCTTTGTAAATGAATGGACCCTGCTGAAGCACAGTGTGCAATCAACAAAAGATGGATTTAGTGGTACTTCACCCAGGGCTAATGACTTGGAGCCCTGTGCAGAAAATCAAATGGTGGTGGTGTTCTGGAGCTCCAGTTCTGGCAGTGATATTTGCAAATGTGTACCGAGCTGACAGCCAGCAGAGAGCTCTGCTGTGACAGTGACAGGGCCAGCACGTGTGTGGTGTGATTCTGCATGCAGTGCTCCATGCATGCCAGCCTGCCTTTACAGTATGTCTCTGCTGCAGAATTACAGGCCCTCTTTTTGTCTTAGCAGCCTCCTTGGCCTGTTCTAGATGGCTGCATCTCTCTCTCTGGAGATATTCAAAGCCTGTCTGGATGCATTCCTGTGTGACCTGCTCTAGGTGATCCTGCTCTGGCAGGGGGGTTGGACTGGATGACCTTTTGAGATCTCTTCCAGCCCCTGACATTCTGTGATTCTGTGAAAACTGCAAGTGACCTGACTGCTGCTTTCAGTACCACCAGCCACACTGTGAAGGTGTCTGGGTTTACACCCTGCAGTAACATGAAGCACTCTTGAGTGCATTTTCCCATGAGTTTGTCTGTCCTGATATGTGTGAAGGCGTTGGGGAGCTACTGAAACTTGAGTAAATCAGTGGATTTGAGTTACCAAAATGAGAACACTCGTGATGTTCTACACCCTCCTGGGCTCCACAGCAGCGTGTTGTAAAGCCATCATAGGGCTGCTCATTGCAGACTGGCAAGGAAATCTCATCCCATTGCTGCATGCACACCATTAACAGACCTTTTACATCTGAGATGCTGAACAAAAGCTTTGCCCCACTGGTTCTGTCCCCTGCTCCCTGCGGCTAGGGTGCAGCCCACACATTTGCACTGCATCCCTGTGGTGTCCCTCCTGCTCTCTGATCTGTGCCCCAAAGGGTTGTCACCATGGTCATCCCACCATCGTGTAACCAGGTGCTCTTTCACACTTGAATGAAGAAGACACTTCAAAGATTTGCAGAAATGGCTCCTAATGCTTCTGTGGAGTGACATGCAGGGGCTGAAGGAGGGGATGGACTGTCTGTTTCAGTGGATGCTTCAGCAGGAAGCATCCCAAATAGTGATTGGTACCAACTACAGAAATAGAGTGCAACTAGAGCTTCTAGCTGGTCAAGGAGTGCACTGAAAAGCAGACCTCTAACAAGTGTGCTGTGTTAACCTCACTGCTGCACACAAGCCCCTTTCAGTGTGGTGGCTCTGTTTAAAAAAAAAAAAAAAAAAAAATCCTAGGTTCGTCCCTTACCCTCTGCAGAGGTTGGGGAATGCTGATCCCAAGATGTGAATCTGAAGAGCTCTGCAGGAGCCAGGCTTTGAATGCAGACATCATGTTCCCATGAAATTCTGCATTCTTCCAGAAATGAGCTTCAGCTCTGTGGCCCTTCCACAAAATATTTTCAGTTGCTTTCCCTTTGCCAGTTTCAATATGTTGTTATTCCATTTGTGAGGCTGTACCAGGCTCCCTGTGGCTGGTAACTAAACATGCTGGAAGTTCTTGTGCTTTCATTTTTGACCAAAGACCCTAGGCAGGCTGGCACAAAGGGAGGTTTGCTGACTTCGGTGTAGGAGGCCCTGTGTTCAGACTCTTTCCTTTCTCAGCACTCTTCTCTTTCTAATGAAAACAAAAAGGAGAGAGATGTGTGATCAAAAAGCCCTTGACAAATACAAAAATATTGGAAATGGGATGTTTACTGCAAAAATGGGATGAAGTTAGAAGGGGCAGAGCCCTGAAACAGGCCAAGTTAAATAAGCAGCACAAAGCTTGCCACCCTACCCTAGCCCCCCCCCCTTTTTTTTTTAAGGTTCATACACCCACATATGTGATCTCAAAAGGATGAGCCAATGGAACCCTAATTGTATCTTATTTATCTTGGCTGTTTAAGCAGCTCACCATGCTGTAACTTGGCCCCTTCCACAGTGATTGCATCTTTATACAGTTGACCTTTTCTTCCCCCTCCAGTTTTTTTGTATGTGCTACAAGTTTTCATGTCAGATATAATTATCTGCACCCCTGTGGGCTGGGAGGATAAGGTTTCAGCCAGTTTTGGCAATGGGGTTCTTTCCCAGGGCTGCAGATGGGTTAGGTGAACCAGATGTACTCAGATAAGTTTGCTGCACTTTCTTTCTCTCTCTTCTTTTTTTCTTTTTTGGATTGTGCTTCAAAGGGTGGCCTCTGTGCTTAGAGGTTAGTTGCCTTATAAATTGTAACTTAGATTTGTGCCTCTGAGATTAGGGCATTTTTTGTTTCATTGACACCTGGTTTAAACTATCATGTTCTTGTCTGTTGCCTTCTAGAACGTGGCCTGTGACAGGGGTTTGTGTTTGCTGCTATGGAAGTGCTTGGGCTAAAACTGAACAATAAAATATTAAAAGATGTTTGGGAGTCAGAGGCATCTCTCCTACTGCTGTGCTGTATCACCAGCAGCAAGCTCTGTGTAAGGGGCTGCCCTGTAATGGCACCAGATTTACCTGAGAGATAAAGATACTGCCTGGGTGTCAGCTGTATGTGCACCACTGCACAGTCAGCCTTCTGCTGCCTTCCCTGCTGCCTCTGCCACCACCAGCCACTCCTGCAGCTGCACCTTAGCCTGATTCTTGCAGATTACTGGTGGGCTGGAAAGCAGACAGATTGGTGAGCTGGATAATTAATTCTGCCTTATTATTATTATTTATACTGAGACTACAAAGAGCTGTCTGAGGTCAGGCTGCCACTTTCACCAGGCACTAGAAAAGCACACAGGCAGGACACTCCTTCTTTGGTTTGGTTTCTGTCTCAGAGGACAAGGGTAGGGCAGGAGGACATGTTGGGACCCTGACTTTGCAATGGGGAAATGGGGGAGATGGCAAGAAAGGGCTTTGGCCAAGGCTGTGCAAAGTCTCTGGCTGAGCCAGCAAGTGATACCAGCTTTCCCCAGCCACAGGGCAGGGCATCCTTGATTCTCACTGGAGCTTACTCTTCTAAAATTTCTCCATCTTAGTATTTCTGTGCTGAGCTACAGCCCTTTTCTTCCCCTCCTGTTTCTTGCTCTGCCAGCCCATTGCCCTGGGCTCAGAGCCACGTTGCCAGTTTTTGCTAGGAGCAACATCATTTTGGACACAGAGCACAAACCACGTTTGAGGTGACAGCCCTGTTCAGCCACTGCTTGTAAGAGCTGGAAGGGAAGTGCAGACAATGCACTGCCTTTTTTTGTGTCAGTGAGTTGCTGGGTTTTTTCTCCCCTCTGCAGATGCCACCTAGGAGCACCTCCTGACTTCTGTTGGAGCCCCATTCCCTGACAGAGCCATGGGCCATGCACTGAGCCCCAGCTGCACTGACTGAAGGCCGTCAGAGCCCACAGGGCTCAGACCCCTCAGGAATTGGCTCCATTTTTTTTTTTTTTTTAAATTTCATGTTTTTGTCTGTTTGGGAGGTGACCAGTGGCACTTAATGTGGGTCAAACCTGACAAACTGATCTCCATGGCAACCCTTAATGAATGCCATTGGCTCAGTGGTTCCATCCCTGCATCTCATTAAATTTCAATGACTTTCATGGGGCTCGGACATGTAATTAATATCAAACACATGGTATTCAGCAGGATAAGGTTTAACAGCAGGCAACGTGTGCAGGAGTGGGAGAGTGACGTGGGGGGGAAGGTTTGGGCTCTGTCCCCAAACACCACAGGAGCAGACAGCCCATGAAAAGAAGCAAAAGGCAGAGTTTGGCGGTCACTGCTCACAGCCCAGCAGTCAACTGGCTCCTTAGCCCTGTTCGCTCTGGTGGAGATGGGGAAACTGGTCTGTGACTGGGGCTGATGCCAGCATGTCGGAGTGGTTCTCAGTTGCTTTGTGACCAGTGTGATGGCTAAAGGAGACTCCTCAAAGGCCAGGGAGACTGGAGGGAGCAGAACAAGGCAGGAAGATCGCTCCAACCGCATTTCTTTTCCATGTATGCATGTACAGCTCCTATGGTGCATTGCAAACTGTCCCCATCTCTAGCACAGCAGCACCACAATCACAAAAGAGTTTCTAAAGCCCTCACAAGAAGCCACTGTGAACTAGGGAAAATCTGGTGCTTCTTCTTAGGGTTGGGTAAATCATAAGAGAAAAGCAGACTGGAGCTGCAGCAGTGGGAACAGCACCACAGAATCAGTGCAGAGACCACCTGAGCTTCACACCATCCAGCTGCTCAGCAGGGCCAAGGCAGGGTTGCTCTCACAGGGGAAGGGACAGGTGCCAAAATCCAAGGGAGAGTGATGAGGAATGATTTTTTAGGTTTTGCCTGCCTCTAGTGCAGATCTCAGTCCTTTCAGCTGTGTTAAAATCTTACAGCATCTTGTCTCCCACAGATGAATGTTATCAGACGTGAAATGAAACAAAAAGGTAGGGGGAATGGAGGAAATAACCTCTGCTAATTACTAACATGCGAAATGAGTGATGAGATGAAGAAATAATGTGCTATCAGATACAATCCTGGGGCTTTTAAAACGAATTATTTCATCTTCAGCTGCATTGCTGCTATTCCCCAGGGAATCATCTACAATTCCCAGAAGGATATGAGGGTATAATTCAGTGGCAGCTCTGGTGAAGTTATATTCAGTTTAATGAACGTCGTTGGGAAGCTAAGATTGAATTATTGCCTGAGTGCTCTGTCAGGTTGCCTCATGTTGTTATGCAGGATATAAAGAAAATTATTATTGACAATACTAAGGAGATTCATTTTGTTGGAGTGAAAGAGGCAAAGAAGGTGTATTGAATATGTGACGTAGTGGGAGAAGGTTAATCATGGCTGTAATGTGGGATGGGGAGATCGATCATGCATGGATCACAGGGATGGATATCTAATGTCTATGTGACATGGCAGGGCAAGTTTTACTGGCTAGGATGCATGGAAGGGACGGTTAGAGGCAATAACAATGACTTACTGTGTGACTAGTACATAACAGCACAGGGAGGGTGGTATTCCACCAGCCCCGTGCCCACCAGAAGGGATGGCAGTGGGGGGAAGAGCCAGTGGGATTTCTGGCGGAGTTGGGCTAAATTCCAGGCATCTCTCCATCTGCAGGGAAACCCCAGAGCTCTGCAAGCCTGCAAATGGCAGGCGATGGCTTCCCCACGTGCTGCTGGTCCTCTCTTGCCGTTAGGTGGCAGCATCTCGATGTGCAAAACGCTCCTGCAAGCCTCCCCGAGACCTTTCACTACGGCAGTCCCAAGGGCATCTCCAGAGGTTTGTGAGTTCGCACTCCCAGAATAATTCAGGTTGGAAAAGACCCTTGGGATCATCAAGTCCAACCATTATCCCTACTCCACAAAATCCATCCCTAAACCATATCCCCAAGCACCACATCTAAACGACTTTTAAACAGATCCAGGTTTGGTGACTCAACATCACCACTTCGCACCAAGAAATGCTGTGCCCAATGGAGGGCAGAGTACCTACAGCATGGTTATGGCCTCAAGTTGCCCTGGGGAAGGTTTAGATCGAATACTAGGACAAATTTCTTCACTGAAAGGCTTATTAAGCATTGCAACAGAGTGCCCAGGGAAGTGGTTGGGTCACCATCTCTGGAGGTTTGAAAGATGTGTGTGGATGTGGTACTTAGGGACATGGTTTAGTGGTGCACTTGGCTAGGCTTACAGTGGGGCTCAATGAGCTTAAAGGTCTTTTCTGACCTAAATGATTCTACGATTCCATGGTGCTGCAAGTGAGGTGTGGCAGAACTGGAAGCCAAACTCTTTTCCAGTGGGTCTCGCGTTGCATCTGTACTTTCTTTGTGTTACAGCTAGGAACTCTGAAAGCATTCTCAGGGGCTTTGTTCATAGCTTGCTGGAAGAACAGCACAAAGCCTGGGAAGGGTGAGGTTGTGACAGAGTGACGTGTGAGGGATGGCAGAGGTTCTCAGAGTATCCCTGTGCTGAACCTTTGAAGCTTTTGGTATAAAGCTGGAGGGCAATGAAAAGGATGATGGACAGTGTTCTGAACTGGCCTTGCACCTGCTTTGGGCTTCATAGCCTGCTCTGGAATAGGCTTGCTGGCCTGCAGGTTGTGTGTGGTATGAGGGAGCGCTCTTATCCAGTTGTCTCTCCAGCACTGAACAAATGATGCTTAGACTCATTTAATGTATCTAATTTTCTAGTCTTCTGCCTGCTTCTCCTTCTCTAGATGCCTGTACTCTTCTGTCTTTCTTTTGTTTCCCCAACCCACTCTGCTGCTTACAGAAACAGACATGAGGGGAGCTGGAAGGGAACTGAAGAGATAATCAAAGTCATTCTTCTGACTCAGGGCAGGCTCAGCTTTCCCAGTGCCTCTCCTAGGAGATGTTCTGCCTGTTCTTTAAGCTCTCTAGAGGCAGAGATTCTGCAGCCTCCCAGACAGTCCAGTTCTATCGCTTCATTATTCCTTACCATAAGAAATGGCTTCTTAGTGTCTTGCCTTGGTTCATTTTACATCCACTGCGGACTGGGAGAATAGAGTGTCTCCTCCCATTGCCACATCCTTTTCTGTGTTTTGAGTACTTTTGTCGTATTTCTCTGCAAGGTTTTCTTAATCCTCAAGATTATAAACTAAACAGCCTTAATTCCTGTAATTTTTGCCTGGGGAACAAATTTGCTTAATCTCTCATCATTCTCACTGCTCTCTTCTGGGCTCATTAGTAAAGGAGAATGGACAACAAAACTCTGGCTAATTAAGCTGTGTTTGCATAAGAACTGTGCTAGCCTTCCTGCCTCAGTAGAGAGTAGGAGACCAACAGTCCCATCAGTTCTAGGTGTTGGTCGTGGACGACCTTGACTTGCATCACAAAGGAGAGATGTGTTAAAAAAAAAAAAAAGCAGAGTAATTATGTGCAAAGCTGTGCAGAATTAGCAAACCCAGCTTTTGCTAAAACCCAATCTGAGTATCTTTGGGATCTCCATATCTGCCAAATTCAGTGGGTGCTGGTCAGTGGGTTACAACTAATAAATCATGGGAGTGAATGGCACTGCAACAAATACCAATAAATCACACACTTCACAGGGTGTTAGGGGTTGGAAGGGATCGAGTCCAGCCCTTCTGCCAGAGCAGGACCATAGAATCTAGTGTAGGTCACACAGGAATGCATCCAAGGGGGTCTTGAAAGTCTCCAGAGAAGGAGACTCCACAACCTCTCTGGGCAGCCTGTTTCAGTGCTGTGACACTCACAGTGAAGAAGTTCCTCCTCATGTTGAGGGAACCTCCTGATCTGCAGTTTATACCCAGTTATTAATAGGGAGACTTGCACACATGGAGCAGGATTGGGCAAGACTTGTTTGCTCGGGAAAGCAGCCGATCAGTAATGGATGGTTTGGAAAGAAGGATCTGAACATTCTCAGATGGCCAAGAAATGTTTGCTTAAAAATAGTCATTAGATATGCTTTTAAAAAAATAGCTTTCTTATCTTGCCCATTCTTCCACAGGAAATCAATGATTTATTTTTCAGGATTCCAGATCAAGAATTCTATAAAGATCTCATTGCACACACTCAGAAGGCAGAGGTCACTGATTTGAGGGGCTGGTTAGATTCACCAAGCCTCCAATTTTGAGTTCTATCAGAGCAAAGAGATGTTTGCATCTAAGCATTGGACGCGGCCCATCTTCAGCATTGAATAGAGTCAGTATCTAGTAGAAGGAAATGGATGTATTGAAATCTAGTGCAAACTATTAGAAGCAAAGCAGCTGGTAGTCTTGTTTCAGCAAATTCCATTAGCTTGCAAAATAGAAGATCTGTCCAAAACCCTTTGCAAATTTTTCTTTGCCATCCACAAACAACTTCAAAAGCAGATTGAATTCAGTCTCCTTGGACCTGTCCACCACATTTCACTTTCATATTTTCTCAGGGGGGTGTGGGGTAAAATCCTCCAAGAAAATATGGAGATGATTGTTTCATTTTCTCAAGCTGTCACTCACAGTGTTTGATCTGCCTGTTCAAAGTGCAGGCAGCATGTTTCCATTACAGGCAGGAGCAGCACCTGGTCTAGAGCATCTCTAGAACTTCTCCAGTGGTGGGATTCAGGGCAACATGGAACATTTCATTAGTTTCCATCTGCTGAGAGAAAAAAAAAAAAAAAAAGATAGGCAGAGAAGTAAGTAGATGGATACAAATTCTTTAGTGGCCAAACCAGAAGATATTCTCATAAATCATAGGATACTTTGAGTTAGTCACTGAAGGTCATCTTGTTGGCCCTGGTGAGGCTACAGCTTGAGCCCTGGGTTCAGTTCTAGGCACCACAGTATAGGAAAGACATTGAGGTTCTGGAAGGTGTCCAGAGAAGAACAGTGAGGCTGGTGAGGGGTTTGGAGGGCATCGTAGGAGGAGCAGCTGAGGGAGCTAGGGTTGTTCAGGCTGGAGAAGAGAAAGCTAAGGGGAGATCTTATTGCTCTCTTGTTCTTTGAGCACATTCCCACATTGTTGTGTCTAGCACAAGCTGCTTCCTGACAGGATGTGGCACTTGTTCCCTGCTTTACCTGAGTTTCACTGGAGGCAAACTCTGTATCTAAAACCTACCTGTCCTGAATCTTGTGCTTGGCACCCAGACCATTTTTTGGTGAGAAGCAAATATCCACTTTTGCCAGTCTGGTTAATTTTCTACCAGGCACTGAAGGATGAAGGGGGAACCAGGTGCTGCAAAGCTGAGGGAAGAGATTTCCTTCAGCCAGAGGCCTCTGAGCGCTAGTGCATGAGACTGGCATTGGCACCATCTGATTCAAGCTTGCAGCAGGGAGTCTGTGTAGAGCCCCGAGACAAGTGTCTCTGCTGTTGCCTTGGGCATGGCAGTTCCCCTCTTTCCCGTTCAGAGGCCAAAAGTTGCTGAAGGGCTTGGCAGGGATAGAAAGTTGTGGCCATTGAAACAACTTTGGAGGTCTGGTTCCCACCTTCTTCCTCCAACTTTCTGCCAGGGACTCCAGCTGAGCTGCTGGGAGTGTGGAATGAAGAGTTCCCAAGGCTCCTGCCCAGTAACTGTTCTGGCAAATGAAGCCTTGTTCCAGCCTGTCTGGAAAGATGGCAAGGCCCTGCTACCCTGTGCAGATCTCCCTCTTGTATCATCCAGTCAGCATGTTCAGGGGCTCTATGCATTAAATAGATTTATGTGTTTAATAATTATTAGTTTAAAAGATTTACAGTGCCCTGCTGCTGTTTCTGTGACTCTGCCTCCCTGGGGGGTTAAGAAAGTGAAAATCCTTCATCAAGGAAAAGCAAAAAAATTAGAAACTTTAAATCTTCCATCATTTGGAAAATTAGGTGTTGGAGAGAATAAATGTGCTCTCCGAACGTCCCTGTGCTAGGTGAGCCTGTGTGTGTCTTGGGGTCGTGTTTAGGGAACAGCTCTGTAAAAGAAGCCGTGTTTGTAAGCTTTAAAAGAGACATTTAGACAAGTTAAGTGGCATATCCAGTGGAAGCTTCCCAGCTGTTCTGCTACTCTTTTATTGTGCAGTGACGATTTCATAGAAAGAAGCAGCTCTCATTTATCAAGAAAAAAGAAGTAGGATTTACCAATAAGAGAAAAGCTACTTCTAATATGGTCTCACTATTTTATGTCATCTTCAAAGCTATTTCTTGGTCTATGTTCATATAATCTCTAAAGGTGGCTTGTGCCAGAGCAAGTCTCATTGTATGAACTGTCCATTTTAGTAGAGTGATTATAGTCATCATAAAAGCAAAAGGGAACACAAAGGGGAATTTGAGAACTGAAATACTTGTGTGTGAGGCTTATTAAAGTATTCTTGTCTGGATTTGGTGGTAAACCAACACAGATTCATTAGATAATGAGAGGCACGAGGAATGTAGCTTGCAGAAACTGAATTTAAATGACCTATTTTGAAATTAGAGTTAAATCTGGAAAGGAAAAGAAAACCAGTTTGGATGACACAGTTATTTAGAACAGTGAAAGCATTAATTAATTTTGTGCTAATCTTGGTTACCTACAGAAGTTAGAGGTTTCACAATAGGACTTGAGGAGAAGTAGCATAAAACTGGAAAGCACAGGATGCTTCTGGGAAGAGAGAGGTGAGGGAAAACCAATATTGTGAAAGATGAGAATTACCCAGCACAGAGTTGTGTTCCCAGAGTCTCCTTAGGCCTTGGCATTGGCTGGGTCCCTGAAGGATGACAAATGTGTAGGAAGCACCGATGTTCCTCCATGAAACAAGTCTTGAAATCACAGGAATAACTGGAACAGGCTGCCCAGAGAGGTTGTGGAGTCTCCTTCTCTGGAGATATTCAAAGCCCACCTGGATGCATTCCTGTGTGACCTGTTCTAGGTGATCCTGCTCTGGCAGGGGGGTTGGATTGGATGATCTTTAGAGGGCCCTTCCAATCCCTAACATTGTGTTATTCTGTGTATGGAAAACATTGTAAGTAAAAGCAGAAGGATGTGTCTCTCTTCTGCTAACTGGAGAGCCTCATTATGCAGAACACAAAGAAGTGCTCTCTGAAGTGGAACTAACATTAGTGAGCGCCGAGGACAGGCATGGGGAAACAGTAGAGCTCTGAGAGGCAAGCGAGCTTGTGTCATCTGACATGGAACCCTCTGCCATGAGGACAGGCTAAGGCAGCTGGGGGTGTTCAGCCTGGAGAAGAGAAGGCTCCAGGGGGACCTCAGAGCTGCCTTCCAATACCTGAAGAGATCCTACAGGAAGGCTGCAGAGGGACTTTCCATGAGGGTGACTAGAGATAGGACAAGGGGGAATGGTTTGAGACTGAGGGAGAGCAGGGTTAGACTGGAGCTTAGGAAGAAATTCTTCAGTACAGGGGTGGTAAGACTCTGGATAGGCTGTACAGGGAGGCTGTGGATGCCTCCTCCTCCTCCCTGGGGGTGTTCAAGGCCAGGCTGGATGAGGCCTCGAGCAGCCAAGTCTGCTTGAGAGGTTGGAGTAGATGAGCTCTGAGGCCCCTTCCAACCTAAGCCATTCTATGATACTTACCCCACCTCTGCCACCCCCATCAACTCATGAGGGGTCTCTGTCTTCTTCCTGCCCCTGAGCCGAGCACTTCCAGTGGTCTTGGTAGGAAGAATTGAGCTGTCTGCCCTGGTTTTATACTGACATTAAGGAGTCTGTGGAGCAGCAGTTTATATTGAAATTTGGCAGCACAGGGAGGCAGATATTATAATAATGTTTGAGCAAAGTTGTGATGAGTTTGCCAAAATGCCCTCAATTTCAGCTTTTGAAGGGTTGAGATGCATTTTTTGCTTGTGATTTAATGCTAAGAAACCCTGTTGAAAAATCTCCTTGTAATTGGCCTTGCAGCCTTAGGTTGCTAATTCAGATCTGATCAGCATGGTCAAGACAGACTCTCAGATTTTAGTTCATAGGCAGCTGTCTGGAAGAGCAGATAACAAACAGCCTGTAAACCAGAGCCTTTCTATGCAGGGGATGGGATGCAGCAAGCTGCAGGAGCACAAGTGTCAGTAACGTGGCATCTCTGCCACCTTTTTCTGCAGTGGCAGCTCCTGGTTTGGGGTGAACAAGTGCAAGTAGTTGGTGTCTGGGCTCTGGCTGGCAGCTTCAAAGGCTGTGCTAGCCCATTCTGAGCACAAAGCAATTCAAATCTTTGCTTCTGGTGTAGCTGAAAAAGTTCATCATGGGCACAGAACAAGAGGACACAGTCTCAAGCTGCGCCAGGGGAGGTTTAGGCTGGAGGTGAGGAGAAAGTTCTTCACAGAGAGAGTGGTTGGCCATTGGAATGTGCTGCCCAGGGAGGTGGTGGAGTCGCCATCCCTGGAGGTGTTCAAGAGGGGATTGGACATGGCACTTGGTGCCATGGTTTAGATAGTCATGAGGTTTAGGGTGACAGGTTGGACTCGATGATCTTTGAGGTCTCTTCCAGTCTTCTTGATTCTATGATTCACTGCCACAACCTGCCAAGTTCACTGTGTTGAGGAGGCTGTTTAGCAGCTCACAGACAAAGGTTTCAGGTAGTGCAGGTGGTTTGCAGGGTTTTGGGGCTCTGTATGCTCTGCCTGTAGAAGAAAGCTGCTCTAGTGTCTGATAGATGAAGAATCTGGTGGAATCTTTCTAAATTTGGGGTAATCTGTAGCGAGTTTGCATTTCTGCTGCAATTGTAGTCAACGGGGTCTTGTGCTCAGCCACCTGGGAGCAGGTTGGTTCCATGGTGCTGCTGTTAGCTGACATGTCCTGTGCAGCACTACAGTGAGAAGCTCTCCCACACCACCAGCTTCTTGTGTGTGACTGCAGGGGTATGCAGGGCTGGGAAGCTCCTTTTTCTCTTTCAGCAGTGTTCCCAAGTGTGAGTGCCCTGTTCCCATGTGACCTGAAGTTCTTCTTGCATGTGCTACGTTTGACACCTTTAAGCAGTAGAAGATCACACTGCGTGGGGGTGCTTTGGCCTGAATTGGCCATTTGCTAAGCTTTGTTTGCCATCCCAAGAAGAACAAGAGTGAGAAAAGAACAAATGGAGAAGAGAGGTGATTCTGTTAATGGGCAGGGTGGTATGCATGTGTGTGGCAGTGAAGATGTACCAACACATTGAAGGTCTTCATTGTGCCTGTTTGTTATGCTGGAGCTAAACATTTATTTTCTCCTGTGGCTGTTAGCTCTTCTCGCTTTTGGTGCGTGCTTCATGGCATTCGACATGCTTGTTGATGTAAGTAATAGTACAGAGATCATAGAATCATAGAATCAAGAAGGTTGGAAGAGACCTCAAAGATCATCGAGTCCAACCTGTCACCCTAAACCTCATGCCTATCTAAAGCATGGCACCAAGTGCCATGTCCAATCCCCTCTTGAACACCTCCAGGGATGGTGACTCCACCACCTCCCTGGGCAGCCCATTCCAATGGCCAACCACTCTCTCTGTGAAGAACTTTCTCCTCACCTCCAACCTAAACTTCCCCTGGCGCAGCTTGAGACTGTGTCCTCTTGTTCTGGTGCTGGTTGCCTGGGAGAAGAGACCAACCCCCTCCTGGCTACAACCTCCCTTCAGGTAGTTGTAGACAGCAAGGAGGTCTCCCCTGAGCCTCCTCTTCTCCAGGCTAAACACCCCCAGCTCCCTCAGCCTCTCCTCATAGGGCTTGTGCTCAAGGCCTCTCACCAGCCTCGTTGCCCTTCTCTGGACATGCTCCAGCAATTCAACATCTTTCCTAAACTGAGGGGCCCAGAACTGGACACAGGACTCAAGGTGTGGCCTAACCAGTGCTGTGTACAGGGGTACAATGACCTCCCTGCTCCTGCTGGCCACACTATTCCTGATGCAGGCCAGGATGCCATTGGCTCTCTTGGCCACCTGGGCACACTGCTGGCTCATGTTCAGGTGGCTGTCAATCAGTACCCCCAGGTCCCTTTCCACCTGGCTGCTCTCCAGCCACTCTGACCCCAGCCTGTAGCTCTGCATGGGGTTGTTGTGGCCAAAGTGCAGCACCCAGCACTTGGATTTGTTGAATGCCATCCTGTTGGACTCTGCCCATCTGTCCAGCCCGTCAAGGTCCCTCTGCAGAGCCCTTCTACCTTCTAACAGATCAACACCTGCTCCCAGCTTGGTGTCATCTGCAAATTTACTGATGATGGACTCAATCCCCTCATCCAGATCATCAATAAAGATATTGAACAGGATGGGGCCCAGCACTGATCCCTGGGGGACACCACTAGTGACAGGCTGCCAGCTGGATGTGGCACCATTCACCACCACTCTCTGGGCTCGGCCCTCCAGCCAGTTCCTAACCCAGCGCACAGTGCTGCTGTCCAAGCCACAGGCTGACAGCTTGGCCAGGAGTTTGCTGTGGGGGACAGTGTCAAAGGCCTTGCTGAAGTCCAGGTAGACTACATCCACAGCCTTTCCTACGTCCACCAGGCTGGTCACCTGATCATAGAAGGAGATCAGGTTGGTGAGGCAGGACCTGCCCTTCCTAAATCCATGTTGGCTGGGCCTGATTCCTTGGCCATCCTTCAGGTGCACAGTGATTGCCCCCAAGACAATCTGCTCCATGATTTTCCCTGGCACCGAGGTCAGGCTGACAGGCCTGTAGTTCCCAGGTTCTTCTGTGCGTCCCTTCTTGTGGATGGGTGTCACATTGGCCAGTTTCCAGTCCTCTCCAGGGACCTCTCTGGTGAGCCAGGACTGGTGGAAAATGATGGAGAGAGGCTTGGCCAGGTCATCTGCCAGCTCTTTCAGCACCCTAGGATGAATCCCATCAGGTCCCATGGACTTGTGAATATCCAAGTGACTCAACAAGTCTCGAACTAATTCCACATGGATTTCAGGAGTACAACACTGCTCCTTGACCCCATTAACCTCGAGTTCTGAGGCATCAAAAGATTTCCTAATATACAGGGCCACCCCTCCTCCTCTTCTCCATTGCCTGTCTCTCCTAAAGAGCTTATAACCCCCCAGTGCAGTACTCCAATTGTGAGAATCATCCCACCATGTTTCTGTGATGGCAACTACATCATAGTTCTCCTGGTGAACCAAGAGTTCCAGTTCCTCTTGTTTGTTGCCCATACTGCGTGCATTGGTGTACATGCACTTCAGCTGGGCTGCTAATTTCACATTTTACCTTTATATATGTGCCTACAGCCTTCAAGGGATGTAGGACTTTTCAGTGTCCTACCTAAGAAATTTTTCAGTTGTTTGTTTGTTTGTTTTTCCTCTAAAGAATGGCAGACATGTTGAGAAGTGTGGAGAGGCAGATGAAGCCTTTCTATGGTACCTTATTGCAGCCAGAGTGGTGTAGTCTGTGTCGCTGCCCTTGATCCCAGACGAGTAGTGGACAGACTGGTTTTGATTTTTCGAAGTCCCTTGTTCCTCAAACTGCTAGGAGCAAAGGAGAGGAGATGTTTACCTGCACATTGTTGCTTAGGAAAAGCAGAAATTTTGTCTCAGCCCCTCCTGTTGTCTGT
Source organism: Indicator indicator (assembly GCF_027791375.1). Taxonomy (NCBI): domain Eukaryota; kingdom Metazoa; phylum Chordata; class Aves; order Piciformes; family Indicatoridae; genus Indicator; species Indicator indicator. The sequence continues at coordinate 1,968,342 of NC_072035.1, forward strand.
TCATGCCCCTTCTTCCTTCAGTCCAGTGGTGCTATATCAGCTCCTTGGTAACCCGAGGAGGGCTTGGATCAGCCCCTCAGTGATAGTCTCCCAAGTGCCTGTCTTCTTGTCCCTTTAGAACAAAAGGCAGAGTCATGTTCCTTCACATGTGGCTGGAAGATGATCAAGGCTGTCTGTAGCTCTGGCTTAGCTCTGTGTGGTGTGCACAGGACCAAATCTCAGTAAGACCTGGATTGAAGATTTGGCTCTGTTGAAGTTGGTGGGATTGTTTGAGTTAGTTCAGCATTGAAACCCATCCCTGGCAAACTCCAAAGTCTTGTAGTTGTCTTTTCAGCAGATCCTCAATGCATTTGCAACATGCTTGGAATGGAACCACAGCTTTATTATCATCTCTCTGTAGTCAGTACTATGCTTGTTCTACTTTTAAGAGAACAAAAAGCCATGATTTAATATTTTTAATGTATTGAATCAAAACGAGAGAATTGCATTCTAGGTGTTATGCTTAAAATCATGTGGCAGCATGAATACATTTCTGCAGCTGAAATGCAACGTTGTCCTGTCGGTCCCAAATAGGAACACGTAAGGGATATAAGGACAAGCAATAATGTCTCCTTGTAAGAGTGAAGCTCTATAGTATGTTTTTCAGCAGGCTGTGCTGGCTAGAGAACAAGACAGTTGCTGTTTATGCAGAAAGTTCATTCACAGAAATGTGAAAGCACAATGCATAGCAAAGGAGAGGAACAGTGATAAACTGTGCTACTTAGGTGCTGCTGAATGATTTTCTGCATCCTCAGCTTGTATGAGAACCTGGGATCTCTGGTGCTTGCCATTTACAGCATCATTGTTTGGTGATCATGATAGAAAAGAGCACTCAGAGAATTAGAAAGATCTTTCTTGGCTTTTTCTACCTTTCTTTGATAGCCTTGCATAGAAAGATGTAGCTGTACCTGAAGAGGATTAGCCTGTTATGTGTCTGCATGGGTGGTTATTCTGCGCTCTGGAGAGAGAATTGCATGCCAGCAGTTTAGTGAATGCTTCTGTCGGGGAGTTGTGACAGTGTTAAAAAGTAGGTCATTTGAATGCATTGCTGATAACAGGAATGGATTCACACATCAGCTGGCTGCTGCATGCACATGTAACCCCTTGCCCAATGTCACCTCCAGAGTGGGGCACTCCCAGGCAGTGGAATGTGTCATTTTGCTAATGCACATATGCACACTTTGCGTTTCAAACCAAGGAGAGTTGAGAGCTTGGAAAATGCTAGCAACAGCTATTCCCTACAAAAATCTCAGTCCTGAGATCTGTTACCAGCCCTTTGGGAAGGCTGCAAGGCTGGGATGTCCCAAGTGGTATCACCTTTAGAACTTGCCTTAAAAGTTCCATGTTGCGGGGAGGCTGCTTAAAACAAATAAATAACCAAGGTGCAAGCCCCTCTTGCTGTCTTTCTGGAGTACACACACCAGGGGATGGATGCCTCTTCAGTTGTGTCTGTGGGCTGCTCGGTCTCTGCAGCATCCTTTGGGACATCCTTTCTGCTTTCCCAGCCATGCTGCGGTGTGTGCTGGTGGAATGGGTTGTGTGGCTCACACTGGCCCAGCTTGGGCTGGAGAGATTGGGGTTCTCAGTGCCTTGGGGGTGCAGACGGCAAGCAACAGTAGTTGTTTCTTCCGACTTTCAGAATAGCTTGCAACTGACTTCTGAAGGTCAAAATTTTAAATACTAGATATGCTTCCGTCTGCTGTTCACCAAACAGCTTTAAGTGATGACAACAACCAAGAGCAGTCAGGAGCCTAGGCTGCATTTGAATGTCCTGCCGTAGCTGTAGTTGAGCCACAGGAAGGAGCAGTAAGCCTCTGTCTTCCCCAAGCCAGCTCCTCAACAAGCAGCACTGAGTTAAGGAGCAGCTCCAAATGTAGCTGTACCAGCAGACCAGGAAGGCAGTAGCAAAGCTTGGCCTAGGGAACTGCCATCTTTATTTGGCTGCAGCACGCAGCCATTAGGGTGTGACCAGAGGCTGACAGAGATGTTTCAGGCCACTGTAACCATCCTATAGTGAAGCATCTTGAGTCCTATGGAGAGGATAGTTCACTTGTGAAGCAAAATCTATAACCTCTACTTGATCTCACCTGAGAAAGCCACAATAATTTTGTGCTTAACATCCAAAATGAAAATCGCTATGGAAATATTTTGCCTTTTTGTTAAAAGTGCTTTTTTAAAAGCAAGCATTGCTTACTTTTCAACTGAAAGAGCCAAAACCAAGAAAAAGCAAGGATAATTTCCTAGAACCTGCTTGTTCATGTGAAACGCCAGGGCTGCAGTAAGTGCACTTTGACGTTTGGGTTAGGAAGACCCAATAGGTGAACTAAAAACCTGCCAAAATGTGGTAGAGGCACAAAACACTGAGTTAACTACTTCTTAATTAATTGTGCCATGAAAAGAGGGGGCATTACTCACTGTAGAGTGGTGGGCAGTAGAGGTTAAAGGAGCCTGGTTAAGATCATGCACAGCCTTTACCTTCTCCCTGTTGTTCTGCCATGATCAAAAATCGACTGTGTGTCTCTTAGCTACTTTCAAATATTTTACTGTTGGATTTGCTTTCCTTGTCTAAAAATGCAGGAATTGCTGATGAGCCCAAAGCCTGCAGCTTTAGAGAGAATGTATCTGAAGTGTCAGCAGTGCTGCGCCACTGCAGGCTGTTTCTGTGCATGCCTGTAGCAGGAGGTTAGCTGTTCCTGCACAGCACAAGGCAGCAAGGTGATGGAAAGCTGAGTGTGATGCAGGCTTGGCTAATTGGAGCACTCCTGGGAGGACGTGAATTGCACAGTTTCCATAATGAGCAGAGAGAAAAGATAGTTTACATCCCTTAATGTAGCAGCGTCAGGACAAGATTAATAGCAAGATTAATAGCAGAAGCACAGCAGCAGTGTCTGTCAGAGACTTCATTATTAAAGGGACTGGCTTGCCCTAATGGCATTTGGCTGGTGATGGGTGCTATGAGGCACTAGGCAAAATCCCTTCCTTGGGTATCCCCCAACTTTCTTATCACCAAAGCCTCATATGTCTCATAATGGACATGTGAGTACAGAGATTTTTCTGTTAGGAGATGTAATTAAATTGTGGGTTAGCTTCCAAAGTACAATGAAAATGAAGCCATCTGAATGTACAGTGGTCCATGGATCCTTTCCTTCTGCTATTGGCTTTATATAGGGTCATCTCAGGAAAGTTAATGAAGAGTCATTAATTTAAGATTAGGAAGATGGACTGAATTAGCGTAAACATGCCAATTTCTTTAGTGTTTTAAGCACACTGTACACTCTGGCCAGCTTCTCAGGGATGCTAAGCTGTATCTCAGCCTAGAGGTGCAAGCATACCACTCAGGCAGCACAAATTTGGAAAAGAGTTTGTTGGCAGTTGCTGCTTTGGAATGGGATCACAGAATGGTAGGGGTTGGAAAAGACCTCTAGAGATTACCTAGTCCAAATGCCTTGCCAGAGCAGGGTCACCCAGGGCAGGTCATACAGGAATGCATCCAGGCAGGTTTTGAAATTCTCTAGAGAAGGAGACTCCACAGCTTCTCAGGGCACCCTGCTCCAGGGCTCCATCACCCTCACCATACAGAAGTGTCTCATCATGTTGAGGTGGATCCTCTTGTGTTCTAGCTTGTACTTTTTGTTCCTTGTCCTTTAAATGATGGCAGGGAGTGTTACAAATCAGCACACACACACATGACTTGACTGGGAGGCCTTTGCTCTAAGACGCTTTGTAGGGTTAGAAACCAAAAGAAGTAATTTTGCTGTCATTTCAGGTATTCAGCAGAATTTCTGTGGTGGTGTGTGGAGAAGCTGTGGTGTTTACAACCAGAGATGGAAAAGAGCTTTGAGTGCCCACTGTTCTAGCTAAAGTGTTTGCCTTTTTGCTGCTGGTTTGGGGGAAAATCATAACTGGCAAATTCTTATGATCTGTGCTGGCCAAAAGGCTGTTAATTTTTCAGATAACCTGTTAGCAGGAGGTGCCTTTTTCAAACAAATACTACCTGGGTTAACACTAGATAAATGTCTCTGATTCCAGTGCCTGATGGGTAAAACCTCATCCCATACTGAAGTTTTAGTGAAGATTTAGATCACTTTTGCATGTACTCTTTGTCCCCTTCCCGACAGATCTGTGTGTCTGTTGGCATGTGTACCCTCAACAAGACATGGCACCAACTGCCCAGGTTCAAGACCCTCAATGGTGCCAGAAGAATTCCATCATTTCCAGTGTTTGATATGGTGATAGCTCTCAAACTTGGAGCCCTCATTTTGCTCTATCCTGTCCTGTTGTGAAGGCTCGATGTGCTCCAGCCATGGCTTAGAATGAAGCGTAAGATTGACCTAAAGTGCAGTAACATTACTCCGAGTGTGGTGGCAGCTCTATGTTCTGTTCTGTAACTGAGAGGGGAAACTTCTGAGGCAAAAAAACCCCAAAAGCCCTGAGCCTGCCATAGGCAATGTGCATGCACTGATTACACATCTATGGAGTAAAGAAACTGAGAGTCTGGGGGTGCTCTGGACACGCAGACCTCTTTCTTGGAGTAATCCTTGTACACATCCAAAGATGGCCACTTAACCACCTGCCTGACTTGCTCTTCTGGCTGTATTTGTTTCTTACTGCGATTGCCAGGCTCATCTTACAGTGCTTGTAAACAGAGCATGTTTCCTCCTCTCTCTCTCCCCTATATTTTTTTTTGCTTTATGCAGTTAACCACAACTCAATATTTGTATCATTCAAGCTCAATTAAAAGCGCACACACACACACAAAAGTTCATGAACAGTCTGCTTCTAATGAAGAGGCAAACTTCCATTGCAGTGGATGTTCAAAGATTCTTTTAACAACGCGAGCGAAGGATTTACGATCTGCGTATTTTAGTCATTAGAAAATTGGAATTGTTTCTTTGCAGAAAACAAACAGGCTTTGGGCTCTTCCTAAGAGCAGTATGAACTCAGCTGCTGGCAGCTAGTTAGCCCCCCTGCAGTATGAATTAATGATAAAACTGCTTTCGTTCAGAAGGGAATTTTATTGGGCAGGATGCCGGGTACCAGCACAATGAGGTCTCCAGGCACCCCTCCCTCTAGGGGTCTTCAATTACACTTCGTAATGAGCACTGTTTCATTAGTGAGGAAAGCAAAAGTCGGCACTAATTAAAATTAAATTAGGACACACTCAAGTTCTGTCGCACAGTGTGCCGAGATATTAATAAAAAAAGAAGCTGCCTTGAACAAGCATGGACCAAAGGGTCAAGTGATAACAATTAAAATATTGGATGCAATGTCAATGCTGAATTTTTAACACTGCAGTTTTGGCTTTGTATATGGAAAGATGATGTCTGGATTGGTTTGTGTAAGTTGGAAGAGGCACCGCATCTACATCTGTCAACATAATGTCTGACAGAACATTTTCCTAAAGCTTACCTAGTTGCCAGAGGATTTCACAACGGCACATGCGTGTGCACATGTGCCTGCAATCTGGTGCTTGCGCCCGCTGCCGAGCTGATGTGTGAAAATGAGATGCACATAGCACGTGGAAACCCTGTGCAAACTCCTGCTGACATGCAAGAGTTGTCTTGCTTGAGCACTCATGTAGCAAAGCAGTGTGTCTGCACTCTTACATATGTATTCCATGACTGGAGCATGGATTTCTCTATGTATTTGTTTCACGTGAAGGCAATAGCTCTTAAGAACCACTGAGATCAAGCCCCAACTCTTGGCTTCCTTCCTGGAAGCACCAATGCTTCATTAACCTTAATACTTGGGTGATGCTCTTGACAGTGACTCTCAGGCACTTTGTAGATGAGCTGCCCTTAGCTTCAGAGCATTGCTTACCTTCCTTATTAGTTCACTTTTTCATTTTTCCAGCTTTTGTTTCTTTTGCCTTGCTCTGCCTTGGTGCCTACTACTGTTGCTCTTCGTTGCCAGCTGTGCAGCAAGCTGCACCCACGCTGATCTAGCTCGGAGCCAGTGCAGGGCTGGCAGAGTGCAGCCAACCCCAGCTCCATTCTCCAGCTGCATCAGTCTAAGCCTGCAGCTAATTGTTCAGGCTAGTTGTTGTAAGCATTTTGGAGGAAAACTTACTGCCTAATCTAACTGTGGTGCTTAATTAATTTGGTTCCAAAGACATTTGCCAAAATATTAAAGTATATTTGACCTTCAAAAGGGATTAAATAGACATGATGTTCAGTGAGGCAAATCACAACCAGCATCTGTACATTGTGTGTTTAAATACACACACAGGGAGCTTGCTGGACTGGGTGAATGGATGTGGAATATCCAGCACATACAGAGTGTAATCTCAAAAAGAATTTGTTATTCTCAGTGCACATGTTCTTTGTGGCCAAGGCACTTCACTCAGTGTGCATCTCTTTGTGTAATGATTATTAGGTGTGCTGTGGTACAGTAGTTGATCATGCATGAGACTTCGGTGGAAAATTCAGCAGAAATAGCGTCCTGGTGTTACATAAGGATTCTTTGGAGGTTCAGGCACCTAGCTACTAGCCCACATCTGTATAAATGTATTTCAAAGAATGGGGTAGACCTCATCACTGGAGCATTTGGGGGGCTGTCACTAAGTCCTCTGTCCTAAGTGATAAAACAATTGATTCCTTTAAACTTGCTGCCTGCTTAAATACCTGCTGTCCTCTCTGGGTGCTTCCTGTTGTGGCAACTACAAAGCAAGCTCTCCATCCTCTGAGACTGTCCCTGTTTTTGCCCAGGTAAAACTGGCAAATATTTAAGGCCCAGCACTGAAAAGTGACTGCTTCCATTTCCTTAATATGTATTTACAAGAGAGATCATGAAGCCTGTAAATATGTGTTATAATAAAAACAACCCTAATGTGTAACTGAATGAATGCTCTGCCATAACCATTTCTACACAGGCTGTCGCTTGCTGGGAGGGCAATAACCTGCCTTGCAATAATTTCCCACTGTCTGGCTTAACAAAGACCCTGACTTCTCTAGGTCGTTTATTTACAATTCTATAAGTGCTCTGCCTTTTTAGCACAGTCAAAACATGTATTTGCAGATCTTGTGGGGTTTTGTTTCTTTTCTGGTTGTGTTTGATTATAATGATGTGCATTTATACTGTGCTTTCCATCCAGGAGGCAGAGATATAGCTCAGATAAAAGGAGTGTGACTTCACCACCAACACAGAAGTCTATCAGAGGTGGAGCACAGCATCTGCTCCATACTGCACACAGAGCAGCTTAAAGAATTTTAAGAGATACTTAAAATCCCATGTCCTAGCCAGAAAATCTGAGCTAACAATTCCAGAGTTGCTGAAAGCATGTTGTATCTGCTAGCAGAGCATTGATCACCTAGGGAAAGATGAGAAGGGCAGAAGGATACAAACAGATCACCAGAAAGCATTCCTTAGCACCATAGCTTTCCTGGATTGCCTCCAGTCATGAGACACCCAATTCTGATGAGCTTTGAGGCAGGACAGTTGCTGAGGCTAATGGTTTTTCTCAGCACTTCGAACCTGCTTAGCTCTTTTTAAAACGTACGCATTCTTTGAGTCAAGTAGCAACCCCAGTGCTACTGTGCTGAGCCCCGGGCTGCAGACAACGAGCATTAGAGAGCAAAGATCAACAACCCTAAGCCAAGTAGTTAACAAAAAGAAGCCACAGAGACCTCAGTGCAGTCGGTCAGCTAAAAGGAAGTGACCTTGGAAGGTCTCAGACTTCCACAATCCAAAATCTGTGGATAAACCAGGCTGATACCAGCAATCTCAGGAGACAGCTCCCAGAGGTGAGCTCAGCAGTCCCAGGCAGACCCATCCCAGGAAGATGGCAGTGCCTGGCCGTGACCAGCTGCTGGCCTTAAGTGCAGCATGCAGCGGGTGGCTGAGATTTCAGCCTCTGGAGCCAACAGTGCAGCACCGAGGCTGTTTAAGAAAACTTCCCAAAGACATTTCCAGTCAGTGCCACTCCTTTCAGTTTGAACTGGGAAGGCACTAGCAGCCCACTGTGGGTCAGCACCATGCATACCCAGCACTGCTTTGCTGGTGTGCCTGCTGAAGGCGTTTTCTTGCTGCTTGCTCTTGCCTTTCACTCAACTTGCTGAGGTGCAAAGGAGGATGCTTCTGTGTTTGCTTAGGCTGGATCACTGGATGATACAGATCTTTTCTCTGTTACCTACGATTGCTTGGTCCCATTCAGAAGCAGAGCTGTTTCTTTTTGTTGTAGAGAGGTACTTGCTTTTGCCTGCTGCAGCCCTTTCTTAGTGGTGAAAGGAGAGTGAGAGTGTGTATGTGTGGGAGTGTGAGGGAGCTATACAAATCCCCTTATACACACCCCTTTGGCAACCTCTTTTATGAAATTTTTATTAGTATGTTCAGCAATGTGCATGTCCTCAGGAATAGCAAACAGCACAGACAGAATATACAACCACTCAGATGGTCCAGGGGCTTCTGGAGGGAGGTGAACAATGCTACTCTAAATATTGCAGGATGGTTTACAACCCTGAGGGAGGAAGTGTGGGGGAGGAGAGGGAAAGAGCAGATGGGCACAGTGTCCATTTAAGGTGGTCTGGCACAATTATTGGTCAGCAACAATGTGATTTATATTTGGAGGCTCCTTCCAGCCCCTCTTTTTCTTCTGAGCTTGCATATATGTCCATCTCTGAAAATATTACCTTGGATTCAGGAGGTTCTTCAGCTAAGCAGTGCCATAGTGAGTAGGTTTAAAGATTGACAGAGCATTTCAGTGATCATTTTCTTCAGCCCAGATGGATGCCTGACAGGGCTGACATGCCCTGTGTTTGGGGGCTGACATGCCCTGTGTTTGGGGGCTGGCATGGCAGGTAATGCTGCCTGCCTTAGCCATGGTAAGCCAGCCTCAAATCACAGGGAGATGTGTGTCTGTCACAGGGATCTGCTGAGGTCAAACCCTCCGGTAGGACCTGAAAAATATTCAGGAACATCACTGGCTATTATCCCAGACACCAGACTGGCTCTGGGCTGTGTGACATGGGGAATGAACATACGGTGTTATTCCAAGCTTTTGGCTCCAGGAACTTTGGAACCACACAAGATTCTTGCATTCATTGAAGGCCTTGGTGTCAGAGTAATCCTGAACAGAGAGCCTCGTACTGCAAGGTTCTTAATATGTGTGGTTTCCACCCTGCTCAGCGGGAGTTAAGAGTGCATCAGGGTTGGAGCTGGAGAGGTTCTGCCGATTCTGGCAGCCTCGGCATGGTAACAAATCACCAGGCTGTGCTGTTTGTACATCCCCAAATTGCAGAGGTGTGTTCTTTGCTCCTTTTTGAATGCAGGAGCTCTGAGGCTGGTCGGCACAGAGCTGTCAGTTGCTTTGGGACAAAAGGGACCTGGTATCTACAGCAGTCTAGGTATCTGTCTACAGTTAGGGCATGGTTTATCTGCTAGTTAAATTTTGCTGAATAGGATTGCATTTAGGGTTGCTAATTGTCCTCCCTAAGTGACCCATTAAATCACATTAATCCCTCCACTCCAGTCTGTTCTTCTGCTAAAATCCATGGCTTCCTGTCACTTGCTTCTGGCCATCACTCCTCACACCAGTGCTCCCAGCTGAGGTGGAGGACATTTAACCTGGTGCTCAGCATGTGGACTTACAGACTAACAACACTTTTGTCTCCTTGGTTGCAGTTTTCATTCATCGTAAATACGGCAAGAGGCCGCTGACTTTTTGCCTCAGTTTCCCCAACTACAAAATCATTTGTCACATTGCAAGGCTTAATGCAGTAAGGTCGTTGAGGGAGCTGATCTGTAAAGGCTAAGAAAGAGCATTTATACTCATGTGAACCTTGATGTTGATGATAATACTAGCCTCATTCCCCTGGTTTCCTACCAGCAGTGGTATCAGACTCCATAATAAGCCAAAAGTGCCTGTGGAAGAGCTGTGGCTTATCTATTTGCACCAGGATTATTCTGTTAATCATCATGGCAGCATGGTGCAATATGACATAAGAGCGTTAGAGGTGCACTGTTTTCTTAGCTTCAGGGTCTTCAGATATGTTTTGTGTACAGAGAGACAGGCAATGAGCCTTTAATGGCATATGGAAGGACCACTATTTGCATTTTTTTCAGAGTGAGCTGATAATGCACTATCAGGTTTTCAGCTTTTCATGATGCTACAAGAAGAATATGAAAGGAAAGTGATACCCTGCTGAACAGAGACTGAACTCTGTGGTGCAGGAACCATCGCTTTTTGTAAGGTATGCCCTATCTCAAGCATGATAAGCAGTGTGTCCCTGAGGTTTATTAAGCATTCCATCAGAAAAATGGCATTATTGTCACCACAGACCAGCCCACGTGGTGAGATTTGCAAAGAACAAGCTGGTATTTTAGGGATGTACATGAAGAATATTCAACAGTTGGCTGTCTGCTCCTTGCAAACCCAGTTTCATCCTTATACTTGACTTGCTTCAGCTGTTCAGGGGTCCAGAGGCTGGTGACAGGAAGGGCCATGTGACAACCTGACTCGGTTTTCTGACGTCTGAAGCATGCAGACGCAGTTAATCCAATGGAGCTTAAGGATACAGCCAGGCATGTACAGCATCCAGCCACTAGGGTAGTCAAATGGGTGTGACCCAACAGGAGCCTGGAAAACCGCCTGACACACTTGGCAAGTGATGTAATGCTCCATTCTCAGGAGGAAACTCTTTATTGAACCCCTCTAGCAATGAACTTTTGGCCTGAAGCTGGAGTTTGGATTGCACAAACTCAATAAATCTGTAATTATAAATACCAGAGACATACTAAGCTCCCCCTGCCACCACCACCACCATACAAGTAGGACCTGTTTCAGAAGTCAGGAAGGAGCAAACATCTAGGCACTAAACCCACTGCAGGAGCCAGCTGCTCTGGAGGAGAGCAGCTTCTGCTCAGGGTGTGGGCCCTGCAGGAGATGGCTCCTGCCCAAGAAAGTGTCATCGGTCATCCTGGGCATCATGGCAGGCAGTCAAGCCAGCCAAGCCATCAAACTTTCAGCCTCCTCCTCGGGTCTTGCTGCTTTGAATTGGCTGTTTGACAAGTGTGTGGTAATTGTGCTTTTACCTGAAGTCGTTGCCTAATTTAGGTTGTTTGCAGCTTTGCTATGTAGGAGCCAGAGCTGGATGGGAAGCCCACGGCTGTTGGGCTATCTCTGATGTGGGAGATAGTATTATGCAGAGGGGGAGAAGCTCAACTTTCATAAAACATCAGTCTCCAAACTTATTTTTTCCTTTCTCTTCTTAAATTATAGTGAGTAATCCAGAGGTACCAGGACCTCTTTGATGGTCAAAATTTACCTGCAGCAGCTTGAAGCATTGGTAGACCTATCCTGCTCCTCTCACACCAATGGAAGGATGCAGAGTTCATGGTCCAGTGACACTTCCACGCCTGTAATAGAGTGCTTTGCATGGCAGCAGAAAGCAATGGGAGGGTCACTCAGCTATGAGTGCTTGCTAGGTGCTTTCAGGGCAAACTGTGTAAGTGTTGTGTGCCCTCCAGCTCCGAAACGGAACACCCTGGGTTTCAGTCTTGTGACTTGAACTGTCAGCATTTCCCATACATCTGTGCTTGAATGGGGAGAGGCTGGGATGGATGAGGATTGTTTCCATCTTCATTTCAGCTGTGACAGCGTGGGGTGGTAGAGAAAGAGTCACCATTCTTCTTGGGAAGTTGGAGACGTTGGGTTTGTGGGGTTAAGCAAAACCACGTTGGCGTGTGTGTAAGACTTCTGGACAAACCTCTGCTAGTTTGCATGATGGTTTGCTGTGCCTTTCATGTATAGGGTGGATCCAGCACTGAAATAAACAAATGAAGATGAAATGAAACAAATGAACAAAGGGTTAGGAGTGGAACTAAGAGATGGTGTGTTCAGCCCTCTCTGTGGGACAGCAAGACCTGTCCAGCCTGCTCACTTCAATTATTAGATTACTAGAACTGAACACCATTTTGAAAAGCCTGCTGTAGATCTAACTGCAAACTCTACAATGTCATTGAAGAGAGCCAGGCAGGGGCAAAAGCCAAAAAATTGTTACTCTTATTTTAGGTTGGAGGGTGGAAAAAAGAATCCTCATCCAGAAGTATTTAGAGCAAATCACCTCAGAGTTGTGATGAACTGTGCTTGGAAAGTGTTATTATCATGGCTCAGTAAACTTTGTTACTGTGTTACTTGAAGCTTCAAAGGACATTAGCAGAGGTTGAGGATCAGTCTGAACATCCTCTGCAGGATGTGGCAGATCGTAGTATAGGTACTTCTTTGCTATTACAGCAGGAACAGCAGGGTAGTTCTGGTATAGAGGTTTACTTGATGCGTTCTTCAGATGTATATTTATGAAACAAATGTGACCAAATAATTTGTCACTCTGTATGTGCGTTGTGCTCTGAGAGACCTGGGTCTTTTTAGTCTGGAGAAGAGAAGGCTGAGATGGGATCTTGTCAATGTCTATAAATATCTGAGGGGTGGGTGTCAGGATGAAGGCACCAGCCTCTTTTTGGTGGTACCCAGTGATAGCACAAGGAACAAAGGGTACAAGCTGGAACACAGAAGTTCCACCTGGATGCATTCCTGTGTGATCCTGCTCTGGCAAGGGGTTGGACTGGGCAATCTCTGGAGGTCCCTTCCAACCCCTATTATTCTGTGATTCTGTCACTTTGCTAATCCTATACAGGAAAGGGAAATAAAATGCTTTTGGTGCCCATTTTAACTGTGTTGCTTTATAACTCTCCTTCACCTTCTGTAAAGTGATTCCTTTTGCCAGTCTTTCCCCTTTTTCTCCTCGAAGACTGCTGTTTGGACAACCTTCTGTTTCCTTTTGTTTTGCTTGTGGACTTCCATTTGTTTTGGCACTTTCTGCAATTGTGAAACTTGAAATGAAGCTAAGGTTTTTCTGTATGCTACATTAATTGCATTAGTTCAGCATAATGTTTGTTTTAGCAGTAATCCCAGCACCGTGTTCTATCAAGGTGGATTATCATTTATTAGGGCCTATTATGGCAGTCGGTAAACAACACTATCCACTGTAATTGTGATATCAGCAGCACTGCTTCAAGGACCTACCAATGTTTGTACTAGAAAACCAGATTTCAAGGGTTTATAACTCATGCGTTATATATTGCCTGAAGGTGGAACTTAACACAGTATTTACCAGTGCTGGGGAAATCCTTGTTCTCTTTGTACTATCCACTGGATAGAGGCCTATCATGCTTGGAGGAAGATCTAACCTCCTAGAGCTACAGCTGTGGAGGCTTATCTTTATGGGGAGGAAGCCATGCCAATGCCTGCGACTGAAGGTGGGTATTTACTCTCTCTGGCTTCTAATAAATGTATCTTCCTTTTGATATGCAGTTGACTCATGTTATGCTTTTGGAGGAAGGGAGTGATAATGAAAGAGAGGGAAACGTTTAAGAAAGAAATTTTCCTTCCCATCTGCAGAGATGAGAGTGAGAAATTCCTGGAGACAAAGTCCCAGTCCCACTCTGCTAGCTGCTCCCTGGCAGTCAGTGTTTCTTCCTTATTTTCCAGAGGGAGGAAGGTATGATGCACAAGAATTAGTCATGCTCCTATCTCCCTAACCCTAGGGTGTATTCTAGGGAGCCTTCTCCTACTTTAACCCCAGGGAACCTAACTGGTGTGTGTGTAAGAGATTTGGGGGTTTTCTTTTCCAAGATTGTCACCTAGAAGACTGTCTTGCTCTCTTTCAACCTAGAGCCTGTCCTTGTTTAAGTACCAATCTTTGCCTCTTGATAAGGGACCCCAAACCCACAGTTCAGCTCTTGATGCCTGTCAGCATCATGATATCAGATGCAGGTGTGGGGTATCTGCAGCTATATACATACATTTATTTATTGCTGATGAAATGCTTACAGAGAACCAGCTGTGAATGTGAGACTCACTGATGAGTCAGAGAGGACATGAGTGAGCAGTGAGACTCCTGACGCAAGGTGTGATGTCGGTGTCGCGAATGCCCCGGCCCAGAGGCTGCAGGCACAGAGGAGCTCTGTGCTGACAGCTCCCACTGGACTGGGCAGGTGCTGTGCTGGAGTGGCTGCTACAGGGAGATATGGTCCATTTGCATAGAGGCACCAGAGGTGAGGTTTGAGATCCACTGGGGCTGTGAGTTAGCAGCAGTATGTAGTGGTACGTCCTGCAAACCTGTTAAGATAGTAGTTGTAAAAATAATGATGATACACAGCAGAGCCTCAAAGTGTAGGGTTTCCAGGGAGATCTGCTATGAGTTGATTACTCTTGTCACTAATTGTTTATTGTGTTTATGAAGGTGTAAGTAAATCTCAGAGAGCAAATCCAGGCACAAACTCTAGAGCTGTACCTTTTTCCCACTCCAAAGAGGAAAGCAACAAAACGAGATTCCAAAATGAAGAAGCTTTCTGGCCTGCAGTGGACTCAGGGCGAAGCAAGCTCTGCAACTCCTCACTAGTGCAGGAGTCATGAGGGCCACTGTGTGTAGGGATGATACAAGGGAATCTTCTCATGACTCTCCTTTCACCCATCCACCCTTCCCCCAGGTTTCATGTGGGAGGTGAAACCCAGCTTTGCAATCAGAACGTCAAATTAGTAGTAATTGGCAACTCAATAACATAATCTGCACTAATCGGAGCAAGTGCTAGGGGGAGTAGAAGAGCTGTTGGCAGGACACCCTCATTGACACTGGAGGTGTTGCTGCTGGCTAGCTGCAGTGGTTAGTAAAAGTCTTGGAATCCATAAAATGTAGACTAGAGGCATTCAAAAGACAAGATGAATGTGCTTTAAAGCTTCCCAGCGGTCTCGAGGAGAAGGACTTGGAAGTGTCAGTTGAAGACAAACTCACCGTGAGCCAGCAATGGTCACTGGCAACCCAGAATGCCAACCATGTGCTGGGCTGCATCAAAAGCAGTGTGACCAGCAGGGTGAAGAGGAGATTCTGCCCTTCTGCTCTGCTCTGACCCCATCCAGAGCGCTGTGTCCAGTTCTGGGGCCTGCAGCATAAGAGGGACATGGAACTGCTGGAGAGGGTCCAGAGGGGGAACAGGCTGAGAGAGTTGGAGCTGTTTGGCCTGGAGAAGAGAAGGCACTGGGGAGACCTTAGAGCAGCCTTCCAGTACCTGAAAGGGGGGTACAAGAAAGCTGAAAAGGACTGTCAACAACGGCTTGTAGTAAAAGGATGAGGAGGAATAGATTGAAGCTTGAGGAGGGCAGATTGAGACTGGAGATTAGGAGGAAATTCTTGACAGTGAGAATGGTGAGGCACTGGAACAGGTTGCCCAGGAGGGTTGTGGATGCCCCCTCCCTGGAAAGTGCTCAAGGCCAGGCTGGATGAGGTCTTCAGTGACCTGGTCTAAGGCAGTTGCCTCTTGAGTGAAACACAAAAGTTAGTTAACCAACAAGGCTTCACAGCAGAATCTGAGGGGGGCTTGAAATGCTGAGATTTTGAATCTGTTGGCCCGCTGAAATCTGGAATAATTATGTCAGCTGTCAGTGAAATTGTTTGATTCATACCCATGCACAAAAAAAAAAAAACACCAAAAAAACACCAACTTAAAAATGTCTCCACAAAAACTGCTTCAAAATGTTGGCAGAAATTTGGCCAAAAGACAGAGTCTGAATCAGTTCCTGCTGGGAATGCAGCTCACAGAAGTATCTGAGCCAGCTCCATGCACTGGCTTGGTTTCACATATGTGTCTCTGGGTTGCACTGACAGGAGAGGATGCATACAAGCTACACTGAAAAGCATTAGGGAAGCCAGCAGCAGACAGGACAAAGCCTTCCTGTCTCATCCCAACATCACGTGAGACTCACCCAAGAGGCTTTCTCCTTTGCTGGTCTGGCTGGTTTCCTCACAGTGGGGTTATGATACTAGCAATGTGATTATGGTGCAAGTGGGGCATTACTGAGGGTTTCAGTTTCCTGTGCTATAATTTTATGATTCCATGTACAGAATTACTCTGATATGACTAGAACTGTCCAAAAATATTTTTAAAAAAATTTTAAAAAGACATTTTAATACCAAAATTTTGGCAACACTTGGGTTTTTTTTCTTCTTTAGGAAAAGTTCTTTCCACTGCAGTCATCAGTTTGTTGCCTAGAAGTTTGCTGAAGAGCAGTACTAGGTCTCTCCACTTGTCTGGAAGTTAATTTGTCATTCTGCCAAGTGCCTTTTCTCTTTCAAATGCCTCTCAATACCATCCATCTTACTCTTCTCTAGCCTTCTGCGTGCTAATATCTACCTGTTGCTTCAATAATCACTACCATGTTGATGGTGCTTTGTAGATTTGTCTTCCTGTGAGCATTTACTCTGCTGCAAAGCTCTCTGCATAGCAGCAGAGGATTCATCCATTTAATGGATGTGGAAGGTACCTCTTCAGTGAAGTGCTAAAAGGAGGGGTGCTGATCTGAAAGCAAACCCACTCCGCTCAAACATGGCTGGAGGACAAATGTATGGCAAAATCAAATGAAAAACTCGTCAGATAAATCTTCCCTCAATGAAAAGTTTAGTCTGGCAAAGTGAAGGCTTGGAGAGATTGGATAAATACACCAGCACAGGAGGAAATAGGAGATAAATGCCAGCACTGGCACAAGAACAGATGGATAGCATCTAGCCAGTACTAATGTTAAGCTGTTGATTTGAAGGTTCTACCCATCAGAGGACAGGGTCTGGAGCAGAATTCCAGCAAAAAGTGATGCTTCTGGCAGGGGGCGGGGGGGGGGGAATGGTGGTGTTAGTTCTTGCTGTGAGCTGAGTTTAAGCCAGAGCTCAGTAAGCTGGCATGGGGGGGTTACACTGTCCAATGTACCAGCTACCCTTGTCCTTCCTCCTGTATTCCTGCAGCTCAGAGAGAGGAAGGGAGAGAATAGCATGTAGGTAAACATCAGCATGTAGGTAAACATCAGCATCTACACCATGAGAGTTTGCCTGGAGTGTTTTCATTCTTCCAGCCCTCGGACTGGGGGAGAGGAACTAGGAAGAGCCTTCTCTTGTCCTTGTGGCACAAGTGATCAGTCCCAGAAAAGTGATTCCTGGTGTAAAGGCCTGGAAGTATGAGGAGGCAGGAATATTCACCTTGGGGAATCTGTCCCTCTGCAAGTGATTGCAGAGTGGTCCTCCCTAGTGCTGGAGAAGATAGGTTTGGACCAGAATGTCAGATCTAAACATCTTTAGGTTTTGCAACCTGTCAACTCTAAGTCTAAGGTCTATAGCATGAGGCTATCTCCAATAACATCTCATTGATTCTGAATCCCTTCTGCTGCTAATGCACAGCAGGTAGATGCAGGTTCTCACACCCACTGCCCACCTGTGATTCTGGTTTCCTGCTTAAGGAACTGTGCAAGTCACCTGATAACTCAGCTGAAGGCCCTTCCAAGACATGATATCATGTCCTTGGAGCAAGTCTGTCTGCTCTGACATTGGATGGATTCTTATGTAAAACTTGCTCTCTTTTTCTCAGTTGTTTGTTTTTTGGGTGGGAGTCAGGCTGGATTTCCACTTGGCTGAATCTGAATGGTTTCAGGTTTACACTGGATTGCTCCACTATTTTGTCAGTCTCTGGAGACTGTGATGGAATTGGCCTTAGCATCACAAGTGAAATGAGTTTGGCAGCAAATGGAGTCTAGGCAGCATACCTGGCCATGAGCTGAGGTGCAGTCAGCTCAAGACTTACTCAAGAAAGCCCCCAACTCTAATGTGGTGATTTAATTAGCACCACTGGACCAGCTCCATGGGATAAAACCTTCCCTCTGTCCTCCCTTGGGACCACAGAGCTTTCTGTAGGCACAAGCAATGCCAAAGGGATCATGCGTTGTTTGCAAACATTGGCAGGAGAGCTGTGGGCAGGACTTTCTTGAGCAGCATGAGTACAGAAGCAGACTCCAGGTGTGGCCAGGAGATTGAGTGAGGTGATTCTGCCACTTTGCTCTGGTGAGACCTCACCTGGAGTACTGTGTCCAGCTCTGGAGCCCTCGATACAGGAAGGACATGGACCTGATGGAGTGCGTCCAGAGAAGGCCCACAAAAATGATCAGGGGACTGGAGCACCTCTGCTGTGAGGACAGGCTGAGGGAGCTGGGGGTGTTCAGCCTGGAAAAGAGAAGGCTCCAAGGAGACTTAATAGTGACCTTCTAGTACCTTGAAGGAATCCTACAAAAAGGATGGAGAGAGACTGTTTACAAAGGCCTGCAGTGACAGGACAAGGGGCGATGGTTTCCAACTAGAGAAGAGCAGATTTTGATTGGTTGTTAGGGACAAGTTCTGCATCATGAGGGTAGTGGAACACTGGAACAGGTTGCCCAAGGAGGTGGTCGTGGCCCCATCCCTGGAGTGAGGCTCAGCAGGGCTCTGGGCAACTTGATCTGTTTGAGGATGCCCCTGCTGACTACAGAGGGGGTTGGACTGGATGACCTTTGGAGGTCCCTTCCAACCCAGACCATTCTATGATTCTACTGAAACCTCTGCCTGTGCACCTCTTCCTTGGGTGGCTGTTGAAGGCTCAAGCAGAAGGATAGGGTCTCTCACTCTTCCCTTTTTGCTCAAGACTCTGAGGCCCTGCATGCTGTAACAAATGGCCCATGGGTGACATTCTGCTGCTGCAGAGGTCTGAAGGAAGGTGACAAGTTAACAGCCAGGGCAGTGAGACACCCAGCCAGCCTTCAGCATTCTGCTCCTATCTGTGCCTTGTAAAATCTTCATCCCTAAATGCTAGGGTGGAGGGGAGAAAGCAGTTTCCTTCAGCTCAAGCATTAGCGAAGGAGTGACTTAATGGTCATTGTCACCACCCCACCATTGTGTGAGGGCTGATTAATTTCCACACATCTCCAGCCCTCATCTGCTTTCTTGCACCAGTGTCCTGCCCACTGTGCTGCCTGGCATCCAGCACAGGGTGGTTCATCATCTGCCCCAGCAGAGAGACCAGGAGCTTCTCAGGGACTTTTGTTAAGGGATTGGATAGGAGGAGTGGAGGTGAAAGCCTGGAGATGATGTCCTGGGCAGAGGCCATGCTGAGGCACTCTGTCCCATGAGCCTCCTGTGGTGGGGTGTCCACGCAGGGGAGGGGGAAGCTGTGCACCAAATCTGACATAGATCTCATCAAGAACTGTCATTTTTTCTGGGCGGAAGTTCTGAATGGAAATACGTTCTCCAAAACACTGCTTTTGGCTGTGTATCTCAAAGCAGAAAGACAAATTTTGTTTCAGCTTGAAGTGTT
This sequence comes from Indicator indicator, assembly GCF_027791375.1. NCBI lineage: Eukaryota > Metazoa > Chordata > Aves > Piciformes > Indicatoridae > Indicator > Indicator indicator. The sequence goes on from NC_072035.1 coordinate 1,987,533, forward strand.
CTCTTTGAAGTGAGATTTTTTTGAGAGAGCTTTTTCTTCTTCCAAAGTGAGAGTAAGGAAAGTCATCAGCTGCAGAAGTATTTCACTTGAGGAATCTATCAGAAATATTAGTTAACAATCCCTTACTGAGGGAGAGAAAACCTCAAGGATTTTGAACAGCTGTGCTTTTCGAAGGGAAAGTTTTCCAGTCAGAAAAATGTCAAACAGCTCTAACAGAATTGTCTTCTCTTCTTGTTCTTCCTTTCCTTTTTTCCCCTTTTTTTGGATATCCTGTGAGAATCCAGCAGGTGTGTTTTACCCCAAAGGTTTTACAAAGCTCATTGATGAACAAGCTTCAGGCTTGTCATGAACCCAGAACCCAAGGAAGGTTTCCTGGCTTCAGCTTTCAGTCTGAAGTTGCACATAGCTCTGGCTCAGAGGATTGCTTTTAGTATTGGAGCAGGTATGGGAAATCCAGTTGTGCAGAGGGGGGAAAAAAAGATGGAAAGCGTATGGGCTGCAGTATGGAAACTTCAGCTGCAAGGCAGCCTCTTTGTCTCTGCTCCTAACCCCCAGGCTGGTGGTGTGCTGCAATTCTCACCAGCTTTGGCAGCTGAGCTGGATCACTGTGGACCACCTTAAATGTTTTCCATGCCAGCTGAGCACAGAAAGCTGCTGAAATGGGTCTCTGCTGTGTAGTGCTGCACTCTCTCTTAGCAATGCCCTCATGGTGACTCAGTCCCATTCCCCACTTCTTTTAACCCACAGCAGGTCAAGAGTTTAACAAAGTGACTGGGGCTGGGAGCCAAGTCCCCAGAGTTGCAATCTGCAGCCAGCATGCCAGCATCTGGAAAGTGTTTGTGACCAATAAAAAATGAATGTGCAGACCCCGCCAAAGCAGCAATCCTTTGGCATCTCAAGCCCAGATCTTTACAAGATGATTCTTCTGAGGCTTGGAAAGACTTGCCTTGGTGTTTGCTAATAAAAACAGTTCTGGGCTGGGCCAGCGGTCGGGTGAAGTGCTGTGCGTCGCCACATGGGAGACAGCCAGCCGGGAATGGGGAGATGTCGCTGGAGTCCAATCTCTTTGGCTGGGGCTGGATGCCTCATGTTGGTGATGCTCTCGCTCAGGCTAGGTCCAGGGCTCTGTGGGTGCTACAACTGCCCTTCAAAGTATGCTCCAACCTTGCGCTGTTTTATCTGGTGCCACAGGACACACAGAGGAGCAGAGGGTAAAGAAGGGAATGAAGCTCTTGGTCAGTTTGACAGGAGCTGCCTTAGACTAAGCCAGGGATAAAGCAGTTGCCAGCACTTAGCAGTCATCTTTCCAGCTGGTACAGCTTAACCATGCCAGGCTGTCTCTGCAGGGCACAGCTTCATTCCCACCTTTTTATCAGTTCCTGACTGCAAGAAAGCAGTGGGATTTTAGGGAGCTGCTCCTGGACCTGCTCAGGTACAGATAATAGCATAGGTCCATGTCCAGCCTTGAAGAGAAGAGGTTTGGTGTGTGGTACTTTGGGGTGGTACAAGCCTGTCAGGGGCATTCAAGAAGAGAGAGGGAGCAGCATAAGATGCAAATGCTGCCATCAGTAGTCCTTGCTAGCAGCTAGCTCATACTGCTGCCACTGAGCACATCTAAGAGTCTTTCCCCTTGCTTCCAAGTTCTGTCCCTAAGGATGTGTTGAACTTAAAAAACCTGTGCTCCTCCTTACAGTGCTCAGTGGGGTGAGTTTGTCCCTTCCCTCAGATGGATTCCTTCCTTTCTGTTGCTTTATCACTCTGCTCTGGAGTGACCGTGACTGGCAGTCATGTACAAGCCTCTAGGGCTCTTTGGACTCCGACTCATACTCTGAATTCCACAGTGACAACACAAAACAAAACTGAGGGGAACCCTAGTAACTGTGTTGCAAGTTGCTAGAATATTTTTTGCTGGTGCTAGATGAGTGTTGTTTCTGTCATGTCATCCTTCTGTGCCATGGCTAAAGCAGTGCAAGAAACCCCACAGCTAAATCTCAGTCTTAGCTCTGAAGATAATGAAAAGCAACTCATACTTGGTTGTTCCCTTAATTCTAAGCATGATCTGTAGTGGGATTGCCACCACCAGAAGAGGAAACTGGCATCTCAACTGTGGGATTAGAGCACAGATACAATCTAGATACCCCAGTTTCCTGCATTTGATCTTGCCTTTGAGGGGCATGAAAACTGATGACTGGGAGGATGTCTGGAGGAACAGAAATCCTGTAAGTGAAGGAATTTTATTTTATTTGACTACATTTCCAAATATTTGAAGTGAGGTCTTCTGGGACTGCCAGGTCTGTGCATTAACTCTGCCACTTTAAGTTTGGTTTCAAATCAGCACACTTTGTTCTCACCTGGGTCCTGCCTGCAATAGGAGAATAAGATGGAGTTAGTCAGTGTCTGCCTCTGCACATCAGTGTACTTGTCCATATGTTCACAAAGCATAGGTTGGAGTGGCTGGCCCAAGGCAGGTGAAAACAGCATTACTTGAAGAGATGTTACTGATCTGGGTCAACCTATAGTATTGCTAAACCTCCCCTTGTGTTCCAGGTCTTGGCAGAATTAACAAAATGAAACCAGCTCTCCCCCCTCAACACCTTTGAATTTGTGTGCCACATGCAAAATCCCTCCCAAGGAAACTCTGCCAAATTTACTTTATTTGCCCTGGTTTGGAAACTTGAGATTGGGCAGAGCTGGCTTAAAAAGCTGAGTGACTCTTGGCCAAACCCATGCTGGATTCAAATCAGAATAAAGAGAAATCCAGATACAGATTTAGTTTTGCTTTGGGACATTTCTTAAACCCCTGAAGTTCTTGTCACGTAGGTCTGTAGTCAGTTTAAACTCAGTCCTTGGAACTGGCTGGCTCATGCTGGCCATAGCCTCCAATTCTTTTTGTTACTTTTCCTGCCTCTTTTTTTTTTTTTTTTTTTTTTTTTTTTTTTTTTTTTTTTTTTTTTTTTTGGTGAGAGATGCCTTATCAGCACTAGTAAGAGATAATTTAGAACTTGTAAAGTATACCTTGTGACTACTCAGTGCTTTCCATGCATCCCTGAACACTGATTCTGTTTCCTCTTGGTGGAACCTGGACCCATGGCTTTGCTTCTGTTGTCCATGTCCACACAGCAGTTTCCTCACAGCATTAAAAACATTCCACTTCCTACAGATGTTTAGACAGGCTGGACTGGGGCTTTGTTAACCCTGTGCTGCTGCACTGCCTGTAGAATTGCCCCCTAAGAAGAAGCTACTTTGTTACAGCATGGGTTAAAGCCCCAACCACCCCAGGAGGTGGTGGGGTGCTCAGGAGGCACATCACAGAACTATAGAAGGCATTGAGTTGGAAGGGACCTTCAAAGATGATCTTGTTCAACCCCCCCTGCAGTCAGCAGGGACATCCTGGGGTTGGATTCAATGATCCTGGGTTCGACTGGATGGTCTTCGAAGGTCCCTTCCAAGCCCTAACATCCTATGATCTCCAACTAGAGCAGGTTGCTCAGGGCCCCATGAAGGTTGAACTTGAATGTCTTCAGGTGTGGAGCCTCTACCACCTCTCTCTCATTGTAAAGAACTTCCTCCTTAGGTCCAACCTGATCTGTAATACAAGCAAGGAGGTGTAGTGCTGTGGCATGTCCTGGACATCTGGGCAGTGCAGCTAAGCATTGGTTTGGATGCTGCATCTGTAGGTGGGTAGCTGAAAGGCTGGAGGTATGGAGACAGATGACAGTCTAGACAGCAGTGGGATGAAGGCTGGCTGTCAGTACCACAGAGCATACATCTCAGGAGGTAGGTAGGTACTGTGTGTGCTGGTGAGCAACAAGCAGACCACAGGACAACAGTGCTAGGGGAAAGAGAGAGCTCTTGTGATTATCCTGGGGCTGGCAATCTTTCACCATTTTGAGATCTGGTGGCTTAGGACTACTAACCCTCATGCACACAGCAGGCTGCTGCCTTGGTGGTCACAGAGTACTTCTGCTGCTTCTCCTCAAACGCCTTCAGACACAGGCTGTATGTTCTATCCAGGCACCCTCCAGCTGCTGCACCACCCTGCTCTTCCCTGCCTCTCTGACACTGAAGGGTTAACTTCCCCCTTTCCCGATGTGCCTGCGGATGAGCTGTGAATAGGCAGCTAGGACCTGTTTTCACGCATATGTCCCTTTCTCTAATCCAATCTTCTCCACTGTGGCGCAGACCTGGAGGCTCTTCTGCAGCCTAGTATGGCAGGTCTGCTGCCATGGGATAAGCAGCAGTAGGTTGATTTACATAATCACGTATGCAAATAAGCCAAACCAGGGTCCTTTCATTCAGCTTTGGTTTTAAGGGGCCTGTGTCGGTGGCTGAGAGCAAAGGGATTTGCAAGGCTGGTTTTCTTCGCGAGCTCTCCCTCAGAGAAGTGTTGCTGTTACCAGCCCAATGGGCACCACTGATTAATTGTACAAAACCACCTGAGAACCCATCCCATGCAAATGCACCCTACCCTCCAGGCCTACATCATCTGCTCACTCTGCTAGAAGTGTGGACTGCATCCTATGCAGGAAATGAAAGAAACTTCACCTCTGAGGAACAAAGGGAATTCATCTCTTCATCTGGTGGAACACTTAAAAGATGTTAAGAGCACCAATGGCCTCACACCTGTGGCATGCCAGATGAGTGCTGGTGGAGACACATGGAGAGGTCATTTCAATGCGTGCCCTTAAAAAGGCTACAGAGAATAAATCAGAGCACAGCAACTTCTGTTAGCACTCAGGACGAGGACTCCAACATTTGTGCTTCTCCTTGGTTCAGTTTCTCCTAGTCCCCTATGTTACTTCTGTCTGGCAGGGATGTTAGCCAGCATGGTGGGGCCTTCAAGAAAGCTCCCAAAGCACCAGAAGGGGACAGTGTGAGCTGTCAGTTACAAATTCATTGATCAGCTCAGGGATCTTGTTCTAGCAGTGACCCTTTCTAAGGGTTCACAAGGAAAACTCCAAACCAAATGAGGCTAATGAGGTACCTGTTAAGGCACTACTTGCTCTTGGCTTGTGAGGACAGGACAGGGACCAGCAGCGTCGCACATTTTAGGCTGGCTTGGCAGAGTGCTCTAAAGACCTGATAAATGAATGACCAAGATATGCTATTTTTAATCACATTCCTTTAATCCTTTAAGAAAACCACCAAAATTAGTAATCTGTTCAGCTCTCTCTTGCAATAGTGGGGCTAGAGGTAAATTGGATGCATTAATTAAACATTGAATACAAAAATAATGACCTCTTGTCAATTTTAAGTGCTTTGCCTTTAGAATTCCACTGACTGTAAGGCAATGTGGAATTACTGTGCTGTTCTGCCTGAGTGATTAGCTCTTGCTTGAACATACTTGGAACTTTCAAATTCGCTTTAAAGCTTTAGATGAGGGAAAATATGCTCAGGTGCCCTAGCTAAATGCCACAGAGTAAGAAAAAACCCCAGACCTAAGAGATGCAGTAGCTGAGTGCTGTTGGCTTTTTCAGCCATTACAAATTCTGAGGGCATGAAGCATAACAGTGGGCATTCAGAGGTAGGTAAAGCTGTGTCTGTAGCTTTAGGCAGGCTCCTCAGTGAGGGAAAATAATTTTGATCTAAATCTACCATGCAGCTTCATCATCCTGAGTTTATAGCTGTAGACTCTACACTGCTCTAGGGGTGCAGTGGCCCTTGTCAGACCCTGTTAGGCAGATGTCGGCAGAGCTCTGTAAATAGCTACTGCCACATCCGCTATGCCAAGGGCAGGGACAGAGAATGAAAAAAATGCCAAATGGATTGCTTTGGTGGTATTGGGAGACTCCCTCTGACATTTGGTTAAGTCACCTCTGCAGGCTTTTTACCCCTGGAGCAACACAAAGTTGCCATAGATAGGATCAGAGTTGGCTCATTAGAAGTGTGTAAGCTGTTCCTGCCCAGCTATGCCTCCCTTACACATTCCATTACTCAGCAGGTCTCTCAGTTCTTTTAAAGCAGTATCTGCTGCAGGGGACTGACAGCATCATCTCCACCAGCAGGGCAGCTCAGAAGAGCAAGAAGACAAAAATCTTGATGTTCTCCTAAGAACTTGTGCTGAAGAGGAATCCATCTTTCCATTCCTGAGAGCACTCTTGGCACAGTCATGAAGCTGTGCCCAGCTTCTGCAACTGTAAAGCTCAGACAGCAGGAGTGTTGAGTGTGTGGTGTTTAACCTGAGGCTTACTCCAAAATGAAGCTGAGCACACTGTTACTGCTAAGCAAGCAGGCTACTGGTAGCACTTGACCTGAGTTCAGGCTCTGTTGCCCAAGAGAAAGGTCCTCACTACTGAGATGTATAGAATTTGTATAGCCTCTCACAGCACCAGCACACGCTGAGTAGCACTGATGATGCCAGGCAGTGCTCTGCTTGAATTGGCTCACCACAGAAGAAACTAGAACAATCCCTTCTTGCCTACCAGTGGATAAACTCAGGTGGTAGCACACCACCACCACTGCCTTGCTTCAGCAGGCCTGCCAGCAGCCGAGGCCAGAAGAGTAGGGGATTAAGGGAGAACTGGTGGCTTTTTTTTTTTTTTCCTTGAAAGGTGAGCTTTTGGAAGCTGTGCTGAACCTGCACATCAGGCAGAAGCTGGGTGTGCCTGACAGCCTCCCCTGTGGTCTTGTGGAGAGCCTGGGTCTAGAAGGTTGGGGCTGCAGCAGCTTTTAAGAGTGCTCATCCGTGTAATATGATCCTATGTTTTGTTTCGACAGTCAGTAAGGATGTTTTTGCCATCTCTTGATTCCTATCCCAGTGATAAGCCTGACCTGGACCCCAGGTGTCACCCAACATCCAGTTTCTGACCAAATCTACGTTGTGTGGGGTTGGAGACACACTGGGCAGCTCTGCTTTGGCATGCAGAAGCTATCTGCCACAGCAGAGAATCTTGCAAGTGTGAGTGTGTGTATTTATAGGGAGGCAGATGTAAACCACATTTGTCCTGTGTTTCTGGCAAAGAGAGAGCGTGAAATATTTGTGACCCGAGTCATTGGCTTTCCTGCCATTGGTATAAAAATTTCCAGATGTGGTTGTTGATGCCTCACCTGGGAGCAATTAAAGCAAGCAGGGATATCCAGCACCAACTGTGTTCGTTGTTTGTGTGTGTGCGTGCCTGGGCACATCTCTGTGGCAGGGTCTGTGTTTTGAAGGACAGCAGCATTTCACTTCAGAGAACTTCTGTTCTCTCCTTCCTTTGGTCCATGTTGTCCTTTGCTCCTTGTATTATCCCTGTCCTACAAAGCAGGAGTAGTTTGAATTTCTCTGAGCTTCCTCTCCTCACGTTCATCCTCATGCCTTTTCTGTTACACCTCCCAGTGGCAGCTTGTTGCTCACCTTGGTCACGGTGCCCCTTCCATGCAGGCACAGTCTCCTGGAGAAGAAGGTTCTTCAGTGCTGTAAACTTCTGTAAAGATAGTGTGAAATCACTAGTAGCACAACACTGACTGACCAAAACACCCTCTAGTACAGTGTTTGGACTGCACCACCAAGTGAGCCCTGCTCTCTGGTCTGTCTCGTCCTCCCTCTTCTCACCTATTACTTCAGCTGTCAGTCTGCTGGGCCCATATGCCTGGAGATTAAACTCCTGGATCTCCTGTTCCAAGCTGTGGCCACAGAAACTTACTCCTGAGCACTTGCTTTCTCTTCATTTTCTTCACTCCATTAATCACTGGGAAGTTCTATCCCTCTTGCTTCTTTTCTGTTGATTTTTCTCTGGTTTTTGTCCTTCTCCATAGTCTTCCCTGAGTGTATTTCACAGAATCATAGAATTGTTTATTGGAAGAAGACCTCTAAGATTATTCAGTCGAATTGTTTACCTAATACCACCATGGCCATTAAACCTTGTTCCCAAGTGCCATGTCCACACATTTTTTGAACACCTCCACAGGGATGGTGACTCCACACTTACCAAGCTACCTCCTAGCCTTAGTCATACTCTGCTGGAAAGCAAATCTGAAGGAGTCCTATCTTCTCCCATTATTTTAGTGTTGCTTTTGCAAGGGGAGTTCAAACAAACTCACCCCCCAGACACTCCCCACCCCCAACATCTGCTGCCTTTCAGGAGCTTTATACTCATGGCCAGAGTGAGCATGTGGAAGGAAGGACAGGATGAGAATCCAGCAAGCTTGCCAAAACTAGGCATGGACCCAAAGACACACTTATTCTAACTGAAGGTAACCAGGAACAAATTTTGCACTTTTCTGCTTATCAGTCATCCCCTTTAGCCATGATCAAAGCCGTTTTCTGTATTTCCCTCTATGCCTGCTAGTACCCACTTAGCTGTGTTGGCACAAGGTCTTCCCTGTGCAAGCATTTATGCTAAAAGGGGAAGAATGCAGGCTCCTGTCAGCAGCAGGATTCACTGGACAAAAGGTCTAGAACAAGAACTGTTGCTGGAGAGGTTACTCCTGTGTAACTTCAGACCTGGTGTGGCAAGTATCAGGTCCCAAGTGAACTTTGCTTTCTTCTGCCTCATTTTTTAGCATTCCTCAAGTGGATTTGGCGATGTTTATGCTTCTTTTCAATACAGAGGGTAATTAATAGGCAGTTGTGAATGCCAGTGTATGTTCATTAAGAAGACGTTTCCAGGGTAGTTATGTTTTAGCTCTAGACTTTCAACTAGGCTTCCATTCTGGCAACAGATCTTCAGAACTAGACTAGAACAGACAGTCTCATGAGATGGCAAGTTAAACCAGGACTGCAACTCAAGTGTAGGTTTAGCTTTTCTGTGTCTCTGGTTGTAGTCTTTCTATGAAAGAGTTCTTTTTGTTTTCATGGGATATAGCAAAGGGAAATTAGTCAGTGTATTGTTATGCCCCAGAAAACACCTTTTATTGGTTAAAACTGTTCTGCTTGATTTTTTTATTAATTTTTTTTAATGGTTTCAAAAGGGTCAAACATGTTCAGAAACTAAGGATGTGGCTGTCATTGGATAGTGAAGCTTGAAATGCCTGTCTGTATTTGAAGTGGTATTATCTCTTCTCAGCGTTCTAGCTGGCATGGTGTAAACCCCTGAGACCTTGCCCATAGATTTACACGGATACCACCAACCCTTGGCACAGAGAACTTCCTGCAGATGGACAGGGGTATTTTAACTCCATTGTGATGTAGGTATCCATTGCTCATATTGAGTCTCTAGCTCTCCTTCTGTGTTGCAAGCAAATAAGAAAATGAATGCAGTGCTGTTAATATTCCCCCATCTGCTCTGTTTCCTTGCACACATTCCAGCTGCCCTGGGCTTTATACCAAGCTGTGCCATGGTATGTACTGGATCCAGCTAGTCCCAGAGAGGAAGGGTAAAGATAAACTGAGGCAGTGAGTTTAGCAATGCATCAGCCAGGTTATCTCAGACTTGTGCATGGTGCCAGCATTTCACTGAGCTGACTCTTTGATGCTTGGCATCTTTATCTTTAACCCTAGGAAGACCAGAGTGGTTGTTTTCACCCTTCCATGTGCTTTCAGCCCCAGCCTCTCAAAGGAGGGGGTGGGATAACAGTGCCCAAAGGGCAAGTGTGGGAGGAATGAGGGTGGGCAGCTGGAAGCCAGGGGGATGGGACACCGGCTGCCCTTGGTGCTTCAAGCTCTGTGATGGCCCCTGGACAGTGCAGGAAGACTGGGGTTAGAGGGAAGCTGTTGGGGGAAAAGATCAAACGGAAGGTAGAAGGGGATGAAAAAGATTCACGGCATGGTATTAGAGCAGGGGAGTGGAGCACTAAAATATTGGTGGCACGATCAGGTATCTGGCAGGGTTTGTTTGTAGCAAGGCCAAGCTTAGTATTCTGCTGCAGAAGTGATTCCTTGCTTTGCAGTGGAATTTCTGCCAAGTACCTTCCTCTTCTGGCTCCCAGGTCTGGGTGTCTTGCTCAAGTCATGGGGCTTCCAACCAGTTTCCTGGCTGATGCAGACTAAGGTGGTGCCAGTACTTCTAAAAACAGCCTGTGCTCCCTCCTCTTCCTCCTCCTCTTCACTTTGGTGAATTCCTGCCTCCTCCCTTTCAAGTAGTGCTTATTCAGCTTTCCTTGCTTTTCTTGCCCGCTCTGGAGCATTCTGAGCCCTGACCCGAGGAGTGGAGTAGGTAATGCAGGAGGGGCAGTTTTAGGAAATATTCAGCCTTCCCTGCTATACAAGACAGGTCTGACTGATTTGAGCTGCTTTCTACCTTCAGCACTCACTTGTTTGTCCCAGCCGTGCTTAAGTGAGCTTGCTCTGGGCTTTTTCTCCAATCTTTGGAGAATCTCGTGTTGTTGAGGATCTGCCCCAGTTCCTGTGCACTTCAACCAACGCTGGGCTGTGCTTTAAACTGTGAGGACGGGGGGGCAAAGCCTTCCCCAGGTACACAGCCCCCACTGGCAGGTGCTGGTATGGAGGGTGTTTAGGGAAAGGGCACCTTGGTTGGTGCTGCTCTCCTACAGCAGGGCCGTGGAAGCCTCGGCTCTGCCGTGAGCAGAGCTACTGCAGTAGAGCAGCGAAGGCTACGGGGCCTCCATGCTGGCAGGAGGAAGGGAGTTCACCTCTCCTGCACGCCCGACCAAGAGGTGGGTGGACATCCAGGAGCCAGCCGCAGGGCCAGGCTGCCCTGGGAGGGAAGGCGGTGCTGTGAGGCTGGCGTGAGCTCTCCCAGCAAGGGGGCTGCGTGTGGGTCGGGGGGGAGCCGATGGTGAGGAGCAGAGGCGGGAGCGCCTGCGGCAGGCGGCTCTACGCCCTGGCTTGGTGTCAGTCTTGATTAGATTTGGCTGGCGCTGGGGCAAAGGCCTCCACTGCGAGGGGTGGGGTCTGGCTGGAGGGGCAGAGCCAGGCCCTGCTTCTTTTATGTGCTGCTGAAAAGTGGCCTTTGTTGCGGGGTCCGCAGGCTTTGTCCTCTCCTGGGAGCAGTGCCCCTTTCTGCGGGCTTCAGCCTCCAAGAGCGGTGAGCAACCCCGGCTTTGTGTGCCGGATCTGAGCTCCGCCTTGCGCCTGTGCTCTGCTGTCACACCGAGCCCCTGGGGGTCCAGGGAAGAATTTTCCATGCTAGTATAGAGTCGTTAATTTAAAACTGCATTTGGCGAGAATCCAGCAAGGTGTTAAGCTATTTTCAATTGAGATTCCCTCCAACAGGTTCCTCCCATGTTTCTTCAACCCTTTTTGAAAGGGTTAGAAGAACAACTGGAGATGGAGCTCAAATAAAAAAAAAATCTGCCTTCTGCAGAAATGTCCCCCTCAGAGATCTACAGTCAGGAATTTCCCATAGTGACATCGCTCTTAAGGTTTTGTTTAGATATTACTAATTTTTGGCAACATAACATGTCAGGAGTAAGCAGCCCTCGGCTGACTTTATAGACCCCCATGCTCAGGGATGGGTAATTGTCCCACACCTACAAGCTGCATACCAAAATCTTCTGTGTCAGAGAGCTGCAAGATGTGCACCCCACAAACCAGAGAGCTCTGTGGGTTGGAAGGCAAAAGGTGGACATTCCAAAGAGTGATTTCCAGACCATGGAAATCCCAAGTTGCCTCTCTGCTGTGGGATAGAGCTGGACTGAACGTGAACTGCTTTGGGCTGTGTGCTGCTCAGAAATGCCACAGCTTATCTGGTTATGCTCCAGTGTAGATGCTGCTGTGTGAGTAGGTGCTTTGTTTTCAAAGCTATATGGAGCATAGGCCCCTTCAGACCACCTTCTGAACATAACCTGCACAGTGGCTAACCAAACACTGGGTCTCAGTGAATCCTTCCTGAAGCTGTCCAGGATGGCCATCCACACCTACCAGAGCAGCACCAGAGGAGCTACTGCAGCCTCTGGAGGGGAGCCAGTAGTGTGACATCTTCTTGCCTGTTGTACCTCTAACACATCAGTCTCTATGCTGTGCTCTTCAAAGGGTTTTGAGGCATCGTTTTAGCTTGGCCAGGGCCAGGTAGCAGACGGGCAATGAAACCATTTTCAGATGACAACTGGTTTTGTGATATTTATGTGTGTTTTAACTGCTTTGGTTAAAATAACTTTTAGAGTGCAGTAGCTGGGGTGCTGGCTAGTTGTCTTTAGGCAGTGGGTCTTTAATATGGCCGGTTCCTCCTGTGCTGCATTTGGGAATTTGGGAGTGATGGCTGACCTGAGGATTTCTTCTCTGCAGACCAATGTTCTTGTTGTCCTGGGCATGAATAAAGGTTTGGCAACGCAGGGGTTAAATAGCTTGAGAAGGGTGGAGGATTCTTCAGCCAAACCCAAACTGATTGCACCTGGTTTGCTCAACCTGCCTGTAAATGACACCATGGTCCTCCCACTCCAGCAAATGCCACAGGGGCTGCCAAGCCATACGTGCAGGCTGGGCTGTGAGTGCAGGTGTGGGGCCTGCAGCACTGAGCAGGGTAGGAGGCTCCTGGTCCCTCCGGGGGAGCAACCGTGCCAGTCACACGCACACAGGAGCCTTGTCAGCTGTAATTGCCACAAGCCACTGAAATGACAGAGAGCCACAGGAAAAAGTCCCCCTTCTTAAAACATGCAGCGTGCTGTGTTGGTACTGACAGGGTGTGGTAGGGTCTGTTCCTCTTGATCTGGGAAAGTCTGAATTTTAGTGCAGTGTGGTCTATGGAAGGACCTGCTCCTGTCTCTGCTCAGCTGTACCTCCTGGAACTGTGCTAGCTGAATCATCAAATCATAGAATTGTTTGGGTTGGAAAAGACCTCCAAGGTCTTCGAGTCCAACCATCAACCTAATACCACCATGGCCATTAAAAAATGTCCCAAAGTGCTATGTCCACGCATTCTTTTGAACACCTCTAGGGATGGTGGCTCCACCACCTCCCTGGGCAGCCTGTTCCAATGCCTGAGCACTCTTTCAGTAAAGGATTTTTCCCTAGTATCCAATCTGAACCTCCTCTGGTGCAACTTGAGGCCATTTCCTCTCATCACTTGATACTAGGGAGAAGAGACTGATCCCTACCTCACTCCAGCCTCCTTTTCTCCAAATGAAGCAACCCCAGTTCCCTCAGCTGCTTCTCCACAGCCCTGTTCTTCAGACCCTTCTCCAGCTTTGTTGCCCTTCTCTGGACCTGCTCCAGCTCCTTGATGTCCTTCTTGGAGTGAGTGGCCCAAAAATGGACACAGTATTCAAGGTGAGGCCTCACCAGTGCTCAGTACACAGTCACAAGCACTTTGCTGGTCCTGCTAGCCACACCATTGCTGATCCAACCCAGGATGCCTTTGGCCTTCTTGGCCATCTGAGCACATTTCTGGCTCATGTTCAGATGGCTGTCAAGCAGTACTCCCAGGTCCCTTTCTGACAAGCAGCTTTCGAAGCTGCTCTGCCCCAAGCCTGTAGCCTTGCATGGGGTTGTTGTGACCCAAGTGCAGGACCCAGCACTTGGCCTTTGTAAGCCTCATACAGCTGACCTCAGCCCATCATTCCAGCCTGTCCAGATCCCTCTGTAGAGCCTTCCTACCTGTAGAGGAATGGGAAGTGAGGAGGTTGCTTATGGATGTGAGTGTTGCTTTGCTGTCCTTGGGGATGCAATAAAGGATTTGGGGCTATAGGCTCATGACATGGAATTTGGTTTTTGTGAATTTAAAGGAATTTAGAGTTGTAGGAAATTGCTAAGGAGGCTAGGAATTCCTTGTAGGACCTAGTCTGGAAGTCTGTTCTGGAAAACTGTGCTTCTTTTAGTGTGGGTGCATCATGCAGCTCTTGAAAGCGATAGCTCTCATGCAGTAGAGAGGATGAAATCAGTCACATTCATTCTCTTCTCCTTCACCCTGAGTCCATGGAGTCCAGGCAGAGCCAGTCCTTCCTTTTCCAGTCCCTGCACACAAAGATGACTGTCACAGAGTCATCCTGCTCTGCAGCAGTCCATGCTTTTTTACATCAATCAAAATACTGTTTGTTTCTTGTCTCTCTGTCTACCATTAAGCCCTAACATAAATCTGTGGGTGTAAACAATGCCATTCTGCTGATTTCAGTGAAGTTCTACCCAGCTCCAGTGCAGGGTGTTTGGCCCAGAGCTCCCAAAGGCTGACCTGCATGTGGGTTTGCTTTGGCGTTGTACAAAGGCTCCGAGGTAAGGGCAGGGTAGATTCCATGTTGTGGCACAGCTGGCGTGTGCAGCCACAAATAATTGATTGGCTCTTTAAGAAGTCTTGCAAACTTTTTTTCCTTTTTTTTTTTTTTTTTTTTTTTTTGGGGGGTCTGTCTTGTCTTAAGCTCCTTTTAATTAACTTCAGTCATGTCCCAACACATCATCTTGGCTGAATCACAGACCTCCCTGTGCCAGTTTTTCACATTCCTGAAATACACAGGCCGCCAGTGTTGCAAATGCAGCTCAGAGGCAGTGGCTCAGAGGAAGTCAGGCAGCTCTCCTGGAACTCAGAAGCATTCAGGAACTGTTGAGACACGGAGAGGCTAAGCAGAGCAGTCTCTGCTTCAGATCTCCATGCTCCCCAGTTCCAAAGAGCGCTGCTGTCTTGCACTTTACCCACTGACTCCAGGAGCAGCAATGGGAGCAGGCACCTGTGTACAAGCATCTTTGTTCCTTTAGAAAGCACCTTTCTTCGGGTTGCAGTGCTTGGGGCATGCAGCCTTTCTTCGGGTTGCAGTGCTTGGGGCATGCAGCCTTTCTTCGGGTTGCAGTGCTTGGGGCATGCAGCCTTTCTTCGGGTTGCAGTGCTTGGGGCATGCAGCCTTTCTTCGGGTTGCAGTGCTTGGGGCATGCAGCCTTTCTTCGGGTTGCAGTGCTTGGGGCATGCAGCCTTTCTTCATGTTGCAGTGCTTGGGGCATGCAGCCTTTCTTCGGGTTGCAGTGCTTGGGGCATGCAGCCTTTCTTCGGGTTGCAGTGCTTGGGGCATGCAGCCTTTTTTCCCCCATTCAAGAGCTTTTTTCTTTGTCACACTTCTTATTGCAAAGGGTCAGCTTTCAAGATCCTAGGGCATGTTAACAAGATACTCAGGCATCCTTAGTCACCAAACAAAGTCTGTGCAGCAGCAGGACAAACTTTTTGTGTCTCTTCACTAGAAAGCTTCAAGCCTGGTCTAAGGACTATCTCCTTCTTTAGAGGAACTTGGGGTTCAGGAGTGTCACTGGTGCACTATAACCTGGCTGTGCTCTCAGTGCTGGTGGAAATAATGCCAATGTTTCCAGTGTCTCAAAGCTGGATCACCACTTGTCCCTTGGTCTACGTGTTTTGAGCTGGTAATGTTTGCATTTGGTAACTCAGAATCACTTTTAGCACTGCGTTTAAGTTTGATTTACTGAAGAGAAGGGAGGTCTTGTTGTAATCTCTTGGTACTTGTTTAGAGAATGCATCTTTGTTGATGGAGTTGTCCAGCTAGGGGAAAAAATGTGTTGGTATTCAGTGGTTAACAGCTGAAGGTCAGTACATCTAGGTGAGAAAGAGAGCGCAGCATTACGGTAGTGAGGACCTTCATCAATCTGAATACTGTACCCCTGTATTCTTCATTTCTAACCATTTAAAAAATCAAGTTTGGAAGTACTCTCCCAAACAAAGAAGCTTTTTTTTTTTTTTTTTTTTTTTTTTTTTAAAGAAGGAGGAGGATACTTCTGTGCTCCACAGTGAAAAATAAAGGATTTCAATTTACCTTCTGCCTTTAGTGAAGCAGCAAAGGGCATCATGATGACAGCTTCAGGTGGTGTGCCCCCAGACTGTAGGCGAGGAGCCGTAAGTTCTTTTTCAACAGTTCTCATGTTTCCATAGCAGCTCCAAGAATGGCTGTTCAGAGATTGTTGCTGTGACACAGACAGTGGTGGCATGATGGATTGTTCTGGTAGTGAATTTTGAAGAGGTGTGACGAAAACCCATGTGATAGCTGAGAAAAAGCAAGGAGGAAGAAGTGCCTCAGCCTTTTGGGAAAAGGATAGGAAAACCAGGAAAGGTGCTTACAAACAAGCACCAGGTTGGAGCAGTGCCTGGATTGCTGGGGGCTGTACTGAAGCTTTGAAGTCACAGACACATTGCAAATGGGTAAGAAACAGAAGCAGCACTTGATAAAGAGCTGGAGAGTAGAACAAAGCTACCACTGATGAAGAATGCCTCATACTTTGTGTGGAAGTCAAACTGATTCTCTCTGCAGCAGGTGTATGATACTTGGGCGTGTGTACAGACTTTGACCTAGCTGCACCAGCCACTGCTGTGATGTAGAACTTGCTGATCTTGGGGATAAAACTTGTTAGAAGTCAAACAGCAAAATATACAAAGAGTGGAAAAGGGCCAGAACTTCATGAGCTGTTAGGGGGTATGCTGATCTGTGCTGCCTGTTCAGGAATTAGGTGTCTGCTGAGACACAAAGGGTTTGGGTCTTTCCTGTCCCAGCTTTAAGGAAATACCAGGTGTGGTGCAGTGGGTGAGTAAAGGAATGGATTTGCTCACATACTTGAGTTGTAACTGCTTGGTTGTTATCGCTGCTTTCCAGCATCCCAGGGTGAACACTGCCATGCATCTGGATGGTACCAGAACTGAGGCAATGCTCACTGCAAGAGCACAGAAAACTGCAACTTGGAGTAGGTTGGACCTCAAAAGAGGTGCCTTTTAGAAGGCTGACATGCCAAAAGTGCTTGGCTGTAGGAACAATGATTTTTTAAAAATGGGGATGTTATGATGTATTTTTCCTGAAATTCTTCCTCTTGTGAATAGTAAACTCTGGTTTCTAAAGCACTTACTGGGCACCTGTCCCGGGAGAAGTGCTTGAGCAGCAAAATTAAAGAGTGCTGTCAGAGTGAGAGGGCTAGACTTGGCCTTGAGCCACTGGCAGCCTGTTTAACTCCGAGTGAGGTGCAGGAAGGGAAAAAAACAACTGACTCACTGGTTGTTAGAAATGATGAAAACAACTATCAGGACCTGTTCAGAAAGAGCCATTGGTAGGTAGCATGCCTGTTCTCTGAGCAGTGGCAAGGCTTCAGAAGATTCCTGAGGAGTATGCTTAAACAGAACAGATGGTGATGTAATATTCTCAGCTATGAATTTCTTTCAACAGATCAGTTTTGCCTAGGTAAACTATGAGTCTTCAGCTGCCAATAGTTAAGACTGTCTTAAGGATCTGGTGTCACACAAATATTTACAAGCAAAAATATGTGCATGTTTGTAGCAGCTTTTATGCTGCCCATCACTGCTTTTTTTGCAACTGGAGGAGTCAATACAGCTCTCTTTCACACCAGGTGAAGATTGCACACCTCTCACTGATACAGGAAGAGAAAAAGATTCTTGGAAAAAACTTAGGGATTGCATAGTTTGAAAAGTAACCAGTGGCAGGGGAAAAAAAAGAAAACAGCTCAGAGAGCAGCTCCCAAGCTGTGGTCTGCTGACTAGCCACTAGCTGTCTTTGGAGAGCTGACAGGGCAGCTGCAGGCTTGCTGACCTCTTCCAGCCAGCCTCTTCCGTAACATCATTGTTAGCTTTGCTTCCCTATGCTCCCCGTGGCTGCAGCTCCCACGGGGATCCCTTGGCGCTGTCTACATGGTGTGACTCGGGACAGAAAAGGCTGGGGAGCTCTGCTTTCCAGTGCTCTTCTGTCTGCTTTCACCTCGGAAGGGTGGTTCTCAGATGTTCTGCATGGTTGTGTACCAGGAGCTTTCAGCCGACGGTTCCAGTCCCAACTGACTTCAAAAGAGGAAGATCCTCCCATCAGTGTTTTGCATGACAACGAGTTAGGCAAGCAGCACTTTGGGATGCAGCCGATGGAGGGCTGCTTACTGCCAGTGCCAAGCGGGAGACTTAGTGGAGACTATCAAGTGATGTCTGTTGTATTAAATGCTTTGTTGGATTTCCTGCTTGGAAAGTGATGCATGTGCCAGACAGAGTTTTCTGTTTTGGCACTAAAGCAATCTTGGCACCCAGTGCAAACTGTTTACTTTAAAAGCTTAGTTTTAAATATAGTGTTAGAACATCCTTGGAAATGTCTGCAAATCAAGACTAACAGACAGGAGACTAGAGCATCGTTTTCTTAATTCCTGTGTCCTTTTGGAATACCTTCATCTCCTTTGCTTTGTGTGAGCCACTTCTGGTTTGTGTCTGATTTAGTAACATGTTGCCTCTTGCTGAACTGGACAGTAGCTGAAAGATAGGTAGGAGATGAGAGCACAGAATGCACAACAACGTTTAAAATCCTATCAGTAGCATTTAACCCTTTCTTGTGATATACCACTAGTGGGAGGAGAACAGTGTATGCTTGCAGCCCAGAAGGCAAAGCATATCCTGGGCTGCATCAAAAACAGCACAGGCAGCAGATGGAGAGAGGTGATTCTGCCGTTCTGCTCTGGTGAGACCCCATTTGGACTACTATGTCTGGCTCTGGAGCTCTCACCACTGGAAGGACATGGACCTGAGGGAACAGGTCCACAGGAGAGCCATGAAATGATGAGGTGGCTGGAGCACCTCTCTGCTACAAGGACAGGCTGAGGGAGCTGGGGTTGCTCGGCCTGGAGAAGAGAAGGCTCCAGGCAGACCTAATAGCAGCCTTCCAGTACCTGAAGGCTGCACAGGGGCTGTTTGCAAAGGCCTGCAGTGAGAGGACAAGGGGCAGTGGTTTGAAATTACAGAAGAGCAGATTTAGATTGGATGTTAGGAACAAGTTCTGCACCATGAGGGTGGTGGAACACTGGTACAGGTTGCCCAGGGAGGGAGTTGAGGCCCCATCCCTGGAGACATTCAAGGTGAGGTTCTGAACAACCTAATCTAGTGGAGGTGTCCCTGCTGACTGCAAGGGGAATTGGACTGGTGGATGACCTTTGGAGGCCCCTTCCAACCCAAACCATTCCATGATTCTATATTCCACCTTGCTGAGCAGCCAGCAGTCAATAGTCTGTGTTAGGAGCCTGAAGGGCAGTTCTCCAGGCTGCTGCAAAGCCAGTGGCCATGCTGACACACAGTGCCATCGATTTCTGCCTAGCAGAAGACTTCTTCAGAGTGCCAAATGTGATGCCAGAATACAAAACACTTCATTCATCAGAGCCCTAAGTAAGAAAGTCTGTGTTTGGGGGTTTAGAAGTAACTTTTGTACATTTATGACTTTTTCCACATTAAACATCGTTTAGGGTTTGGAAATCGTTCAGGCAAGAGGCATGTGGTTTCTGCTCCCGAATATCAGCAGCAGTTTTGCTTAGTTCAGTCTCTATGTTATGTTGACATTTTTTTGGCTTTTCATTTATCTCTTGGGTGGACCTCTCTTGGAGTGAGCTACCTCCAGGAGAACCCATAACCTTCTTTCTAAATGAAGACAAAGTGAGCTTCTTGAGGTAAAGAAGATGGCATTGGCATAGGGACTTTGGGTTTGGAGCCAGGCTGCCTCAGAGTACCTGGTGAAGGAACTGGTGGGATGTGCTCTGATCAGAGCAACTGCTGCAACAAATTGAGAGACAGGAATTTCACACCTGGACTTTGAGCCCTGAGTTGATAGATTTTTCCATAAGCAGTGGGAGAAGTTGTGGTGTAGCTGTTGAATTGTTAGTTTATTCTACTCCTGCTGAATAAATGGTGAAGGGCTGATGCAAGATCCTGGTTTATGACCTAGGAAATCCATGTTACAAATTTCATTGAGATTTCAAAGGCCTTCTTTTTCAGGCCTTGCTATGCATAAGTGCCACATTGCAAGTGAGAGTGGATGGAATTACCTAAATATGTTTTGAGTGTATCAAAGCAGAGAAGACTGCATGGGTCGGATATGCTTTTGTGCCTGCAGCATTTTGGATCCTGGTGCTAAGTCTTTAGCTGAGCAGGCAGGACAGGATTTAGAAGCAAGTGCCAGGTTTTGCCTTTCTTAGTGCTCTGTCTGAGAAGAGCAACGTTTCTTGCCCCTCTCTGAACACTCTGCAAATAAATGATGAATAAATGCTGGGTGGTGTCTGGGTGCAGTTGCAGGTACTGCAGTGCACAAACTTTGAGAGGTGCTAAAAACTCTCAGTCAGTACCTTTGTGATTCTGGGGTTTTGAAGAACGTAAAAATTGCCCTGCTGGGGCCTCAGTAGTGGGCTGGGTTTGTCCAGCCAAGGGTTTTGTGTCTCTGGCAGTGGTAGCAACTATTTTGTGGCAGCTTTCAAGCCTGGTCACCATCAGAGCTATGTTCACCTTAGGCTCCCCAGATGCTGGTTCATGTGTCCTGAGGAGTGCTCATTGTCCTGTCCTTAGAGTCTCTGCTCTGGAGCTCTATGCTCCACCTGCCCCCACAGATGAGACCCCTGGACAGGTGCCTCTGTCTGTCTTTTCTCTGGTGCAGTGATCTTTGAGGCTGAAATTTGCACAAGTTCCCTCCAGCAATAGCCTCTGTAAAACTGTTTGGAGCACAGCAAATGATGCCTGGCACCTCTGGAATTTGGGATAGAAACCTGCTTGGAAAGGAAGGGTGTTGCAGCTGGGTTTGTATTTGCTTCCTCTCTAATATTTGAGTGTATCCTTCCATTACCTGGCCATGTTTACCCATCTGTCAGTGATGGCTGAACAGCAGTCCTAAATTTCAAGGAGAAGAAACAAATTTGTTTTGCTTTCCTCACTTGCCTAAACTTTTTGTGTGTGCCTACTTGGTATTTCTGCAAATCTGGTTTGTATCTGTCTAAAGTGGATTTCTCCTTCCTGGTGCCCTGGGCTTGGGGCTTGAAATGTTTATCTCTGGCCTCCCACAGCAGCACAACCTGGAAGAGCAGGGTTTCATTCTTATCCTCCCTGGGTCAGCACCACAAGCCTACGCTTGGTGGTGCAAGCTCTCCTAGCTCAGTCTGCAGCTTGATTTGTGATGGTTTCCCAATGATGGGAAGAGATGATGAAAGCAAAGAAAGATGCACAGATGGGGAAAGATATCTCAGGGCTGCCAGGGCAGCTGTTCGAGATCTCCAAATCAGATGGAGACAGAACTCCACCACCCTCAGCTTCCCCACCCTCAAACAAGACATCTCCCATGTGTAAAAAACAAACAAAAAAAACCCAACAAACCACCCCAGCCCCACCCCAGCTGTGCCATTTTAGCTGATGGCCTAGTTAATAAATGGCAAATTCCAAGGGTAATCCTGTCAAAACCTTCCTGCCATCCCCATTGATAATGTTAACCACAAAGTGCTGCCCTGCTCATCTGATTAATACCAGAAGAATTCTACTTGATTAGATCATTGCTGAGGGGAAATGTAGGAAAGACAAATGTTCCATGGAAAAATCAGGCTTTGGACAAGAGGAAAGACCACAAGTGTCCTTGGTTTGTAAATTGGAGAGGGAAAAGTTCATGATTGTCTTCTGCTCTCCAACAATCCTTGCCAAGGTATGTATGTCCCAGCCTTCCTTTTTTTGCCTGTAGCTCATTCATATCATGTAGATATGAGCAGCTGTTAGCCAAGCAAGTGCATACAGCTTTAAAGGGCTGGAGACTTTGAATGTAAAGTCCCAAGGGCAGAGACCCATCTAATTGTTTCCTTGAAGAGTCTGGCAGAGTCAAATTAGTGCAATTTGGAATCTTGGCACACCACTGAGAGCAGAGGGAGGAGCAGAGTTTCCTTCCCTGTCTCCACCCAACCATACTCCTTCCCTGAAAGGGCCAGGATATTAGCTTGGAGGCAGTATTGAGGAGGGATACTGGCCTGCTGCTCTCCTATCTTTTCCTACCCTTTACAGAGATGTGGTTCTTGGTTATCTTATGTTGACATAAGTGACAGCTATTCATGCTCCTCAGGCTGTCTGCAGATTCAGGTGGGCATCACAAGACTCCTTACACAGGGGCTTTCAAGTGTTTAGCACCATGCAGGCTTCTAGACATGATGGGGGGATCGTTTTTTAATGAATGTGATTTGATGATTGTGATAGAGAAGATGAGTAGAGTAGTTCTTCATCCTTGTCTTCTGATGCTGGCTGGCTTTGATGCCTATAGTACCTGCACCCTTGTTTCTTCACTCTGAAATGCCAGTTTTGGTCATGTAGATATGATCAGATCAAGAGCAAACACTTGGGCACATCTGGGTGGTTGGTGGCTCTGTGTGTGTCACCCTTGCAGCAACCTAAAACAGGAATCTCTTTATTGACCAGTGCCAGTATGAACAGGAAGAAGATGTGGAGGAGAGAAAAAAGCAGGGGTTTGGAGCTGGATATGATTTGCTGCTCTAGGAGGAGGACAAAGCTAGGCTCTTCTTAGTGAAGTGTTTGAACATAGAAACAGGTTGCCCAGAGAGGCCAACTGGGCAATCTACTATAGCTGGCTCTGCCTTGAGCAGAGGGGCTTGGACTAGGTGCAGTCCAGAGGTACCTCCAACCTCAGGGATGCTGTGATTCTGTAACTACACTTGCAAAGTACCTGTTAGAGTGCAGTTGTGATAAGCTGTCTTGGAAGGTGAAACTAGCTTCAGAAGTTCTCACAGGTCCCTGGAAATGTATCAGTTCAAACCAGTTGTTAATCTATTTTTTTTTTTTTTTAAGTTGCCTTTATTTTTTTTTCCCCTAGGCTGTGCTGGAATGCAGCCTGCAGCCTAATTGCTAACCCCAGCTGGGGAAAAGGGTGTACTGTACTGCAGCAAAGCTGAGCCAGCCCAATGATTTGAGACACTGCAGTCCTGCCCCCAAAGTGTGGAGCTGTGTCACTCTCTGCTGAGATAGCAAGCTTGGCATTTGCATTAAGGTGTCCATGAAGGGGATTCAGGAGATCCAGAAGAGGAAAGCTGGGAGAGTCTGAGGCTTAATGAGCCTGAGGCTCATTAAGAAGAATGAAGGAAAAATGTGGTAATGCCACTAAGTGCTAAAGAGCTGGAGGGCCAATGCAAGACAGGGAGAAGAGGTATCATTTGTTGTCCTTATCCAGGGCACACAGGACAAAAGTGCCAAGGTTTTTAAACCACAGCAGGACATTAGAAAGCAATCTTTAGAGCAGTAAAGCTAGTGAAGCCCTGGAATAAAGTGCAAAGGTGTCTGTGGGCTCTGTGAAAGAAATATTTAAAACACAGCATAAAAATTCCAGTTGAGGGTGGCAGACTGAGCTGACCTGCCTTGCAGCAAGCAGATGGATGGTCCAGAAGGTCTCTTTCTGTCCTTAGTTTCTGTGAGTCCCAGGCCAGTGCCAGTTAATATGCATCTGAGACCTTGCCTGTAGGAAGAGGCTCCTCTTGCTTTCCCTCAGATTCTGATTCACAGGGGGAAGCAACAGAGATCCATTTTACTCTGTGGCTTTCCTGCCTTTGGACCTTCTCAGCATGTGAGATGCACCATCTCATATGGCTTTTCACATCTGATGATGTCAGTAAGGTCAGAGTTAGTCCTGGGTCCAGCTTTTGCAGGGCTCAGTAGCAGAACTGGCCTTTCTCTTGTGCTGAGCACTGGTTGTTCTCCTGCCCAGTCACTGGCCTCCCTGCAAGACGTGGGCACTGAGCAGTTCCAAGCCTGACAATCACAACTTGCTGCTAGTCTCAGCCTCTGGAAAAATGTCATGGCACACTGTGGTGGCTCTCAGGTCTTAGGAGAGGGAGCGTGGTGGAAAGGCAGATTATTCCTGAAGTGAGAGAGGCAGCTACTGCTTGTGGCAGGAGGGGAAATAAGTTGATAAAAATTATAAAAGACCACAAATGCAGAAAAATTTGGCCATCAATTCCTGCACAAGAAACATCTCTGATGCACTGAAGGACTTCCAGTCCTCATCTGATGCATCCACAGGGAATTCCCCACAAAACAGGTCTTATTCCCCCATGTCTGTGCCCTCCCACACCCTGTCCCAGAGCACAGGTAACATTTTTAAGCATAATGTGAGTAAGCACAAGGGACTGGATCCCACTGGTGCAGCTGGCAGTTGGGCAGACAGAGTTGCTTGCTTTGAAATGTCTTTTCCAGAACCTTCCTGGCTTCAAAATCGACACTGGGAATTCACTGGCAGCTGAACAGGGATTTTCAGGCTTTCATTGTGTTCTAAGTGGGGAAACCAAAATCCCTGAGGAAGAGAAACATCCAAATCTCTCTCCAGGTCACAGCACCTTTTCAGACTGTCTCCCATTTGTCCCTTCAGTGGAGGGCACTGGCCTCAGCTCTCTTCTGCTGTTCACAGCTTTTGTGCTTTAGATGGGGCTTCTTAAGTGTGGGCTAGCATCATGCTGCCCTAAAAAGTCAACCCCTGCAACATGCTGAGAGAGCAGACTCTCCAGTCCTGGCATTTCTTTCTATTCCAGCCCACAACCATTCCCTTTCTGGGAAACCTAACCGCTTTGTCTCCTTTATTCCCTCCCTCTCAGCTCCCTGGACACGTCTGCTGCCATGAGATGTCTCAGCCAAGGATTTTGAGCCAAGATATGAGGGAAATGGTTTAACCAGATGTGTGCCCATGCCTGTGACACTGAACTCTGAGATGCTGCTCTTTCAGCAGCTTGCCATCTCCTCTGCCTCCAAGCAGTGAGGTGAGTAATGGGTGGGACAGCACCAGATCCAGAAAAACACCTCCTGTTCAAGGGGAAAGAGAGGAGGGTATCATTCGACTGTAAAAATTTGCTCCAGGCTGAAAACTTGGCAAACAAAAGCTTAGCTCAAGAGTGATTTAAAAGGAAACAACAAAAAGCATAAAATAAATCAGGGCAGTCATTCTGGGTGGAGATGGGGGTCCAGAACTTAAAGATCATTCTTCAGTGGGGGAGGAGAAGGAACAGCTCAAGACAGAGCTGCATTTGGCTCTTAGCCCTACTATAACTAAGCCTTTCAAAGCCAGGAGAATAAACTGGATACAGGTCCAGTCCCTGGGCCTCTCCCTTCACCCCGTGCTCAGAGGAAAGCCAAGGCTCTGTGTGCTCTTGTGGAGGCAGCTATGGTGCCATTAGCTGAATTCCTCCTATTGCCCCTTTCTAAATATGGATTTCCCTGTACCTTAAGCAGTAAAAGCAGTCACTGAGTCTCAGCTCGCCTGAGAGCTGAAGAGGGACATCTGTTACTTTCAGCATGATGGATTCCTCAGGCCCTCTCTCACTCTGTGCCACAGCACACCTGCTGCTCAGGATCTGTGCCCTGCTTCTGCCTGCAGCACTGCACAGTGACACTCGAGTTGCAGGAGAGGAGGGCTGCTGCTCGCAGCCTGTACGTGGGCTGACTCCTCCACAGTCCCAGGCTCACACAGCTGACGATGAGGAAGGAGAGCTGGCTGGCTACAGAGCAGGCTTTACCTAAGGTGCACTGCACACATGGTTGGCAGCAGAGCTGGCACAGGCCTTGAGAAACAAAGTCAAGGCCCAGGCAGTTGCCATGTCTTTTGTCATCTCCATACCCCTGGGCCCCTTCAGCCTGTGTGCCCATCTGTAATTGCATTGCACACCCCCTTTGTAGTGGTGTCCCTGTGTGATTTTCCTGATGGCCTGGAGCCTCCACACATCAACTCTGAGAGGAAAGTATAATGCTGGTGTTTTAGGCAACCCCCTCAGCCTACTGAGTTACCTATTCAATAGCACAGATGGAAGAAAAATTCACAATGAGAGTGGGTTAAGCACTGGAACTGGCAGCCCAACAACTGTAAGAAAGTCTCCATCTTTGGAGATTTTCAGAGCCCAGTTGGATAAGGCCTAGAGCAACCTGACCTAGCTTTGCTGGTTCTCCTTATTGCCATGCACACTTCTAAAACAGCCAGCCCCTTGGCTGCCTGACGGAGTGCTTTGGCTGCAGAAGGTGCCAAGGTACAAAAGGCTAAAGGAATGATAAAAGGATCATTGTAGATGTAAAGGACCTTTTCTGAAATTTTCCCTTCCAACTGCATGGTTAATACATCCAGTTCCATCCATGTAAGTGACACATGAGCAGTCATGGTTCACATGGGATGTTACCTAATTCTGCTCAGAACAGGCCTGCTTTGAAGGGCAGCACAGCTTAAACCCCTCTGGCTTGTATAAGTTTGCTCACACCTATTTTTCTATGTGTTCACAGATCCTCACGTCAGGCATTTCAAGACTGTTTGAAGAACTTAGTGCTCTCCAGCAGCAGTGTCCAGCTTCGCTTCGTGTAAAAGAAATGTGCTTGATTTCTGTTCTTCCTGCAGGCTCAATACAGCAGGTAAAAAACAGCCAACAGAGCAACTTTTAGGACTAGGTTTATTTAAGTAGGCTTGGAAAAGCTTTGCTTTGTGCTTCTGGGACTGTTGTTCATTGTAATGTTAAGAGATTTCTTACCTAGACTGGCATACTGCATCATTCAGATCAGGTTGTCGAAGCATCACCCCTCTGAGTATCTCAGTACAGCCAACTCTCCTGAGGAAGGCTTTTCAAGAGACCTTGTTAAAGGTGAAGAAGCCTGTAGTCTGCTTTTATGTTCCAGTGCTGACACTTTAGTGTATTGTCATTTCCAGGGAAAGCTGAAGCCACTGAGCATGGAATTCAGCCCATCTTCTAGCTCTCCAAGTGCAGAAAAAAACATTCACAGACTGATCTTCTACAGCTCCTCTCAAGCATGGAATTTCCAGGTATTTTCAGGGCACAAGCAATCTCAGGAAAGCTGCTTTTCCAAAGTTATGTTGTCTCTTGTTTTGTTTTGTTTTGATGACAAAGTCTAATCTTTTCCCTGAGCTGCTTTAACCATGCATTGTGCAAAAGACAATGAAACTGTAAAAGTGACTTCACAAAATGCAGGTGAAGGTAAAGGCAGGGTACTGGCATTGGAGATAAGGTTCAATCAGAGCCCAGCAGAGAGCATGTGGCAGTGGAAGAAGTTGAACAAGTTCATTTTATGTGCCACTGTGTCATGCTTGCCTTTGTTGCTCAAGAATGTTGCTTCACTGGTTTCTTGGGTGTGAAAGGGCATGCTGCAGGGAGGATGTGCCCCACAGACCATGCACAAGGCACCACTGGGCTACCTGATGCTGACAGAAAGGGTGATCCACCTGAAAATTGTTGTTTTACTTGTCTTGCAGTTTTGCTATGGACCGGGAACTGGTCTGGACATTGTGGTCAAAGGTCTTCTGTAGTGTGATAGTTTGTACACTGGTATTGTACAGGGCAAAAGCGTCACCAGAGCAGGCAGGCACTCCAAAAAAATCAAGGGAAGTTAATAATGCCTCTGTCAAAAGTGTTCACAGTGATCAGGAGGTTTAGAAGATACTCAGCTTGTAAAGAATTCAGGAGATTAAGGTAAATGCTCTCTAAAATAATGGAGATCCCTCACCTTTGCTGTCTTCAAAAGAAAGAGGCAGGACAAAACACTCTTAGATGTGTGTACACACATAAAGGAGCCTGTCAGATTTTGCTGGGAAGAGCAGTGTGCACTGTGAGTGGGTGATAAGCCCTGGCATTCATGCACCTCACCACTGCCACCAATGGCCTGAAGCCAGGCTGGGTCAGAATTTACACCAAGGGCTGACAGCTCTTCCTCCTGCTGGTGTTTGTATACATCCTAAGCTGCTCTTGCACAACCTGGTGTGAGCAGCACACTGCTCAGAAGGCCAGAGACTGGAAGAACAGGCTACATCTGTCTGTCTGGTAGAGCCACAGTACACTGCTAGAGAGAAACATCTGAGCCTGCTTCCTTTCCTTCCCCTCCTCCAGTTCCCACCTGCACACCCCACCCTCAGACAAAGACTTGCACTGAAAGCAAAGTGGCAGCCACAGTGGAAGATTCCCTAGTTGCTGCCCATATGTCAACTGCTGCTGCTGCAGGCTGTGGCTTGTGTGATGACAGCAATGATTCAATTAAGTGATTCTTGAATCCTTCCTCTTATGGCACAAAGTCCTGTGTGTGGACACTCTTAAACCAGTTAGAGTGGCCAGGAACTAATCAAGTGTAACTTTGTAGAAGAAAAGGAAGCACAACTCTGCTTCCCTTCTCTTTTTCTGTCTTGTTGCCTCTCCCCTGATGCACAGCCAGGCAGTTTGATGATGGTGCCCAGCTGGTTGTTAGTTCTGCCCCATGGGAAAAAAAAAAAAAAGTCATCAGCCTTCTCCACTGTTTGTTCTGTCCTTGGTGATCTCAGCCTGCTCCAGAACACATCTTTGTGAGCTCCAAGGCTGTTCATTGTGACTGCCCCTTCTGCCCACTGCAGCCTAGAAGGCAGGTCAGGGGTCTTTGCTGTGAAGGACCACACTTCACACATGAAGGACTCAGCAAAGCCATGGCGTGGCTGCTGTAACAGCTGTAGCTCAGGCCTTCTTGCTCACATATTATTTTTAGTTCATATAGATGGTGTTAACATTAATGCCTTAACCCTTGAGGAAGCCAGCTAATTTCCAGGGTGATATGACCAGGAGCTGGCTCATTTCCAGGGCTTTGGGGAGGGAGCCAAGAAGTGCAATGCCAGGGTGTTTCTGGCTGCTGGTGTTCCCTAGTGGAGCACGTCCAGGTCTGCACTGTATCCTGGGCTTCCACCCACTGTCTGCCACCCCCCCCACCCTCTGCTTGCACCATGAGCTGCCTGTGATGGCAGGGTTACAAGTTACCAAGCTGCAGCTGTCAACTGAAACACCTAGAAAGGGACAAACTGGCAGCTTATTAAACCAGCCATACAGGGCTGGTGGCTTACAAAGAGACAGCCCCTTGATCTAGGAGCTTTGCATGAGTAGGATGAAGCAAAACCATGGCACCATCAGCCATGCACTCGCTGTTGTTACTGAAACCAGGAAAAAACTGTGGCAAGGGGGCAGGAGAGGAAGAGGGAGGGGGGCTTGCAAACCCCACTGCCCAGTGACAGCAAACCCTCCCTGCCTTTGTGCTTGCGTCAGTAGCCTGCCTGTGTGCTGACCCCAGGCTCACCTGAGCCTTGGCAAAGCTCCCTTTGTTCTGTGTTGGCGTTGAGAATCCAGAGTTATCCCACAGCCACTTTGTGACCTGTTCCACCCAGACAGCCTGCCCATGATTGCTTCATAAAGCAAGACCCAGGAATCAAAACCAGAGCATGTTTCCTGAGCAGAGATGGAAAACAGCTGTGCTGGAAAAAAGGAGGGGTTTGCTGGCTGAGCAGTGGAAAATACAGATCAAGGCCTGGTTGTGCAATCTTCCCTGGCTGGCTCTTGGCTGCTCTTGTGGCAAGGGGACTGGCTGGAGTTGGCAGGGTGCTGCTGTCAGGCGGTGGGGGGAGCAAGAGCTGCTGGTGACAAGGCTAGAAACCCAGAGCTTAGTTCTGCACAGATGCCTGGGAGGCTGGTTAAGTGACATCTGGTGATGCTGCCCTCTCCACCCTCCTGTGATCAGATCTGTCCAGTCAGCCCCAGACAGTGTTTCAGTGGCCAGGTCCCTTGCTGTAAAGGGACAGGAATAGATAGGGCTGCAGGACAGCAGCATCTGCCCAGGTGTGCAGTTCAGTTCCTGCCTACTGCTCATAAAGCTCTCACTGTGCAACCACAGCCAGGGGATGTGGTTATGTTGTCTGGCTGCGTTCCTGCATCTGGGTCTCAGTGTCCGTGTTGGGGAGCAGGTGGTCACCAAAGAGACAGTCAGCACTCATGCTGTGCGGGGGAGGCTGACCAAAACATCTCAGAGCTGGCATCTGCTCTGCCACTGCTACCCTCTGGAATCAAGAGAAGGCTAGGTCATGTTTTCACTAGCCTTAAGTGCTGCTTGCTTCAAGGTAGGCTTCTGGAAGAGTTCTTACAACAAATTCAAAATGTCTAACTTAAACTAAATGAACCAGCTGAGTCTGAAACCAGAGGCAAGGGCTGTGGGGTTCTGTCTGGCTTTTAAAAATCTGATTATTGTGTTCAAGATGGAGACAATGGACAAGAACAGAGAGGGAGAATTATGCCTTTGCTTCAGATTATCCCAAAAATTACCCTCTCCTGCTGAGAGAGCCCCACAACAACTCTCCTCTCCTAGTGCTGTCTGTAACTAAGGGGCAAAATAGTGAGAAGGTAGAAAGCAAAGGGAAAAGGCAGGACCATTAATCACCTCCTTGGCTGATACATACCAGCTCTGCTGGCCTCTCTTCTCAGCACCTGGAACTGTAGAAGACACAGTATGATGAATGCTTTTCACTCTCTAGTATTGGAGCTATGTCTGCACTGTAATTGCAGGCAGTTTGTGCTTTCTTACAACTGGCTCAAGCCTACCCAGCTGAAACATATGGATCCAGGCCTTGCTCTGCAGCAGTTTCCAATAGCGTTCATCACTAAGACAGCACAACTGCAGTAGAAAAATAAAAGCAAATCCAACCTCTGCTGCAGAGACCATGAAGCGCAATGAGGAAGATGTGGTGCAGTGACCTGTAGGAAGGAGGAAACTGCAAAACTGAGGCAAGAGCTCAGAGGAGTTTTAGAGAGAAGCAGTTTTGCTCTGAATAGCAAAGTTTGGATTATTTGTGACCTTGTGTGCCAGGCTGGCTTCAGAGAACAGTCTTAGTGAAATTAACACCAGGAGTAGTACCAGAGGCACGCTGCCACCTGAGGCAAATGGTAACCTGGAGCAGTGTCCAGCTCTGGGGGCCACAACACAAGAGAGACATGCACCTGCTGGAGCAGGGCCAGAGAGCCACAAAGATGATCCCCTCTCAGCCTTCTCTCCACACTGAACACCCCTAGGTCTCAGTCTTTCTTCATGTTCAAGTCCTTCATCATCCTCATAGCTCCCCCTTGGACTCTCTGCAGCAGATCCCTGTCTCTCTTGAACTGGGGAGCCCAGAACTGAACACAGTATTCCAGATGTGCTCTCACCAGGGCAGACTACAGGGGGAGGAGAACCTTCCTAGACCTGCTGGCCCCACATTTCTTGATGCATCCCAGGATGCCCTTGGCCCTCCTGGCCACAAGGGCACATTGCTGTATGAATCCTAGAATGGCTTAGGTTGGAAGGGCTCTTAGAGATCATCAGAGTTTTGTCTGGTTGTCACAGGATCTTGAGATGAAAAGGAGCTGACCATGGCAAAGAGAATGAAGTAGAACATTGAATCTATGAACTGTGCTGGAAGCCACTTATGGCACAGAGGAATGGGTGCTAGGAAGACAAAAAATTACAGAAAAAAAGTAACCAGAAATGAAGGGAAAAAATAGGAAAAGTCAATTCACTGGTAGCTGAGAGAAGAGTAGAAGCTCATTACCACATCTGAGCTGTTAGAGAACAGCCTCTGGTTTTCTGTAGCCCTTCGTCTGTTTTTTTTCTGTTCATTTTTGTCCTTCTCTTTAACCTTGCTGGGTAAAACACATCTCCAAGGACAAATAAAAATGATTTTCTTAACAGTGCTGCTGACTTTGCAACCTGTCAGAGGACTGCCTAAGCTTGAAGCTCCCTCTGTCAGTCACTTTAAAATATAGTCAGCATTGTGTTTTAAAAGAAAAAGGGGGGGGAGGGGAAGGAGGGAAGAAGAAAGAAACAAGCTGTGAATTCAACACCAGAGTTACACTGCTGCATATTAAGGGTATGAGAGACGCAGCAAAGCTGTGGTGATGAGCAGGGTGACAAAGGGGAGTGTTGCAAAATACTAGGCTTGGCTCTTGCATTATGAGGATGCTCAATTTGTCTCCATTAAATTGGTATTTCATTGAAGCACTCTCAGATCCAAAAAGCTGGCCTGGGCCCAGCAACCACTGGTAAGAACCCTGGCCAAGGAAACAGTAACAAATTTTGCTTAACCTTTTCAAGGAAAGATGCCTGGATCAGCGAAAGGTGGGTGTCAAGAAAAAGGGGCCAGTCTCTTTTCAGTGGTGCCCCCAGACAGCACCACGGGCAATGACTACTAATATGAGGAAAAACTTTGTTGTAAGGGTGGAGGCCTGGAGCAGGCTGCCCACTGGAGTTGTGGAGTCTCCTTTTCTGGAGAATTTCAAAACCTGCCTGGATGCGTTCCTGGGGGACCTGCTCTAGGTGTTCCTGTTCTGGCAGGGAGGTTGGACCCTGGAGGTGCCTTCCACCCCCCCAACATTGTGATTCACAATTGAGAGGCTGGAATCTGCAGTGGGTGCTTTTGTAAACACTCACAGCCATCTCCCTGGAAGCATTTTCCTTTTTTACCTGCACCACAGGTGGGTGGAGAACCAGAAGTTTTTTTAAGGTACTTTTCTGTCTCTGCTGCTTCTCTGCTCCTCAGAGATGGAGCAAAGAAGCAAATAGACTGAAGGGAGTGGCAGGGCCACCTCACATCTGCTCTCTCTGGCAAATGCTGCCTTCAAGCTGCTGGACAAAGCAGGGCTAACTTTCCAGACCAAGCTTCAGCTCACTCAGGGTCACACCAGCAAAGAGGAAATGCCACTTCCTCCATCACTGACTGCCTGCAGGCCTGGATCCCTGAGCCAGGAGCCATGAGGGAGGAGAAAACACAGAGAGTGTAGCTGCAGTACCAAGGTGAATGCTAGAGCACACAAGGTAATGTTTTTTTTTTTTTTTTTTTTTTCAACCAAGCTTTTAATGAAAAGATCATAAAATAACAGTTTCTCATCACTGTACATTAAGACTGCAAATTTCTGAATGCTGAGATAATTTTATAGTTTCTGTATCTTTTTATATGACACTTGAGTTGAAGTCACAACTTCTGTGTGACTCTGACCTGAATTCAAGCTCTTGAAGGAAATGAACAGAACATTGGAGCAGGAATGTTGGCCTTTCCCTTGCCCTCCCCTCCTCTCCCCCTCCCCAGGAAACATCCAGGGCTCCTAGACTGACTGATAGTTAAGGCTTAAAATTAAAAAAAAAAAAAAAAAAAAAAAAGAGAGAGAGAGAGACAGTTGTAACATCCCTTTTTCAGTTGTATTTAAAACATCAAAATAAATGGGGAAAAGTACCCAGCCCGTCAGAACAAGATCCTCTCCTCACAGAAAAGCTATCCCCCAGCCAGTCAAAACTCCTGTGGAAGTCTGATCAACAGCTGTGTGAGGTTGCTTTGACTGAGAGCTTGTGAATGAGACACTTTAGTACTGCCCCACTCCTCAGGGAAGCTGCCAAGTGTCCCCTCAACTGCCAGCACAGGCACCATGGACAGGCCTTCCCTACTGCATCCCACAGGCTCTGCCCTGCTCAGCAAACACTGATCCCTTCATCCCTCTGTGTTCAATGCTGGGCTTCAAAATGCTTAGGGAATGGGGGCAGAAGAGGAGATAACTGAACCACAAAATGTATTTTTATCTCTAAGCTTCCATTTCAGTATTTTTGAGTCTAGCTAAAACAAGGAAAGCAGAATAAATAAATAACAATACTGATGTGGCACAGAGATGAACTAGGCCTGAAATTAAGAAGCTTCCTGACTAGGAGGTCCAGCTAGGAGCCTTACAGCAGAGCTAGAACTGCCTCACAAGGGATCCCAAATATTTTCCAAGGAAAACAGCAAATGTAGTTAGGCTAATGGGAATCATCACAGGTGACATTTCTTACCCTACTCTGAGAAAAATGCAAAATATACACGGGCAAGGGGCTGAGAATCAGCATCTGCTTGCCTGCTTGTCTCCACTAAAATCAGGACAATAAAGTTCCATGGAACTTAAAACACTGCAAGGAGCTACTTTCAACCATTGAGAAGAACCCCCAAATTTGCTTTCTCAAGACTAGGGCCAGTTCTGGAGCACCAGACTTAAGCTTACAGAAAGGAAGGGAGTTACAACAAAGGGAGAGAGTTTGCTGCTCTTGAGCAACTCATTCCATTTGAGCAAAAACGAAGACAAAAATGCGAGGAGCCTGTTGCAGAGTTACAGCTCAGAGCTGATTTAGATTTGAGAGTCTTTCTTAAGCATTTCTTCCACCATGCCAGCTCAACAGGGAGCATTTCTGCTGTCTGCTGAGAACTTGACGGTTCCTATCTACAGTCTCTCAAACTTTTTACAGTGGAGGGAGGCTTTGTCTCTCTTTTCTACTTTACTTTCTCTTACCTCCAGCACAGCTGGCTGGAAAGGTGTCTGAATTTGGCAAATATCCAGAAATCAACAAGCATCCTTTCTTCCTGCTAATTTTAAGGCTATAGCAGGTCCCTAGCTGCTAACTTCACCGGTGCTGGAACAAGAGGCTTTGTAAAGTACAGGTTTTCCCAGGGATTCCACCCACCTTGGAATCTGAATCAGCAGGGAATCTGATGCTTCAGTGGAGTTTGCAAGGCCCATCACAAGATGGCAGGAGGCTCTGGGGTTTGGCACAAAGCTTCCTCTTGCTAGCTCAGGCATCTGCTTCCCATTTCTGGAATCCTTATTGCTACCACAGGAAACAGGGAGGGATGAGGGGCACTTTAGCAGAGGTGCCCTTCAGGCAGGACTCCAGCCTTGTCTCAGTCACAAGCTGCAGTCAGGAGCACACAACTGCTGGCTCTGAGCTTCTTGGATTTTGCCAGCAGTCCCCTCAGAACCAGCTTTGTTTCCCTGAGGATGCTGGATGTTTCCCTGGGTCAAGACCCATACTCCTGCTTTTCAGAACTGAAGCAACATGGTAAAATACTGCTAACCCAGACTTTGAACATGCACTGCTTGACACAATGCTTTCCACACACACCAGAGAGAGGAGAACAGAACAAAACAAAAAAAACAAGAACAAAACAAAACTGAAACAGGAATCTTAAAAAGAGTGGACACTGTAAATGGAAACATTTAAATACAGCAAAACATAAACTCCTCTTCTATGCAAAGCTACAAAAGTCCAGTCTTTGTATTGTCTTCACAGGTTATGGTTTATGGCTATGCTGAGAGTCTCTGAGATTTTTTTCCTTTCTTTTTTTAATATATTTTTCCTTTTTTTTTTTTTTTCTCCTTTTTTTCTTTTTTTTTTGAAATCCTGTAGAGAAGACCCTGCAGACACATCTTTGTGTTTGCAACTTTTCTGAATTCCATTGCAAAACTGTGCATACAGAATCTGAGAAATAAATACATTCATTACTGCACATACATATTGATACAAAAAACAACACTGTCAAATAGTGTTTGCACCATCTTTGTTAGATATTAAGACCAGGCAAAATTAATATTTCATTTTCCATCAACCCCCACTCCCCCCCCCCCCCCCCCCCTCAAATGTTTGAGGTGGCTTTGGTGTAGAAGGTAACAGCTACAAAGGGTCAGGACTAATGACAGGGAACTTTATTTAAACCTTTTTTTAAATTTGTGGGGTTTTTTTGGCTTCAGCAGTATTTGAGCAAACCATCTTCATTGGTCATCTTTAGGCTGTTCGAACATGCAAATCAAGCTTAGGTTTTCACCTAGAAAGCCTTAGGAGTTTGGGTTGGGCTCTTTGCACATGACTGCGAGGTCTGGAGTGACTCAACCAGCTGATTAAGGTGGCTCAGATGTCCAAAGACCACAGCTCAGGCCCCAGCACAGCTCTGAAGAGAAGGAGCCCTCACACCAGACCCTTAAAGCTACCCAAAGTCAAGCAGGGAGCTCAGCCCCCTCTGCCACAGCCCCTGCCCGGCATGGAGGGGTGGGTCAGAGTTGTGCACTCTTCCGGGGCAGCAGCCACAAAGCCCCACAGAAGCTGGGTGTCAAAAGCTCTTTGGTGTCTTCTGTGGTCTTTTTGGCTCCTGCTAACTCCCCCAAATGCACAGAGCTGGGCTTCTGGGATTTGTTTGTGGAGGTTTTGCAGTAAAGGACTGGAAAATGGGCCAGCCCAGTTCCCCATCACTAATAGCAAGGAGATGTGCTGGGTACAGCAGCTCCCACCAACACCCTTCACTATGTCTAGAGATCAGCATCTCTCCACCCTCTTGGTACTCCCCTCAGGCTCCTCTGAGGAAGAGGTAGGCTGGAGTGCTTCCACGATAGTGCCTGGGTCTCACTCCCAGCAACATCTCTCCTGGATTGAAGACAAAAATTGCCTAACTAGCTACGTGCCACATTTCTAATTGCCCTCCCTCTGCCCACCCTCCCCCAGGCAGTGCTGGAATGCAGGCTGGGACACAACTCCCCCCCTCCCAACCCAGGGAGTGCTGTGCAGCCTTTAGAGACAAACCAATGGAAAAAGCAAAGATTAATTTTGACTGGCCCCTAAGATCTGTTGAGGTCTGAAACTGTAAAAGTTTATGTAAACAATGAGATAAATATATTAGTACTTTTCTGAGCCAAGTGAGGTTCCATACTCATTCAAATGTGCTTTGGTTTAAAAAATAGTTTTGTGAATTTGGGTATGAGCTTCTTTATTCTTTTATACAACTTCTGCTATTTTATCTTTTTTTTTCTTTTTTTTTTTTTCCTGTTACTCCGAAAACATTCTGGAACTAAGTGACTAAAGTATAGATTTCAGCTGCCTGGCCTCTATTTTTTTTTAAATCTCCTTTTTGTTTGTGTGTTTTTAAATTGTTTTTATTCCTCTGAGGCTCTTTGTGTATTAATAAAAAAAATTGAAATAAATTTTTTTAAAAAAATTAAAAAAAAAAAAATTAAAAGCAACTCCCTCCCCCCCTCTAACCCCCCCAAAACTCTTAAAATCTTAAATATGAAACTAGTGTTTTGCTTTCTCATTAAAATACAGAAAAATGCTTGATACAATACTATGTCGTACAAATGCAGTTGAGTGTTTAGGCCCCAAGCAGGCCTGAACCAGTCCCTGAAGTTTTGAGTATTATTAATTATTCATTATTACTGTCACCAGGTGGAAAAATGTTGTTTCGACTCAATCTATGGAACACAACTTTACACAGCTACTTGCAAGAAAAAGAAAACCAAACAAAACAGAAATCTCCTTTTGTACAAGACTCTTGCTGTACACAGACTTTGTGTCGCATTGTTTAAGTGCTGGGGAGGGGATAAAATGGAAAAAAAAAAAGAGAGAGAGAGAACAAAAAGTTCAAAAAAAATTTACAAAATAGCATTGGGTCCTAAACGTCAACAAGACTCTCAAAGGCTTAAGAAACAAAGAGGGGGAGAGGAGGCCTGCAGGGCAGAGGCCACAGCACCTCCTGTGAAGGTGGAATTGAGTGAGGGGCTGCAGGTTCTCTGCCTGCCCCCCTGTGCTCCTGGGGCTGCTGCCTGGCATGCCCCAAGTGGGCACAGCTCCAGCTGCTGTCCCAGGGGTGGTTCTGCACAGCCAGCCACCCGCTGTCCCCAGCACTGGCCCTGTGCCACAATGGTGGAGGACGCAACCCAGCAAGCTGCAGGGCCACAAGTGAGGGGCAGCATGGGCAGGGCTCAGCCCCGGCCGTGCCCCCCTCACTTCTCACCGAGGGAGCTGGGGATGGTTGAAAAAAGCTGGAGCAGGTGGGTGCTCAGGCAGCTGTGGCAGGCGGAGCCCAAAAGGGCTGCAGCCTGGCACCCTGCTTGGCTGCAGGATGGCTGGAGGGACAGGAAGGGGAAAGTACCCAGGAGCCACACTTGCACAGCTGCCCCGGGCCCTGCTAAGACAAAAGGTAGAGAGATGGCAAGGCCTCCCTGTCCTCCCCAAAGACTATTTTGGGGGACATTCTCAGGGGGGTTTTGGCAAGGAATCGAGGAGCAAAGAGTTCAGTCTGTATTCCAAACGTGGAAGTGCTAAAGACACCTAACCCTCCAAAGCAAACAGCATCTCAGCACAAAAGCAGAAAAACCGAAAGTCCCTGCTCCCCTCCCATGCCCCACAGCTCGCAGGCTCTGGGAGCAAGCAGACAATGGCACTGGGAGAAGCAAACTGCAGAGGAGGGCGAGAGGGAGGGGCGAGAGTGTTCCCTGTAACATGACACCAGGCCTTTGGGTTGTCTATTGCTTGGAGCCTGGATTCCAGTTTCCTCAGTTCATTCAACTGACCCAAAAACTTCTTAAGGGCTAAGTCTACCTTAACAACAACAACAACCAAAGAAACCCAAAACAAAAACAAAAATTAAAAAAAAAAAAAAGGAAAAAAAAAAGAACCATGAAAACCCAATCAATCAAAAATACCCAATAGAAACTGAAGCTTATATTTCTTTCAGTCAACCATGCTCACTTTTTCTTTTTTTCACTATTTTCCTTTTTGGTCAAAACTTAAAAAAAAAAAGGTTTTTTTTTTTTTTTTGTTTTCTATTAAAAAAAAAAAAAAAAAGACAAAAGGTGAGGTTTGGTAAACCTTTCTCATAGCAACTATACTGGTTTGAGTGGGAAAAAAACCCCAAACAACAAAACAAACAAACCACCAAGAAAACAAATGAAAAAACAAGTGTAAACCTTACTCAGTTCAGAAGGGATGATTCTACTGGCTGTGAATTTTTACCACCACAGTCCCCGAAGGCTTGAAATAAGCCATAGCTTTCCACAAGGTCATGCCAACGAAGTAAAGGGGGCCAAGAATTGGTGAGCTAAGTTCTCTGTCTTCTCTCCTAAAGCAATAGCAGCTGTTGGCTGTGATGTCTTATGCAGATGTTGCAGGAACATTTTGTTTCTTTTTCTTTTCATTTTCCTCTTTTTTGTGTGTGTGTGTATGTGCGTGTGTTAAATTGTCTAAAAGGGAGGATATGAAACACTTTGGTTTGCTTTTTCCTCCTCTCCCCCACCTTATTGCACTCTGGATTCTAGTAAATTATAGGCTGCTATGCCCTCACCCTCTGTCCTGCCAGGTGTTTACAGACTGACCCAGATGTGCTGGGGGAGTGGAAGATGAGGGGGAACATTTTCCCCTCCCCATAATATCCAAATTCAATAAACAAAGCTGGAAAGGCCCAAAAAAACCAAACCAAACCAAACAAAAAAAACCCTCAGAGAAGTTTTCTCCTTTTATCTAAAAGTGACTACAAAGAGCCAAAAGACCACGAATGAGGCAGTCCCAGGAGCCAGCACAGCCTCTGGCTTCACCTACATTTTTTTGCTTTGTCTTTGGCCAAGCTTTGCTTTAATATTTCTTTAGCTGACTTTTGATGGAAGGATGAGGTGGTAAAAATCCCTTAACTTTAATTTAGCTTCTACTTTTATACATTTAATTACTTACAATAAGAGAAAAAAAAAGAAAAAAAAAAGCCTAATCTTTCACTAACCATCTTATTGTTCTCATGAATTCAAGAGGTAGCAAAGGTAAGGAGCCTGTCCACACAGGCTCACTCTTTAGTGAGGGAGGAAAGCTAAAAACATACACACACACAAAAATAAAAATAAAAAAAAAATCATTAAAAAAAAAAAAGTACCTAAAGGAACTTGTAGCAAGTCCAGCCTACATCAAACCCCTCCCCACCCACCCATCCTAGAATTAACCTCAGACCTTCCAGTTCAAACATTCACATAAACGTTACAATGGGGTTGAATAAAACAAGTACCTCTAAGCAAAGAATATTCATATGAAACTACTAGGAAAGTAAAGACGACCCCCTGCTCACTGAAAGAAACTCCCAGGGCATCCAGCCCCTGTTCAGTCATGGGTAAGGCAAAAGAGGTTTGGCTGCTTGGTGGGCAAAGGTGGTGTGTAGGGACATGTGCCAAGGAGAAAGACCAAGCCCAAAGGAAGAGGGCTGGAGAAGGAGGCACGGCCATTGCGTTAAGTGACATGCTTGGGCTCGTGCATACCTAGACAGGCTGCTCTCCCCATCACCAGCAGCCCAAGGGATGGGTGGCGGCTTCTACCACTCTATGGCTTTCCCACAGTATCTGAAGGGGCTGCCAACCCTGTGAGATGGTCCGCAGACACAGCTTTTGCACTTGTGAATGCAATGCTGTTACTTCACAGTTACTTAGGCCACAGAGAAGGTCTACTTCATTTGCTTCTCTGGCAAGAAACACCCTTACCAAGTTTGGTTTTTAGGAATGAGGTGAGTAGGGTGCCAGGAACAACAAGAAGAATCAGGGGAGGGGAGCCACCAGAGGCTGAATGCTCCCTATGGCTCCCCTACCTGCTCCAGACAATCACCATGGCAATGAAGTCCATGTGCACAAAGAAAAGTGGCATTTCTTGCCAGATCACCATGATCCAAAGGGGGATTTGAACTAAATGCAGCAGCTTGGCTGTGGACCTTTCTTCTTTTTAAAATAAAAAAAAAAGGGGGGTTGGGGAGAAACTTTTTTTTTTTAAATGTTAAAGCTACATTTGTTTAGGCCTCCCATGACTGAACAGAGTACTGGGGAGCTGCCCCCTTTTGTTGTTTTTCTTTCTTTTTTTTTTTTCTTCCTTAAGCAGCAAGTCTAGGGGAAGGTAAATCACGGCGGATGGGCTCGAAGCTCATTCTGGAGTCTTTGGCTTATGTGGGAGAGGTATGCATTCGCAGGTGGCTGATCAGGTTGCGCTGCTGGGTGAATTTCCCACCACAGAGTTGACATTCATAAGGTTTTTCTCCTGAGTGGACCCGCATATGCTCTGTCAGTCGGTACTGCCGGGTGAAGCGCATCCCGCACTCCTCGCAAGCGAAGGGCTTCAGCCCCAGGTGGCTGCGCATGTGCCGCGTCATGGTGCCCCGCTGCGTGAACATCTTGCCGCAGATGTTGCAGGGGAAGGGCCTTGTCAGCCAGTGAGTCTTCTCGTGCTGCCGCAGTGTGGCCGGATCCTTGTAGCTCTTCTCGCACACCGAGCATTTGAAGGGCCGGGACTCGGTGGCATAGGACTGATTGGGGTTGGACAAATCCTCGGCTTCGTCCTTGCCACTGTAGGTGCCTTCCTCCTTGATATAAAGGTCTTCCTCAGTGTGCGTCTCCACATGGGCGTTGAGCTGCTCAGAGCTGGGGAAGCCTTTGCCACAGGGGATGCAGACGTACAGGTTGTCACCGTAGGCCACCGGCTCAAAGCCCTCCTGCCGGTAGACATAGTTGGCACTGGTGTGGCCACCGCTCTCGCTCTCACTCTGCCCACTGTCATCGCTGTTCTCCTTACCGTTTTCCACCTCCTCCTTACACGGGTATGGCAGGTCTGCACCAAAGGCTCCCACCAGGCTCCGCTCCATCGACTTGGACAAGGACCCCAGCAGGATACCGTTGGGCAGCCCTTCGTCGTCCCTGTCCTTACCACCTTCCTGCCGGTCAAAGGCATTACCCTTCTTGATCCACTCCTTCCTGCGAGACGCATGCCGGAGGCCCTTGCGCTGGCTGCTCTCCAGCAAGGCGTGGTGGCACTCCTCACTCAGGTCCATCTCCATGGGGTCACTGCTGTCCGCCATGCTGTGAGGGGCTCCGACTCCAGACTCGTCAAACGATGAGGCACTGTTGGCTGCGGGGGCTGAGGCAGATTGGGGAGAGCCGTGCTGGCTTTCGCTGTGCTGCGTGTCGTCGTGGGAGGCTGCCATGGGGAGCGAGGGGCTTTTTTTGGACAGGTCAAGGCCTAGCTCCTGGTCACCAGTACTCCCATTTGCACTGCTGCCCCCACCACCATTCTTACTGGCTCCCCTGGTTAAGGAGTGACAGTTCTCTTGGTTGGAGCTGCTGATGAAGACCTCGTCATCGGAGAGCTTTCCCTTTGACAGCTCCTTTGAGTGCGAGCCCTTCAACCCCTCATTTGACCCTGAATAGCGAGCTTGGATGACCGAAGCAGTGGCAAGTCTCTGACTCCTGGCAGACCTCCCCATGCCGAGGCCGCCAGCCTTGCCGAAGGACTTGCCGCTCCGCTTCAGCTTCTTTCTGCAGAGAGCTGCCAGGTCGTGCAGTTGGAGGTAGCTTGCTGCGGTGAGGAGAGCATTGAAGTTCTGTTCACCGGGCTGGTCAGTCGTTAAGAGCTTCCCAGTATAAATAAAGTCCAAGATCTGCCGGAACACGGTGGGGTTCACCATGTCTGTGTCCAAGTTAATCAGGTTGTCATGCAGGACAAGGGATTTGAAATACATGCTGCTGGCTGCCAGGATGTTCTTGTGGGCACGGAACAAGGCATTTTCTACCACAATGATAACGTCACAGAGGAAACCTTTGGCTCGTTGCTGGTTCAGCTGCAGTAGCAGTTGTTTGGCATGATTTGGCAGTTCCATCTCCACCTTCTCTTCCTTTCACCTTCACCTTACCACCTGCAAAACAGGAGGATGAGAGGTGTGAACCTGCTGTTTCCACTCCAACAAGTCTACCTTTAACAGACTGGCTTAATAGGATGCAATTTGTGTTAGGCTTCACACTGACTAAGGAGCTCTGGGCTCATTCAGCCCTGCAAGCTGTGATCCTGCTTGGAATACAGAGAGAAGTGTTTCCCATGCTAAGACTTGATTTGAGTCTTTGGGGAAAAAAAAAAAAAAAAAAATCAGATCTGGAAAGATCTTTTCACCAAAGTAATCATCCTTAGCTGGAATTATCATGCCAAAAATACCAGCAAGCAAACAATAGTTAGGTACAGAGGGAAAGCAGTTTCTCCTCTCCTGCCCCAAATCTGAAGGGAGGATGAGGAACAAGAAGGAAAAAAAAAACCATTAAAAAAGAAAAAGAAATAAAAAGGCAGCATCTCCTTCACTGCCATTTGCGTATCTGAGCATGTAAAATAATTAGCATAAGCTGCAGCTTCCCTGTTCTGCCCTGGAGTTTGCTCCTTGGCTCTTACAACACCTACCTTCATTGGGGTTGGGAAAATGACATGGAGCAACTAAATCCATTGAAGATGGAATTAATCACACTGAGGTGTGAATGGGAAAGCTCCTTCAGAGTATGAAAAGCTGCTTTCAAAAGCACCCCCTGGCAATACTCAGATCCCAATCCAGTGGCTTGAAGGACAAGAATCATCCCTGACCTGGCTGAAATTTAGGATACTAGCTAAACCCTACCCAATATCTTCAAGACTCTGAAGCTGTTTTCTTAAGTAAGTTAATTCTGCCACCCTGCCTTTAGTTTTGAAGGAATTTTGTTTAAACTGATAGAGCCAAATACTGCATTTCAAGGCTCAGTCTCTCTGCCCTGAAGTACTGAGAGGAAGCACTGTGGTGACCTCTCAGACATGAAAGACATGACCATGCAGTTCACATCTTTCACAAACAGGACTCCCTGTGTATTTCAGTGCAGCTGTTTTGCAGTAGTATGGACTGTAGGAAGTATATAGTTTGAGGCATATCAGAACTACCTGAAGCTGCACATTGGGTAGGTAGCACAATACATAAACACTACAATTTAAATCTGGGGCTGCACTCAAGAATCCATGATCAATATGTAAACTTTGTCTGTTTTTTGTCTTAAAGTGCCAACTACTACTTGTCATGGACATTTGTCTGTTGAAGTTGATTTAAAACAGTTTGAGGGCCACAAAGATGATCACAGGGCTGGAGCACCTCCCCTAAGGGGATAGGTTGAGAGAGTGGGAGCTGTTCAGCTTGGAGGCTCCAGAGAGAACTTATAGTAGCCTTCCAGTGCTTGGAAGGGGGATACAGGAGAACTGGGGAGGGGCTTTTTATAAGGGCTTGGAGTGACAGGACAAGAGGGAAAGGCTTTAAAATTGAGGAAGGCATATTTAGACTAGAGATTAGGAAGAAATTCTTTACAGTGAGGGTGGTGAGACACTGGAACAGTTTGCCCAGGGAGGTTGTGGATGCCCACTCCCTGGAGGTGTTCAAGGCCTCAGATCATCTTTGTGGCCCTCCTCTGCACTCACTCCAACAACTCTGTATCCATCTTACACTGGGGACACCAGAACTGGATGCAGTATTGGAGGTGGGTCACACAGGAGCAGAGCAAAGGGGATTATGCACTGGGACAGAATTTTGTAGCCCCTGTTGAGTGTGCCAGCACCTAGTTCAACATCCACACAGACCTCAGTGGTTCCTCACCTTGACCCACAGCTACAGAGGCTGCTCTCCTCTTCTGTTCTGCATTGTTTCAGCAACAGATGGGGACCCAAGAGGCCTTTGTGCACATCAGTGCACTCTGCTCTCAGAGTTGGCTGGCATTAGAAAGGGTGGCAGCCAACAGGAGGAAATACAGGCTTGCCATGGTGCTAGTCATTTTTCTTCTCCATCTACAGCATTTCTGTCACAGAACCTCACTCTGCAGCATCACAGAACAGTGACATAGACAGGAATCACCACTGTTGAACAGTGCTGAGGGCTTTAAAAACCCCTTTTGCTGCAATGAGTTACATTGGAGCTGCAGCACACAGGCAGTGTGTCTGGGTCTAGTGGCTTTCCTCCGGAATAGCTGATGAAGAGGAAGAAGCAACAACACCAAATAACCACTTTTATCTAGTCAGCCCAGTAAAAGCACTGACTTCTGGATCACTGAGATACATTGATAGGGAAAGGCAAAACCATGGCTTGCAACATAACCCAGCATCTCTCTACAAAAATGCATCCTGCTCAGTGACAGAGGGAGACAGCTGCTGCTGCACCAGTCACTGCAAACAGAACAGTGCTTTGCAGTGTGTAGCACACAAAATCCCTGGATAGGGTGTTTAGTGTTCCATGAAGGAAGACTAAAAGAAAGGAAAAGAGGAAAGAGGAGGACAAGGGAAAGAGAGAGGGAAGAGGACAGCCAATGTGTTTTGCCTAAGTATACTAATAAAAAAAAGTTACTTCAATCAAAGGGAGTTTATTTCCCGTTCATTTGGCACCTGCAGTCTAGAAATCTGTG
Organism: Indicator indicator; assembly: GCF_027791375.1. Classification (NCBI taxonomy): domain Eukaryota; kingdom Metazoa; phylum Chordata; class Aves; order Piciformes; family Indicatoridae; genus Indicator; species Indicator indicator. The sequence continues at coordinate 2,031,685 of NC_072035.1, forward strand.
TACATTTGTCTAAGGCTTTGCAAAGAGTCAAGGCTTGCTGCAGCTACTTGAGGGGAAATAATTTTTACATTTTTGCTACATTTTTCTTTTATTTTTATTTTTTTCTTGCTGTCTTGAACCCAGGTAATGAGCCTGCAGGGGAAGCCCTGCAAACAGGTAGAATTACAGTTCTGCTTTTTACTGACCTTCATAAGGAAGATATGTTGCTATTAAACCTTACTGTGTCCTGCAGCATAAAAATTAGCATAGGACAAGTTGTTTAGGTTCCCTTTGTTTATCTCAGATGTCATGTTTTACAGGAAGTTCAGCAGGACAGAGTTATGAGGAAGGTTAGCACCTCTAGTAGATTCTGAAAGCAGTGATCAGGGTTGAGCTCTATAACTCTGCCTATTAACACTGAATTTGTTAGCCTAAGTCTGATGTAGATTTAGCAACCCCAACAAAAAAAATGTAATGGAACAAAGCAGCAAAGCCATGAGCCAAGCTGAGAGGCACATGTTTAGAATTTTGCCAGAATTGCCCACTGAGGGCCTTTACTAGGACAGCAAAGTGGGTCAGAGAACACACCTTTGGCTGTCTACCTCTGCTGACAAGGGCTTTATAGCATCAGCCTGCCTTGTGTATCTTGTGCAGTCCTGAACAGAAATAAATCTATTCCAGGTATTTTCCAGAGCTGGCCACTAACACTTCTTAAGCATTTCAGAGGTGGGGGAAGAGGCACACGCAGCCTTAGAAAGGCTATGCCACAGTCATTTGCAGAGACTGGCTCTTAACAGCCCCTGGACTTTTGGGTAATATCATCACCACTAGTAATGGAAACGAAAACCTTCTAAAAGCCTTGAAAAAAATATCAGAGTGGTTTGTGGTCTTGTATCTCAGTATAAATTTAAGAACCCTTCCTTTTCTGGTTTCTGAAATAAAAAAAGATAGAAAAAACCCAATCAACAAACCAAAACACACTCCCAGTTCCTGGAGTCCTGTCTCAGAAAAGGCTCAGATGCATTTCTAGGAAAAATCCCAAACCCTAGAGCTCAAGAATATGCAGACATCTGAGTGGACCAGCAGTCTCTCATTGAATCTGGTGTGCAAAATTTCACTCCTTTGTATTTAAAGCAGGATCACAGAAGGCTTTGGGCATTAGAGATTTGATTTTTTTGTTTGTTTGTTTCCTAGTCATTCAAATCACAGCTTTCAGAGGAAGGAACCTGCTCAAATATTCTTGTGCAAGTAGGGAATGAAGGAGGACTGAGCCTCTCTACTACCTCCACCATTACCCATGACACCAAGACACAGCACATGCAAAGACATGAAAAATACAGGGCACAAATCACAGGATACAGCAACGCTGCAAGCAGATGGCACACATCAAACAGAGCTTCGCGAGCTGAGAGTCGATAGCACCTCCCACAGCCACACCGCCCCAGGAGCTGGGTCCCTGTGAGCTGCTGTGCCCAGCCCGAGGCACGCTGGCATCCCATGGGCAGGAAGGTTGTGCAGAGCACGCAGACTGCTCCGGGAGCTGGACTGCTCTCACTACAAAGCAGGAAAAACTTAATTTGCTCTCAATTTCCACAAAGACTCGGGATGTCACAGGAAATTAGACTGCAAAAGTACAGGAGAAGAGGAATCCCTTCACCCCTTTAAATATTATAAAAATTTATGTTTTCACTACAGGTTTGATTCTCTGTCATATCATTAAATCTCTTCCTGAAAGTAATTGTTGGATGAATGCTAAATGTGTAATCTTAGCAACCTCTGGCAGGAGATGCTATTTGATTTCGTCTCTTGAGTTATAGATTGCAGCACATGAATATTGTTTACCTTTTAAGCAGCAACACCAGTGAAGCAAAGAATCAATCAAAAACAGATCTAAGGAAGCACTCATTTCACGTAGAGGATTTGTGGATGGATGAGAAGGCTAGACACCGAGCACCTGAGCAGTGAGCTAACAGTACTGCAGATAAAAACCAACAAACAGATTAGATGGGATGGAGCAAATCAGCTGCTGTTAAGGCGTTAGCCTGGTGTGCATGTTACAATGGACCTAGGAAAAGACAGAGGCCTGCTTACTTTATTTCTTTATCTTCCCAAGCACTTGTGCAGCACTGAGCAGACACTGCAGCAGTGAGCAGAGGGAACAACAAGACAAAATTAAAATCAGTTGTTTCCTACTTTGCTCTTTGCCACCAATTTACTTCTGGCCCTGAAAGCACTGTGTCCAAGCTGCTACTACTTATGGGTGAAACTAAACAGATGACTTCTGTGCCCTTCAGTTTCAGATGAACTAACTTTTGTAGAGCACCTGAATACCCCACTGGGAAGAGAACTTCATTGTTGCTCATCTGATCTTCCTCTCACCGCATCACAAGAGAACCAATTTCCAGGGTTCTCCTGAGGTAGCAGTGTAGCGGGCTTTCATGGCCACTAACCTTCCCCCCAGGAGCTGCAGCTGGCAGGTTGTTAGCCCATGCCTCTTCAAGGTGTTCACACTGCAGAGCAACAGAGGCATAGGATGGAATGCAGGAACTCTTGTTACCCCATATGGTTCCCTATCCCCAGCGCCTGTGAGCAAGCAGACAGCAGAACTCAGAAGCAGAGGCAAGATCATGCATTCAGCACTGGCAGCGGAGCAGCAAAAGCTCTGCAAGGTGAGCTCAAGCAGAAAACACAATGCGGCATCCTTGTGTTTTTCTTCCACAGGAATCTCTCTCACTTCAAAATAGGTAAGGGCAACACATCAAGTTACTTGAGGAGAGGTCTCCAGAGCCGGGGAAGGGAGAGAAAGCAACATGCAGGACAGAGCAGGATGTGTAGCTGATGCTGCAAGTGTAGACATGGAAAAGAGGAGGAGAATGAGGGATCATTTCGCAGAGGATACCGCATCAGCAAACTTTAAGTGGCCTTTGTTTAGTTTGTTACATTCCAATTAGTGCCAGGCAGAACTGCCCTCCCTCTTCCCTGAAGCAGCTCCTGCAGGAGTGCTGCAAGAACAGCTCAGCTTTGCTTATGGACACAAGCACCTGCTGGGTACCTCTATGCGGCAATGTTTGGGCATTAGGTACCTGGACAATACATGCTCAGCTGCTACCAGCTCCTGGCACAAAAGGGAGAGAAGAAAGAATCAGATGATTTCCCAGTCCCCTCTCTTTCCTGGTCTAGAATAACGTGTAGAGCCTGTCATGGCTAGACTCTTCTCTACTGCATGGGAAACCGCCCAGGGAAGGGGAATCTCCATGGGTAAAGAGGGTAGGGGCCCTATGTGCATGAAGTACTAACACCAGGAGAGCAAAGTGATTTCTAGTCAGTGCAAGGCTGTAGCAAAGCAGGAACACCTTGCTAAACAAGCTGAGACTACGAGCAGTAGAATGCAGATTAACCACTTGGTTGCCGCTTACCATGCCAGGTACATTGGGCTAAAGGCACCTCCATCCAGTGCTGCCCGACGTGCCAGGTACATCCCATGATGTTCCATTGAAATCACAACAGGCCATCAATAGAACGTGGCTGCACGGATGCAGAATGGAGAACCAGCAGGGACGCTGTTAAATGCAATTAAAAGACTGCAATCAAAATGGAAAGGTACATTTTAAAACGGCCACCTGCCTTAAACACGAGCTGCCAGAACGACCTCCCCTCCACCCTGCTCCCCATGGCTGCTGAGCTGTGGCGCAAACTGAGCAGAAGGCCTCTGCAAGATTCTTGATAGCTCGCTCTGGCCACCTCCACTCAGGACTCCCAACAGCACTGAGCTGCGAGGGGACCACAGCAGATGCCAGGATATCTGCACCAGCTTCCCTCTGCCCAGGAACTAAAGCAATAAATATCACCACTTAGAAACGGCTCCACAACAAGCAAAGCCTGGCAATGGAGCTTCATGGCCTCGCTCCTCGCACACATGGGATGGATCCTTTGTGTTGTCCCCTTCCCTGGCTTGCCTGGAAGTCCTGCTCTGCTGGAGATGTTACAGCAGAGCCAGGCTGGGTCCTTCAGCTGTTGTTAAATCACTGGTGCAAGAAGATATGAAGAGGAAACACCGCAAAGCCTGTCCCGGTTGTGATCCTTCACTGATCGCTAATCTACATTCTTGGAGATTCAGACTGAGTTGATTCATGGTGAACTGCAGCTGGTGTGAGTGATGCAAACCTGAACATCCTCCCTTCTGTGCCCAAAGGAAAAGATGACAACTTTCCCACACCAGATCCCCTCAGCTTGTCAAGCCCAATGTATCCTCTGCAGTGCATTTCCTCCTTCCCCCAAAGTTCCTCTCACCAGCTCCAGCAAGAGGAACAAGAAGGACAGTTCCAGGGTAAATGTTAAGCACACATCCCTCTCTACAATGGTGACACTGCCCCAGTGCAAAAACAAACCACACACAAGACGAGAAATAAGGCCAGAGCTTCACAGGGGTTTTAAATAAGTTTTTAGACCCTCATGATAAAGTGAAAGTTCTGCAGGGCTCTTGTCGCATTGATGCCTGCATGACTTCAGCTGTGCTGCTGGAATCTTACCTTTAAAAAGTTAGAATACTGACCAAGAGATCTCAGCCTCAAAAGGCCAAATTAAAAAGCCTTACAATAGTTCATGTATTTGGATAAGAGATAACTTAAAAGGAGAACACCAGCCTGGGAAATAGACAGTGTCTTCAGGACAAGCACACCGAATGTATGGAGATTGCTCTTCATTCTTACTGGACATCTGCTGGGCTCAGGTCCAGGACACTATCCCCATCATTCCCACCTGCATCCTCATCCCCACAGTTCTCTAACTAAGTCCCTCTCACACAACTAAGAGATCTTTTGTATTCAGAAGGCCCTGTTTTGGCTTGCTATAGGCTGAAGATTTGAGGATCTTGCCAATACAAGGAAGAAGTGAAATATAAGTAAGTGTTTGCTTACTGACCTGGGCTGTGCTGGGCCAAGAGCATTTGCTCAGCTAGGCTGCACGGGCCAAGGAACAGGCCAAGCCACACTTCAATAGCCTAAAACTTTAAGCTTAACAGGCCAGAGCCCCCAGGATCTGGAGTTTCCCAGAGCCTCTCTCTAAGAGATCACAGACTCTAAACTATGAGCAACACACTACTGGCTGCATCTGCCGGCATCAGACTGCAAAGCACACAGCAGTACTCAGCTGAATGCCGCATAAAGGTATTTCTTGGACAGCAGCTCAAATGCAGATTTACACCCAGATTACAGCAATTGTACTTGCTACCGTGAAGCAAACTCCTCTCCATAGCTGTATTTCCCCTCTAGCGCAGAGATTAGCAGAGAACTCCCTAAAACAAAAGTGTTTCCTACTATTAGAACATCACTGCAGTCAGAAATGAAGCTTCCTGCCAATTCCTAAGCAGAGATTTATTTTCAGTGCTTACACGAAGCCTAAGACTACCTAAACCCTTTAGTGGAAGGACAAGAGAAGAGGCATGGGTTTTGCAGATCTTGTCAAGCAGAGCCAGGCACTAAAAATTCCTGAATATCTGCAGACAACAGTTGATCTCAGGAACACAGCAGTGGCGCAAAACAAAGCCTCAGAAACTGGTAAGCAGCAACAGCCGTTGGGTTCTGCAGTCCTGCAACAACTGAGCAAGCTCACTTCCAACTATACCTGCACTGGAGGTAGTAAAAGCAGCTTTGATGTCCCATGCTAAGCTAATGACTCCTTAGTGTATTAAGATACCCACAGAGTCAGCAGTGTAGCTCAGCCCACACAGGAGGCAGGATACCCTCTCCACCCATCCACCAGTTGAAGTCCTTTGGTATGCAAAATTCCTGTTTCCCAGCTACCTTTGACCTTGATGTAGGGAATTCTCCCTTTACAGTGCAAGAATTTAGGACATGACTAAGGGACTGTTAGTACCTTCCAGCTAATCCTAGAAAGTTTGAGGCAGATCCCACAACTCTATTAATTACACGGAGTGTGAAAATGCTTCTGATACCTAAAAGCTTGGGCCCTGCCCTTCAGTATGGGAGGTCACAGTTGGCATGGGGTGCACAAGTTGGCAGCTTCATGCTGAGCATTGCTCTGGGGCAGCATAGTGGAAAAGAAGGAATGTCATGACCCTTTCCCAACCAAGACTGCCTTAGAGCCCCCTCCCAGTTGCAGCACTGCTTTAGGGCTCTGAGTCACCACAGTCACCACAATCTGATAGCTGGGTTGTGACATGCAGCCATGCTGGAGCAACTGCATGGCCCTTTCAACTATCCCTGCAACTCGGCAGGGATCTCCAGAACATGGATAAGGCAGACAGCTGGCAGTGTTAAATCCACTAGCAACTGGCTCAGACCTTTAGTTACAGAGTTTGTTGGAGAAACAAGGCCTTAGAGTACTGGGAGAAACGGGCAAGGGTTTGTTAAAGATCCTCCCAATTGGCTTGCTGATTTTTATTTCTTGTGTGGAGTCAGCAAACTTTTCTGCAGAGATAAGCAGCCTGCACAAGAGCATCTGCATGCAGAACACTGCTAACATCCAACACCCAGCTCCATGCTGAGGGATGCAGGAAGGACATGGATAGCAACAGCCTTGGAGCAAAATGCCATCTCTCACCTCATGGCAGACAGCAGTGAGCACAAAGCAAACCCTGCTGTCTCATCCTCTTCTACAAGACAGAATCTCATTCCTTATCTCACCTGTACCTTACAGCAACAACAGATAAGACATACACAATGCTTCAAGTACAGCTCCCTCCGTACTTCATCCACTTTTTTCTTTCTTCCTGCCCAAGAACAGTCCATTTGCTCAGCCCTGTGCTTCCGAGAGAGCTCTCTAAGCTTCACTTGCTAAAGTCTGGCAAGCAAACTACTGTTTAAAAGTCAGTCTTGACAGTACCCAGACTGTGCTGCCTGCCTGACACCCCTCCAAATTGGATGCTGAACTGATCAGTCTCATCCCTCATTTGGTCCTCTGCAACCACCAGAAAGTGTTTCTGCAACTCTGACCCTGGAAAATGAGAGGGTGCCAGAAAGCCACTATTGCTAGTAAGAGTAGAAGACCTTAACAGACTCAAACTGTCTGCACTTCATCCAGATCTGTCCAAGCTGAAGATAACCTAAGGGGAAAAAATATTCCTTTGCTGCCTCTCCTCAACCACTGTGTCTCATTTTGACTGTTTTATTCCTCTGTCGTCTTCACTTGAGACTTCAGACTTTGTTTAAACTCAGCTGACAGGCTGCAAGAGCTGACACTCCGCATATCCTTCCAAAATCCACCTTTTCCCAGCACGGCTCACATCCTGCCATCCTTATCTTGCAGCACTGCACAACAGTGGTCCAGGGCTGCAGACATCTCATCTGCTTTCAGCCAGCCTTCACCCCAAAGGCAGCCCAGCGAGGCCATGGTTTGTAGAACACTTTTCTACAATCCAAAGCACTAGATCTGGCTCTTTTCCTCCCTTACACACTGTTCCCATCAAGGTCAAGGATTTTCTGGCAGCCCTCAAAACATGCAAATTACAGGCTCTTGTCATGGATCAAGACTTAAAACATCTCTGCATTAAAAAATTTTAAGGGGAAGAGCAAGGCAGAGGAAAAGGTTCTGTTGCCCAAGGTTGGGGTTTGAAAAGGGGATTGGCAGCCTGTGCTTCACCCTGTCATCTGAAGGCTCCTCAGCACAGTACCCTACAAGTATTTTACCCTGAACCACATACACAGCCCAGAGCAAGGAACCAGTGGCTCCCACATCCGTTCCAGTTTGCTCAGCTTCTAAATCAACAGTGCCAGAAGGCAAGGCAGCACTATAGCAAATTAGCACCATTCACAATTTGTTGAAGTTTCTGTTCCATTGTTTGTTTATTTAAAACACTCACACAACCCTCCCGAGCTTGCTCTCTGCTGCCATCACCCAAACTCCACGTTTGTGCTCTCAGAGAGGCAAAGCAAAGGCAGTGGATTAAACTCATGCAGGGCAACAGTCACTGTGCTTTGGTTTTGCCCCCTCACTACAAGCAGGACAAAGGAATGCCCACACAGTTCCGCCTGGAAGATCAAGGTATCAAAATCCTTACTCCAGCTCTAGACTTGGAAAGTTTTGTTGAAGAAAAGAAAGAACCACAGGCTTGAAAGGATGCAGCACTAATAAAACTCGTAGTGCTAATGCTGTTTATGAACATCCAAGGGATAATCTGCACCTCTTATCAGCCCACAAGATTGCAAGATATTTAAAATAGGAAACATCTTACTTCATAAAGCACAGTATAAGTTTGCAAAGCACAATATTTGTGGTAATAAATAACAGACAGTGGAGCAGAGAGAGGTGGCTGTAGAACAGAATCACAAAAGGTTAGGGGTTGGAAGGGACCTGGAAAGATCATCCAGTCTGACCCCCTGCCAGAGCAGGATCACCTATACCAGGTCACACAGGAACATATCCAGGTGGGTTTTGAATCCCTCCATGGAGAGGGAGACTCCACAACCCCCTTGGGCAGCCTGTTCCAGTGTTCCATCACTCTCACAATGAAAAAATTTTTTCTCATGTTTCCATGGAACTTGCTATGCCTCAACTTCCACCTAGTGCCTCTTGTTCTGTCATTGAGCATCACTGAGAAGAGCCTGGCTCCATCCTCTTGGCACTCATCCTTTACATATTGATAAACATTAATGCTAGGAAATGTACTGCTAGGAAATCAACAAGCCTAGTTCTATGATAGCCAGTTTGGTAGAAATACTTCTTTTAGGAAAAACTTGTATTTTTCCACAGTTTTCTCAGGCCTGGAAAATGACTACAGGTCCCATTTCTTTCTGAGCTCTGGGCAGCTGTGCTGGGGGCTGACTGGTTGTTGCAACCTGGTTTACTCTTTTGCACCAGCTGGGTTTTATTTTAAGAGGTGATTTGGGAAATGTGCTAAGCTTTTATTTGCACTGGAGAAATTAATGTTTTAACACAAGGTGATCACAACCAAGGTGATTTTAGAGAGCTGTAGTAGAGTCTTATCCTTCCCTTAAACAGTCTAACTTGCCAGCATGAAGCAGTGTGCGAGCAACAATTCCTCTACAGACCGTTTCTCTCTATAAGCACTTAGTGCACAAAGAGCAGCCTATGCTGTCTGAGCAACTGCTCACCACTTGCATCACACAGCCTAACAAGGCAGCTTCTCCTTCATTTCTCTTGGTTTATCAAACATGAAGCTCTGAGCTGCTGCATGCATAGTTTAAAGGACAGCACTGCCCCCCTCCCGTCTTAATGTCCCCTTCCCACCACTTTAGGGCCCTTATTTACAAACTTTTCAGGTTAGTTTCTCATGCTGAGAAACACAAGATAAAACACAAGAAGGATGTGGATCTGTTGGAGAGGGTCCAGAGGAGGCCACAAAAATGATCAGAGGGCTGGAGAAGCTCTCCTATGAGGACAGGCTGAGGGAGTTCAGGCTGTTCAGCCTGGAGAACAGAATGCTCTGGGGAGACCTTAGAGCAGCCTTCTAGTACCTGAAGGAGGCCACAGGAGAGCTGGGGAGGAACATCCTGTAAGGGCTTGTGGTGACAGGACAAGTGGGAATTGTTTGAAAGTAGAGCAGGATAGATTTAAATTGGACATTGGGAAGAAGCTCCTTACTATGAGGGTGGTGAGACACTGGAACGGGTTGCCCAGAGAAGTTGTGGATGCCTCATCCGTTGAGAGAATTCTGATTTATGAATGCTCTAAATGTTTGTCTTCTGGCTGCTGACAGACAGCTGCACCATCTCTGCTAGCTAGGTTGAGGGGTTTTGGTTTCTGGACAGGCGAACAACTCAATACCACAGTTACCTCCATCAGTCTAACTACAGTAAAGGAAATGATGAGATTGCAACCTTCGGATAGAATTCTCTGGGTGTCACAACAATTACAGTTTTATTCTTCAGATAACCCATGGTTTACCAAATGTTTAAATACTCAAGCTTAAGGATTTATAAGGCTAATCACTTTATATTTGTCACCCAAGGAAATTGCTAAGCAATTTGTGCATTTATTTCTTGTCAGGGAGAAAAAAAAAAAAGCCTGTGAGAGCAGAGCAGAATGGATCACTCTCCTCCTTTCAGCACTATTTAAACCATCTCACTGGTAATTATTCTCCTCAAGATGGGTGTGGGGGAGTGAAATGCTGGAGTAGATTCTATTTATAGAAGATAACCTTGGGAAAAACAGGAGATACCAGAGAAACAGGCATGAGGGGTGAAGTTGTGACAGTACTGACAGCAGCAGCAGACACAGGTGTACCAGGTGTCTGTGCCAGAGAGCTCTGAGAACACAAATGTGGCCGCACCTCCTGCAAGATTTAGGCTTGGCTGGCAGGTTTTGGAGGCCCTCACATAAGAATTCACAGAGATAATTCACATATTTAAAAGCCTGAGTAAAGAGTTTAATAAACCACCCCACACTCAAAGGCTATTTTAAATGCTTGCTGGATCACTTCCCATAGAGCTCTCCCCTCTCAGCAAGGAAAGCGGTTAAAGAATTAAAACAAAAAAAGCCAAACAAAACCAAACCAGAAAAACCAAATGAGCCCAGGACTGAAACCTCTGCTACACATCTGAAACAACTCAGCACTTTTATAGCTACATAAATAGGATCAGAACCCAGGCAGAGGAGTCTTACATGTACAAACCGCTGCTACCAGCCACAACAAACGTTGATACTACACCTGGGACAGGAACTGAAAAAATAAGTCTTACATCCTTACAACTTCCAGCAGAGTCCACTGAGGTAACAGCATCGAGAGACTCCCAGAGGATGCAGAGTATGTTTAGTGAGCTGTGTTTGGACTAAAACCTCCCTCTTGGCACTGTGCATTTCCAAACACCTGCATCTACCAGCCACACACAGTTCTGTCCCTGAGAAAGGCTGACTAAAATGTATCGTTATGTCACAGTGCAGGTGCTCCAACACACATCCTGAGGCTCAGGAACCTCAGATATGCCTCATCAGCCATAGAGATGCTCTGGTGCTATCCAGTCTCACAGTATATCAGAGGTTGGAAGGGACTTTAAGAAATCATCAGGTCCAACCCCCTGCCAAAGCAGGATCACTTAGGGGAGTCCGCACAGGAACGCATCCAGATGGGTTTTGAAAGTCTCCAGAGGAGGAGACTCCACAACCCCCCTGGGCAGCCTGTTCCAGTGCTGTCACCCTCACTGTAAAGAAGTTTCTCCTCATGTTGAGGTGAAATCTTCTATGTTCTAGTTTGAACCCAGTGTTCTTTGTCTTATCACTGTGAACCACCAAAAAGAGCCTGGCCCCCTCCACTTGACACCCACCCCTCACATATTTATAGATATTGATGAGATTCCCTCTCAGTCTCCTCTTCTCAAGACTAAACAGCCCCAGGGATCTCAGTCTCTGTCATAGGGGAGATGCTCAAGTCCCCTAATCATCCTCATGGTTCTCCGTTGGATTCTCTCCAGCAGGTCTCTGTCTCTCTTGAACTGGGGAGCCCAAAACTGGACGCAGTATTCCAGGGCAGAGTAGAGAGGTTGAAGAACTTCCCTAGACCTGCTGGACACACCTTTCTTGATGCATCCCAGGATCCCATTGGCTCTCCTGGCCACAAGAGTACATTGTTCTTCCACCCATATTCCAAGGTCTTTCTCTGTGGAGCTGCTTTCCAGCAGGGCAGCCCCTAACCTGTACTGGTGCATGCTGTTATTCCTGCCCAGATGTAGGACCCTGTGCTTGTTCTTACTAAACTTCATGAGGTTTGCCTGCGCCCAGCTCTCCAGGTCACGTTGGATGGCTGCACAGCCTGGCGGGGTGTCAGCCAACCCCCCCAGTTTTGTATCATCAGAACTTGCTGAGGGTACTCTCAATCCCCTCATCCAGGTTGCTGATAAAGATATTGAACAAAACTGGACCCCGTACTGATCCCTCAGGGACACCACTTGCCACAGGCCTCCAAGTTGATCCTGTGCAATTGATGACGACCCTCTGAACTCTGTTGTGAAGCCAATTTTCAATCCACCTCACTGACCAGCCATCTATGCCACATCTCCTGAGCTTTTCTATGAGGATGTTATGGGAGACTGTATCAAAAGCTTTACTGAAGTCAAGATACATGACACCTACCAAAAAAAATAATGATCCTTCCACAGTACACCTGGGGTTAATCTATTCCCTTACCCAGGCATTTTTTTGGCAGGCACCTCACACACAGAGTGTGCTTAAACAGCAGGAAAACCACCTCAAAACCCCAAACCATGTCAACTCTCACAAAAAAACTGAGTAAGTGGCATAGGTGGCATCCTTCTTACCATTAGGTATCCTCCATCACAGATGCTAGCACAGGTCCAGAGGAGGGCCACAAAAATGATCAGGGGGCTGGAGCATTTCTGCTACAAGGACAGGCTGAGGGAGCTGGGGGTGTTCAGCCTGGAGAAGAGGAGGCTCTGGGGAGACCTGAGAACAGCCTGGCAGTACCTGAAGGGGCCTACAAGAAAGCTGCACAGGGACTGTTTGCAAAGGCCTGCAGGAATAGGACAAGGGGCAATGCTTTGATATTACAGAAGAGCAGATTTAGGCTGGATGTTGAACAAGTTCTGCACCACAAGGGTGGTAGAACACTGCAACAGGTTGCCCAGGGAAGTAGTTGAGGCCCCACCCCTGGAGATATTCAAAGTGAGGCTCGCCAAGGCTCTGAGCAACCTGATCTAGTCAAGGGCGTCCCTGCTGACTGCAGTGGGGTTGGACTAGAGGACCTTTGGAGCCTTCCAACCCAAACCACTCTGATTCTCTGCTACCTCAATGTAAGAAGCCTGATAATAATCCCAAATCCCCAGCCCCTTCCAGACCAATCGTTACAGACATGGACCCATTCCAGACAATTCAAGTCTTATACCAGGCTACGAGCTCGTTTAATCTTGTGCAGGCAAGAAACAGCAGAGATCTGCCTGCAGAAAAATTAAAAAGTATCTGGTAATTCATCAAATTGATTTAACACAGCCAGCTGCACAGGAGAATGCTGGCCCAGGCACAGACAGTCCCCACAGCATGTGCTTGCTTACAAACAGGCAAGGTGCTTTGGCACAGCTACCGCATCCTTTGAGAAAGTTGGTTTTGACATGTTGGGAAAGGACTTGGATTTTCCAGCTGCTTTCTGTGGAGGAGGCAATTCAGCAAACACAGTCAAAACCTGCAGCAGACACCACTCTCAAATTTGTCTTCATTATCTTCTAATTTTCACACAGCTTTCTATTACTTAAAATAGCCAGGGGAATTAAAAAAAAAAAAAAAAGGTGCTGATGGAATTCTTCTTGTTTCTAAAAGCAGAGGAGAGGTCAGAAAAGAACTGCTGTGCAATTTGTTCTTTCTCTAGCTGTAGCCATCAAAAGTGCTGGGATGGGGTTTACTGATCACATTTTCCCTGTTATTCTCAAGCCAACAAATCAGAGCCATAGAATGGTTTGGGTTGGAAGGGACCTCCAAAGGTCATCTAGTCCAAGCCCCCTCCAGTCAGCAGGGTCATCCTCCACAAGATCAGGTTACTCAGAGCCTTGGCAAGCCTGACCTTGAGTATCTCCAGGGATGAGGCCTCAACTACCTCCCTGGGCAACTGTGCCAGTGTTTTGCCACAGAACTTGTCCCTAACATCCCATCTAAATCTGTTCTTCTCTAATTTCAAACCATTGCCCCTCATCCTGGCAAAAACAAAACAAAATCCAAAAAACCCAACAACAACAAAAAAAATTTTCCCAGTTAGGAAAAAAAAAAACAAAACAAAAACAACCAACCAACCAAAACCCAAACAGCAAAATAGATCCAACATTACAGAGGATGAGGCATTGCACTCTCTTTCAGCTCATCCAAGTCAGGGACACATGTTAAAGGTTACATCTTGCCCTCTTCCTGCATCAGCCCGGGCCTGGCTCAGCCTTACAGCCTCATGGTCCTCAGGGATAGTGCAACAGAGCAGGCAGGAGAGCACAGCCAAGGACCATCCACAAAGCTGGCTGTAAGCCAAATCCTAGGTGTCAGAGGCCACACTACTACCTGCAGATTGTGCTTCAAATTCCAAAACATCCTCCAGTACTGCTACTGCAAATAGGTGAAAGCTGGAGACAGAGGAGCAATGAAAGAAAGTTCTTCCAAACTATTGCTGACACTGCCTAGTGTATGTGCAGTGGGAAGATAGAGCAGAGCTGCACTCAGACCGGAGGAGCTTCTCTCCCATAGAGAGGGGGACAGAAGGGAGCACTTCTGCCTGTCTTTGGGTTTCAAATTCTCCTCTCTCATACCCCAGTCTACACAGTCAGAAGTGACATCAATGGCAAGCTACACAAGATGCTTCCACTTTGTAATAGTCTGTTTCCTCCCTTGAGAGCAAGAATGGAAGTTTAGAGGTTCTCCTGAAAGTCTTCAAAAATGCAGCAGAAACTGGAATCTGCTGAAGGGGTTGTGTCAGCAGATTCTGTGGGTAACAAGGTCTCCTGAAACAAAGCACAGTAAGTGTTTCTGTCTGGACTTGCCAAGAGACCTGAATGCAAATACACCTCCAGGAAAATGAGGGTGGACTCTGGTGGCTGCCTCCTCCTCATCATTTTTCTTTTTCTTCAATCGTGATGAAATTCATTACAGCTGCATTTCAGCTGAGGTTCTGATTTACATTTCCCAAAGCAGGCAGGGCAGGTTTGGAGTTTATGTGCTTCCTGAAGAACTAGGGAGCTGCAGAACCTTCCCCAAGGGGTGCCTGCTTGGTCCCCTCACTCCCTTGACATGTTTGCTGTCACACAGGCCACTGGATTCCTTGCCAGTAGGCTTGCTCCTTACAACCAGGCAGCCCCACATTCAAGCATGCCAGTATTTTCCTTGAAGGTATTTACAGTTTACTTTTTAGTGCTACTTTAAGTTCAAAGGGGCTAGTAAAGCCCCATTAAGCCATTTACATCAAACTGGTTAGTTAATTATCCTGTTGCAGGCTTTAAATTAGCAATTTATAACCCCTTCCCTAGAAATGCCAGTATCTGGGAACGACTCAGCCAGGACATTTTGCAGGGTGCAGTTAAGGAATTTAAAAAAAAAAAAAAGAAAGAAAGAAAGAAAGAAAGAAAGAAAAAAAAAAAGGAATCCACTAAACCCAAACACATCCCAACACAACACAATAAATATCTTCAGTTTTTGGCTGGAAATAGTGTAACTCTGAGAGAATCCAGTAAGGGACAGGAGTGAGAGAGAGCCCACCACGGGCTCTACCCAGCAAGGGTAGGGAGACTGCTTTAGGCTCTGCCTCTGCAGCAGCAGGAGGCTGTGGGCACACACAAAGCTGGCTGGGGAAGCACCACAGCTAGATGAGGGTGATGCTGCCCTTACAGTGAGATTTTCTGCTCCTCGATGTCATCAGAGGTATTGCACATTCATATTTACAAAAATGTGCCTGCCCACAAGGAAGGGCAACAGTTGGAGGGTTTTGAAGAACATAGACGGTTATAAAGAGGGCCAGGGGTTTTGGTCAGCACCTCTGCTCAGCCATGCAGACAAGGAGGCTCTCACCACACTGCAGCCATCTTTCAGCTTAGGGTTACCAACATTCAGATTTATATCCCTTTGCTGCAAGGGTCAGTGACCTGCTCACAGTGACCCTACCCCACGAGCCAGGTGGGGCTGGAGCAGCAGAGGCTCCATTCCCAGGATCTTCTCTGCCAAAAACACTTTATTTCGGAGAAGGAGAATTTGATGTCCCCTCAAGGTCTGGTTAGTCCAGTTCACCCCACTGAGAATTCAGAGCTGTTATAAAAGGGAATAATAACCAACTTTCCCCCTCCCCCCACAGATACCTAACTGCCCAAACTGAGTCCTGGAGTAAAACATGCCCTTAAGCCCTCCCCCTTCCTTACTTCCACCAGCTCTTACCAGTTCTGCAATTGGCATACTGGATTTTTATTGGCAAATTCTATTTAAAATAAAGATGGGAGGGCAAGACTGTCCAGTTGCTGCCATACTCACACAGCAACCTATTAGGTGCAGGAGCAATCTTGGCCCAAATCCTGGAAGCCAGGACCAGAACCACCAAGCACATAAAACCTCCCCAAGAGCTGGAATCCATGGAAAGCAGCACATGGATTGAGACAAGGCAAACTGGGAGATTCCACATGAAGATCAAAAAAGGCACACAGAGAAGTTTGAGAGAAACTTTCAACTCTATCTAAAAGAGCAGACAGACAGATGGGACTGAGTTTTGCAGGGTCTCTCACATTTTTTTTTTCTCCATCTCAATACATCCCCTTTTCAATGGCAAGAGTTAAATATTTCTGCCAAACAAGTGTCAGATTAGCCTAAAAAAAGGGAGATAAAAATCTAAGCAAGTTAATTTCTTTATCCTATGCAGCCATGAGATTTTTTTTGCCTATTTCACAACACATTTTGGGATGGAGGAGCAAATGGGAAGAAGAGAGGGAAAGATTCACTCAGATTTCAAACTGAAGAGACAAAATATCATTATACAGAATCTGGTAAGATGATATCACTTTTATGTGACTTATTGCTCTAAATAGTAAGACAGAGGCCTTATCATAAAAAACACAGGTAAACACAACATAAAATCTAAATTATCTAAAGGCCTGGAAAACCCAGCCCCACACATAGATGGCATTCTCTGAATTCTCTGCCCTTGCTTGGGAGCAGTTACACCCGAACCATCACTCAGCCCAGAAGCTGTTCTCTCCTGCTAATCATGCTGGAATCACACACTAAGGTAAAAAAGTTCAAATTCAAACCCTGGGCTCTGAAAGAGCCCAGTGCTACCAGCCCTCAGGAGTGCAGAGTATTAGTCAATCATGAAATAATGTGAAACTAGGCAGGAAGAAGCAAGGAAAGCCCTCCCGTGGGGGAAATGGGAGGCTTTCCTGCTCTACCAAAACCTTCCGTTCCCAAGGCATGCAATAGCCAGGCTGTGCCTACAACAGGTGTGTCTCCCTAAATACCTCCCATGTCACACTTGTCTCATGGACACAGTCCCGTGGGATTATATTAGTACCAGTGCATACCAGCTGTAGCTACCCACAGCAGGATCCTGTAACTCCTTGCACGGGGGGAGCTGCTCTCCAGGGCATGCAGAGTCCCTTGCCACATGACTTGCTGGAGACAGACAGCGACCCTGTGACTGTGGCTTCCCAGCATTTGTGCTCTGGGGGCTGGACCAGTGCAGGGACAATCAAAGGACCTTCTCCAAGAGCAGAAACCAGGCACTGCCAAGAGAAAGTGAACGGAGGGCTCCAAGTATTCTTTCCCCCCTCTTCTGCACTTATTACCAGCAAATTCTCTATGGATTTATGTCACAGACACTCTGAAGACCTCCTTTAAATACAGAAGATGCACAGCTAACGGAGCAAAGTCCACTCAGCCATTCCCAAGCAGCAAATGCTGACAGGGTACAAGGCAGATATGGCCAGTGCAGGATGAAGGCAGCACAGAGAGTGAGCCTCATGCATCTCTAAGACAGTGCAGGAAAAGACACCCCTTGGCAATTGCAACCCAACTCTTCACTATGCCTTGGAGGATATTAGTTGCTGGCCTAAGCAGCTGGAGGAGCCAACAAGAAAATTTTAGGGCAGCAAACACATTAATGGCCTTTTTTGTGTCACATCTTTGTAACTGGCACAGACAATATAAAGAAATGAGCTACTTGGTTGAGGTATAGCTCTGCATCACAATACAAAGGTATTCTTCAGCATCAAGGTCTGCCCCCATCTCAGGAAAGGCACCTTGTAGTACTGAACAGGGAGCTGGAGCACCAATGGAAGCAAGAAGCTGCTGGCCAATATGTGTGGCCCCACAGGGCCCTGTAGGATCCTTCTGTCTTATTCCTCCTTAGTAGCCCCAAGTGCCTTCATTCTCCAGCAAATCCTTGCAACAGCTTTTAGGAGAACGAGCACAGAAGTAAGAATGCACACAGCAGTCTTAATGAAAAGCCTAATTTGTGAGCAATCTACCATATCCATAAGCTATTCCACTGGTTAATTAACTCAAGATTCCCAGGTTAGAGCACACATCAGGTTTATCTGCTCTTCCCTATAGCAAATAGCTGCAGGCATCACAAGCAGCCATCAGGGATGAAGACAGTGCTAAGCTAAATGTTCTTCCAAAGTGGCATAGGTAGAACTTTTTCAAACCCTCTCTGCTTTCTAACCCTCTTGAGGGCTGAGTGATACAAGTAGGTTCAATGAACCAAACTCATCAATCCAGCACGAGTTGGGAGCAATTCCCACATACTCTACATCCCAGCCATCAGTTCATCCCACTGGCCATCTGTGTTCAAATGAATACAGAATAAAGTCATTCCATGGTATTTCCCCCTCAGACAAATGAGCAGAATTCCAAAGCTCCCAAATTCATCTGCTTTTTGCCAGCTACAGTATTGTTAACTTCCCAGCCACTTAGCAGCCTGCCTGGGAAGAACAGGGAACATTACACATTATTCTGAGATCTCAGAACAGGGCCTGCCATGTCCTTCTTGTGCAACCTCAAATTAAACCACAAGAGCAAGTCTCTGTCCCCAACAGATTGATGGAGGCCCAGCAGCACACAGGACATGCACTTCCAAAACCTTGGGAATAAGCAACACATCTGCTGCATAAACAATTCTTTAAGAAGTTATCAAAAGAAATGCCCCACATTTAGTACCTGAATACAATCATTCATTCACTCATTCATTCACTTCATTTTCCCCAATAAAAACTGCAGACTTTGGGAAAAGCAGGCCTATGAGCAACTGCTCCAGATCATAAAATCATAGCATGGTTTGGGTTGGAAGTCCAACCCCCCTGCAGTCAGCAGGGACACCTCCACTAGATCAGGTTGCTCAGAGCCTTGTTGAGCCTGACTTTGAATATCTCCAGGGATGGGGCCTCAGCTACCTCCCTGGGCAACCTGTGCCGGTGTTCCACCACGCTCATGGTGCAGAACTTGTGTTCCTAATATCCAATCTAAATCTGCTCTCCTCTCATTTCAAACCATTGTCCCTCGTCCTGTCACTGCAGGCCTTTGCAAACAGTTCCACTGCAGCCTCATCGTAGCCCCCTTTAGATACTGGCAGGCTGCTCTAAGGTCTCCCTGGAGCCTTCTCTTCTCCAGGCTGAGCATCCCCAGCTCCCTCAGCCTGTCCTTGTAGCAGAGGTGTTTCAGCTGCCTGATCATTTCTGTGGCCCTCCTCTGGATCTGCTCCATCAGGTCCATGTCCCTCCTGTGGTGAGGGCTCCAGAGCTGGATGCAGCACAGGTGAGGTCTCTTCCAGAGCAGAGTAAAACATACAGAGGGAGTTTCCTGTATCTGAGTGTCACATCACAGCAACTACAGGAAAAGCCATGGCAGTGCCATGCCAGACCTAAATGTGCTTTTGCTTATTTATTCATTCAGATAGCATCCAATGGTAGAGGAAGGGGGAGGTGTTAAATCACAGTAATTTAAAGCTCCCCAATGTTAATCTTGTTTTACATTCACAGGCTAGTTGTCTTCATAAAGGATGAGCAGTGGCTGGTAAATACAAAGTCACTGGTTTGCAACTAAATGCAATCTGCTCCCAATTTGGTATTATACTTGCTAACCAGAGAGCTGCACTATCTCCAGTTGAGACATTTCTCCTCTTTACAGGTGGTTATCTAGCTGACATTTTTTCCTCTTTTTATTATTTTAATAAACAGCCAACACTTTTTATTAGATATTTTATGCCTTCTATTTAGACATTTTATTTTTCTCATTTGAATTATACTGCCTGAAAAGTCAAAGTAACCATCCACTGAGAATGTTCTGACTTCATTTTTTTTTTAGCAAGCCTGATGAACATTTAAGTCCAAACATGTTTAACATTTAAAACAAACTCTTTAATAGAAGTGAGCTGTAGCTGATGATTTCAAACTGAATTCTCTTTGCCCTGTCCTTCAAAATCTAGAGCTACCAGATATTTGCCTCCATTTTATTGAGTTCCTATTCACCAGCTTAGAAAAGGAAAACAAGCACCCGGAGTTTCTTAAGCTGTCACTGCTTTCTCAACTGAAATCCTTTTCTGCATTAAACTAAAAACAAAACAAATAAACACAACACACACAAAAAAACCACAGCTAAAAAATAGTAAAATTTATCTGGGCAAGCTTCCAGGTCTCCCTGCAAAAGCAGCTCCATCTATCAGAAGCCCAGGACCTTCTTACAAACTCTTGTTCCTCATGCTTAGGGACAGGCTTTCTGCAGTGGTGCCTAAAGACAGCCACACCTAAACTTACTAATATCTATAAAAACTGTGTAAAGCAGCTGTTGCAATTCAAGCAATTATTTATTCTTAAGTATTAAAAAGATTGCTCAGTCCCGTAGCTTTTAGCCACTACATCTCTGATGCACCTGCCTTTTGCTCAATATCCCACAAATATCTAACATCAAGACTACTAAACCACAAACTAAAATAAACAGCACTGGGGAAAGCAAAACACTTGCACACCACAAGGCTAGAGGTAGGAATCCATTTCCTACAATCTGCATTCTGCTTCCCTTTCTACGGCACAGGTGCTGAGTGGCAGTGAGTGTCCACATTTTGTTTGGTAATTTAATTAGACATAAATCTTCCACACATACTCCCCCCTCAAATAATTATATATAGGAATATATGTGCCAAATGTACAAAGAGAAAGCTGAATTTGCTATCAGGAAGATGGCAGAGCAACAGATGCCAGACCTTCACCCAGCCAGACACAATAGTATGTGTGAAGGGTAGGAGGCTCAGGAAACTCTGCCATGCTACTTCCAAATCCATGTTTGTCGTCACAATCCATGATATTTCTCAAACCATTTTGGCACCAACTTCCTTATTTGTTTATTCCTTCCCATGTAGCACTTCTATTTATAAAATTCACACCGTAATTGACCTGGCTTCCTATCAAGCTTAGGAAATCCAAAATGAAGGCTGCTTTTGCCTGCTGGGGTCAGAGCTGGGCAGCCCAACTGCTGCTTCTACAGCCTCCATGGAAGGTCCACGTCATTTCCTTATAAGAAATGCTTCATTAAGTGATGAAGCACAACTCACGTGCTGCTTTCTTGTAACAACACGTGTGCACTGACATGAAAGAGCAGAAAGGAACACAAACTGTGGTTACTGTGTCCCTGTGGCTGCATGAAGAAAAGAAGCCACTTGTTCTTGAATTCAGGTGCCACTCGTCCTGTGCAGCTCTGCCTGACAGTTTTCAGCAGGTGAAATAAATTTTCCCTGATTATCTGCTGGTTGCCAGCAGATGAGCATTGATTCATACTGCCACTGACAGAACACTCCTCAGCTACATCTTGAGCAAGACCTGCTCCACTTCAGCCAATCTTACAGCTCTCTTAACCAGGAGAGATGCATCACACGGGGAGCTACTGGTTTCTGAATGATGGAGGATCCTGTTCAAACTTAACCAGGACCACACGTTAACCACCCAGTACTCTGACTGAGGTGATTACAACAGGAAAAGTAGTAGTGTATTACACACAATGCCCTGATCCTGCATCATGCTGGACAACCCTCCTATATGTAGCTTGGATATTGAGAGACTCTCCTTGGATAATGCACCAGTATTCACAGAAGGTTAGGGGTTGGAAGGGACCTCAAAAGATCATCCAGTCCAACCCCATTGCTGGATTTCAAGTTCTGGCTGGATAGCAAAAAGTACAGAATGAACTGCTGCATTCTTAGATCCAGACTTTCTTTATTCCAACCCCTGTATCAGAAGGGTAAAGCCAATAAAACCACTTTTCTTCTTGCTAGAAACATCAATTTTTCTGGTGTGAGGGGAAAAGTAAGCAATGGGGAGTAAAAGTACACATCCCTTCTTTAAAAGGAAGATGACTTGGTACCTCAGAAATAGTCTAGTGAGAACACTATTTCCTTTACCTAATAAAGTTCCTTGTCCAGTATTAAAGAAAAGTTGTCTTTCAGTAGCATTTCAGCCACCTCAAAGGGCAATTTAGAAAATAATGGAGGGGTCTGATGTTTAAACAAACTTTTCCAGCAATTACTTGCTAACAGCATCCAGATGCACCAAGTAAGATGCAGAATCCATCATCCCAAGGAATTTATAGTAGCAATACATACAGAGAGAAAGGGGATTTGAAGGGCAGGGAGAGGGGTTAGGGTTAAAACCCACAAGTGTAAGTATACCCAGAAATCTAAAAAAAACAGGAATAGAAGCAAATGCCATGCACAAAAGCCCTCCTGAAATAAACATTAATAAAAAGAGTCATTGCTTCCTTGTTTACCCAATCAGCTCAGACCCAGTAGCTCTCCTGCAGCCTGAGCTTTAGGGAACTCCCGACTCTTGCTACCCCTTTGGCAACCTTGTGCCTTGTACTCGGGTATTCCTGGCAATGACAGTTGACAGGTACAAACTCATCTGGCACAAGGCTGCCTGGCATGTGAAGTCAGAAGGGCTCTGTGAGTTGGAGAGAAACCTCCCAAGAGAAGAAACTCACTGTTTTGCTTAGGAAAGTCTCTTGTAGGTCTCCTCCAGAAAGCTGAGCTGCACTGTTTGCAAGGTGTGTTCTTCACGCTCGCGCTGCAGTCCCTGCTCCTCCTCAGGGCAGGGGAATGCCACGCTGCAGCAAGCTTGCTTCCTCCCTCCCAGGTTCACCTGGAAGCATTCCAAGCTACTCAGCTTCTGACAGCTCTCCAACTGCTCTTCCACATTGGATTGCTTTACATTACATTGCTTTCCCTGCCAGGAGGCACTGCTGTATTACAGTACAATCATCTAGCACAATGTAAAACTGCTTTTTTCACCTCCCAAATACTGACTGTTGCCACTGCAGCCACAGCTCTAAGCCCTGCTCTGTATTAGACTTCTGCTTCTGTGTATATGCAAGAGACCCAGACCCAGCATCCCTTAGTACTGGCTCCAAGACATCCCAGGAGGACCAGGGGCTGTGCCCACCCTTGGTGGCTGTGCACTGCCTGCCCATAGCAGCTGGGCATCCCTAACACGCTCTCTGCCACTCAAATCCCAAGGACAAGTTCCTCTTCTCTCAGGCCATGGCAGAAACCAACCCTGCAGCCTAGATAGCTCCCTATCAGCTGTCTCCTCTCCGTGCCAGAGCTAACATCCATGAGC
Source organism: Indicator indicator (assembly GCF_027791375.1). Lineage (NCBI taxonomy): Eukaryota > Metazoa > Chordata > Aves > Piciformes > Indicatoridae > Indicator > Indicator indicator. The sequence goes on from NC_072035.1 coordinate 2,054,697, forward strand.
CCATGCAGTGAGAAGGGCCAGGGACCTGATCTTGACAGACACAGTCTTTCAAGATCCTTCTGGATGTGCTCCTGCTCTGTCAGGGAGGTGGGACTCCATCTCCAGAGGCGTGCTCCAACCCCTACAATTCTATCTTGTCTCCTTTTCAGCCTCCTTTCCAACTTGTTGCTCCTTCCCTCCATTGTGCTCCCCTAGCCCTACAGAGGGCTGCCACCCTCAGCTTCCAGCCCAAGGTGTCACTACCAGAGTGCAAAATGCCTAAGCCAGCTCATTAGGTGCATTATCAGGCATCTCCACTGCCTGTAGCACCCAAAACAGTGAGAACAGTAACTAGAAACATTGCAGTGACCCACAGCACCATTAACAAGCTCAACTTTTTTTGTCAAGTCAGAATTTTAAGGAAGGAAGAAGGCTACAGAGGTATTTTGTAACAGAGATGTTTTTTAAACTATTAGGAGACTTTTGGCTCCTAATGCTCTTCATTTCAGTGTCCTTTACATGACTTGTGGGCTGTACAGCAAAACTAGTTGCCTGCACTGTAGCTTATTTCCTTTCTAGTCTTGAACTATAAAAATAGCTGTATTGTAAGAGCAGAGGTTTAACTCTCTGCCTGGTCTTCAGCATTAACCAGATAAGACCAAAAAAACCCACCAAAAAAAACCCCAAACCACCATCCAAACAAACAACAACCCAAACCAAACAAAAAGCAAGCAGGGGGGTGGGAAAGGGTGGGAGGAAAAGCAGTGAATAGAATACAGGCTTTTCCCTTTCCATACCCTATGCAATTGTTAAAGATCTCCTGATCCAGAAGTTGCATCCAAGCCATCACTTTTATTAAGAACTTATCTGTCCTGCATCGATTTTTCAATCTGTTTAGACTTCTGCTATCCATAACACCCTTTGGCAATGAGTTTCACATGGTAACTGCTGCTTGACAGAGTGCCTCCTCTTTGCCTGCTTTGAATCAATTTAGTTAACCCAAGAACCATGAAGAATCACTCCCTACTCTCCTTCCCCACCCCATTCATCACAGTATAAAACATCTGCAATTTCTGGATTAAGTCATCTCTTCTCTCTTGCAGAGAGAAATCATGTTGACTGGCTTGAGACCCACCTTTGATGGTCTTCACTGGACCTTCCCTAGCCTTCCATTACCTTTGAGAAGCGGCAATCAGAACTGTACCGTGTTTAAGTTACTGGCACACCATGAATTTACACAGCAGCATACTGATGGTTTCTGTTTGGTTTACCAGCTTGGGTAAACAGCCAGAGAGTTTGTTGATTCTTCAGGGAGTGCAGCATTTCCTCCCAGCTGGCCATCAGTCTCTATTCAAAAGCTTCTCTTCAGATAGTGCTTCTTAAGTAGTCTGCTGAGGGGACAGATAAAACTTTTCATCTCCCTACAACTGCTGCCAACAGATTTTTTCTTTTTAAGCAACTCAACCCATTCAAAGTCACACCTTTCAAATTTCCCCCCTCAAAGTCCTACCCAAAGCAAAGCAGTTTGCAGCCACTCAAAAGCTCACAGCTTCTCTCTCACCTGTAGTCCCCATACAAAGTCCCAGAAGCCAAAGCAGCAGAGCATACATGGTTTTCCCCAACAAGCATTAAAATGTGTACTGACCAACCAAGGAGGTGCTGGATTCCCCTACATTGGACATTTTCAAGGCCCAGCTTGACAGGTGCTGGGCCATCTCATTTCAACTATATTCTTACCCTAAAAGGTTGGACTAGATGATCCTTGTGGTCTCTTCCAGTTGAATCTACGAAATTTTATTCAGCTAATCCCAGCAAAGGTCCCACTCTTCAGAAATTTCCCAGGCATCCCCATATAGTGGGGATCAGTCAGACTTGGCACTGTGAGGCACAATTCACTACCCTGCCTCACAAGCCTCTGCTAATCCCAGGAGACGTGCCTCACCAAATATAGCTGCTCTGTATAATTGCTTGGCTTATCTCCCCTTTTAGCTGAACTACTGTGGTTCCAAAAGCCCTTAAAATTAATGACAGATATGCTGCCAGATTAAAATCCATCTACCTGCATAATGCTCTGTGCATCACTTGTTCCTAACAGCACTGTCAGTCACAGTGCTCAGCTGCAACTTCTCTCTGCTGCTTAGCAGCAGCTCCAACACTGCCAAATTAGTGAATGCTGGGAGAAGCATCAGAGCAGTTTGTCTGATCCCAGTTCCATAATTTCTGGGAGGCAGTTGTAACACACCATGAGGGAGAGAACACAAAACAAAGTTATGAGCTGAACTCAGCATATCTGACCAGAAAATTGAGCAGGTCATTTGAGCAAACACAGACTCCTGTGAACAGGCAGGTAACAGAAGTAGCTCCAGACAGCTTCACAAAAATCACAGCACAAGCATTTTACTTCCCTAGTTACAAACCCCTGGATGTGAATGAGCAAACTTTAGATGTAACAACTTCTGGGCATTAACAAAGCTCTGCTCCTAGCGATGAGCATAAGATAGCATGCAAAAGCTGGATGAATAATCCAGAGCAGTTCAGCACATGGAGATCTGAATCTTCCTTCTGCAAGCTCATTTTCTGCACATTTTGCACACAGTGCCTGGATATTTTAAGTGCTGAGGAGAAGCATCCCCTTCCTTCTGTTTCCTAAGGAAATTAATGTGGGATAGAACATCACTTTTACTTATTAAGATGATAAATTCTCCCAAATCTCTTTCTGGAGCTCTGAAATAAAGGCAATTTAGAAAGTCAGCTAGAGTCTTACTTGCACCCATCACCACTACTTTCCAAGACTGAAATGAGAAAAAGATGCATTTAGGTTTTGCACTCAGCTTTAAAAGTTAAGTCATCTCAATTTTCTCTTCCGAAATACACACTCAGTAGGTATACACAACGTGTATACACACACTGTGTATTTATACACACACACATATATCAATCACTTCTGATATTTCCTCTGAAATCCATCCTCTGACTGTTCTTGAAGTGCTGCATCTAATAGATGGTTTCCCCAGTTAATTTACTCCCTGTACCATAAAATGTTGCCATCCAAGGAGGGATCAGAAGCATGGAACTTGGAAACAGAACATACAACGAGCAGAGAAGTCACTATTACAAGGAAGTGGCAGCCTATCCACAGCTACACCATGTAGGAATGAAATGTTTGAGTCCCAGTTACTTGCTGCTGTCCAGGAAGGTGTGCACAAACTGGTAAAGAAGCAGTTAATATCTCCTGCCTCACACTAGTCTGTCCAAGGCTTGAGCTGTAAAAAGTCACAGAATCACAGAATGTCAGGGGTTGGAAGGGACCTTCAGAGATCATCCAGTCCAACCCCACTGCCAGAGCAGCACCACCTAGGGCAGGTCACACAGGAACACATCTCCAGAGAAGGAGACTCCACAACCTCTCTCGGCAGCCTGCTCCAGGTCTCTCACCCTCACAGTGAAAAGGTTTTTGCTTATGTTCCTGTGGAACCTCCTCTGCTCCAGCTTGCACCCATTAGCCCTTGTCCTATCATTGGCCATCCCTGAGCAGAGCCTGACTATCCGCCCAACACTGCCCTGCACATCTTTATCAACGGGAATGAGAACACCCCTCAGGGCTCCTCTGCTCCAAGCTAAAGAACCCCAGCTCCCCCAGCCTGTCCTCAAAGGGAGATGTTCCACTGCCATCAGCATCATTGTGACTCTGTGCTGGACTCTCTCAGGCAGTTCCCTGAGGTCCTTCTTGAACTGAGGGGCCCACAACTGGACCCCAAGTTCCAGATGCAGCCTCAGCAGGGCAGAGCAGAAGGGGAGGAGAACCTCTTTGACCTCCTAACCACAGCCCTTCTAATGCACCCCAGATTGCCATGCCATTGGCATTGTTGGCCACAAGTCAGTATGTACTGTTTGCTTACAGGTTTCAGAGAAGAATAAGCGAGAAAAATGAGGACGCCCTCCTTGAGACAGGTGTTCCAGTCCCTTGTGGCCCTAACTCTCAGCAGGACGTGACAAAGTTATTGCAGAACATGCATTTGAGCTCACTTCTCTTAATATGGCCCTCTTCTAGTTGAGGCTAGAGGATTTCTGCATTTGTCCTGCCTTCCACAAGCAGACCTACTATTGGTGAGGAAAAATGATCTGCAATAAAGGAATGGGCTCTTCTAAGGCACGTGTGGAAAGGGGACAACAGGTGAATAATGGGTGAATTTACTGTGCAGTTTGAGAAGAGCACTTCTTATCTTCTAGGACATTTGCATAAAACAGCTTCCTTAGCTCTTGGTTTAATGAACAAAGGAATCAACTAGTTCAATGAATATTGCAAATGACCACAAAGATTCACTGTCTGAGACATACCTCTCCCCTCCTCACACACTTCTCAAGTGATCATCTGGGAGAGCTGGAAGCAGACAAAGCTCAATACCTAGCTATGTTGATTCTTCAAAGAAAAATTTGGACAAGAATGCTGGATGTCTTGGAGATACTTCACAGTGGCTTCACTGTGGTTGTTTTTCCTCAAACGTTTCCAGCAATCTGGTAATTTTCCTGTTCTATCCAACTTCTTGACAACTACTGGGGTAAAAAAAATTTTGTTGATCCTTTAACATGTGCATGGCCTATTTCTTTGTTGTGAAAAATGAAGTAGTCAAGAAACTTCCCTCAAAGCCAAAATGCTGCAGAGCTGGCAGGGGGGACCCCCATCCTCACTCCTTTAACTCCCTGTCGTTTTGCAGCTAAAGAAAAGCATAGCCAACAGGCAGGTAGATGAATGACAAACATGCCCAGTGATCTGGCTTCACCCACTCCAGCTAAAGCTGCTTATTACAGTCAGTAGCAGACTCAGATCCATCTCCTTGCAGGGACAAGACCTGAGAGCCACCTAGCAGGCACACACTGGTGATACACTATGCCCCATGATCTATCCATGGGGTTAGGCAGAAAGTAGTATCCAAGGTACCTATCATGGCAACATCTAAATGCAAGTATCCCAGCACTCTGCAGACAAAAAGGGCTTTCCCCCTAGGCTGTTTTAAATTTGCATGTTCCTGTGTAGCAATGAAGATAGCAGCAATGGTGATTCATTAAGATAATGATTTAAGTAGGAGGCTTAAGAAAGTCAAGGTTGATTAACATCCAAAGGGCTACAGTTGGAGCTTCTCCACTCCAGGCTGCCACCCTCCCTTTTAAGGGAAGGGATGAATTCTAAAAGTCAGGACAACTGTGAGTTATCAGCAACTACAGCACAACTACAACACATTAAAGCACAAGAGCACCATCCTGGTCCATCCTCCTTGGCAAGGTCCAACAAAATTTTATGCTGCAGGAAAATTTTCATGCCATTATGGGTTATTGGCTTCTCCTTTCTTTGATTCATGTGTTAAAAGTCCCTTTAAAAAATAATAATTGTGCAAATTTCTTTTTAAACTAATTTTCTGTCCACCTGAGAAACAATCTGAGTTTTCCTCAAGCAACTGTCCTTCTCCACTACTGAATAACGAGATGGGTTTGATAAATAGATTGCTCCCCACATAATAATGTAAATACACACACTGAAGGAAAGCACACAAGTTCTTTCCACACCCCAACACTTCAAAGTGTGCTTGGTTATGAGCTGCAACATGCATTCTGTCCAGAACAGGGAGTTAATGCTCAGACACTAACAGGCAGCTCACACTTCATCCCTGCTAGAAGACAGGCTTTTGAACAGAAATTTTGTCACGGTCCTTTCTAGAGAGATGCACAGGCAACCAGTTTTGCTATTTTTCTGCTCACTCATAGTAGTTGCAAGAGGGCATCCCATAGCACATTGCCCCACTCACCGCTAGCTGTGCTTGGTCTGAACATCTTCTAGGCACTCTATCCCATGCTGAGTCAGTACAGAATAGCTTCCTAGAATGCAATTACAGAAAGAGTAAGGGTTTGTCTTTAAAAGGGATTACTCCAGAACAGCTATTCCTTATTAACTATTCCAAATCACTTCTTCATTAGGATGAAGTTACCTAGGGATAGCTCTTCTGCTCGGATTTGTAAATTACCTTGGGCTGAATCAATGACGTTGTTTAGATGAGCCCTGAGCACAGCAATAAAAAAAGAGAGTCAGAGCTGCAATGGAAGGAGAGCTGCTGTGTGGACACAGCTGAGTTTGTTGTAAGCTGGACAGATCAAGAAATATTTTAAAAACAGTTATTCTTATAATGTTAGGCATCATCAGCACTGCATTGTGACCTTTTGTACAAGTCTCTGGATCCACTCTGTTCATATATCTAAGGAATAAACCAAATTTGAAGGCAGCAGGGAAATTTTGAGTTCTGCAGTTTCTTTGTTTATGAAGTTCTTAGCTTGCAAGATTTCTCATCCAAAAAGGGCTGAGAAAGTACCTGGCACATCTTGGATGCTTATTGAATACATTAAATAAATCAAAACATTTTATGATAAAATTCCACTCCCCCACACCAAACAGATGTAGGTGCAAGTCAAAGAGGCTTGAAAAATTGCACTAAAATTGATTTTGCTCCAGTTTCCCCCAAAGGAAAAAAAATTTGTGTGGGTTGAGACAAAAAACATGGAAAATTTCAGCTATCATGAACAACTGAAAAGAGAAATGGAGGAAAGACAGAAGCCAAAACTGAACTTCACATTCAGAGTGCATAATTTATACTCTCTACAGTGTTCTGTGTTGCAGACACTCCTGGACTGACACAAAGTGAGTCTTTTCCTTAGGCTCATTACACTTCTAGAGAAAAATGCCAGATAGCTTAACACTAGAGTCTCCTCCTGCTCAGAGGCACTCACAGACCATGGAGAAGGTTCCTTGGTTGATTTCAGGCTCTGAGTGGCTAGAAAAATTTGGACCTGACATAGTTGAGGATATCTGTCACAAAACTGGGGTGAGAGTTATTCATAAGCACTTGTCAAGTCCTGCAGCACAAAAATCTGTGAAAAATCTTGAACACCTACAGCTTAAAATATACACAAAGCCATCTCATTCTCCATGTGTTTTAGGAAGGGAACAGAAACAGAACACACTGTTAGAGCTGTGCCTAGGCTGTTGGAGTATGACTTGATTTGGTACACCTGACTGATGGCTAAACATCACCACCTGCATGGTTTTCCATGCCTGAGATCTGTGCCCAGGCAGCTGGGTTCTGATGAAGGGCTTTGGGTTGAAAGTTTCAGTGGACATAGCTCAGTCATTTCCAAGGCCAACGCTGGCATCTCAGAGGATCTCTCTGACAAAGATGGCACTGCACTTGGGATTTAGGGGCAGCACTCAACTGCCAGACCCACACAACCACCTCTTGTGTCCCCACAACTCCTTACTCATACCACACCTCCCACACTCACACTGATAAAGCTGCTCCATCCCATACATGTCAAAACCCAGCAGCTGATCCAGCCTGCCATTACCTGATGGGAATAACTGTGTTCCCTTTGCATGTAGGCAATTTTAGTCCACATATGCAATATTTTATATAGCAGCTCCTGCAGGTTCTTTTCCACATAGAAAAGCTAAGAAAGACATGACAGCAGGGGGAGGGGCAATTAGAAAAATATGTTAAGTCAAATGGGGCGCCAAAAAAAAGAGGGAAAAAAGAAACTGAAACCACTTCCAGTCTCTCTCTTCAACAAATTCCACACTCATTGTCATTGGCATCACTTCACAGCAACCCCAGATGATGTTCACCTGCTCCCATAGCACTAAGAAACAAAGAGTGAAACAGGAACAGAGGAGCTCCCACCTAGGATGGCCAACAATCCCCTGACAGTGCATCGTGAAGGGGAAACCTTATCATTAAAGAAGAAAAGCAAACAGGCACACACGCAGACAAACAGCTCTGCTGCTGTGTGCCACCAGCATCCTCTCCGTTTTCTATACACATCTAATATCAGGAGATTTATGTTCAGGCCAAAAGCTCATGCTGGCAGGAGAGGAAAGTACTTTGGAGAAGAGAGGGGAAGGGAGGAAAAAAAAAAAAGAGAAGAAAATAAAAAAACGCCTCCAGTTTCTTGGCTTGTGATGAGCAGGCTGGATGCATTCTGTGGAAGCAGGCCAAAGCGTTAGTTGCTATATTCAAGAGAACATCTGAATCCCAGCTCAAGGGAGCCGGGTTTGCGGCTCTCATTTATGCTGTGTATCAACTGAACATCAAACCACATTTTCCGCCTTCTGAATAATAAAGCTTAATAGTTTGGGACTCCCATATGGTCTATTGTTAAAATATTTCCAAACACTGCGCTGCTGTTTTATTTCTGAAGGAAAAGGTTTCTCCTTCCTCTTCAAGCTTCGCTGGTTTAAAAGATGCTTATAGAAGACGTTAAATATATTCATCTTGTACAGAGTTTTAAGATGGGCTGAAAACTTGAGTGGATAAGAAAAAGCAAATGCATTTTTAAATTGGCTCTTTTTCTTTTCTTTTTTTTTTTTTAATGTCACATGCAAATGCTGTTCCAGGCAGAAGCAGCTGGTGCCACCAGGCTCTGCTGTGCCAAACAGGGGGCGCAGAAGCTTTCAGAAACCATGAGCTGCTCTAACAAAGGAGGACCACACAGACTCAAACCACTCACAAAAGGACGCAGGCTGATTATTTGACTATTACTTACAAGGAAGCTTGGCCAGTAACATAGGCAATAAATACTGGAGAAACCTGTTCTGTGCATAACCCAGGTTTGTCTTTTCACAAGTCCTGCTCTCTAATTAGCTACTCATTCCTGGAAGGCATTGCTGATGGATAGAGTGTATCAGTTTGGTATATTTTTTAAATAAAGTTAAGAAACTTGTTAAATACAAAAAGCATCAGCATAAGAAACTCTCCACAGCACATTAGGAACAGTCACTAGTGCTTCTTCCCAGTCACACCAGAATACTCCTGTCCTTTCTACTTTGCAGAAAAGACTTAGTGATAAAGAGATTCTCTTGGTGGTAGAGAGATCCTCTCACTTGCAAAGGCTGCAGGGTCCCACTCAGAGCCTGGATGAGAACTGAGAAACACTTATCTTTTGGGTCCTGCATTCATCCCCTGTCCAATTAGCACAGAAGGCCTCAACTGCTCAGCGAGCAGAAGTGAAACCATGCAGCACTGCCTAGTGTGAACCTCTAGCTGCACCTCACCCAGCTCTTGCCCTCTCCACGAAGTGCTTCAAGCTCTGACAGGAGCCCTCAGGGCAGCACCAGCTCACACATCTGCTGGTCACTCAAAGGTGCCAACAAACACGGCACCAAAATGTAGCAGTTCCTACTGCCCAGGGAGCCAAGCAGAAACATCTGCTCTCTCCTCCTTACTCCTCTGTTTCAGCTCTCATTGCTGCTTCTCATTCCTGTCTCCTACTTCCCTCCTTCTGCCTCTGTGTTTCCCTTCCATCACCTATCTACCTCATTATCACCTGCTCTGCTGCACTGTACAAGTCTTCAGAGCCAGCTGTCCTAACCCTTAACTGGTTGCTCATACTCATCAGCTGCCTCCTCCCCCAAAAGGAAGGCATTCCAGTATTTTGACATTTGCTCTCATCCCAATTCAGGGAGAAAACCTGAAATTTGACACTCCTGCAGAACAGAAGTTCACAGTTCTTTTGGTTTTGTTGGTTTGTTTTTTTTTTTTTTTAAGACAACAAAGAAAGAAACCTATTTGTGAAGAGCAGTGCATGTTGTGTCACTTGAAGATGAATTTTTATGGTACTGAAACCTAAGTTAGGTCACTCTGGTTTGGTGACCTGACCCAAGCAATTTTGTTCTGAGTCACTACACTATTGAACTGCTCTCATTCCCACAATGTTGCACTGCCTCAGACACTGCAGCTTGGCAGCCTGATAACCCTGGTTGCACTTCTGGGTCAGGTTCTCTGGCTGCACAGCTGTTCCCATAGCACACACCAAGGTGTCCTGTGGCACAGCACTGGCTTCTGAGAGAGCTCTAATGCCATATGGAAAAGCCAAGGCCCTTGGAGTCCAGCAGAAGAGGATGGTTACATCAGGCAACAGCTCTCTGAGCAGCTGAGGACTACCTAGAATCATAGAATGTCAGGGGTTGAAAAGGACCTTGAAAGCTCATCCAGTCTGACCCCACTGCCAGAGCAGGACCACATAGAGCAGGTCACACAGTCAGGTAGGTTTTGAATGTTTCCAGAGAAAGACTCCATAACCTCTCTGGGCAGCCTGTTCCAGAGCTCCGCCACTCTCACAGTGAAAAAGTTTTTAATGTTCCCATGGTACCTCTGCTCCAGCTGGCACCCATTGCCCCTTGTCCTATCACTGGCCAACCTTAAGCAGAGCCTAGCTCCATCCTCTCCACACTACCCTTCATACCTTTATAAACACGAATGAGGGCACCCCTCAGACTCTTCTGATCCAAACTAAGAGACCAAGCTCTCTAATGTACTCATAAGAGCCCTGTCATTCAGAACCCACCTGGATGCACTCCTGTGTGACCTGCTCTAGGTTATCTTGCTCTGGAAGGGATTTGAACTCAATTTTGACATGTCCCTTCCAATCCCTAACATTCTGTGAAAACAAGGACTCAATGGGCAGATCAGCAGGTATTCACAGAACAGGGATTGGAGTAGTTTTCCTGCAGACTCTGTAATGCTTCTCTTGTACACTCTTACCCCTGGGTCTGTGCATGTGAAAGATGGTAGAGTGCATGTCCATAGAGTGCATGTCTGGTTCTGATTTACTTAAGGAAAAAAAAAAACAGGAGAGACACTCAGCCTGTAGTTTCAGTGTTGGAAACTGCAATAAACCTCTCTTTTTAAAACCTATAACCTTGTGACTGTTTTATAGTTATACAGAATCATAACCAGAGAAAGATTTAGCCTAACAGTGATCTGCCCTCAAAGATATTAGCTTGTCACATCTAATAGAAGGGGAACAAGGAGCCAAACCTTTCCTCTAAGTAACTTAAACAGATGGTGTATAGCTTTGGTGGGTACTGTCATTTACCCTGGTTACAAGGGCAACTTCGACAGCACTGCACAGCCAAAGATGCTCTTTACAAGTCAGTGCGAAAAATGCTTCTGCATTTTATGATCAAAGAGAATTCAGGTTTTATATCTCACTGCTTTTGTGGCTGACACATCCAACCAGCTTTCCACCCACTTGTTCACCCCCCTTTATGCCAGTAAGGTTGAGTCTGTCTTTTGTTTGCAACTTTTTCCTCTTCTCAAAGTAATTCTTTCCTTTTGAGGGCTAGAATATAATCAGGTACATGGTGCCAGTGTGTTAAAGCAAATATATAACTTTGTGCTTCCAGTTGCTTCTTTCTTACCCCATAAAGCACACCAAAGTATTCAGGTTAGTTTCTCTTTCCTTTCCTTCTCCATGCCTTATATGGGAAATAAAGGGTTTCTTTTTTCTCCTTCCCCAACCTCAATCCCCGACTTCTCTTTTCTAGTTTTATCACGAGTTCTCTCCCTCCTTCCCTTATGCACCATGTTTCTCCAGACTCACAGCAAAAAGCATTTCTGGATGGCCTTGTTCTGGGTTCCCTTCTCCTCCGGAGAGACAACAATTGGCTTCTGGGACACTTTGCTACTTCTTCTCTTGGATAAAAGCCAAAGCTGAATCCGTTCTGTTTTCCTCAGGTCTGCCACTCAGCCCACTAACATATCCCCATGTTCTACCCACACTGAAGAAGCCCTAAGGTTTCCAAACTTGTCTGGAGAGCTTAATCCTAAATTCTGATCCTCATCCTGCAAGTGACCAGGCATGAAACCAGTACCAATGCTTAAGAGTTCGCCTGATAGCTCAAAGCAGGTGAAGACCGTTGTCAGATTCCTAGCATGCAACAGGACTAACAGGGAGCACTGCAAGATATGGGGCAGCAAAAGACCAAATCCACACGCAGTGGTAGTTCCAGACAGCACAGTGAATTCAGAGGAGCCACAAACAGCTACTGGGTTTCCAGACCAGTCAGGGGAGGATTGGTATAAGAGGACCTGAGGGTAATCCCCCGATTACCCTTCAACACGCTCACAGGGAGCAAATGTCACTTTGCATGGTGAAGCATGCCAGCCAGGGAGCATGCTTTATGTTTCATGTTAATGAGTATTAGAGCATGGAACCCAACTTCCTTCCCTCCCTATTATATGATTAAGGACTAGAACAAGCATTTCATTTCAGTCTACAACAGCAACAGACCACAGCACTGCAGAACAACAGGAAAGAGACAGAATGAGGGGGGAAAAAGGAAAAAAATCCAGGTGGTAGACACTTACTGCTCTGGCCACTGCATGAAATGAAGGCTTGAGTGCACATTTTTGTCTGATTGCATAGCTGTCTCTGCTACTCATCTAATCTGCTTAGAAAACTGGTTTTGAAGGATATGGTTCAGACATACCACTCACATGGTAGAGTGGGGGGTGATGAGGGGAGGGGGAAAAAAAAAGTGCTGCAGCTGCAAAAGATAAAATAGAGACAACTAATTTTCTCAGAGGTTGCAACACCACCTCTCCCCCTCCTCCACATGCAGTCACTGCACTGGCAGGATAAACTGGAGATTCTCCAGGGTAAGCAAGAAGGCACAATAAGGTGTGCAGGCCCTTCTCCACCCCGATACCCACAGGCCTTGGGGGGGACCACAGAAAGCAAAGACTGACAGCCCAGTCACTCAGAGGGAGGTGATAACATTCCTCTGCCTAATCATTTCAATTCCAGTCCCCTTTTGCAGAGCGGGAATGAGCAGCACACACTGCTGGATGCTAGACCAAGACAACGTAAGGGAGCTGGCTCCTGTTGTACCAATTGGTGGCTGGGTTCTGAACTCTCATTGTGTGATCCAGTTTCTCCTGTCATCCAAGCCATTCAGCAGCCTCCAAGAATATGTTCATATAAGCCACGTGTCCTGAAAGCTAAACAGCTGAAGGGGATGGGAGGGGTAGGGAGAGAGGAGAATCACTGGATTTCTGGTGACAGTGTCTGAAATACACATTTGCACAGGGAAGCCTCACTTTAGATAGTCACTTAGCAAAAAACTACAGCTGCTGACAGGCAAGAGGTACAGTTTCAAATGACTAACAGACACAAAATAGGACAAATAAACGACTGCAGACTAAAGTCATGGTGTGTGGGGGGGTGTGCTCCCACAAACATAACAGAGACAACAAATGGATTAACAATGGGTGACCCAGTGCCAGGACTGACAGACCTAGTCCTCATGTCAATTACACCACAGCAATGCCATTACCTAAGATCTAGCAGAAGTGAAACTGAAATCAGAGTCTGACCCAGGATGTCAGGCAGGCAGCTGCTTTGGTTTCTTTAATGCCTAGAATTTCAGCCGGGTTTGCTTTGTTTCAGGAGTCTAAGCTGTCTTTGGCAGGAGGACCAGCAGCCTTTGCCAGCTGCCACCTGATCTGCAAGGATTTTTTTTAAATGGAATGGGGTGTTTCAGATTGTTTGTTTTGTTGGGGTTTTTGAGGTGGAGATGGAGGAGAGGAGGTAGAGGTTGTTGGTGATGAAGGGAAGACAAGCATGAGAAATGCATTGGCGTTTCTTGTCCCTTTCCTCAGAGGTATTTTTCTTTTCTTTTAGTTGCCTGCCCATGTATATGCTTACCCTCTCCTCTGGGCTCTCCTGCACTAAGGTCCATCCGTTCTTTAAAAGTATCCACCAGTGTCAGTTCTGCTCTTTCTTTGAGGAGACACCGTGTGAGTGCCTATTCCCTGCCTGAAATAAAGTACAAGGAGGTTTTGCATGTATACAAATAATTTTTAAGCCTTCCAAATATTAATTGCTTTAGGAAACAAAACATCTGCTAACAATAAACTCCCCATACAAATGAGAAGATGGTTTCAGTCTGACTAAAATGCTTTCCCTTGCTAACTGCTAAGCATACCATTTTTTTTTCTTTTACAATGGCAATTTCTTTAGCTCTCCAATTATCAAAGCACTTCAGTCCTTTCTCTTTCATGACAGAAAGGTCCAATTCCCTTCTCTAACTCAACCTTTGCAGTCCTGCCAGTGAGAAACTGGCAAATATGGCTAGCCATGAAAAGTCTTCAGGGTAGACACCAACTTTGTGGGTTGTAGAATCCACCTGCACACCTCCTCTCCCCGCATCGCCCACAGTCCCCCAGGAGGCTGCTGAATTTTCACAAGTATTATACTACAGGCTACACCTGACTGTGGCAACTAGGTACTGTCAGTGCAAAGAGGAGCTGAAATGCTGGTAATGCAAGAACGCTTAGAATAGCTGATGCTAGGGGGGAGAAGGGGGCCACCAGCTGAATTCACATCACATGATAAAGACAGTCAGGTGAGTAAAAGCCCCCATAGGGCTGCTTGGGAACATAATGCTAAAAGGGCTTTCACTGGTTGGAGAACTGCAGATCTCCAGCTTCTCATCTCACTCCATGCAACTTGGTGCAAAACAAAGCAAGTGCTCCCAAAGCCCAGAGTATTTTATTACTCAGGAAATGCAATACACCCTTTGCATGAGTATCTTTTCTGCATCCAATAATCTCAAAGTACTTGGCTACAGGACTTGCCCTGCATTCACTGAAGGGATGAAAGGCCAGGCCTAGCTTGCTTAAGGTCAGATAGCAAGTTCAGCAGCACAAGATGACTAAGACTCAGTTACATGCAAACCCCCTTCAACCATTCTGCCCAGTAGATTGAAGAGACATTAAACACCCTCATGGCATCAAGAATGACTAAAGACCTCTCAGGTCAGCCTGTGATACAGAACCAGGAGCTCAGCTCTCTCTCTCTCCTCTGCCTCCCACTCCTCTAGTCTCACTCTAATGTTGTTTCAAAACCCACATGATGAGACTTTCCAAATCAGCAATTACATAGTTAATGCCTGCATTACAGCAGATGCAGGAAAGGTATGCAGAAGGAAGGAGGCAAAAAGAGACAGCAAGGAAGAAAAAGCAGGCAGAAAAACAATTTTAAAGGAAAGCAGGTTTCCCACTAAAAGGAGTGGTTAGTCAGCTAGATAATGAGACCCTTAAGACTTTGTCTAGGCTAGGATAAAATGCTGTGTTGTTCAAGGCATTTGAGAGGCACAGTGCACGTAAGGCTCACAGCCTAAAGCTTGTGGTAGCCAAGGCAGAGACTAATTAGGACATGTTCACTAAGGTGCCTTAATGTTCCACTTTTAAATCCTTGCCCAAGAACTCAGGGCTATGCAAAGCAAAGATCTCTGATGTTGTCTTAATGATGATGAAAGTAAAGACACAGTGCAAAGAATGTCAAAGAATTGCTGAAGTCTCCCATCCAGCTCTTTTCATACACTCACTGAATGCCTATGAACACCTGCAACTTAAAATATTCACAGCATTTTACTGACAACCTACTATGACATTTTTCCTTTAAAAATCTAATCAAAGCCCCAAGTGACAATAGGAAAAGAGACCACAGGCTAACAGCCTACACTCTTGTGAAATTAGTATTTTTGCTCCACTGTTGGCACAGGCAGATTTTGGAAGGACAAGGTAGGGGGGAGGAGAGAAGAGAGGACTGAGGAAACTGTGCCCAGGACCTTAGCAACACCTTCATTTTGATAATCCATTACAAGACTTGTAATTAAAATCAAGTCCCACCTCACTCAAGCAGCCAGATCCGTCCACAGAGAGCTTGCTCAGAGAGTTGTTACAATAAATATCAGGAGAATTACAAATGCTGTAGCTTCTTCTTAACCCTTCCAGCAGTATTGCAGGAATCACCTGTCAGTTTGAAAGATTGATGGCTTTTTTCTCGGCTTGTTGTAGGCTCTAGGTGTGCCCCTAACCAAATAGGCTTACCACTTAAAAGCTTAATTGCACCTGTGGCTTAAACCGTATCCCAGACAGCACTGGGGAGCATTTGGATTTGGGCATTTCAGGTGTGGGACTGGGGGCCCATGCTCACCAAAAGAGCTAGGCAAGTCAGAATAGGATTCCCTGGTAAAGCAGACTCTGTACACCAGGGAGCAAGGGATGAGGAAGAAAGAAGTGGTTTTCTATTTTGATCACATTTAACTGTATTTACATTTCCACAGCTGGGTTTGAGTAATGTCCACCTCCTTGTCTGTGACTGAGGGCAGCTTTCAGAGTCTCAGATTTCTTTTCCACAACAAAAAGATCAAAGTTTGAGCCCCTTGTGCAACTTAGGTGTTTTTCAGTGAACTGGTCTAATTGCGTGGCAAGCCCTCCCTCCTGTTATCAGTCTCATACTGAGCCAAGCTCCTTCATTCCATATGCACCAGGAAGGACTTGAGAGAGCCCACGTCTGGTGTGGATTACAGCCCACCATCCCTTCTCTCTACTCTTACACAGGAACTAAAACATGCTAGGGAAGAGTTGAACATGTTCAAGTAAAGATTTGTTCAGGGTCTTTTCTGCAGGGCTGATAAGCCATTTCCAGGTTGTATTTTTTAAAGAGGCTTTCTAAAAAGCAAGCTAACGCTGTGTGAAGAACCACAAGGAAAAAGTAGGTGCCCTTCACTCACCTTCTCAGTACTGCCTGTGTAGTCCAGGCTCATAAGGCATCTTACTGCCCAAGCAAACCTGTGCTCTTTTTTCAAAAGTTACTGGTGAAGGAAAGAGGAAGAAACACAGTGCAGCAGCAGTCCATGCAGGCCAGCTTCCACATTCCTAATCTCATTCTGCCTTGTGCAAGGACACACAGACTTTTTGGGTCTCTGGTTTGTAGGCCATGAACTGGAGCTAAATTTTAGGGTTTTGTGAAATTGTTTTAAGTAATAATTGCAAAGCACACATCTTCAGATGGAAGGTACCATATAAATATTAATGAGCTCTGACTACTGGCAGTATGCGTGTCTCTTGGGAATCATAAGAACCATGGATGGATCAAAGAGGACATGTAGCTCTAAGAGACAGAGTGGAGGGAGTTAGCTCTGTGTTTAACTATATTTTAAAGTAGATCCTCAAGACTGTTGTGGATATTCCCTATCAAGTTACAGCAGCTTTCAATTAAAATTACATATTATCCTTGGGCAAAATTCCACAGTGTACCTTTGAATATTAGCAGGGCACATTCTCACTCATGTAGATATCTCCTCTACATACATGCACTCTAGATCTTTGCAAACAGGGGTCAAACCAACTGAGAAATAGAGCTTTTACCTTCCTTCTCATCTAAATAAATACCCCTTACCTAGTTCTATTACTGAAAAACTTCCTGCTCTCCTGGCAATGCTGGGACAAGAAGCAGGATGAGGACGTGGCAGCTGCTTGCTTTGCAGTGCTCTGAGATGGGTCTGGCAACACTTCAGACATGGAGCTGTCCTCTGAACCAGTGGTGCAGAAAACACCACATGGGAAAGGTGCTGCTTCTGCTCTCCTAAGCAGCCACCTCCCGAGTGTGAGCAGCACAAAACACGGCTGTGGCCAGGCCTGAGGGCAGCCCCAGCGCCATGGTGTGCTGGTGCAGCGCGAGGGACAGCCTTGCAGCCAGGCCTCTGGAGCAGAGCGCCTGCCCTGCTGGGCAGACACTCGGGAGGAGGCCTGCAGCCGCCTCAGGAATGCAGGATGGCCGCAGGCCTCAGGAGTGTTTTCCAAAGAGGTGCTTACACTTGTTTCTCATAGGGTCCAGTAAACCTGTGCTTTTCTGCTGCTGGGGGTGGTGGTGGGGAACAAGGAAGAGCTGCTTTGTTGTGGTTTTTCAAAAACACTAGGAGACAACAGGGAGCAGGGACCAAAGACCATTCTTTCCCTGAGGAAAATTCAATCCCGTCAGCTGCCTTCTTACTTCTTTCAAGCTGTAAGACCCCATGGCCATTTTTTTGTCTACTTCCTGGCAGCCAGAGCTCCCTGGATGCTTGGTGAGCCTGACACGTGGTCACCCAGGGGGTCTTCAGCTTCCTGCCTCCTCTGTGGGGGCTGCATTTCATTTCCTCGACAGAATCAGGCCCTCTCTCCTACTCACCTCAGGCATGCCTCCATAAGGTCTGCTTTCAGCAGCTGCCACAAAGGCAGTGCTGTAGCTGTCTCCAGTTTTGACTGCACTGGGACAACTGGGACTGACTGCTTGCTGCTGGTATCAAGTCAGGGTGGTTGTAATTGTACCTCTGAGCTGCTCTGAGCAAGTACAGGAAAGAGATGGCATTAGGAATCCTTACCTGCTTCTTTGGCAAAAGAGGGAGAATTTTGGAATGTGCTCCAACAGGCAACATTGTGATAGCCAGAAAAAAAAAATGCCCCAGAAATTAATTTCCTGCTGGCATGCCAATGAAAGACAACACACAGTGAGTGGTGGCCAAAACAATGGTCTAATAACTTGGATCTACTTGCTGTGTTCAGCACTAGAAGATAAGGCAAAAACCTCAACTGTGTTTTGATGCAGAATAACATACATCTGGCCACAATCCAAACGATTTTTAGGCAAGGAACCATGACCCCAAACCAGAAGGACAGAAGGTTACTTTCTTCCCCCAGCCACACCAGGGAATTTTACGCCTTTCCATGAATAATGTTTTTATAGAGATCCAGGCAGCAGTCCTAGCAAATACCTCTCTGTAAACTCTAGCCCAGAAAAATCACTTTGGAAAAGGTCATACCACCTCCTGTTCACAGAATTACATTAATTAGCACTTGTCCCTCTCTCCGTAAGGTCAGGGATCCTCCCACAAAGAATGTACACAAGCAGATTGTTAGAAGATGTACGTATGCCCTCTTAAGCAAACAAGCTTATTTGTAGCATCCCTAAGAACCCCTCTAGTCATCCCTGTAGAAGAACTCTCAATTGGAGGGAAAGCAGAGTGGGAGATCAGTGTAGCCAGTGCTTTGCCAGGTATGGGGATCACGGGACAGGTCAATAGGCATGCTGGTATTGTAGTACTAGGAAGCAATCTCTTTCCATCTAGATGACTTTTATCAGGTTCAGCATCAGCTTTTCATGCAGACTGAAATATTTGAACTATGGAAATGTCTTCCACTGGAAAGATTTGCAGGGCATTTTCCCCTCTGATACACTTTGTTTCTTCTCACTCCATCCAGGCATTTGCGCTATATATACATTATTGAAGCACTGTACTTTCCCTCCTTGTAACCAGTTATGTGCACTGAAAGAAAGTAAATCCAGGTAAGACCTGCTATCAATTATATGTGGGTGCAAAGGAAGTTTGATCAGCAATGAAGGTCAACATGCTGCTCTGTATTTTCAATCTACAAAAAAAGTTACAGCTTACTTACTGAAAGAAGGGGAAAATAACCTAGCCCCAACAGTTCTTGGCCACAGAACTGTCACATGTTGCCTGCCACAGCACTGCTGGTTTACAACAGTAGTTTTAAAAACAGACACCCAAACCCAAGTGTTTAATTACACGACGTGTCCATCCTCATCCAGCTCTAACATAGCATAAACTAGGCAGGATGCTAAACCCTACTAGTTAAACTAGGAGCCTTTCTGACAGCCAGCCATGACTGCTTGCTCTGAGCACAGCCTCGAACCTGCTAAGCAAGAAAGGATTACACCAAGGAGCACAGGCTCAGCTCCCCAGACAGAATACTGCTTCTCAGGCCCATAAAAAAGGGTCCAGAGACTATTTGTGTTGACTCCCTAAACCACAAACCACAGCTAGCCCTCCTTCTGAAGCACTTGCATGCTGCTCCTTGCAAAGCTGGAGCAAGATATTTTGGCATTGAGATCGCTGCCTTTGGGGGCCCACCCATCCCTTTTGGTCTCTTTCAATTCCTTATCACAGACTTGCAGACCCTTTCCCTGGGCAGCAGCAGAAACTGGGGCATATTTGCCTCCAAGTTTGGCACCCTTCCGTTTCACCATCACCCTGTCCTTCTGACCCAGGGTGCAGTTTACCCACCCTGCTGGCTTCTCTGATACCAACAGTGGGGTGATATGTAGAGAATCACATGTAAGAAATGTGGAACTGGCAACTCTGGCATTTGAAACAGAAGGGGAATTCAGGATGCACTTGGCACATCCAGCTTTAAACTTTGAAATAAACAAGGCAAAACTGAACTGTAGCAAAGGAATGGCTTATGGGCAGCTCAGACTCGTCCTAGACTTTCAAGGCAGTCATTTCCCATAAATACTCATCATTTTAAACATAAGAACGGGGGAGAGAAGACCAAACAAACTGAGTCAACTGCTTACTGTCTTTCTGATTCAGAGTCCTCAGCAGATGTAAAGCAGAAAATTATTCTCTGGAAAAGTTCCTTTTTATGTAGCTGGGACAGCCCCCAAAAGTTTTACCAGAGGGGAAGAGGACAAGAACTAAACTGCAAACTTGTCCGCACCCTAGCAGGAATTCACCCATTTTTCACCTCCCATAGGTATCATTAGCGTGCTACTGAGAGCAGAAAAGGGGGGGGGGAAGGGCAGCTAAGATCAAACACAAGCTGGTAACAAAGCTCTTCCTCTTGCCATCCTGCAATGGGCCAGAATTTCTGGCTGCAACTAGTCTCTTCCTGAAAGGCTGGGTTAGTTCAGAGTCCCTTTTAAAAACAGTGCCACACTACGAATGTGCTACAGCTGCCTCACAGAAAGTGCAGAAGGCAGGAAGTCTGACGTTCACACCAACCTCAGCCCCTTCACTCACACCTCTTTTCAAATAGCTTTAGCACATGGAGCCCACATTTTCACATTCTCAGAACTGGCTTTATCTCTCACATTGCAAGTTTTAAGAGTAGGGTTTCCATGTTCAAAGCCTCACTCCACTGAGAGAAACTGGAATTGGCTATAAACTGTTCTCCCCTCTGATTTTTCAAGTCGCTTCACTCCCATTTTAAAATAATATATATCATTTTAAAAAGCTAAAATATGGACTGAAACACCATACCAACTGTTGTCACAGTTCAAAAATGTCCGGATTTTCAAACTTAAGTCCACCCCTGTGTAAAAGGGCCACACACATGTAGGTGTCAATCAGGCTTGGTGGCAAAACAGAGAGACCCAGCCTGAGATTTCAGAATGGCAAAGACTTTCCTGGACAGAAAGTGCCAGTCCTCACCCATCTTGAATAATTTCTGTGTTTTTCAATGCAGACTTTTGGAACTTGACCTCAGAAAGCCAGGTGCTTGATTTCTGCATCTCCTGCTTTGCAGTGTTTGGTGATAAAAGCAGAAAGAGAGAGAAATAAAGAAAAATGTATTATTTACAAGGGTGCACCATACTGAACCTTAATAATACCATTGTGACTGGTTTTGCAGACAACTCAAAAGGTCTGTTCTGTGCCTAGAAATTCTGTAGCACATCTTGCACATTTTCATTCCATTCTTTTAAAGAAACATTATCTTCACACCCCTCCTTTCAGCAGCAGGATTAAAATAAAACAACATTCAAAGCACTTGTGGGAAATGGCAAACAAATGGGTAATAAAGCCTGAGACTGCTTGGCAGTAGAAAGCCACATGCAGGAATTAGCTATGGCACAGAACTAAGTGAGGACAACAAAACCCAGCATTGTCCAGCAATTGGACACTGGGCACAAGACTGATGATTGAGTGGAAAGAGTCAACCCTACATGATACTGCAAGGTCTCAAGTACTATTTTGAATCAGGTAAACTAATATGTCCTGTACCTGTTCCAAACCACTGAGTAATACATGGTCCCTGTTTCTCCAAAGTCTGTGGGCCGCCCTCTTCGAAGCAGCATCTATCTAGGAGGAGATCTTGTCTTTTCTCCTGGCCTCTGAAAAAGGATCCCAAACAAGTGGCAGGGACACAGGGGTTTAGAAGCCCTTGCATGTTTATCTTTACTGATAAGCCTGCAATCTTTGCTGCAAGCACATCAGTGTATGTCTGCAGCAAAACCTTATTCCAGTCAATGCCTTCCTTGGAACAGGCTTCCTCAGAACTGGTCAGTGTATTTAACCCCTTAAAGGCCAATGGAAAGAGGCCCTGGTGTAGAAGATTTCCCTTTGCTGCTTAAAGACACATCATGTTGCCATACGTCTTTCAAAAACAATCAATTAAAGCAGTCCTGCTTTGAGACAGCATCAGTGCAGATTGTAACCCTATGCAGATAGTGTCAGGGGAATTTACCCTTAGAGAGTTTCATCTCCTCAAGCAGCCTCCTCAAGATCCCAAGTACTGTCTGTTTAAATAAAGCTATCTAAATTGCAGGTTGAACGAGTGAAAATTTAAGAGAACTTGTTGAAATTATTCTGTGTAATTGATTGGAGACTGTCAACAGGAGCTATTTGGATTCCTAGAACTGGAGAATCAACCATAATTCCAAGACATCTGATCCTTTGCTAGGAGGTTGACTAAACCTGCTCCTGCAACTTTGCTAATACTTGAACTCACAGTTCACACACACACATACCTGCCAAGGACAAACATTCAGAAAGACACTAGGGATCTCCCAAAGCTGACACACCAAGAGCTTGGACAGCCTGAAACCTACAAACGAGTGGCTTTTCTCTGACAGCAGGTTCCATTTATTCCCTCCCACCTGCTCTTTCCCCATCTCCTTCCTACACCCCTGAGTCAACCTTCCCGAAGCAAGTTTCATGTAAGCATGTGCTTTGCCAGAGGTGTTTTTAAATTATGTTTTTAAAAGTTTATTTATAGTACACATGCACAGTGCATGGTGCTTTCAGGGCTTCTGGAAATTTCAGTACATCAGACATGACTTTGCCAGGTGGAAGGAACACGAATTCATCAGCTGACCCATGGACAACCGCCTCCCCTGTATCTATACTCCAACACAAAGTTAGAGTGAAAGAAAGCAAATTTGTCTCTGTTATCTCCTACCCACTATTCATGACATCCAGGATCAATGCATTAGAAATTCCAGCTGAAGGATTTTAGAGGAAGCCAGCTGATCCCTGCAGCTGATCTTTTGGCAAAAACAACCACCCAAGAGACAATGCAACAATTCCAGGAGCAATTTCCCATTAGGGTAAGAGTCAGAAAACAGGCCAATAAGCAGAGCTGGGTGAAACTTGCAGTCAGAGCCCACATGGTGCTGTGCTCCTTGCATCTGGCAAGCAGTCAGCTCCGTAAGCCATATTTGCCCTAAATTATTATACTTGACCCATACGACCAGTTTCTCCTTTCATAAGAAAAGTGTAACACAGCTAGAAGACTATTTCAAAGCAGAAAAGCATATGTGTCCTGCAGCTCAAGTTCTGACCCTGAAAGACAGTAGTGCTGATGGTTTGGCTTTCCCATCTAAATGCAGCCCAAGCCAGGCTTTGCTGCACAAACTTTTGCTATTGCAAGAGAGATCCCACATTCTGCTTCCTGCTCTGTATCTGGCCTGGGCACTGAACGTCCACTGGACAGGTCTGTCAAATTAAAGGGTTTGTTCATGGCTGGGTTTAGGATGAGCTTAACTTCCCCAGTTCCAGAATGACACATGTTGCTGAAACATTATTCCCTCAGCTGCACAGCAAATAAAAACAGAGTAAGATACTCAGAGAAATGGCTCAGAAACCTCAACATTAAGAGGTGGCACAGACGCATTCTGAGAGAAGAAAAGGATGTGGTAGACAATTTGGTAATGCCCAGAAAGTCTCTCTCTGAAGCTAGCTGCATGCCAGAATGCCTCAGGACAGGGCTGAGTCCACACTCTCTTTCCACAACAGCAGCTTTTTCTAAATAAAGAGGTCTTTACACGTAGGTCTTGGGAAACTTAATTCAGATTAACTAAAGTTGTGAATGTAAAGTGAATTAGCTAAACCACATTACATCTCTTTACAGACACACACATTCAATATTAAAAGGAACTATAATTTGGTTTACCTCATTTTACTGAATTAAGAATGCCCATGCAGCATTGGTGAGTTGAACAAAGGATGAAGTTCCAAGCATAGGAAGTCTCCTTACTTCCAGGCTAAAGAATGCTCACTTTCTTCCTACTTAAAAATAAGCTAACTACAAATATAAATTAACATTTTCTAATCATCCATGCTAATGGATTTCAAACTGCATTACAAAGACCCCTACCTCTGGCTCTACATTTGTCTGTTGTTTCAATCTCCCAGAGCATATCTGCTGTTATAAAATGAAAATATCATAAGGAAAAAGGACATTCAGATCATAAAAAAATGGGGAATGATAACAGCACACAAGGAACATTCAAGTCATTGCTTTACATACAGAAAGGCCAGACACCAGATCCCAGCCACATCTGTGCAACTGCCTGCTTACAGACTTGGATCTAGACTTGGCCTCCACCATTTTAATGAGCTCCTGATCTAACCACCTAAGAGTGGAGAGTTCTCAAGATAGATCTTCCCCAACAGAACATGTGCTACTTTCCATGCCACCCCCTTTTGAGCAAGAAAGGAAAGGGAAAAGGGATAAAGAATTTTTATTATAGATATTAAGTAGCAAACACTCTGGCCCTAATTCAATATTCCACAAGAAGGAAAACCAACTTCTCAAGCAAGTCAAGATTGTTAAACAGGAGACAGATGAAAGCATTGACTCAGAATACAGGGAAATCCCAGGCTGGCTGGTTGGGAAAGAATCAGCAATATGTAATTAAAAAAGTTCTCTCCCCTTCCTCATCCCTGAGGTGCACACAGGTCCTGTATAATATTGACTAACACATCAGCACTGGAGAATGAAGCTATTGCTTGAGGTCTTCCTCATTTCTAGCCAGGCCATCCCTCCCCATTGCTTTCATTTACTGGAGGCTATTCCACACCAGTTACCAGCAATGTTCCTATGTGGCAGGACATGATGTTCATATGTGCAGCTTCTGATGAAAGATTTAGCCGCTGGAGAACATCAGGAGGGAGGAGCAGTTCTTATCTTGACTCGTAATAGAGGCTCAGTGGTCCCTTACTTGTGGTCTTCAATGAGCACCAATGGAGCCAACCATCCTGCTCTTGTACTTAGAAGGGAGGAGTAGGAAAGACCTCAGATCACACTTTACTGAACAGAGTAAATGCTGTCATTTGGTAATAGCACCTGGAACATGTCTATCAGGATCCTCTCCAGAGCGAGCTACTGAAAGACCAGGAACACCTAGTATGTTCATCAGGCCTACCAAACACACGGGGAAGACAGGAGACACAGCATGAAGCCAAGTACAGCATAGAAAGACTTTGGTGCAGGTAGAAGGGTCAGAGAGCAGAGGACAGAGGCATGCAAAATGGAGCCCTAGAGAAAAGCCCACAGGCAAACACAATTCATGCCTTTGGCACAAGAGACAGGGGCTGCTGACAACAGAGAAAAGCCAGCAGACAATCAAAACCAGCAAATAAAATAAACTGGAGATGTGGATGAGGGCTGCCCAGAGCAACTGCTGGGCTACAGACAATGATACCAGCGACATACTATGAACCAATATCACACCTTGCTGACCCTGTCCCTCCAGAAGTCTGACTAGAGACCAGTCAAACACAGTGCACAGTGGTACAGCTGACCTGTGGACTCCCTTGGTCCTCAATTCAAGACGCAGGGGTCAGCAAGAATGGCTTAAGTGCAGGGATGCTGGACATGGTAGAGAATACCCAGGTGCACAGAACACTCATGTAAGGGCTAGAAACTCTCTTGCCTTAGGGCATCAGCTAACCACTAACTTCCTCTATGGGCAAGCTGCTCCACAGTTGTTTGTTTAAGGAGTTCTCCTACCTTTCCCCCAAGCATCTGGTATTTGCCTCTCTTGAAGAAAGGATGCCAGACTAGACAGACAGAGCATGGCTTCCCTCTGGTATGGCAATTACTGCATTCCACCCTGGAAGGGGGAGAACACACTGGGGAAAGCAAGGAATGTTAGATGGCAAGTTCCAATAACACAAGGCCCATTAAATAGCCTTCCTTCTCCATCTGGCCCTGCACAGTCATGCCAGCAGCACACCAGGAGCACACAGCAGTAGAACTTGGCCCTTTCCATTCCCAGTCTTGTGCACCACTGCAGAATTCAGGAACAAAGCTGAGCAGGGCTCAGCTCTCACCCTGGTAGTCTTCAAATATGCAAGAGGCATATATACAAGTAAATGTGTTACAAAACCAGGGGATGGAACAGAATTATGGTCTGCAGTCCAAGTTAATAAAAAAATGCATATTTAAAAATCCCACAGATCTCACTAGACTCAATGGTCCCTCAGCATCAGCTTAAATCAGTCATTGTCCTGTAGGATCTGCACCTCCAGAGCTATAAAAGAGCAAAACACATCCAAGTTTACCTACAAAACCAATTCCCTGCAACCTTTAAGTCAACTCACTTCTGGCAGAATAGCAAATATCTGTAGCAGCCTATGAACTAGGGGCTTGGGATACCATTTATCCTTGAAATGGGCATTTGGCAAGGCCTCTTTCTTCCTTCTCTGGAATCAGAAGGCTCTCAAGCTCCCCAAGACAACTGTAATGTGGGAAAACTTAGACCTGCCTTTCTACCTAAAAATTCTTCTCTTTGTTGACTTTGGCTCTGTGCCAGTTTAGCTTTCAATTCCACCTTTCCCAATCTGGGTGTCAGCAGAAATTGCTAGTAGAGATCTGTCCAGATTAGTTGCCCAGACACCATCTCTCTCACTTGTGACCTGCTTTGTGGATACCCTTCTTGAGAGCAGCTGCTACTGCATTTATCCACTGGAGCCCTCATTTCCTTACTACCCATCTGCTGCAGGGAAGGCAGAGCCATGCAAACACAACACAAAAAACTGGCAGGTGAGACCCTGCCACCACAAACAATAAAAGCCAGGAAAGCCCAAGTCTCCACCTACCAGTGTATTTGTGCTGGTTTTTGCAAGCAATGGAACGAGGATAAGCAAACAGAGACACAGCTGAATGACTTATCTCAGTTTAGACAAGCAGTATCTAAATAATGCTATTTTAAGTTATTACTGTAACAAACACAAGAATTGATTTAATAACCTAATGTTGCTTTTGGACAGTAGAGGTCTGTATCAGTAGACCAAGGTACTAATTATCTTATCTTATCAAATCAGTGCCTAGTAATAGAACTTCTCTATGCTCTGCTGCAACTAGGCTCAGCTCTGCATCAGAAAATAAATGCTGGAAGACAGAATGAGGTAGTATTTAACAGGTACTCCTTGGGACTGGGTGCATAGTTGGTATTTTCTCTCCTTTTCAAAACATCACGAAGTTTTATCTTTAAGGCAGTGCATGACAAGAAATTTCCTCTGATGATCTTTTATTGCTTGTTATTTAACCTCTATCTGAGAGACAGCCAAGATAATTCTCCAAAAGACTTCAGTAAAAGGGAAAGAACTATTGGTGTCTATGCAGATCCATTCATTGCAAACCTACAATAAAGCTTTTTCCATCAAGGTACAAGCAAAATGACTTGCTGACATTAACTGGCAAGTACTTTGCATTCATATGGTATCTTTCATCTACAGACTTCAAAGCATCTGACAGGAGGCAGGCATTGTTTCTTCATCCAGCCAAGGCAGAAGGTGAAGCACAAAGTAGCAAGGTCTCCCAGAGAATGTAAAATCATTAGCAGAAATCTGAATTAACTGATTCCCAGTCCTTAAAACAAGTTGCTTTGCTCCCAGTACAAATCAGGCGTGCACCAGAGAGCAGAACTAGCACTCACCCACACCGCTCTGAGAACTGCTAGGGATTCTTCAAGAATTTAGATTTCATTCATGAGAAACTAAACAAACACAGAACACAAGAATACTCTTCCACACAGAGGCAAATGATGGGCATCTGAAACCAATCCAGATCTTAAGTTCTGTAGTACTCTGAGGAGTGCTCTTCAAGTGAACCTGCAGGCTCACAGGTTCATTCATGAGCAGAGGAAGGGAAATCCTGCTACATAATTTAGCAAGTTGTTTAAATAAACCTGCTCAGATGAAGATCTATTTTCTCCAGAGAAAAACTAGGACTGTAAAAGAGGTTATGGAAATAATTTTTTAAATGTCATCTTAGCCTTGTTTCAGCTCTTCACCTTACTTTTACAACTGAAACAAGGCTGACTGCCTGGAGCACTCAGATGGTCAGCAGAAACTCCTCAAACATAAATCAAGGGGAAAAAAACTCCCACTACAGCACTCCTGTAAAAGAAGTGGATGGATTCCTATAGGTTTGAAAACAACAAACAAAAAAAATTGATACTGACGCAGTATCTGGAGCAAACATTCTTTTAGCACAGGTCAAAGAGACTTCAATAGAAGTATTTTAAAATGCAGGTTCTAGTTATGAGATTTCTCTTGGCCTGTGGAGGTGGATAGTACTAGAGGCCACTAAATGCTGAAGTTTATTTTTCTTAAAGTTTTCACTTCAAATAAAGCTTTGTTTTAAAATGTATGGGGCCAACTGTTAGAGCATTGAGGTCCTGGTTATTAGCCAGCTAGAGCCCATGAATTATGTTTAGTGAGAAGTTTATTGGCTCAGTAAACACCATTCCAGTTCCCCTCACCCCTGAACTGTGGAAGTCAAACCAAGAGATATTCAATGCCATATTACTGCTAGCACCAGAGCAGCCATTATCTGATTATAGGCATTTTTTTTTGTAAGGAATTTGCTGTTGCATCATTTAATACACGGAAGTCTTTAAATTTACCAAGGCAACGCACAAAGAGTAAGTAACTGTTTGGTCCTGTTTGCCATCTTTCTTGAGCAGGAAGATTTGTTTCCATCTCACAGCTTTCCAAGTCCAGACACTACAGAAATGTAACCCCTCAAACTTTTAGTAAGACAGCAGTCTGGCAAGAGATTTAGAACACCAGCAAGATTAGAGTGGGCAACCACAAGAGCTTTCTGATAAAAACCATCCTATGGAGCCAGGGCAGAGTACAGGGCAGTAAGAACTTGCATTTGTTTCCTCTTACTGCCACTTTGCCTTAAGGAGACTCATAAAAACGAAGTCCATTCTGTGTTCTGAAAGTAGGTGGCCAGAGGTCAGACTTAGTCTGGCTGGGGGGCTTAGACGTTGCTCTTTTTAAGTTACACATCCAAGAACAACTGGCACCATGCTGACTCAGTAGGAAAGCTGGCTACAGCTCAGGCACAGTCCCGGTGAGATGCACATCCATGCCCAAAATGGAGCCAGGACAGACTGGTGTGGCGTTAGCACTGCCTAGCCTTGCAGCTGTTTGTGCACAGCACCAGGAGGCCAGTGACAGAAAGAGAAAGTAGGCATCTCCAGAATGAGCAAGACCAACACGTAGCTGCGCAAATCCAGAAGCAGCTTCTCCTTTTGTGGCTGGCTTTGTCCTGGGCACAAAGCTGTTTTGTCTGGCTACCTCTCGCTGCCCTGAGCAAAAGCCTCACATGCAGAGTGAGCAATGAGCACTCAGAGTGCAGTAACTTGTTTGTGTGCTTGTTGTTCCAGTTCTCTGGGACAGCTAAAATACACCAAAAGACTGTATGAGGACTGTCAGTCCTTGAGGCAAGGAAAGTTAATTTAGTTGGAAGAGTAAGGATGCAAAAAGGAGTGCTATAATAACAGTCATCTGTTCTGGTAGCAAAGTAAACTGGGAGTGAAGGAATTTATGTTCTCCTAGTTCTCTCCATCTGTCACACCACTGTGGCTGAATAATGCACTTCTCTGTGCCTCTGCTTCCTTTCTTACCTTTTGCCTCTACTATCCATTGAGACTGTGACACTCTTCAGGGAAGAGGCTGAGCTGGTACAGCACCCAGTGACAGCCTTAGGGCTCTGCAGGCACTAAGCTTTTATACAGACTTTGCTGTAGATCAACTGGCGTAACACCAACTAGAACATGTCATACTCTCAGGTAAACGTTTTTTTTCTGATGTCCTGAGAATCATGATGCCAGAATGTCCATAAGAAGGAAGGACTTTGTCAGTACAGATCCTTAATGTCCAATCTATCCCACAAGGACATGCCAGTGCTGTATCTTCACACTGGAACAAAGCACCTCTAGGGAGTAGGCACAGTTAAAATCCTTCCACCCCAGTAGCGGTGAAAGACAAGATACCCTTCTCTTTAAACTTAACCCTCTCCCTTCCAAAGAATGCCTGGAATTTCACCTATTTCCCAGCAGAGACTGGAAGGCAAAGACTTGGCATGGGGCAAGACAGATAAGAGCAGTTGCCTTCTCTAGGTTTTGTTAACTCTGCATAATTGCTCAGGGCATGTGATGGTTAGAGAGACACACACACACACACACACACACACACACACACACACACACACACACACGTCTGTCAGAGGCAGCCTACAAATCACCAGTATAATTCCAAGCAAACAAAATCTAGTTTACAATGTGGCTGTGGGACATGAACCACCTCCGGTAAACTACAGTATAATTCAACTGCTGCATGTTTCATTTACAAAGCAATGATACAGGTTTCCCTTTCAAACACTGCCATTTGGGATCACTAAGATGCTGAATAAAATCTTTGCTGTCTTCTGGGACACATGGCAAAGGCTGATTTTTGTTAGAAGCTTCTCTTAGCATGCCACATTTAAATACCAGGTTTTGCAAAAAGGGCCCATATTGCCTTGCATGTGAATTCAAGTTCCTTTAGCAGTTTAAAATATGGGTCAGAGCAATTTGCTTACATTTGGAGTCCTTTTCCAAAATTAATGGTATGTGGGTTTCAGAGCTGTAGGTATCAGACAACCAGATCAGCTGCTGTTATCTGCTCTGCATCACGCACGTACCATCTACAGTGCTCCTGCTAGGCTTTGTTCACATGTACAATCCACTTCTTCAGCGGTTGCACATTCAGCATGCTAATGATATTATTCTTGGCCATCCTGTTAAACTCACAGTAGAAGTCAAATGCACAGCAGGGGGCCCTGCTGGATTCCCAACAGTTTTCAGATGGCTACAGTTTACAGCTGGCCAAGGGTGGAAGTTCTGATAAGCAGTCATGAAGTTGGGAGCTTTTCCATTCAAATGGGATGTTGACTGGTGCTGACTCTGCCATTCCTCTGGTGCTAACTAGATTACCCAAGTGTACTATGCTCAGAGCTACACCAGGCCACCACTTGGAGATTCTGGTTAGCACTACATACAGCTGCCAAATTGCTTAGCTAACTTTCACACAGGGATCATGTAGAACAACTGTGATGGCTGATGTCTGTTTGACATTTCCATTCAAGGAAGTACTTTTGGATTACTAATACCTTGTATGATTTGGGTGCTGGCTGTTTCAGAGATTATTTATTTTGTTGCATCCTGACTGACAGTTGTAAGCTGGTTCCAAAGCCCTACATGCACATCTTTAAGACTCTGTGAGCTGGAAATTTGGGTGACATAGTATCTGCTCAGGAGTCCCACCCAGAGCTAGGATCCTGGCCCAAATTTATTTGGTGCTTTTAGAAACAAGAAAGACAGAAGGGAAGGAAATAAGAAAGAAGCCCAAAACCACAACACTGATTTGCAAGTTAATCTTACTGACAGAACTGACCTGCAAAGTACAAAACAGTAATAGAGAATTCTGATATTCACACTTTCTCAGAATATTCCTCCACGTACAGAATATCTTATTTTCTTCTGCTACTTTGGAGTGACAATCAGTGAAAGACATTAAGCACAATAAAAATACTGAGTTTAGGATAAAAATGTGGTTCCTGCCTATGGGCTTATAAAGGAAAACTCAGCAGAATCTTAAACTTCATGTAGGTAAATTCTGAATTTTCATCCCCTTGTTCACAAGCCAGGCAGAATAAAAATATCCACCTACACTAAACCAAAGGGAGCCACTCGTAACCCAGACACAACCACAACAGACATTCTCGACAGTCCTTGGCTTAATAGAACACTGCTTTGTGGTTATACCCACCACTAGGATTTCATCTTGCAAGTTCTAGCATGTTTAATTTATTCCAGGTCATACATCAAACATCATATTAAAATTTAAGATGGCATTTGAGATTGAGACTTCTTTGGCAGTGCAGGTAGAAAGAACACAGTTGGGACTGTGGGTGCATGACTGTATTAATACATAAACACTAACTTGTAGCCATCACTAACGAAAAACAATTGGTCTTTAAGAGGGAAAAAAAAGTTGTAAAAAGAATCAATTCCATTAAATAGCACTATAAATCAATTCCACCAAAAATCAATGGGAAACTACAGCCACGAGGTGCCAAGTAACTCCCACACGTCAGGTGCAGCTGTCCGTGACAGTGGCCATGCAGCAGCTCTGCCTGCCAGGATTCAGACAGCTAAGGGCTGGAGCAAGAACTCCAGCACTGCCCACTGCCCACCAGCTCCTTCCTTCAGCACTTTCTGCCCTCTCACTCAAGATGAGCTGCATGCTTAGGCCTCCAGGGAAAGTGACATCATTCACTTCCACAGCCTGCAGATCTGTATGATGGAGCCAGAATTGTGAGCACTCCCGCTGCTCTTCACACAGGCCATACAGACCCTTGCCTCCGTACACAGGAGAGGACAGTCAACCCTTAAAAGAGGAAAAGTCATGTTACTTGCTAGAGCCAGGCATCCCAGGTCTGAAATGGAGCATGACTTTGGGATTTTACTGCAGACTTTTTTGCCACATGAAGTGTCCCCAAAGAGGAGCTGACAAGCAGAGTCATGGAGAAGATGGTAGAAGAACACTTGGGATGTGGGGTCCAACCAGCCACCAGCATGCACTAAGTCACACACTCGTTAAACAAATGACTTGTTTAAGCACAAGTTCATGAATTCCACACTCTATCAGTCTTGACTGTTCTATGACTCCTCAGCAACTGTGCTAGGCCACTGTCCTCTCGAAAGTGCAGCTCAGTTGCATTTTCACATTCATAGGCTGTGAATGCCCCTTCAATGACTGGAGAAACCCTTGGTGCTTTCATTTTGTGCTGGCAGCTCTCAGGTGACTTTAGAAAAAGTCAAATCCCTTGAGGGTCCTGTGTGGCAAAGCAGAGAGGGCACAGAAGATTCTGGCTTTGTTAAAACCTGCACAAAAATTCATGTCCTGTGTCTTCCCCTTCATGTGCTCCACATGCGCTGTCATGCCTCTGGGCCTATTACAGACACAGGGTATTTGAGAAATTCAGACATGGCATTTTTGCAGCGGAAAAACTTGATGAGCTGGCTTCTGCTATTCAGCACTAAGTACCAAAACCCATTTTCCCTGTTGCAACTGAGCACCAAGTGTAACTGAGTTCAGTTATTCCACACAGGAACGCTCCTGTCTGGTATTGTTCACATGTATTTAAATGAGTGCAAGAGTGCCTCTGTTTGTGTGTAATGAGTAACGATCAATTTAATGAGAAGGCTCAAGACCATCCTTGGCAGGGCATCACGCAATCACAGAATGTTAGGGGTTGGAAGGGACCTCCAGAGATCATCCAGTCCAACCCCCCTGCCAGAGCAGGATCACCCACGGCAGGTCACACAGGAACACATCCAGGTGGGTTTTGCAAGTCTCCAAAGGAGACTCCTCAACCTCTCTGGGCAGCCTTCTCCACGGCTCCGTCACCCTCACCATACAGAAGTGTCTCCTCATGTTGAGGTGGAACTTCCTGTGTTCTAGCTTGTACCTGTTGGCCTATCACTGGGCACCACCAAATAGAGCCTGGCACCTTCATCCTGACACCCACCCCTCAGATATTTATAGATGTTGATAAGATCCCCTCTCAGCCTTCTCTTCTCAAGACTAAACAGCCCCAGGTCTCTCAGTCTTTCCTCATAGGAGAGATGTTCCAGTCCTTAATCATCCTTGAAGCTCTCTATTGGACTTTCTCCAGCAGATCCCTGTCTCTCTTGAACTGGGGAATGAGACTATCTACTAGTTCTCTCCAAGGCTCTGTGACCCAGCTGCTGGAGGGATCTGATCTTAGCTGTTGGAACACCCCCAGCCTACTGAGTTCAATAGGACTTGAGAGCATTTGATATCAAACCTTCCATCAGTCACAAGTTTCTCCTAGACATAAGGGCATGTGGCTCTCGAAAGCAAGACTTTGATATAGGCTGGAGGTTTGAGGTCAAGAACAAGTGGGAATTGTACAACCAGAGGCTTCAATTAACCACTAGCATCTAGCAAGACAAAGCAGCAACACAGCCAACCTTATTGCTTTTGGAATATTCCTTAGAACTTTATCATCTGACTCTTCTGGTTCAGAAGAATTAATCAAACATTAGAAAGAATACTAAGGGAAGTAGAACATCATAAGTAGAACAGCCAGAAGATTTTCCTGCAAGTCACAGTAGATGTTCATTGTTTTCCCTGTCCTTAAAAGCATCTGCAATAAAACTTTACTTACTGGGACATCAGTTTTATACAATTCCGGAAAAGAAAGAATTCTGCCAAGTAGCCTTCCAGTATTAGAACAGGAAGGATGTTTGCATAGTTTGGAAACACAGATCTTTACTCTAAAGAGTCTTCCTGCACACACAGATGCTACACCAGCACTTGTGTGGATGTGCATGGATGGCCTTGAGCAGCTGAGTCTTGTTGAGAGGCATTCCTTTCCATGGCAGGGAGGTTGGAATAGATATCTCTAAGGTCCCTTCCAACCTGAGCCATTCTAGGATCACATGTAGTAATGATTGGAAAAAGCAAACATGCACAACTGAGGATCTTGGAGGAAGCAAAGAATCCAGCAGTTTAGACAACCAATGCATCAGTTGAAATAAGCAGATACTAAGGACTAAGAGCTGAAGGCAGCACAGGGATCTGAAGTGTCAACTCAGTTTACAGACTCTCATGGTTAAAATCACACACCAAAATCATATAACAGACAAATGAGACTAATTGAAAGATCAGTCTAAGGGAAGAGACTCAAAGAAAGGATTGTAAGAAATATTTTTTTTTTAAATCCTGCTCCAAAACTTTTCTATAGCCATGGAAAAAAAATCTTAAATCCTATTTCCTGCCACCATAAGGCTAAAAAGTTAACATTATATTTCATAGCAGCTAACGTGGAACAGGATTACTGTGCTGACTTGTTCTTAAACAGCCAGTACATTCTAAAAACTAGATTGTGAAAGAGGTAGATTTCTTTCTGCCAAATCTATTGACAAGAAGCAGGGGGGAGAGAACACGTTTTTCTCAAAGGCTTCTGGGGGTGGAGAGAACTAACAATTCTGTTCCCCTCAGCAGAAGTGACATGCTCGTCCAGTCAAACTTTTTTTTCAGTCACTCACTGAGGAGGCTGACTTCATCTGAATAACCACACTTTTCTTTCCTACTCAGCTAAGTGCTGACATTCTTTTAAATGAAAGCAAAAGAAATGCTCTGTCAATCCCTTAAATATGAAGTTTTTCAAATAAGGTGGAAAGGTTTTATGAAGAAGATCCAGCAGCCCATCAGAAGAAATAATTTTTTAACGCCAGTCAATGAAATGCCTCCTAAAAACGAGACAAATTCAAACCTGTCCTGAAGCAGACATCCCAGCCAGAGCCTCCTCTGGCACGGGGAGACAGCATCTGGGACTTCACTTTGTCAAAGCCTTTTACAGGGAGAGCACCTAGGCAGTGAGCGTGCAACACATCCAGCAAGACTCGTAATCTCGTAATCTCTTGCCTGGCTTGAGCCTCTGAACTGTGACCTCCAAGTAAATGAATCTGAGAAGAAAATACCATTAATCAGGCATTCACTCAGCCAGGCTCAAAATCTTTAAACCAGGGATCTGAATCAGCTCTATCACCTCCCACTTCTTTCCTGATACAATTAGTCAGCATCTGCCTCGGCAGCCAACCCCAGTGACTCTCAGAGGAGGGACAAGCAGCTGCAACTCCCTCACCCGCTGCCTGCTGCCTAACAGGCTGCAGAAAAGCAGAGAGTGACTTAGTGAGCCCTGTCTGGCAAAGACTGGCATCCTGTCCCCATGCTCAGGGGAATGAAGGAGGTGAGAACAGCTACCACTTACAGCCTCTTTGACTCCCTGCTCCAGCCCAAGTGCAGGTTCAGACGTGTCCCCACCACATCTCTCCCCATCTTGGGCCAAGGCCATGCCAGCTCCACACACCTGTTGGAGGCTTCCCCGCATTTTAAGGGAATCCCCAGAAGGGGATTTGCAGGTGTTCCTCTCTCTTCAAAGAGTTCAGGCCACAAACCAGCCTGGGAAATTGGACCCATAGTACTCGATGTGGCCCTCTGATCTTTTCTGAAATGGTCTCAGCCCACTGGACTGGCAGGGCTGAAAGGGTGTTTTGAAAGAAGCGTGTGCTTTTCAAATCCAGTTCAATTTTTGCTAGGGAAACTTTGCAAAGACATCACCAGTGTATCCACAGGAGTTTTGCAATTCTAGTTACAGGTGATTACAGCAAATAAACAGGCATGCAAGTCAGGGTCGGAAGCAAGCATTTACTTAAAGCCAGCTGCACCAGGCACTTGAAAAATAAATAAAAGCCCCAGGCAGTTCTGCTTTACCCAACAGCTATAAGGCTCCAGCCCTGCTCCTTAGGCTGGGTTGTGCAAGGTCTTACTCCAGCAGTCACATCCAGTTCAAGCAAAGTGCCTGAGTAAGCATTTGCAGAATCTAACCCCCCAGTCAGTTATCTATGCTGCACCTATTTGTGCCCTGAATTGCAAGCTCTTTAGCGAGGGACATGGTCTGGAAGCATACTGTCAGCTGCAATGTGCTTTATCTCCATTTATGGCATTAAACCTCATTTTTGGTGCCAAGTGCAGCATTACCCTTACAATGACAACTCCTAGGGACAGTTTCCCCTAAAGACTGTGATCTGACCAACAGCCAGTTCGCATTGTTCATTTGCTTATTTTATTGCAAATCCTACCCCACCCCACCCCCAATGCTCACACTGCCTGCTTCTTTAATTTCAACCATTTTACCAAAAAACAGCAAGACAGGCACCGAATTATGGAAATCCCACACCCTGGCATTACACTGACTTCACTTTAGATGCTGCCACCCTTTCTGCCCTGAAGATTTAGAAAACTGGGAACCAAAACCAAAACTGAAGCAGTAAGCATGACTGATTAATCTCCGCTAATGCCAAGTTTACTAGAGTCAGACTTGCTTTCCCCATGCCAGGAAAAGCATTCCTGATGGGCACCCAGCCCCTTCCTCCTCCTGAGGCACAGCAGAGGGATGGGTGGGACAGCAGCATGGCACAGCATGAAAAAAAAGTCTGCAAGTTCCCCCCGAAATGCCACATCCTACATACCACAAAGGACAGCTGCTACCTTCTCACTTAAAAAAACGTGATCCCAGCCAATCTATAGAGCTAACACTGTCAGATACCCTCTCACTCACTAATTTTGATGGTCAAAGCCATTGTAATGAAGCACCTGCCTCCCCACCTTCAAAAGGGATGTGCTTTGCTTTTGCTTGATGCAGGTTTAGAGAGAATGCTCTCGGTTTCTATTGCTGCTTTTTGGTGGGGGTACAACCCATGCTGGTTTAGACCAACATAGAGGCAGCACAGCTCCACATGTCACCATGGAGGAAGCAAGCACAAACAGGCAAAGATTCTGAATAATGGCAGAGTAGATGCACACGAAAACTTGCTTGGACTCACCTTGACTCCTTTCCCCCTTTCTTGTCCAATCAGTTTATGGACAGGGCACATCCCAAGCCTCTAACATTAGATGCTCTGGTTATGAGGTAAAAAACTACTGATAAGTCTTTTGAAATGGCACAGCTGGCATCAGGTAGCCCAGGTCCCATTTCATATGAACTCTAAAAATTTGGAAGGGAGAAGACTTTATCTATTACAAGTGAAAGAGAGAAACTGAGGTGCTTGATCAGTCAGTTATGTCTGCTGGGAGTGGAAGCTGGTTTGCCTGGATATGGTCATGGCTTCTATTCTGTTAGGAAAGAAACCTGGTGCAGCTTTCACAAAGTCACATAAACATCTCCAAAAAAATTAAGTGAAATGCCAGACAGAGGTCACTGATAATAAAATATCACTAATAATCACTAATAATAAAAGCATTCTGAGATCCCTGGGTGGGAAGGATCCCTTTACTGGATAGGCAAATATTTTAATATCATCCTCCAGTGATGGCTGTTCCAGCAGGACAGTGAAAATATGTTTTCCTTCCACGACTGTCCACTGTTGTTAGTTACACCTCCACTCAGCTTTCAAATAACAGCATGATTCCCAGTCCTACAGCACTCCCATATGTACCCATTTTCTCTGCATTTGGTTCCACTTACAAGACACTGAGTTACTAGTGCAGCATTTGCTTTGAAATCCTCTTGCAAAATTAACAGTGAAATATTAGACAATAGTGGCTGCTGCTGTTATTTACTACTCCTTAAATGCTCGTGGAAATTCATCCCATCTTCAAAACACCCTGCCCTTACACAGGCAGAGAGAGAAAGGTACAGACAGGAACTCATTTTTTCCATTATCAACCAACAAATCAGCAGCAAAAAAAATTATCATACTCAGCTCTTTGCTTTAGCCACCAAGACAGAAATCATCAGAACTGAAACAATGGCTTAAAGTCTTTTCTCCATACTCAGGTCACTTCTTCCCCTCACTCAGGAGCTAAGGAATATCACTATGGCAATTAAACCCATCACTTCCAACTAGCAACCAGAAACTGGGAGATCCAGCACAACTGGGATAAGCCAGCTGACTATAACTGCTAAGAAGTCCCCACTTGGGGAAATACTTGAGACATTCCTTCTGCAGAGGCACCACCCATAATAACAGCCCAGCAGGCTTGAACACCTCTGCATCTTGGATGGATACGCAGAACTGCATACATTAAACTCCTTTTCTTGGAGTTCACTGAAGAATGATGCCAGCTTGTGAACAGCAGAGGCAATTTTTGCTGCCAACACGGTTTTTACTTAGAGCAAACGGAAGTGCTTTTCCAAGAACTTCCAAGAATGTTGCATCACGCAGTACGCTGGCACTGCACCACACAACCCAGGGAGGAAAGGCAAAAAACATCCAAGCTGCTGCTCTGCACATCCTGAAAGGGATTATTTAGAGGCATTTATTTATTCCCAGAAAGAGACTGGCAGTGAGAACCAGACCTTCCAAAAAAACCCAGTGTTCACTGCAATCTCATTAATATTTTCAGCGCTGTAGCAAAAAGTGACTGATTTTTATAGCTGGCATGTTTCAACTTTCATTACATTTTTGAAAGCCTTGTTTGATACAGTACAGAGCAGACTAAGAAATACAGCATTTCTGAAATACTGAAGAGCAGTCTTCTCTATTCTTCCTTCCCCACCATGGGTATTGGTAACAGCAAAATGTTAGTCATAGAATCACAAAACTGTTTTGGTTGAAAGAGACCTTTAAGATATCGAGTCCAACCATCAACCTAAGACCACCATGGACATTAAACCACATCCCAAGATGCCATGTCCACACGCTTCTTGAATACCTCCAGGGACAGTGACTCCACCATCTCCCTGGGCAGCCTGTTCCAGTGCCTGACCACTCTTTCCATAAAGAATTTTTTCCTAATATCCAACGTAAGCCTCCCCTGGCACAACTTGAAGCCATTTCCTCTCATTCTATCACCTGATACTAGAGAGTAGCAACTGACCCCCACCTCACTACAACCTCCTTTTAGGTAACTGTAGAGAGCAATGAGGTCTCCCCTCAGCCTATCAGTCCCTGAAGAGAATTGAGATAGGGAGCCCCTGAGCAGCCTGAAGCCATACAGAGTCCACAGGTAAGGACAGGTGTCATTGAAGTGTGCCCGAAGAGCTGGCTGAGATGCTTTTATATGGCTGTTCACTATGAAGTTTGAAAGGTTTTGGAGACTGTGGGAGGTCCTGGTCCTTTGGCAACTTGACGATTTTGAAGCTTTTTTAGAATTATGTGTATGATAACAGCATTCACATAGTCCTTGCTAAGGTCAGGGTCCTGTTGTGCAAATGTTTAAAGATGATGAGCATCCATAAGATAAATATACAAGCCAAACCAAGGCCACAGCATTCTCTATACTTTAAAAATTAAGAAAACTGAAGTTGCTTCATTTCTTTCATGACCATAGCCTGGAAATTTATCAGTGATAGAAACTGAACCTGGAGGTCCTTAGACCACATGCTCAGCGAGAAGAATGAAATGCGTGCATTCATTCAACCACTACACCAGTTCATACCAGTAACCACTTATAATCAAGTTTTCTGGGGAAACCACTTGGAGTCCTAAGTTACATTACTTTTAAAACACAGAGCCAAACATCAGTGTGCTGACACCTGAAGAATTAATTACAAGACGATTCTCTGTCAAAATTCCTTTACTTGAGCATTTGAGTTCTAGATTCCTGGCTATGCACACTTCATAGATGTGCACACACATCTACATCTTGGATAGATGCCCTGCCATCTATAAATTGGGTAGGTATTTCTCCTGCCTGGAAGGACATTCATGTTTTATTTTTGAAGACTGGGCACAATCCTGTCACTAATATCACATTATCAAAGAGCATCTGACCTGTCTAGAAAACGAACAATTACCCTTTTTCAAGGACTCAAGAAGTTTGATGCAAAAAGTTCCATGAGGACCATTCTGAACATTTTGTAAGAGTAAACAAATGCTCAGAATAACAAAGCACCTCACCCTTCCAAGGGTAGAGGAAGCAACATCAAATAAAAGCAGCACAGGTTCCAGTCTCACTCTACACTGGCATCATTTCAAACCTTTTAAATAACATCTTGTTCAAGAAGAGTCCATCTGCAATTGCACGTGTTTGGTAGCTAAGTCTTGAGGAAAGTCAAACCCTCAACTGAGAAAGCCACCACTTTATTGTTTCATTCGGTCCCAGGATTAAATGCCAAGTCCCAGAACCAGCCTTTCACATCAGGAGCCTCTTGCAGAGGAGATTTTTCAGTCTTGAGTTCAGAAACTAGTTCTTTCAGACTGGAGAAAGCAATTGAGATCTGAGGAGGGGCAGAAGGGCAGGAAAGCTTACTACCCTCCAAATAAAGCTAGGTTTTAGACACTAACATCTGCTAGCTCTAAACTCATAAAAGAATCATGAAACCACAGAATGGCTCAGGCTGGAGAGGACCTCGGAGCTCATCTACTCCAACTCCCTGCTATGTGTGAGGACAACTCTCAACTAGACTGGCCTTCTCAAGGCCTCATCTAGCCTGGTCTTGAACATCCCCACGGAGGAGGCATCCACAACGTCCACGGGCAGCCTATGGCAGAAACTAGAAAGTAATCAAAGTGCATTTCCTTTGCTTTGCATTTAAAATGAAGCTGAATAAGAATCACAGAATAAGTCCTGTAAGAAGGGACCTCAGGAGGTCAGCAGAAAATATTTTCATAAGAAAATATTTACCAAATATTTTTATTTAACACTTCAGAATACTCAGCATTTAATGTAATGCCATATAGTAACTGCTTGATACATTTCTCAGAAACAATAACACAGTAAATTAATTTTGTTTCTGATTTGCATATTAAATCACAGCCAGAATGCACTGAACCCTGTTCTCCTGCTTAACACATAACTAATTCACTTTCTTTTTTGTTGCACATCAACACGTTTTAATAGGTACAAACCAGTGAGAGCCAGTGTTTCCACTGGAGAGTTAACCACCAGATAAGACAAACAAGGAAGCTTTA
Organism: Indicator indicator; assembly: GCF_027791375.1. Classification (NCBI taxonomy): domain Eukaryota; kingdom Metazoa; phylum Chordata; class Aves; order Piciformes; family Indicatoridae; genus Indicator; species Indicator indicator. The sequence goes on from NC_072035.1 coordinate 2,095,923, forward strand.
AAATAAGGATTCTTTTTGGCTGATGTCCAATCTCAGTTAAAATTGGCAATGCAAATCACTCTCTTCGTTATCGGACAAGAGAAAAGATTTCCAAACTGTCAAACTGGCTGGTGGCATCTTGACAGCAGATGGAAATGCAGTAAGTGCAGTCCTACATGGCAGCCTCTTTATGTGACTCCTGGAAAACTGAATCCAGGCACTGACTGGTTCTTTATACAACGGGAAATGAGCACACATTTAGGGGAAGGAATCTGCTGTACACCCCTGTCATCTCTAACTAGTCCAGGAATGAATGGGACTAGCCCAGCATGAAGAGCACAATAAGGTCGTTTACCATATGAGGCCTCTTCCCCAGTCACTCCAACTTGTGTCTCTTTATGAAACTCATGGCAAAAGACTGATTTGAAAACAATTTTATCTTGTGTGGTGTTTGGTTCAGTGGGGAAAGGGAGTGAATAGGGCAAACTAATGCATTATTGAGAACCACCCCCTCGCTCTTCCTTCACCCAAGGGCCTGATGGACAGTGAATGCCTCAGGCCAGCACACTGACATGAAATGCTTTCTACCTCTGACCCAGAACCTGGGTGAGGACAACACTGGCAAGTCTTCCATCCAGTATCCAAAGCCGGAAGAGCAAGAGGGTGTTGTTCCTAATCCCTGCATATGTCTCTCAGAACCTTCAGCAACAGAAGCAAAAAATACATCCTGTTTTCAGGGCTGGCTTTCTTGGGAGAGCAGCCCCTAAGGACAGTTTGGAGCAGGAAACTCCCTGCAGTGTTCTGAACTCTCTCACTGCCAGCTGAAGACTCGGACCCTTCCAGCTTAGGTGTCAGTGCACATGTCTTCTGACAGTTTCCGCAGGGGGGCTGAGCAGCTTTGTCTTTTCTACATGAGCACGAGAGGCAGTCCTGAAGGAAGTTTCCCACAATAGATCCATTTCCAAATGCCTGCCTCAGGTTTTCCGTTTAAAGACTCACTCTTCAGCCCCTTCAAACGCACAGTGCACACACCAGAGAATGTGATATCATACAAGTGTAATCCTGGATAAACGAGATTCCCCACCCCTTCCCATTAAGCAAAATCAGTAACTAGAATCCCTATTTAGGATTTGTGATTACAAGGATCACCCTCCACCCTGCCCCGGTCAAACAATACAGGCTCTAGCAAAGCATGAGAGCCATCATTTCAATAATGCAAAACCCTGTTGCTTCCACTCCAGAACAGCTGACTTGAAGTACATGTGAGGCTGTGCTTATTAACAAAATGAGAAATCTGATATATAGAAAGAAAACACTATGTGAGGATTAATCCTGGATTGCAGTTCGTGGCCAGCACTGGGCTGTCATCCAAGTGCAGATGAAAAAGAACAAAATTCCCCCCACCTGTCACTTACAGCAGGTACAGCTACTGCAGTGCTGTAGTCTCCTCCTTACAGCTATTGTAACAAGACATTTTATATCAGCTTAACATTCAGGATTGACCTCACTGTTTCATTTCTTCCTTGTTTTGTGGGAGCCAGCACTGGAGGGTGAATTTTCTTTCCAGGAATTACAAACAAGCATGAGTAACTTACAAGTTTGGACAGCTAGCTTGTAATAACGCGTACACTTCAAGGAAAGAAACCCAGCTTCAATCTGGCATCCTGTTGGAACGTGGAGATGCTAACCAAACAGAAAAATAAAACTCTCAGGAACGTGGGGGCTTGCTTGTTTGGTTGCGCGTTTTTTTATACTGTTTCTGCTGCATTTGAGAGAAGCAGGCACACTGTCACCGCTGATTAAAAAAGACCCAAACAAACCTCTGCAGTTGCTTTGCCAATGAGCTGCTGCTCAGCAGAGTCTCTATTGCAATGCATTGTCCTCACTCCCGATACTACCGCAAGATCAAAACCAATTTAAACAGCCCTTGTGGTTTAACCACCAGTGTTCAATCCACACCAAACCAAAGGAGAAGTCATCTTTATTTTTTAAAAGACACTCTCCTGCTCATGGCTGGGTTGTCACTCTGTTGTTGCAAGCCCACAGCTGAGCCCTGTTAATTTTTCTCCCAGCCCAGCAGGGTAGGCATGTCCACTGATGCCGAAATGGTCCCCATTCCCATCAAGCTTTGCCTGTCACAATACAGCTAATACAATGACTGTGTCACAAATGTGATTCTGCTTTCTCTCACTCCAAGACCACGTTTGTGGCTGCATCGAGATGCCACTTTATGGCAATGTTCTTCCCCTGGTGTCATCAGAAACTGCAGTTTGGTTCCTACACTTTATCAGTCAGATTTGGTTAGGGGATGAAGAACTTGGTTTTCTGCAGAGAAAACACAACAGCCTCATCATAACAATACCTCTACCTGTCAAGGTACAGTATGTTCATCAGACTGGATGAGAGGGTTAAATGCTACAATCAGCACAAACCCGAGTTCTGATATGAAGGCAAATACACTTTGGTTTTCAAACAATATCCTATTTCCCTACATCTATCATCAAAGAAGGTAGCAGGAGCTCCAAGAAGCACTGTACTATTTCCTATACGAGGTCAAAGGAATGCTCAATATACAGTTTGACAGTTCCTAATTACCGTGGGCTGTACAGACAACAGCTAGAAAATAAGGACTCTCATTGCAAGATCTGCTGTTCACAACTTCAAAACTCATGCTGTGACCACCAATTCTGGGCTGCAGTGGCTATTGTAGCGAGTTTGAATCCACTACACCAAACTGAACAGCATTAGGTTGTGTTCTAGTTGTTTTAAACGACTCATCAAAATAAATTGAACATGTACCCTCCTGGAATAAGGCCTCTCACCTTCTCTTTCTCTCCTCTCTCCCCCCACCCCTTGTCACACATTGGTTTCTGCCAAACAATTCAACGCTGACACTACAGCCTGTCACGTGATACCAAGTGCTTCAAGCATCTTGTGATACTTATTGCTATCTACACATCCATAACTCATTCCACCCAGCAACCTATGCAGATATCAGCGTGAGCTGCTCCTGTGCGCATTAAAGATTTAGAGCTCTCCCAGATCCTTGGAAGCAGCTTCTCCCTCAAACACACTGAAGACTCATCCTTTTTGTGTACACGCATCTCATCTGAGTTTAACATAGTTGAGGAAGCACAAACTAAGAAAAAACTGCTCTAGCCTCAGAGTCTCCCATTCCTCCTGCTCACACCTCTGCAGCCACGCAAGTCTGCCCAGATTAGGCAGCGGATTTTAGAGGCGGAAGAACAAGGCACTTACGTGGGGTTTCCTCCCTCCTGTTAGAATGGAAAGTAACAAATGTAAGAGGTTGCTTATTCTAATGCTGATCTCCTCCGGAGCTAAAATGATATGTCAGTAGCAGGTGGCAAGTTTGAACACCCCCCCCCCTGCTTCTTCTTTTTTTTTTTTTTTAATAAATATAACAAAGGGCACAGAGATTTGACCTAAGGGGTCAACCATCAAAAGTTAAACTGATTTAAATAATGAGACCTAGAATGTCAGGCACCACTGCAAATAATTGCTCCTAATGCTTTTAGGATTAGATTGCTAATGAAAAGGCGCAAAAAGGAGGCCACTTGCAGTTGTGGAAATAAGTCAATTTTCTTCCCACATGTCATTTCCCCCGTGTAGATTTGCTGTGAAATCCTAAGGAGTCATTTACAGCTTTCTCTCCAGAGGTGCTGGAAGATATACAATAGTTCTGAGTTGTATAAGTCATCCTGAAATACTAGTTGTTTATACACTGTATTTATCAAGCACAGTGAACATCTGCTCATAGTTCTGGCATTCTTCAATGAAAGTGACTATTGCATATTGTTTTCCCCTTTAATATGTGGAAAAACATGAGAACCATTCAAACATAAACAGCATTCCGCACTAAATTTAAACCAGTTTTGGTCAAGGGACAGTTTATTAGCAGAATATATTCTTGATGCTCTTCTCGACTGGCTCGTAGCTACTCTCTCAGATGTATTCTAACAGCTAAGCAGCGTCCAGGGTGATTTCGGTAAGGGCCCGCCAGAGCACTGCCTTTCGCTCACAGCTCCTTTACCAAAGCAAAGGTGTGTCCACCACCCCCCGCCCCAGCCCCGCTCCGCTCGCAGACGCCAACGCGGTTACCCGCCTCTGGAAGCGCCGAGCCAGCCCGAGCTCTCAAAGGCTGCGGGTTTCGCAGCAGAAAGTTTCGAGTCGCCGAATCTCCGCGTGTACGTACGCGTTCACCCGAGCGGCCGTGCGCAGCTGCCGGCAGCAGCGACGGGGCCGGGCGCGGTGTCCGGCGGCCGCGGAGCGCCCGGGAGGAGCGCGGCTGGCAGCCGCGATAACGGGGAGCGCGGGGGGCGCGCCGGCAGCCGCCTGCCCGCCTCTGTGCCCGCTTCCACCTGGGACCAGTCCAAGATGGTCAATAATTGACTTCTCCCGCCGCCTCACGCCCCATACAAAAGGGGCCGGCACCAGGCAGGGAACAGGCCGGGCGCTACTGGCATCGCGGGGCTGCCCGGGGCTGGGCACCGCGCAGGGGGCCGCGCGCGCAACCTCCCCCCAACCCCTCCCTCCCGCCGGCTCGGCTTCGCTTTTAAATGCAACGAAGGAAAAAAAAAAAAAGGCCGGCTCGCCCGCCGCCGAGCTGGCACCGGCACCAGCGCCTGGGGATGCAGAGCCCGGCCCGGCTCCGCGGCGCCGTTCGCCCGGGAGCGGACAGCCGCGGGCAGCGACCGGCCCTCCCGGCTCCCTGAATTCCGCGCCTCGGCAACACACTGCCAGCCTGGGCGCACAATTTAATTATTTTTTATAACTGGGTGGACAGCTCTGCGCCGGGCTGGCGGGGCCGGAGAAGCGCGCATTTCCTGCGGGGGCACAAAGCCGGGCGAGCAGGGTCCTGCCGAGCCCCCGGCCGCGGGAGGGTGCGCGATCCTGCGGAGCCTCCGTCCATTGCGTCCGAGACCGAGCCGTAACAAAAGCCAGAGACCCGCAGCGACGGGCAGATCGAGCGAAGCCGGCGGGTCCTTCCCTCCGCGATCCCGGACAGACAAGGGAGGCGGCGGGGACGGGGGGAGCCAGGGCAAAAGTTCACCGTGATCCCGTTAGGGCATGGGGTGCTCGGTGGGGCAGGGGCAGGCGCTGGGGTGGGGGGATGCCGGCCTGGCTCCTCGCCTTTCAGCCCCGCGGCCAGACTGCTGGGGGGGGGGGGGGAGGGGAGGGGAGTGGAAGGAGGCTATCCAAGTCCCGGTAGCCCCTTCCCTGCCCTCTCCTCCACAATGCGGCCGGATCCCCAGCACAAACACGCCCCCCGGCACCCCGAGGCTCCGCTCCCTCCTTTCAGGGGGAAGAAAAAAAACAAAACAAAACAAAACAAAATAAAACAAACAAAAAAAAAAACCAACCCACTCAAAAAAAACTCAAACCACAGCTCACTTGCAGGGGCGGAGAGGAGATGGGGAAAAGGCTGCTGCTGCTCCTGGGCTGCCTGCCCGCCCCGCCGGTCACCCCCACACGCCGGGCAGCAGCTGCGGCCCCCCGCTCCGAGCCCACTGCCGCCGGGGAAGGGGCAGCGCACACCCGTGCGCACACACAAATGGCACGGAAGGAGGGGAAAGTTTCCAGCCGCTTCAGCCCAATAGTCCACATTTGCCATCCCCAGATAGGCACGGTGGCCCATACATCGTATGCACGCCCGGCCCCGAAAGCAACGGGGCAGCCGGGCAAATGAGGGAGGGGGCCCGAGGCACGGAGAGCGGGCAAGAGGGGAAAATATCTTTTTATCTTCCTCTTCTTCTTCTTCAATGGAACTACTGCTGGTGTCGGGCACGGCTGCTGCAAGGCAGGGAACGGACACCCCCGCCACCCCGCCGACTCTCCCGAGAGTACCCGTGCAGATGGGCAATAACCCGGGTTGCAAATAAAGAGCGGGGAGCGGGGCTGGGCTGCACCGCGGAGCCCGGCAGCGCTCGGCCGCCCCAGCGGGACGCGCGGCCCCGCGTCCCCGCCCGCGCCCGCGTTCCGCTTCGCGTTACCTTCTTATTGCATCTGGAGCAGCAGCTTTTCTTCCCTTTCCCCTCTCCTCCTCCTCTCCCTCTCCTGTCCTCTCGGTTTATACCAGCCTGTTCCTCATCTCACAGCCTTCCTCCCAGCGCCATCTTGCAAGCTTGTGACGTTGGGAGCCGCTCACCCCTGACCCACATTTGAATAGAAGCCAAAATGAAAAAAAGAAGAGGAGAGAGAGAGGGAGAGAGGAGAGAAAGAGGGAGAAGAAGAAGAAAGAGCGGAACAAGGAGAGGCAGGGAAAGCAGCAGCTAAGCAAGTACTATGCCAGTGTGGAACAGCATCGGCTCCCGCTCCCTTGCCAGCTAGTTTAGTAATAAGCGATTTCCTGCTTTTGCAATAAATGTCGCGGCGGGGCTGGGAGAGGGACCGGGAGCTGGCTAATTCCCACCGAGATACCAGGACTTCCCCACCTCCCCGAGCCCTACCCCCTCACCACCCCCCGAGCACTCCCCCCCTCGCCCCCCCCCCTTCCCCCCCCCCCGCCCTCCTCCTCCAACTTCCCTGCCACTCACACCCGAAAACTCATCCCGGAGCCCCACCACTACCTCCCGGCGACTCAAATTTTGCTGCTCCCTCCCAGGTTTTGAGCAATGAAAAAAGCATTTGTTACGAGTATTTCGCCCATCACTGATGAGGTTTCAAGTGTGCCTTAAGAGAAATGATACTGATTATAGCTTGTACACGTATTGGAATCTGAAATGAGCTTATACACAAATTAAGAAACATCCTCATGTGTAATGCAGTTTGCCTATCAGCCTCTATCACTCCTGTCTATTTGTTAAAGACTGACAGTGCATTTTGCATCATCCAAAGCACTCACAGTCTCCACAGAAATCTGAAGTTTGGGCTTGTGCTTTTTTTTTTCCCCCCAGTTATTTACCTGTTGGAAGTATATTTAGGGGAAAAGTTATTTGGGTTTTGCATCCTTAGTCCAGAAGAGAGTTTCATGCATGCTTAAGTTTAAGCACATCAGTAATCACACTGAGCAAGGAGGGGCTATTCACATGCTTACACCAAGCCTGTGCACAGAATGCAAACTCAAGTTATCATTTTGCAAGATGTTAAGTGAGCTGGTATCATCTTAATTTTACTGACCATTGCCACAAACTACAGCTCTGCAGAGATCTGAATTATACCTTTGCAACATTTTCTTCCTGCAGTAGCTAATTAATCTGTAAAAAGAGGAACAAGGCATATAAACATTTTTATTCTAATCATGCACAGGAGCTCTTCCACTATCCCATGTAGGAATCACCACTACTCTGTGTAGGACTCACTGTATTAACTGCAAGTGTGAGATGACATTTTCTTTTCTCCTGTGCCCTCACAGCCACCCATAACCAAAACTCTCTGTAGCCTGAGCAAGGTGATTCATTAGTAAAGCCGAGCCTGCCATTTAACACATATCTAAGAATTCCCTAATAGCCTCAATGCCAGCAACTCTCCCAACCACTTCCTGTGCAGATCCCTGCAGTTTGCATGCACTTCAGCTGGATCCCAGCTGCAGCCTAAGCTCTTCTTCCCTGATTATAAAGATATTTTCTAGTTGCTCATCCAGAGTTCAAAGTTTTTGCAGGAGATGGTTTCTTCAGCCCTACCAAAGTGGCTTGAGGAGCAAATAAAGATAAGGTAAAGCACAACAGCCATATCAGAAAGGTCTGGACTGGTGGTTTGTTCACAGTACACCCAATAAAGAGCAGAACACTTTAACAGTGGTGAGAACAGCAAACTTGACTGTCAGCACAAGACCCACTGAAGTAGATAAGGATCAATTCAAGACTCTTCCCCCACCAGGAAAATTAGTTTAAGATCGGTAATACTGCTCCTAGCTGTATTTTAAAACTAAGTGGCCTTGCAAATAGCAAGGGAGGTGTAGGTAGCCATTTGCTTCATGCTGTGCCAGAGGAACTGGTAGGCAAATACACAGAAGTCCTTATGCTACAGTGTAGACGTATCATGGAGTTACTTCAGGCAAGTTTAGACATTTGGGTTTAGTGAATCTCAGTGTGGCATCTCAAGACCTCAACAATGCCACTGTCTGCCCTCAATCTTCCTTCCGCTGAAGCTTACTGCCCCAGAAACAGTCAGCAGAACAGCCTGGGTGCCCCTGCCACTCCACAGGCCAACATCTTTCATCATGTGAACAAAGGTGGCAGACTTTGCAGGGAATGGCTTAAGGCACAATCGTTTCCACGTGTCTGCCAACTTTGCTAGGCAGGTAGTAACTTTTGAGAGTGAAGGGTGCGAAGAAGATTGAGAAGAAGAAGAGAAGCATACTAAAATGCCACCACAAGAAAGCTTTTCTCCTCTAGGTCTGGGGACAATTGGTTCTGAACAGTCCTAAGGAAATGGAGAGATAAACACTTTCTCAGTGGAGAGAAGACAAAAAAGAGAAATTAGGTGTCTGGCACCTAGAAATGATACAGTAGAATGCAGCACTGCATTCAGCATCATGTATGCATGATAATTATAAGGTTGAAAAAGAATTAATGAGAAAGCTAGACCTGGTACTGTCCCTAGAACCATGGACATCTGCAAAGAATCTGATGAGCCAACTAGAAGTATGACCACACCCACCTGGAAAACATCTACAGGCATGCAAGGCAGATACCACGATACCTATAACGTCTCCAAGCAACCACAGCCAGGGAAGTTGCCATCCAAACAGGGGGTACACCCTCAAGTTCCAAGAAATCACACCCACTGTGGGCATATCTGGCATTGGGTGAAATATATGCCTGGGTAGATGAAAAGCAGATGTGTTACTCAGGTGCAGAGAACAAGATTCTCAGGAGGAAGACAGGAGCAGAAGGGTAGTGGTGGCATGCTTGTGGCACAAAAGGCATATTCTGGAGGATGAAGACTTTGAAGAAAGAGGCTCTTCTTTCTCCAGCCAGATGCTTTTTATTAACTTTGTTTTCTAATTTTATTTGACTGAGGGGGGTTTTAACCTTTATTCTGAAAAGAGGACAGTCAGGACAGCAGCAGCAGGTGGTGATGGGTGTTCTGCAGGTGCAAATAAAAGCTTTGGCTTCCTCCTTGATGGTTTGATACGTTGAAAACAGCACATCCAAGGTATCTGTGCCAAATAGATTTTTGTCTGAACGGTATACAAAGAATTTGGAACAGAGTGCTAAGAGCAAGCACATTTCACACCATCCTTGTATCTATTCACAAATAGCTCTGTAATGCTGCTTTCAGGCAGAAAAGTGTAGTCAGTTGTATCCCTGCAAAGTAAATTATTGTTTGCAAGATGCTTAGACTCAAATCAAGTTAGTGGCTGAAACCCAGAAGAATTTCAGGACTTCTCTTTCAGTTGTTTTTGATCAAGTGATGGGTTCAGAAGCACCTCCAAAGCGTTGTAGTGATGCTAATAGCATGTTTATACTCATCATAAACCAGGAAGAGGACACAGGTAGAACTGTAGTGGCAGGCCAGTGCTATGCGTGTGGAATGAAGTAATCGGAGCAAAGAAAATGCCATTGCAGAAAGTAAATAGAACAACGAGCAAAGGATGGCCATGTGCCCTTACAGCTCTTCAGTGCCACCTGCCTTCAGTCCCAATGCTAGTGGATGTCCAGTGCCACCTAGCAGGCAAAATAGTTGTTTACAGAAGCAAACTGATGGGCAAAACTCGGTGGAAAATTTGAAGGAACTGAGCAGAACATACAGGGCAGAGAATGCCAGCATAGGGGGTATGGCTGAAAGCAAAGTGAAAGTGAGGGCTAACTAGCCTGCTCCTCCACAGCAAATGAGGATTTAGTCCTAAAAATAAAGTTTCTTAGCAGAGGTTTGCAGTCATTGCCTCTCCAGTGAGATAGTTCTGATAGTGCCACTAAAAGTGCTGAGGACCAGAACATCAGATGGGAACTAAAACAGGCATCCTCTGAGGCATTGCAGTAACCCAGCAAAACTGTGCTTGAATGGTAGCAGAATAGCTGGTAAGAGTTGATGGAATTACAAAATTATTTTACTGTGCCTTCAAAAGAAATATGCCTCTACAGACATATGTAGAGACTCAGAAGTGGTCATGGAGAAGACTCCAATTTTATGCTGAATTTTGAAACTCTTTTCTCTCTTAATTACAAATGCTCTATGTATGGATCTGGGAAAATTCTTTTATAGTTAGCTGCATTAGTTGGCTTTCCCACTTCATTCTATGGTTTTTAACTGCAGCTGGTAGATGGACACAAAGAACACGCTACCTTAGTTTCTCCTATCTGTTCTTATTTTCACTAATTCAAAATTTGCACAAATTCTACAAAGATATTTTTTCCACAGTTGAAAAAATTGTCTTTTCGCAAATTCACTTGTAATCAAGGGAAATAAAACTGTAAGCGTAATCTGAGTCCTTAGTATCAGAAATAGCCACAAAGGTCCCCAATTCAGAGCTGGTTCTATGCTGCAAATGGTCACAAGTTCGCTCAGCTCTGCACTGGTTTGCATTGCAGGGTTCAGTTCAAAATCACCATAGAATGGCTTAGGCTGGAAGGGATCTGAGAGATCATCTACTCCAACCTCCTGCCATGGGCAGGGATGCCTCTCAACTAGACTCAGCTGCTCAAGGCCCCAACCAGCGTGGCCTTGAACATCCCAAAGGAGGAGACATCCACAACCTCCCTGAGCAACCTGTTCCAGAGTCCCACCACCCTCATACCGAAGAACTTATTCCAAAGCTCCAGTCTAACCCTGCTCTCCCTCAGCTTCAAACCATTCCTCCTTGTCCTGTCTCTAGACACCCTTATGAAAAGTCCCTCTGCAGCCTTCCTCGAGGCTCCCTTCAGCTATTGGAAGGCAGCTCTAAGGTCCCCCCATGGTTTCTCCCCGCTGAACAGCCCCAGCTCCCTCAGCCTGTCCTCATAGTAGAGGTTCTCCAGCCCTTGGATGATCTTTGTGGCCTCCCTCTGGACTCACTCCAACAGTTCATGGAGTTAGAAACCCAGTTAAACAACAGCAAAGCATCAGCAGGTAATAGCTTGAAAAATGAGGCTTGTCCCTCAGTGCTTGTCCAAGGGCTCTATTTGGTGCACTTCTGCTTCTGTTATATTCTCAGTGACAGAAAGTTTTCATTTCCTTGGAAGAGAAGGAATAATATTTTTTACAATATTCTTATTGCTACAAGCTGAAGCTTTTTGCTCGGCGGGTTCTGGCATACGCAGGGCTGATGCGAGGGCTTTTGTGACTCTAATCAGATAAAAACATTGCTTCCATTACAACAAGATCTTTGATTTCTGTTGGCCTGTGAATTTCATTGCTAATATGTTCACTCTCTATCTACCTACTTAGCATCTGTGTTTAACTATGCCTGCCCTGTTAGTTAATACAGTCTGTGCAATGGCATAATTTCACTAGACTTTAGGAGAGCAGTAAAAAGCAAGGAAAGCAACTGATGAACGAAACCAGTACCTCTGTGTGTGTGTGTGTGTGTGTGTGTGTGTGTGTTAAGAATAAAGCAAGATTTGCTGACAGTAACTCTGAAATAGATGTCTGGAAAAAAACTTAGACAAAAAGGAAACAGTTTTTCAACCAACCATGTAAATAAAAAGGGAACAAGAAAAGAACTTGTGCTACTATGAAGTGTGTGGACAAGGAAAAGATTAAAAATACTTCTGAACACAAAATCTAAATTAAAGCTTTGCCATAGTTCTGAAGAGGAAGAATGGACTTGAAGAAGGGAGCAAAACCAACATAATTAGTTGGAATGAAGGGATGAAAATGGAAATTATCATAATAAAGGTGAAAGCAAATCTTCAAGGGCTCATCATTTTGAAGCAAGGGGGACTAGGTAATCTCCATCCCACAATTCCAAAGGAACAAGTTGCAGACTGATAGCAAGGATTTGAAACAAATATTTGAGTTGGAGGTTGTTCTTTCATGATTTGGAAATAGTAGATATAATAATTTTGGGTTTCAAATTATCTAAGTAGCCACTGAGCTCATTGACTTGGAGTCTGTTTCAGGCTTTCTGAAGAGTTTTGAAGGAAAATATAATTCAAAACAGGAAAGAAAAAAAGAGAGAGAATGAAGGAGAAGATAAATAAGATAACATGCAACCACACCATGGATTTTGCTGAGTATCCTGAGCTATTTCTTTGCTGAGGTAACTGATTTCCTAAGCAAGGGAAGATATAGTTGGTCTAATCTGTATGGATTTTCGTCAAGCATTTGATTGATGCCACATGGGAAGTTATTAATTAAGATGGAGAAGATGGGGATTAGTACAAGAACAGTAAAATTCCTCAGGAATTGTCTGAAGGCAGGGTGCCAATAGATTGCTGCTGGGATAGAGAGATTGCCAATGACTCAAGGCTGAGCTTTGTTAATATTCACTTGTAATTTAGGCTGGAATATACTAAAGAAATGCTCTGATGAAACAGTCAGGAGGCAGTGTCACTGGAAGGATCAGAGAATCATGGCCAGTGGGCTGGAAGACGGTAACAGCAAGGAGCAATGGAAATGGGATGCAATTGCATATAAAAACAATGGAGATTTGGAGTGCAGTTCACCATTAGCTGTTGAAAATTGCACATCTTATCAAGCTGATCATCAGGGCTTCTTCTGCAGCCAATGGAAACAGGAAGATACCTCAGGAATAGAAGCGTAGCCTGTCCCTTCTGGATTCTTAATGCAGGCTAAGAGGAACTGTTCTGTGGATGTTTTGTCCCTCTTTTACCTGTACAGAACCCTATGCAGATGGATGAAGAAAAATCAATTCTCTTGAAGGAAGAAAACTGACAGCAAAGGCCAAAAAGCACAAAAATGGATGCATCTGTTTGTCAGTGGATGGCTGTGAACCATCAGTACCTGAGGCAGTAATTGAAATGTCGAACGTGATCCTACACCAGGTTCTTCCAGTAGCAGTAGGAAGACACTGCCGACGTTGCACAAGGCACTGCTGCCACATCATATCTGTTTTGTGGGATCTCATCACAGGGCTCAGGGCAGGTATTAGTGTGTCAGGGTGCCCTGGGTAATCGCAAGAGACAGTAGCTTTCCAACAAGAGCAGGGAGCTGTAAACTACAGACAAATGCTGATCCATGGGTATGAGAAATGTGTGATCTGTTGCTGGCAGTGGCTGGGAATTTCTGAGGTGCCAGGATCTCTCCCAGTCTTACGTTTCTAATGTTACAGACAGGAGTGCTAATCATCAAAAGCATGTACATGCTTTCACTGCCTTTTCTTTGCTCCTGTTTTTATTATTTGTGTTTGCCAGTAAGTATATATACATGTGTACACACATGTAATTCTGCCCCTTGACTCTGCTCTGCTGAGACCCCACCTCCACTATTGCCTCCAGTTCTGGTGTCTCCAGCATAAGAAGGATGCAGAGCTGCTGGAGTGAGTCCAGAGGAGGCCACAAAGATGAGCCAAGGGCTGGAACTGGGCTTGTTCAGCAGAGAGAAAATCATGGGGGGACCTTAGAGCTGCCTTCCAATAGCTGAATGAATCCTACAGGAAGGCTGCAGAGGGACTTTTCATAATGGTGTCTAGAGACAGGACAAGGGGGAATGGTTTGAAGCTGAGGAAGAGCAGGGTTAGAATGGATTTTAGGGAAAAGTTCTTCAGTAGGAGGGTGGTGAGACTCTGGAATAGTTTGCCCAGGGAGGTTGTTGATGCCTCCTCCCTGGGGATGTTTAAGGCCAGGCTGGATGAGGCCTTGAGCAGCCAAGGCTAGTTGAGTGGTGTCCCTGCCCATGCCGGGGAGGTTGGAGTAGATGACCTCTGAGGTCCCTTCCAACCTGAGCCATTCTAGGATTCTATGATTCTATGATCTACCCATAAATACTTATTTAAGTGAAGTTTTTCTTCTCTTGCTGATTGGGTATCATGGAGATACTGAGCTATATTTTGTATTGTCTGCAATGATGCACAGAGCCAGCTAGGATTTGGTAATATGCTGCATTTCTGAGTATTTGTGGTGTGGACTTTCAAGTCATAGGTAAACTAAAATCTCTTCTTGTCCTCACATTAGATAAAAATAGTGGGGGGGAAAAGTCATCTCTGCATAGAATCTTTTTGGGTTTTTATGTATATGTACTCTGAGTGGCAGTGTGTACAGTATGCAGAAGTAATTAATGTTGCAGGCTGGAAGAATGAATTATTGTGAGATGGAGATAAAGCATACAATATGGTCAAGTAAGCAGTTCCAATAATAGCTGTGCTTATAGAAGCAAAATGTAATAGAGGGCAAACTCTACAGGTTGCCAGATTGGTGTCAGTGTGGAGCTTTGTTGCCAGTTGGTGACCAGGGGTCAGCAGAAGGATTGATTTAAGCTGAATGCTTTTAATCTTATGTGTTTACCACACATAAGACTGCTTCTCAAGCAGTACCACTTGAGCAAAGGGCACAGGTAATTTCAGCTTGATTTAGTCAGCCAGGGCTTAACTAAAAGCCACCTTGTTCTGCCTCTCCAACTTGGCATTTTCTCTAGGTGAACACAAGCCATGCTCTGTCTTTGCTGGGACAGCTAGCTGAGGGCAGCATGTGACTCTCCAGCTGGGAACTTTGATGAGAAAAACTGAATTGTCACAGAGCAGCTCCCCAAAGCTGGCACTGCGCAGGATGAAGTACAAACCAAGGGAGTACTACAGGTTTGGTCAGGTCACAACAGTGTTTTTGATTAATATGGTGGAGAAGATAATCACAAAATACAAGGACAATAAAAAGACTCATTTCCATTCAAAGTGGACACCAGAATATTAGAGTATGCTGCAACTGGCCATGCTAATAGGACACTTTACACTGTGTGTGAGAGAAATAAACTGCAGTTCCCTTGATACACACATACGTAGGTCTGTATTAACCGAGGATCAGTAGCCTCAGAATCAGCGTCACACACAAGCACTCACGGGCTCAGGGCACAGTCCCTGTAGGCTTTGCTGCCTCTCCTGCCTACCTCTTCACAAACAAGCAGAGTTCATGTCCAAACTGCCCAGTATACAAAGTAGATAAAGACTGGCATGGAAGAGCCAGCCCATGGGCAGCTTGGCAAGCACTCTGTAGCTACTGGTATCAAAGGTCCCAGAATGCTAAAAAATAAATATGTTCCAGTGCCAGCAGGGCACTCGTGATCAAAGATAAAGGTTGCTCTACTGCTAGAGAGAGATTTTCTTGTTTGGTACCAACATGGGCTGTATTTACTGTGATTTTTGAAGTGCTGGTGAAAATACATGTGTGTGAAGTATGGTTTGCTTTATGCCTACAGGGGATCTGCTTCAGAAACCAGCCTCTCTTGCTCCAGCATAAGAGACCAGCCTCTTGCTCTGGCATACACTATGCCGTTTTCATGCAAAGCAAGGTTTGCATGTACCTGAGCTGCAAAGCAAAGAAACTCACTGGATTCTGATACTTTTCATTCTTTTAAAAAATGGACATATTTTTCCTTTTCTGAGTCTGACTTCAATGGTGCTGCTGTAAACCAGAAATAACTACACTGGAGCTATTGGGATGATATGGGTGAAAGGGAGAGGAGATTCTAGCCCAGTGCCTGACATGGTTAAACAGGGTTGTAAACACCATTGGCCAGTTCATATTCATCTTCTGTGATTAACAGCAGTGACAAAGGCAAGGCTGGCTAGTCATTTCACAGCGTGTAATGCAAGGTGACTATAGTTCAGGGGACAAAGAAGCAGAGATTGGGATTTTTTCAGGAGCAAACAGAGGACTGGTTATGAGTGCTTGGGGTGATTAAGTTTCATTGTTTTCTGTATCAGCACTGAGGGCTCAGTGGTGCTCTCTTGCAGATTTCTAGATGCGGTACTGGTTTAGGGGTTATCCTTGGGAGTGCAGAGTCTTTGCTTCTCCTTCCTCACTTTAATACTTGCATTCTTTTTTTATTTTCTTCTGTTTCTCTGGAGGCACAACAGCTCTGGCAATGTTCTCACACTGTTTCAGCTTTGTCTTGATGTTGCTGGGACAGAATCCCAGGCCAGCTGCAGGCTGTTAGTGGTTTCCAGTCAGCCAAGGCAGCTGACCTGAGTTGGCCACAGGTGTATCCTGTACCATAAACATCATACTCCATATAAAGGGGGAAGTTTGGTGAAGGTAGGTGGATCTATGCTTGGGTTCTTCATGGTCCAGCTTTTCCTTCTTCTCTTGAGGGCTGCCTTCCTGCTTATTGTGTTTGCTGTACCTCTGCTGGGTTAAGTATAGCTTTGTATAATTTGTATTGGGTTTGCTGTTTCATTGTTTCTGTTTTCACTTTAGCTTTCAGGTGTTCTCTCCTTTTCCAGATTCCCCTTCTCTGCTGGGGAGGGGTCATGGGGTGATGGAGCAACTGCTATTGTTTAGGCCCAGATATGGGCTAGAAGTAAACAAGCTTAAGGACAAAGCATGTGGAAAGCAATATACTGGAAACCTGGATGCTAGTCCCTGGTGCACTTTTATTGCCCCTGGGCCAGAGTGTCATTTACAGCAGCTTTTAGCCTGCTCTAACCAGTGATGAGTGACAGGATGGTGCAAGGATGGGGATCTATGAATATCAATGAACACCAAAGGCACCACAGTGGCCACCTAGTATCACAAGTGTAGTGTTCACCGGCTAAGGAGCTCCCTAGCAGGGCTTTGGACTGCATCAAAGCAAAATATTCTCAAGCTTTCTTAATTCTGGTGACAAATTCAGTGTTCTAAATTGTGATGCTGGTCTCATTCCTTGGTGTAGCAATTGCAAGCTCTGACATGTTGCCAGGTAATAGTCTGCTTATCAAAAAAATTGTCCCCCTAAAAACTGAACTTGATGTAGAGAGCAAAACAAATATATATATCAGCTGTATTTGCTGAAAAATATCTTTCCCTTGTTAAAAAGTGCAGCATTTAGAACATTACATTTTTCAGTGGCCCTGCAAAAACCAGGAGGAGACAGAGCAGTAAACTTTGCACTTATAATTGTACAAATAGAGAAACAAAGAGGCAAAGCCTTCTTCCAAGTGCTTGTGGAAATGAGGGCCGAAGGAAAGTTCTGGAATAGTGAAAGCCCAGAATTATGTGGTTTTGAAACATGACCATCATTGCCGCCCTTTTCATCCAGCACAACAGATATGCTGCATTTATTCCAGAGGCAGGAGGCAAAGGATGGTTCCTGAAGAAAATCCTTCTGTGTGCTTGCGTTTCAAGTGCTGCAGCAGTATCCACCCTCAGAGGCTGAAGGTGAGGAGAGCTGGAGTGGGACAGCTGGGCACTTCTGCTCTTTCTCTCCATTCTCCTAGACCTTTTAACAGCACATCTGAAAACGCTTGGGATGTTGCTTTGGAATTGAGGATTTGCCCAGAGGTTGAGAAACAGCATGGTGTGCCTTGGGCTGCAGGAGTCAGTGTCAGACAGTGGTTAGATCAGAAGCATTTCTGCATCCCACTCCTATGCTTGGATGAGCAACCCATGCCTCTAAAAATCATCCAGGAGGCACTCGTGATACCCAGGTTTTATGTGGATGCAGTAAATCAGAAACTGTATGAGGGAAGACCCACCTGCCTGTGGGCTGCCAGGGACATCAAGGCAGCGCTGACCCTGGTGGTGGTAACTGAGTTGCCACCATACTTGCTCTTACTTTAAAGAAGGCATGGAATGTGCAAAAAGAAAAAACCCAAAGGTTACTTCTCTGGCTCTTCTTAAACCTGCATTCTAGCTATCATTCAATCTCATGAAACACTTGTCTTAGGATAAAATCACTGAAGAAGCTGTGGCAAGACAACCCTGACAATTTCTGGATGCTGCAGGTCTTGGCACTTATCTCTTTGAATAGTCCTGAGTATGCAATAGAAATGACATTTTCCCACTCCTCTGTGGTTGCTGCAGTTTCCTTGGTGAGTGTTCCCAGCCCCTGAAACTCCTGGCTGCTTCGTTGTCAAAGCTGCTCCAAAGTGCTGCTGACTGCTCCACTCTTTATCCTCTCTGTCCCAGTCCCTTTGCAGGACCACAGTGCACTGTGTCAGAAACCAGCTTATTGTTGCTTTATGAGACCCTGCAAAACTTCTGTGATCCCCTTAGTTCTCCACAGGGCAGTCAGGTGAGATTTGACTTGTGGTGGCTTTGGTTGGGGTGAGACCGTGTTTCTGACAACAATGCTGCTCATGCTAATCATGTCAATCTATTTCTTGAGTGAAGTGTCTCACAAGAAATTGATCCCACTAAGTGTCTTCCACTTGCACAGGAACAGAGAATGTTGGGTCTGTTCTCTGTAACTGCAGATGCTCTGAGACTTGCCTGATGGAGCAGTTGTATCTCCTTCTGCAGGGATTTCAGCAATAGGAATCAACAAAGGCAGTTTTGACTTCAAGCAGGCACATTGTTTTCTCTCCACTTTGGAAACTACTTGGACCAAAAGCGCTGAGATTTGTCATCTCTCAGTGAAACCATGAGCAGTGAGAGAGGTCTTGGTGACAGAGCAAGGAATGTGCTTGTTTCATTACTGTGGTCGCATGGCTGGATTTTTATTAGTTGCAATGGCTTTCCTGGCTCCGCATAGAGCTAAGTGTGAGTAGTACGGGACAGGAACATTTCTAGGGACCCTGGAGACCCACTTTTGTGGCCGTCTTAAAATTATAATAAACACCTACAACTTCTATTTTTTCTGCTAAAAAAAAGGCAGAATATGAAGGCTAAAATATGAAAGCAGAAAAGTTGGTTGTGGGCTGATAACCTGTTAAATAGGCATGCATGTAGATTGTTGCTTTTGTTGCTTTAAACGAGTGGCTGTATTTTGTTCTTAATTAAGAATGAAAGGATTTGTGTGCACATGTCTATAGCAGAGACCCCCAAGTGATTCTGAGATGAGGGTGAACTGTGGGTTTTTTTAGCTAGTTGGATTGAAATTAACTTCCCACTTGAATAGCATCTGCAACAGCGTCAGGCACAGAAGCAATTTTTCTTTTGTAAGAAGATGAAAAAGAAATAAAGGAGTCAAAGAGTAAGCAGCCTGAATGGGCCATTAGCACCAAACTCTGAAGATGTAGAAGTCAAATAGGATAGAAAGGCCCCATAAATTTTTACAACTCCTCAGAGAAAAACACTGTGATTATTAAAACATGAAACCTTGCTTTTTCAAAATGCTTAAAAGATTAATATAGAAATGTCATACTGTGGCTGCTGGAGGGATTATCCTTAATGAGAATGTTAGAAGTTATTTTAATGTAAAGCAAACATAGCCACCAAAGAAAGATCAAAAATGGAGCAAATTCAAGGCTCTTAGTTTCAGGAAAGTGAAGTTTGTTGAGAAACTATTTCTACTTTGTTAATTAGAATGAGCAAATTCTCCATAAATATATGTACAACATAGAAAGTGATGACCTCACCTAATTAGTCATTACCTAATCCAATCACTAACACGAGAGCAAGGCTTCCACCTCTTTTGTGAACAATTTTGTTCCCTTTTTGGCTTGAGAAAAGTGTCTTTTTTGCTAGTGCACATTTTTGTGAGGTCACATGTGTGTATCCAAATAGTTTTGATGATAATCCACCGTTCACAGGCAGGGGAAGGTCGGTCACATGGCACAGTGGCAAATGCTCCCAGACTTTGTGATTTTTTTTTTTTTTCCATGCAAGAGCAGATTCTGTGACCTTTTTGTTTTCTTTTCAACCTAGCATTGTTACTTTTCTCATGTAAACTGACCACAGAGCAGCATACTGCTTTGCTCTCTATGACAGTTTTGAAGTCTAAATAAAAAACTTCAACATTGCTAATTTAGATCAAGAAATGCAATATTTTCCTTGCTCTTCAGGATAGCACTTCATTTGCTGTCTGTCCTTGTTTGGCCAGAGCTGCAGTCAAACACCTGATTCCCTTAGACCCTGGGCTAGCAGCATGAGGCTATCAATTCCAGAAGCAGTAATTGGTTTACAAATTGTGCTGCCATCGACTTGTTTTTTTCTGCCAACATGAGACACACCTACACTACACCAAGCAGCAGCAGTCCTCAGATGTTGCTGTTCTTGTTTCCCTATGAAAGAGCTGGACTTGTGGAACACAGGTTCTTTTAACAGTTACTCCTCAAAAGATCCATCATACCAGTATTCAGCCTGAGTCTGCTGGTTTTGCTAAAATCAGAAAGCAAGAAACTGCCAACTTACTCTACCCAGTGTGAAAATTCACTTGTCCAAATGTTGAGTGTCATATATGACAGCAAGACATTACTAGCTAATAAAAACATTTTTCTTGAAAATAGTTGCATGTACAGAGAAGTTTTGTTCAGCTGTCCAGATCTCCTGTTTCTTTCCCTTGTGTTATCCCAGACATAGCAATAAACTTAATTGAAATTGTCCTTTTTTTAAATCTGTTTGCAGCCCTACAAGTAGTCAGCTCTCAGTTTTCAGACAAGATACCATCACCACATACTTCCCAGTCACCAGAAATTTTGCCTGAAGCTGGAATCCATTTCCAAGTGTTCTGCAAATGAAAGACAGTCCTGACAACAAGGTGCTGCAGTGCACAAGATGTGGAGTGTGCTGAGCATTTGGCTCAGGGAAGGAAAGTTTTCGTTGAGTATGAGAGTTTAGTTAATTGTCACACTTGGGGCTGCTGGTGGGTGAGAAGCTGGACATGAGCCAACAATGGGCACTCGCAGCCCAGAAGGCCAGTGACATCCTAGGCTGCATCAAAAGTGTGGCAGCAGATGGAGAGAGGGGATTCTGCCACTCTGCTTTGGTAAGGCCTCACCTGGAGTACTGTGACAGCTCTGGAGCCCTCACCACAGGAAGGACATAGACCTGATGGAGCAGATCCAGAAGAGGGCCATGATAATGATCAGGGGCTAGAGCACCTCTGCTACAAGGACAGGCTGAGGGAGCTGGGGTTGTTCAGCCTGGAAAAGAGAAGGCTCCAGGCAAACCTACTAACAACCTTCTAGTACCTGAAGGGGGCTACAAGAAAGCTGCCGAGGGACTGTGTGACAGGACGAGGGGCAATGGTTTGAAATGAGAGAAGAGCAGATTTAGATTGGATGTTAGGAACAAGTTCTGTACCATGAGGGTGGTGGAACACTGCAATAGGTTGTGCTAGCAGGTAGTTGAGGCCCCATCCCTGGAGATATTCAAGGCTCTGACCAACCTGTTCTAGTGGGAAATGTCCCTGCTGATTGCAGGGGGGTTGGACTAGAAGATTTTTTGGGGTGCCTTCCACCCCAAACCATTCTATGATTCTATGAAAGTTGTCTAAAGCATTTGAGATTTTTTTGCAGCACTTTCCATACAGGGAGATATGGTTTCTCATGTAGATAAATAAGGGACTGACTCTTCCCTGCAGGTCAGTGGCTTGTGTTTGTTTACACCTGCACACAGAGAGGGGTTGGTTCCTGATTCAGATGAGCAATAGCTTACAGCCAAAGCAAGAATATGAAAGTAACAAAGAGCTGGACTCTGAAATCCCCTCGGTAGTTTGTGAACTCTGTAGATTTTGGCCACACGTAGCCTCTGCTTACACCAGCTTTGAAGTTGTCATAAATTACTTGTCTGTAGAAGAGTTTCATTCTGCAAATATAGGCAAGTAAGTGGCAGTCTGAGAGGGGTAGGGATGCAGCAGGACCCTATTTTGGGCTGGATCTGACCACAAAACCAAAATGGGAGTCATTTGGACAGTGCTCCATCAATCCATCAGATAAATGTTGGCTACAGACCAGACTGAATCTGATGGGGTGTTTTAAAGAATTGCCCAGAGGTGCCATTTCCCAGCAATGGTGTGAACCCCAAAGACCACCTGCTGGAGCTGAAGAGAGTGGAATGGCCATTGCTGCTTTAGAAACATGCACAGCTGCTTGACATGCAAACACTGGCACAGGGGTGCACTTCAAGTGTGGGGAGAGGATTTATTCCAGGTTCCTGCAGGATCTGTGCATAGTACACAGTTAGTGTCTGGTGACTGGAGCAGTCACTAGCAGAGTGCATGCAGTGAGGATGAAACGCATCTTACAGACATCCCTTTACATGAAAGATACAACACACTGAGTTTGGATGTAAGCCCAGGCATGGTTCTATGTAAGCTCTTGTTTACCCTTTTATCCTGAGCAGTCTTGCAAACTGCTGTCTTCTCACGTGTGACTTCTCAGCTGTACACAGACTAACTGTAAGGTGAGTTTCTGGAAACTCAGATGTGAACCAGTGACCTCTTAGTGATTGCAAGTGCCAGGAACTCTGTAGAGAATATGAGCACAACCATACCAAGTGGAGCAAGGCAGATTTAGGTAGGACATAAGAAGCTATTTACAATGAGAGTGGTGAAATACTGGAAAGGTTGTCCAGGGATGTGGTTGAGGCCCTGCTCCTGGGAGACATTCAAGATCATTCGACACTGTCCCACACCACATCCTGGTCTCCAAACTGGTGACACATGGGTTTGATGGGTGGACCAGAAGATGGATAAAGAACTGGCTCAATGGCCACACCCAAAGAGTGGCTGTCAATGGCTCCATGTCCCAGTGGAGGCCAGGGACAAGCGGAGTCCCTCAGGGCTCAGTCCTGGGACCAGGCTTGTTCAACATCTTTGTTGGTGACATGGACAGAGGCATTGAGTGCACCCTCAGCAAGTTTGCTGATGACACCAAGCTGTGAGGTGCAGCAGACAGGCTGGAGGGAAGGGATTCATCCAGAGGGACCTGGACAGGCTGGAGAGGTGGGCACAAGCCAACCTCAGGAGGTTCAACAAGACCAAGGGCAGGGTCCTGCATCTGGGTTGAGGCAATCCCAAGCACAAATCCAGGCTAGGCAGTGAGTGGCTGGAGAGCAGCCCTGAGGAGAGGGACTTGGGGCTGCTGGTGGACAAGAAGCTCAACATGAGCTGTCAATGTGCACTTGCAACCCAGAAAGCCAACCAGAGCCTGGGCTGCATCAAGAGAAGTGTTGCCAGCAGGTTGAGGGAGGTGATTCTCCCCCTCTGCTCAGCTCTGGTGAGACCCCACCTGGAGTACTGTGTCCAGTTCTGGAGCCCCTATTACAGGAGGGATCTGGACGTGCTGGAAGGTGTCCGGAGAGGGGCCACCAGGATGATCAGAGGGCTGGAGCACCTCTCCTGTGAGGAGAGACTGAAAGAGTTGGGGCTGTTCAGTCTGGAGAAGAGAAGGCTCCCAGGTGACCTTATTGTGGCCTTCCAGTATCTGAAGAGGGCCTACAAGAAAGCTGGGGAGGGACTTTTTAGGCTATCAGGTAGTGATAGGACTGGGGGGAACGGAATGAAGCTGGAAGTGGGGAGATTGAGGCTGGATGTGAGGAAGAAGTTCTTCACCATGAGAGTGTTGAGAGCCTGGAATGGGTTGTCCAGGGAGGTGGTTGAGGTCCCATCTCTGGAGGTGTTTAAGGCCAGGCTGGATGAGGCTCTGGCCAGCCTGATGTAGTGTGAGGTGTCCCTGCCCATGGCAGGGGGGTTGGACCTAGATGATCCTTGTGGTCCCTTCCAACCCTGACTGATTCTATGATTCTATGATCGGACTCATTGTGGCCCTGTGCAGCCTGCTCCAGTTGGAGGTGACCTTTGAGGGTCCCTTCCAACCCAATGCAATCTGTGAGATACAGCAGGGGAAGCTGCAGGTAGATAGACAGCAAGAAGGTAGCAAGCTGTAAAGCAGAGACTTGGGAAAAGCCATCAAAAGGGAGAGAATTCTTCATTTTGCTCACACCTTTTCATCAGGAAACAGAATGGCATGGGAAGGAGGCAGGAAAGCCCAGGAGAGAAGCAAGCTGCCCTGAAAAACGATGGCAGGAGCTTGCAGGCTGCTCCCAGGCCCCAGTGCTGAGTGCCCTGGCAGTTCAGCAGAGCTGCGGAGCAGCAGCAGTCTCCTGACATCTTGTGGCTTCGCTGCAGAGTACAGGGAGCCCTTCCCCCACCGCCCCAGGCACGGCGTGTCAGCTGGAGCTGACCTTGGCATTAACCGCAGGCACTAGAGATCCTTATATAGCTACATTCCTCTCACAAATGCAGAGCCACTTTTTTCCCTCCTGTGCAAGAATAAATGTGTTCTGGTGAGCCTGTGTTTGCCAGACCACTTGTCTATGAGGTTTACCCTGATTTACACCAGAGGCACCTAAAGTTACATGGAATACAGATGAGGCCCACCTAAACTGGATCCTAGATTCTACATCTGTCATCCTCCTAAGAGTAATTTCTTTTCTGACCAGAAGTTATCTCTTTTGGTTGCCATGGGCCAGCTTTAATGCTAGTCATGCATGATCTCTAGAGGAAAGAAGAGGAATGTTGAGCGATGAGGAAGGAGGAGGAAATGTGCTGCTGCTTGGTTATTTTTTGCAAGCATATTTCGCACATTTATGTTCCACAGATTGGCAAAATATGTTGCCGATCAGAAAAGATGTGCAGCCAGTACTGACCATCCATTTTCCATCAGCCCTGTGTGGAGGAGTACCTTCCACACCCTGCTCCCTTCCCTCCTTCAGGAAGCATGGATGGAAAAGAGAGAGAGGAGGCTCACTTACTGATGTGAAGCAGTTCCCCAAGGGGGAAACTGTGGCCACTGATAGGACAAGGGACAATGGTTTAAAATTAGAGGAGACTTAGATTGGATGTTAGGAACAAGTTCTGCACTGTGAGGGTGGTGGAACACTGGAACAGGTTGCCCAGGAAGGCAGTTGAGGCCCCGCCCCTGGAGATATCCAAGACGACGCTCTGAGCAACCTGCTCTAGTGGAGGATGTCCCTGCTGATTGCAGGGGGTTGGACTAGATGACCTTTGGAGATCCCTTCCAACCCAAACCATTCTATGGTTATCACTGTTTACTAAGAAGCCTTGTGGGAAATAAATGGAGTAAGTTGTATGGTCAGTTTGTAAGAATTCATCCCACATTTCCATTCTCCTCTCATTCCTTCACAGTCTGGAAGTTAGCCTCTGAAGAGATGGTGCTACAGGGATGGCAGCGGAAGGGGACAGAGCAGACTGGCTGGAAAGCTCTTTGGGAAGCTGAAATGTTGTTTTTCTTCATGTCTGTGGGAATCCCAGCAGACCTGTGTGGAGGTAGGTGTGCTGCTGCTGTTACCGCTGTGCCCTTCCATGTTACTACTGGGATACATAGAGCTCCAACAAGGACACTTAAGGGAGATGCAAAGCATTGGTGCAGGGGGGGGGGTGTGTGTGTCAGAATTCAGCTGGCCAGGTTCAGCTTGAAAAATATGAAATGGGTGAAGTTGCACTAACACAAGAGAGGTCTCTCCCGATCCTTACCATTTTTCAGTGCACTTAAAGCTTGTAATTTAAGAGCATTCATGGGAGCAAACTTTCAGGCACTTCATACAAGGTCTTTGAATTTGTCATGGTCTTGGCTGAAAACAGAAATGGAGCTAATGAGCAGATGCTGTTTCTGTGATGAAGCTAGCACTAAGGTTTTATAGATAAATTGCCCTGACTTTGTGTTAGCAGAATGAGGGTTGTGGTTACTGTAGCAGTGCCTGCAGTACAGACCTACCATTTCCATTTCAGCTCTATCAGTCCCTTTGTTAAAGTCTGCTGCAAGCAGACAATTGACTATTTGTGGCTTGTGGCTACTCTCTCAAGAGAAGTTATAAACTGAAAGCGATACCAAGTGTTATACAAGGGGGAAACGAGGCTCAGAACGGAAGGCATTAAACCCCTGAACAATCCCCTTTTAAATGTCTGTAATTACTTACAAACGTGTGCACACACACCCCACGTGCAGAACCACACAGATGTGCAAACATTTCATTTCACAAAGGAAATTCCACTTTTGAAAATATGTATATTCAATATTTTGCTGCTGCAAACCAAAGTCCTCTGTTTATCTTGAATGCTGAAGAGGGTGAAGGCAGCTGCAATTTGAGCTTCTCTGCACTGGCCAGCTGGTAGCTTAAAGCCAGCAAACAGGGAGGGGGAGGTGAATTATCCCCACTAGCTGGTCTTAGAAGTGGTCACTGGGTAGCTTTGCAGTTACAAGGGTTATGATTCACATAGGAACTGCTGGGCTGTTGTTGTTATATTATTTTCTCAAGACTAATTGATGGCTGGAAGCTCAGCATCAGGTAACCACCAGCATCACACACTGATTCAGGGCCAACTGTACAGGAGCAAAAGCATCACAGACTTTTTTTTTTTTCCATACTTCCCATTTTCTTCTGTCAGCTGCCTTTGAATCCCAGTAACTGGCAAGATGCTCTAAGTGGTATTCAATTACAAACACCAGGAGTATGGGATCATTAGAAACTGGAAACATCAGGCAGGTCAGGTCCAGCTCCTAATAGCTCCAGTGTCTTTCGAGGATGCCCTACACTTGATGTGTACATAGGACAGAGAATGCTACCTTGCTTCAGCAGCTGCATGTGGAGAACTACCACAATGGCATGTGTAGGGGTCCATTTGAATGGGTAGCTAGAAGAAAGGGGGGGAGGGGTGCATGTGATTTGTATCCACTTCATTATTTTCAGTGACAAAATGCTGCATACAAGCTGGCTACAGTTGGATTTCTTCAGTGAGCCCAGACCCTGGTGTCTGCAGCTCTTGGATAACCTTGTCCAATACCTGGCCGTGTGAGCCCTCATGTCTCAGTGCACCTCAATAGCAACATGCAGCCTGTTTGTCAGCACTCTGAATTGGCTGTTGTGATTTCTCCATTCATCCCTGAATTCATCTGCACCTAGATTTTATGAGTTCCAAACCGCAATGCAAAAGCTGTGCAGCTCTAACTCAGCCACGTGGAAAAGCAGTGTTAGATATCTATGCATGCAGCGTGTCTGGAAGCATTGCCATATTTTTCTCTGAAGTATTTGTTTAGGTTACATAAAAGAAACAGGCAGGAACTTGTGGGTTTTCATTTGGTGGTTCTCCCTCTGTTCTGCTTGGCTTCTCAGCTTTCAATAGATCCCAAGGACAGGATGTTATTTGTTGCTAGGCCAAAGTGGCAACCTCCCACCCTAACAATGCTACTATCTTCATATCATCTGAGCTATAGGGGCCACATTGTGATGCTTTGGTAGTGTTGCTAGGGAGGTTGCTAGGTTAGATTGATGTCACTATGTGGGTTATAAATTGCCTTTACCCTGCTGGCCCTAACTTGGCCCCTAACACAATGATCTAGTAGATGGCATCGAAGTGTTCAAATGATGCATCACAGCAACATCTTTGGACCCTGAACTTGGCAGCAAATGCATTTCGTAGCTATTCAGCAAAGGAACCCACTTGTAAGCTAAAGAAGCAAATAAACAATTACATAAAATGCATTCTTTCGTGTCCTGAAATTAACCGGGGACAAATACCTTGTTTCTGACCCACCTACACTAAAACCAAGGCTTTTCCTTAACACAGGCTGAGTGCCCTCTACGTGCCCCACTGCCGAGGAAAGGGAGGAAGTTTAAAAAAGATGAAGATGAAAGTGAGAGCTGAGGAACAAGGTAGGTGAACAGAGAATTTCCCAGCTTTGAGCGCTGCATGACGCAGGCTCATGTCTGCTCAAACATACCACCACCGCCTTTATTATCACACCTGTTTATTCCAGCACAAAAGTGCCATTCCACATAGTCAAATTATTTGCATGCTTCTGCTTTGTGACCTCAAGGGACGCTTAATCTTGTTTGTTGCAAAAGAAAAAAAAATTAGCTGAAGAGTCATTTTAATTGATTTTCCAATATATTAATATATCCACATGGAGAAATTCTGCATTCTACAGACTACAAATGCGTGTGTGTGCATGTGTGTGTGTGATTTTGTTTGAAAAGGGATAAATAACAATAGATAAACATGCATGCCCTTCAGAGCTGCTCTGGTTTAATAAGTAAATACATCATTAGCCAGGCTTTTCTTTATGCATGATATTCAGGGCTTTAGCTGCACACCTCTCATTAGTGCTAATGAAATTGCTGTGGCTAAATCCCCGTGCATTGTGTTGAATGTACACCTTAGTATATTTGTAATTATTTTTAAAGGCTGCCTTCATTTCAAGGCACAGCAGAACATAGCTCCTACAGTGCTGTGTGAATCCATAGGCTGTATACATATTTATAAATGGTTTAAAAATGCATATTATATTTTGCCCACAGAGCATAACATCTCCGCTGGCTGGAAATATGTATTAAAGGAGGTAACAAAAATCCAGAGGAAATGTCTTTGGGAAGAAAAAAATAGTTAATACACATGGGCTACAGCTGTCTTTTAAAGATTAATTTCTTGGCCATTTACAGTGTGGTTTTCATTATCAAAAGCCAGTGGAGCACATTACAGAAAATCTTGCTTTGTAAATTTCTTTTGCGCTTGTTGGACCTGATTCTGTTGCACAGCATCCAGTGCTTTGCTTTGCAGACTTAACACCATCACAAAATTGGACCTGGGCTCTCATAGGGTTACTACTTGTCCTTCTCTCCTCTGTCACTAGAGCAAGCAGCATCCCTTGTGCATGTACTAGTACAGAAAAAAGAGAGTGAAAAAGAGAGATCCGAGTCTGTCTTTAAGATGTGGCTCGCAGTGCTGCAAACGTGAGCATAACTTTGCAAAGTTAAGTCACACACATAGCTGTAGGTATTTGCATGCATTAAATATGTGGAAGAGTTTAGAGAGATGGAATGATGCTTTTAAAAATGTGGCCTTATTGAAGCTGCAGTGGTTCTGACTGGATTCTTTATCATTTCTTTCATGTTGATTTCCCCTAGCATTTGAAACTGAACTAAAGTCTGTCTCAACAACACTTATGCCTGTCCTGTATCTTAGTTTGCCTTTCCCTGGCCTTCCCTTTTTTTCTCTCAAGACATAGAAAGTTTAGCTTAGTGCCATGTACTCCTCAGTTTCAATGTGGGACTGGAGAAAATGCAAAAGCACACACCTCTGTGTACACAGCAAAGCCTGGCTTGTCTGTTTCAGCCCGTAAGCAGCAAAGCTTCCAACACAAAAATGATTTGGGAAACCTATAAATGGGTTCTCTAGATTTCCCCAGCACCAAATCCAGACCTTTGCGGACTCCTTTTAAACCCATAAGAAGCAAGAGTGTAAGTGGAGGGGGAGAATGAAGGTAGTAACTGTTAAATCCTGCCAAGCAGCCCAGAGAAGACAGCAGAAGCTTCAGGCTCAGAGTGGTATCAAGGACAATAAATAGCTGTTACTCCTTAGCAGGCCATGAGAGGATGGAAAGTCTGCTACTGTGGGTCCCAGGCATATGCACGAGTGCCTTTGCCAGAGCAGAGACTTGTTCTCTGTGACCTTGGGCAAACCATTTCTTCTCTCTCCATATCACTGTTCTGTTTCTGAAATGAAAATAAATGGCACCAGAAGAGCTAAAGGTGCTGGAGACTGAGGGGCTCTGAGGAGGACGAAGGTGAGAAAGGATTTTTTTTTAATCTGTCTAAAATACTTAACTCCTACGAAACCTTCATCCATTAAACTCAACATCTTGGTGTGAGAGACAGGATGTGTCCCTCACTAATCAGGGCTGCTTGCATTCTCATTATTGTAAGGCAATTAGGTGAGGTTTCTTCAGGGAACTTTTCTCCTTATTCCTGTGGTGGTAGCACTCAGAGTGATGTTCCCACATTTGCAACACTGAAGTACAGGGTGCTCCAAGGTGGCTTATTTCAGTAGAGGATTCTCATGCTGATTGGAGCCAGTAGTTTAGGTCTTTCTCTGATGATAGAGTGTCTACATTAACGTTGGAATTCTCATTTCTTGAAAAGCGTTAAAACCCAATACATAAATGTTGACTTCATGTATGTGTGCGTGTATACATACATACATACATATATATATATATAAATATATATATACACACACACACACATATATATATATATATATATATATATAAAATATTCTCCTGGAGCTTTTTCATCTGTGCCAGAATTAAGTGCAAAGGGAATTTTTAAAGCTGACTTGTAAATTCCTGACAAGAGGAGTTTATAATACAGGTGTTGACATAACCTTAACTACAGTGACAACTGAAACTGGCTTGTTAGGAAAGCAGCAAATAATTTTCTTGCAGAAAGGCAGGATTTGGGCATAAAAGGTGAGGTAGCTAGATTTTTTTTCCTTGAGAATCCCTGGAGGCTGTTGTGTGAGACAGCAGGCGAAATGAAGCTGAAGCAAATCTCATAGCAGGCAGAAGAAGAAACACTCTGGAATTTGCTCATTTTCATCAAGCAGACAGTGCAGTTATCCTCTTACCAGTTTTTTTACAAGCTGCATTTCTCCCCTCAGAGGTAATCATGAGGGTCTTATAGCAAGTCAGTGCTCGCTTTTAGCCTTACAGCTGGCTCTTACTTCATTCTTTGTCCCTGAAAACCTAAAGCAGTCAGAAATAAACCACAGGGCCTCAACTCTATGCTTTCAACAGGAGCAGGAACCAGACCTTTGTTTGCCATTCATTTCTCTATTACAAGCAATATTATTTTAATCACTAAATCTTATTCCCTTGAGTCAACTGCAAGAATTCAACACCTGAGAGCTTAAACACTCAGTAATAGATGGAGAAGCCTTTGTGCAGCAAGGCCGAGCCACAGCCAGAGCTACCAGCCCAGCAGACATTGCCATCGCTTCAACAAGAACCAAACCTATTGATAGAAAGAGGTGAGATCTTAACTGAAATCTGAAACCAAAGGAGTTGATTTTTAGTGCCTTTGTTTCCCCAAAGTCACCTGAAGCTTGTTTCATACTTATCATCTCTCCCCTGCAGGTGAGGGGAAGTTTGACATCTCTTCCTGAAAGCATAAAATGGAGACGGGGTTGTGCATCTCCATTCTGCAGCACATCCTACACATGGAGCCAGGGCCTTTACTCAGGCTTGGTTTTGCAGGCTTCAACCTCCTTGAATCTTTGAGATTCACTTCTAAATGACATCTTTGTAATTTAGAATGTTTAACAAAGTCTTTCCTACATCTTTGTTGTGATACTTGTGTGTGGAGAGGCAGTTAGCTCACTGGTAAGCAGCAGGAAGATTTATTGGGAGCTGGCACAATTCAGTGTGGATGACATTGGTCAGGAAGAGGGTGCAATGCTTGACTTCCTTCCTGCCCAGCCTCTGCCCTACTTTGGCATTTTTGGCAAAATCCTAAAGCAGCCTTCCAGTGAAAGGTGGAAGGTCCAGGGACAAAATATTTAGCACAGTGTAAGTAAAATACAATGTGGAAAGCAGAGAAAAGGACAGCTGTGAAATGGGAAAACCAGAATTAAATCTCCTCCCCAGTACTTCCTAATTCTTTCAGGGCAGCTATGGCCATGGAGGTGGCAATCAGTGCACAAGGCATTGAGGAGAAACAACAGGAGGAGGTGGGTGAGCAGCACTCTTGAATGGTTTTGGGGAGAACTGATGAATTTTTAAGCCTCCTTTGTGCTGCGGTATGGTTGGAAGGGCAATGTGATCTAGTCTGGCAGGAGAGCAGCGGCAGGGTGGAAGATCAACCAGTTTGTGTAGAAATCTAAAGGAAAGTAAAGACTGCAGATTCCTCATTTGCCTTCTCCTTCCCATTACAACAAGATTTTTTTTACTCCCTCCCTATTTTTTCCTTTTTAATAAATACTGAAATACAATCCCTAGCCCTAGGCACTGCCAGCAAACCTGGCGGAAACACTGCAGCTGGAGCCACAGCCATGAGCTGGAGGGCATGGAAAACTATCACTTTTTCCCTTGGCAAACCAAACACACATCAAGAGAGCAATGTGCCAAAGAATATCTCTGGTGTTTTGTTTTTTTTTCCCAAAACCTCATTTTGTGCCAGGATTTCCAGTCACCAAATGCCCCATCATGAGCAGAAAGCAATGAGACCAGTCTGAACCACAAACCGCCAGAGCCAGCTCCCAGCTCAGCTTCACTTCATCCACTCAGGACGTCTCCTGGTGCTGGTTTAGGAGTGCCCTCTGCTGGGTTCCCTAATGGAGCCCGGGGCTGGGAGCCATAGTACAGGTTAGCAACACACAGAGCTTCTGCACAGCTTCGGTGTTTTGATCTGTGTTTATGGGACTGTTTCTCCATTTTGGAAGGGCCTGTCTCCATAGACAGCTGCTGTGTTCCGATGTAGTTATCTCAGGATACAGAGCTGATGTCTGGTATTATTACTTAGAAATCTTTTCCTTTTTCTGTTTCTTCTTAAGCTTCTTTGTTTATCTTTCTCTAAACCTGTCTCCCATACCATGCTGATGCAGCAGCAGTTGTGGAGGAAGGCAAAGGTGGCAGCTCTGGGTTTGCTGAGGCATCCCCTTATGAGAGGTTTTCAAGGACAGATTCAGACTCAAAAATCATTCCCTAGGGAAAATGTAGATGCATTTGAGTCTAACTCAGAGCAGGATGGGCAAGCATATGTCCTCTTCCAGATCTCTGTTAAGAGACGTAGGAAATTTTTATGGTAAAGCTTTCATGTTCTATCCAGACACTCATTTTCATGAAACATCTGGGAGCTCAATGGCTTTGAAATAGTTTTTCTTCAAACTGGACATCCAGTTCAAAAATTATTAGGACAGATAATGTGACTGCACGATCCTCATTTTATTTGGTAGCCAAATACTGAGAGGTCATTGCAGATTTTATTTAAGTAAGGGCAGGAACTCTGCAGTCTTGTAGCTGTGAGCCTGTCAGAGTTACTGGCATGTGGTAATTGCTGGTGGCAGGGAAGAGGGAGTCTTGGCATTGCCTGGTTATTCTGTGTTAAATTCTTCTAGGAGAGTTTTCATAAACTCCAGTTTATGGTAAGGCCAGCACAGCCTGGGGCCACTTCTTCAGTCTCTTCTCCCTTCCCACCTGTCAAACCTGTGACCTCAAAAGCCATGGGGCGGGAAGTGATGGGAACACGGTCCATGCAGGTGGTGATGTGGTTATGTGAAGAGATGGAAGCAAGAAAGGGATGGGAAGGAGGGTGAAAGAATGTTCAAGAAATTCATGAAAACAATCTCTCATGGACTGGACATTTGAGTGGGAGGCTCAGGCACCAGGATCTGTAGAAAATGTGGATCTGACAGCTGAACAGTTCCATCAGAGGCCATGCTCTTTGGTTAGACAGTGGAAAACGAGAAGTCTGATTTCTGCACAGACTTGATCACTGATCCTTCTTTTAATTCTTGGCAAACTACTTCAGCTTCTCTGCAGCACCACTCCTCTGTGTGAAATTAGACAGTGCAACTACATGGATAGGAATGAAAGCAGAGACTTTTCCAGACCAGTGACAAATCATAGACTCATAAGGCTGGCAGAGACATTGAGAGATTGTCTAGTCTGGCAGTCATCTTTTTTGTTTGTTTGTTTTGTTTGTTTGGGGGGGTTTTGTTTTGTTTTGTTTTTTTAATGAAAGGACTGCCCTGGATTTTTTTAAAATCTATTCCATTCACAGCGCCAGCACAATGGTTTGAATCTAAAATCAACCAAAAACTGTATTTTATCCTTTGCACTAGAGAAAGTGCCATGTTGAGTGAAAGTTTGCAAAAGAAATTAAAGCCAAATCTACTTACACTTTAAAATGGGCATAAATTCCTTTAATCAGATTAGTTCTGTCCTGACATCACTAATTTTCATAGATGCTTATAAACATTTTCTTTGCTAGCTAGAGTCCAGCTTTGTTGAAATCCAGTGGAATCAACACATGAACTGGAAGCATCACACGTAGTGGAGCTCTCAGGCTGCAGGAACCATTCACAGATTGCATTGGGTTGGAAGGGACCCTCCGAGGTCATCTTGTCCAACCCCTCTGCACTCAGCAGGGACACCTCCAAATAGAGCAGCCTGCCCAGGGCCACACGGAGTCTGATCTTCAATGTCTCCAGGGATGGGGTCTCAGCCACATCTCTGGGCAACCTGTTCCAGTGTTTCACCACTCTCATTGTGCAGAACTTCCTCCTGACGTTCAACCTAAATCTACCCCACTCCAGCATAAACCATTGCCCTTTGTCTTAACCATACTTCACTGAGGCTACTTAGAGATCTCCCAGCAGCACTGCCAACTGCATCCTGAATCCAAATATTTCTTCTTTTGTTAATCACCATAAATCTTATGATGATACCATGGTTTTTATTTCTATTTGTTTGGAAGGTCACACACAGTTCCTCTATCTGACCAAACCTGCAATGCACATTACAATAGCAATGATTGCTCTGTACTTACAAGCATGATAGCATTAGGAGGAACAGTCAGAAAGCTCTGGTGAGGGTTGTAATTAAAGAAGAGAATACCAAAGATCACACCTTTTATAATTAACTTCTATGTGCCTGAGCAGAGGACTGCATTTTTCTACATCTCTTCAGCTAAGTCTGTTGAAATATGCAGTGTAACACAGCACCACAGCTGCTCCACAGGCAGCAGAAGGACAATACAGTTTTGTAATGATGATGCTGTGGGGTCATCTTCTTCACATTAACTAATTCATGTCCTATACATCCAGGAAGGACCAAGCCCTTTACTGGAGCTGGTGGATGAATGCTGACCACTCAAACAAGTGCTTGTGTTCCTGTGGTTTCACTCTCCTTAAGAGAACTGAGAAAGGTAAAGAGGTAAACAGACAATGTCTGTCGCACATAGGCAGTTTTGCCATCCTAGATACTGGTAAAAGATGTGTCATTAAAGCAAGAAATAACTACAGCTTGCTTTTGAATAAAAAAGGATTTGATCCTCCTGGGGGAAAAAATGTTCTATGAATACCAGTTTGTCAAGTAAGCAAATAGTTAATCAAGTTATGAAGTACTTGCACTGTTCAGGATTCCAATCTGTATTATAGTCCCACTAAAACTTTAACTTGTTATTCTGAGAAAGACCTAGAGAGAACTGGGGAAAAAAAGTGTCAGATAGTTTCTGAGCATAAAAACAAACCTGAATTGTTGAATTGTTACTTCATTTTTATCCTGGGCTTCCCTGAGCTACCTCTGTTCTCCATAGCTGAGAGAGCTGTACTTCTTCCAAATGTCAATCCTATGCATGTTCAATTTAGGACACAAAGGAAGAGTTCTTTCTAGAGCTATTTATATTACAAATAAGATATTCCCTCTCTGGAAAGAAACAGGAAAAGGTCCTTGTGTTTTCAGCTTTGCGGGATTGAGTCTTATTGACAAGAAGGATAGTGCAGCACGTGGAGTAACTCCAGTCATTTACATCTGTATAGCAAAAGGGGATGACAAGTCTTAAGTGGCAGATGAAGTTTCTATAGTTCAGAAAATATTTTAGCAAGGAGTAATAGAAACTGAGAGCAGCTATTGAAAGTGATGTCACACATGACTATAGAGGCTCTATCTGCATGTTTCTCCCCTCCCCCAGTCCTCATAAGAGCAGTGGAAAGCAAATCTGTGTGATAACCACTCACTAATTTACCTGGGCTTAGCCCCATCTAAAGTACAAGAACCAAAACCCTGAAGAGGGTAATGGGTTGTGAATTTTCTCTCTTTTCTATGCTGACTATGAAAGCTGGGGTGAGTTTTCTTCTCCACAAGCCAGCTGCCAGGAGAGAAATCCTGAGTTAATAGGAAGTGGAGCACTGGGCAGTTGAGTCTAGTTGAGAGGCATCCATGTCTGTGGCTGGGAGGTTGGAGCAGATAATCCCTAAGGTCCCTTCTAACCTGAGCCATTCTGTGATCCATTGACAAAATTCTGAGTACCATCAGGTTAAACAGAAAAATCAGTTTCTGACTATACTTTTATGCTTGCTATTTTTTTCTCCTTGAGTGTACAGTTGATGTCCCCACCCTCCCTTCTAATGGTATAGCACAGAGACGGGAAAGCAATGTTTTGTTCACACAGACCAGCAAACAATTCTTTCTTTCAAACAATTCTTTCTTAATTCTTAAAGCCTTCTTGAAGGCTCCAATTAAGGACAAAGTAACCTGAGTGCTTCTTAAATCCAGTGCCCCAGCTCAAAACCAAAGATTTACACCAGGATTCATGGATGCAATTTATCGGGGTGGGGGAGTGGTTAAGTAAATAAAAAACTAAACCCCTAAACACAGGAAATGCGCATGGAAGCAAAGCCTCCCTTTGTGTGCCCCGGGAGGGTTTATCCCCCCCAGCACGTGCGCACAGGCACACACCCCCTGCCGTAAGAGATCCATTTTATGGATTCAAGGACAGCTCTCTCCAAGAGGAGAAGAGACGTTGCCAAGATACCAGATGTGGTTCCATTCAAGACCACTCATAGGAGCAATTCAAGATGAAATCAAATTAGATGTGTTGGTTATACATAGCACAGCCTGCTTGGGATACTAAATGACAGAGCTTGCCAATAATTAAGTGAAATCTCGGAGATGATGAGTCCCCAGAGCTCTCTAGGTTATGTCGGTCTAATTCTAAGTGTCATCATTATAGCAGCAGAGCAAAATACTCTGCATAGGCCACAGAGCTGGAATTTTTACTGTGGATATTAGCTTTTCATAGGCAATGCTACAGGGCAGCACGGAGCTTCATTACATGTCTTCTACTATTATTCTTGCTTAACCTTGCCCTGTTATAAAGCTCCTGAAACCTGACTCCCACTTAATAATTGATAGTTAGCACTTACTATCCACAGCAGTATTCCTATTCACAGCACTTTACAAAAAGCTGCTTAATCTCCCTGGACCCACTCCCCCTTGAGATGTCCAGCACAATTACCCTAATTTTGCAGAAAGGGAAACTGAGGCAAAAAGGTCTTGACTCAGCCCGGAGCTAGAGGACAGCCATACAGACAGCACTAATGCTCAGGTGCTTCTTTATGGCAGAGCTAACTGAGCTTCTCCTCTTAGGAAGCAGATTGCTCTCAAATTCAGCATGAGGATGGAGGTGCAAGGAGCCTTCCTCCAGCCCTGAACAACCTCTGCAGGAAGCTGCTGAGCATTCCCATTGCCTGCAGGCAGCAAGGAGCCAAAGCAGCCTGCTATAGAGTGCTACAAGCTGTGTAAGCCCCTCTGTGGCTCTGAATCTGGAAAAAGGCTAGAACCACTCTGGACAGTTGAAGAATTTGCCAGCTCCTGGTACATTGTCCTGCAACTTTAGCTTCCTTGGCAGCCTTACTGGAGACCTTCAGAATGGACCCACTTGGCACTGCATGTGTCTTTAGCTAATTCCATCTTTATAGTTAGGGTGAGCAGATCTGCTTAAGGAGCACAGTGGACCCAGTTTGTACAAGGATTCAGAGTATAAGACAGGCAAGGATAAGACTCAGTTGTTTCCAAAATGTGCTCCCAAGGAAGCCATCTTCCACAGCCCTCTCACAGCAGGACTGAGCCCTGATGGAATCAGGTTACCAGGAGTTGTAATCTTGTACCTATTTCATTATTACCCCTTGATCTGCTCCCAGAAAACTGAACACCACAACCATGTTCAGAGGGGTGAAGACTGTTTCCATCTTTGCAAGCATTCACTTCAGATCACTTGAAGTTGAAAACGTGGTGGTGAATTTGTAGTTCTGACTGGCTGAATACAAACCCTCCTGAAAAAACAGAAATGGACTTAAGAAATAACCTAAATATTAACAATGCAGAAGTTAATGGAGGGCAGATTTTTAAAAGTCAGTCTGAAGTTAAGACTTCTAGGAAGAGCTTATGTACAAAGAGAAGGAAAAGCCTTGGGAACTGGCACCACCAGCAGCACACAGGAAGGCAAAACCTGCACTGCATTAGCCCCAGGCTATAAGCATTAAAAGTGGCAGGGGCAAGGCCAAATCCAGGTTGCACAGTGCTGCAGTACAGCTGCCATTTGGCCCTGGCTGCAGACACTTCTTCGATCTCGGTGCCGAATGACGTCTGCAGCCCTGGCCACCCTCCCACTGGCACTGCGCAGTTGCTTGAGAAGGTCTGCCAAGCTCAGCTTGCCATAAGCCCTGTACCATGCTCCTGACATTTGCAATGCAAAGGGACCCGGGTCTGTTCACGATAGAAAAGAGCATCTTTGAGATGACTGGAAGAAAGTTATAGAATTTATAGAAGGTTCTGGTAAAGATCTTGGATGGATACGTTCATATTGCTAAAAGATTCAAACCTAAGAGGCTTTTAATTAAAGACTGGGGCACTCAGAGCTATCTTACCAAAGAAGTAATAAAATTATTGACTGAATCACTAACAAAGGCAACTGAAGCAAAGAGTTTAAATGATTTCCAGAAACTGTTCTCCAAGTGAAGGTTGTAGTGAGAGAGCCAGAAGTGCAATTAAACCAAATGAGGTCAAGCATGTTGGGCCTTAAGGCCTCTGCCTGGTCCTCAGATTTCTTTTGTTCTTATAATTCAATTATAAAGACCCCCCCTCAAGAACCATTTAACTGTCTCGTAAAGCAGTTTGTAAACCTTTTTATTTTTCTGTAAATTGTCTCCTAAAAGTGGCTCTCAGCATTTCAGGCAGCATGGAGCCTACCTGGGCTTCCCAGTGCCTTTTGTTCTCAGCGGTGCGTGCACGTGGGTGTTCACAGGGGCCAGATCCCTCCTGAGCGTCCCTGGCCTGTACAAAACATCCATGTCTGGAGCTGGCAGCTGCTAACAACTGTGTGATGGAGAACTGCAACAACTGGGATTTCTCTGTCTCTCTTTCCCTCTTGTTCCATCCCCTTCCCCTCCAAGTTTTCTTTATCCTGTTTCTCTGTGAAGCAGAAAGAGGGAACTTTTGTGTGTGTGCCTAATTTCCTGCCCACTAGGTCATGGATCCCAACCCTCAACATCATAAGTGAGCAGGAAAGTCTGCTGGCCAGCAGATGCCTATGCAGGTCTATTCATGTATAATTAAACACTTTTAAGGTATAAGGAATTTTTTCTTTTACCCCTTTTTTTAATGACTTGGTAGAAATGTGTTTGCAAAACAGGGCTAGGTGGAATTTAGGTACCTTCCAAAAGCAAAACTCTTGCAGGCTGCAGTCTTGTTGTTCAATGTCCATTGACCATAAGGGAAGCTCCTATAATTTGGAGGACTTGTAGGACTGCATCTCATGGTGCAATTTTTCCTGTCTAAAGAGGCAACCCCCATTTATTTACTCCTTTCAAGAAGGAGAGCATTTGAAGAATTAAATCGTAATGACATTTAAATACCTACAGGAAGAGGATAGAAGTCCAGAAGGGATTAAAACATTTACTAAGCAGTTTAAGCAGAAAACTCCAGTTTAGATCATGGCTTTAGAGGCTTGTATGACTGAAAGGACTTGGATTCCTGTCTGCATCATGAGGGACCTTGATACCTTTGTAAATTAGCCCCAGGGTGGCTGTGTTCAACTGAGCCAAAAATAAGAGTCTAAACCTCATACCTAGAAATGTTCTTTTTCAAAAATACAAATCCACAAGTGGCAGCATCCTTTCTGTCCCCAGAAGTTCCAAATGATAGATCTCAGCCCAGAGTTGACTTGAATGCTAGGAGGGACTGTTATAGCAGGAAGATAAATATTTATTCTTCCTCTCTATTTCTATTTAATTACAGCTAAGACGTTGGTTGAGACATTAAAAGCAGGACTGACAGCTCTGGTTTCTCAGGGAGAAAAGAGAAAGTGAATGTCTCCAAGGTCCTGCAGAGACAGTGTGATCTGTTCCCTCACTGCATCCCAACAGCAGCTGGGCAGCTCTGTGCTCTGAAATCTGTCAGCCTCTGCTCTGTGGGTCCTCACAGATTTGACAGTATCTGTTCCCCCAACTCTACAGAGCAGAGTTTAGTGGGGTGACTCCTGCCTTCCAGGAGAGATGGATATGTACCCTGTTAAC
This sequence comes from Indicator indicator, assembly GCF_027791375.1. NCBI lineage: Eukaryota > Metazoa > Chordata > Aves > Piciformes > Indicatoridae > Indicator > Indicator indicator. Next base: position 2,135,469 of record NC_072035.1, read on the forward strand.
AGCAATACTGAAATGACCCAGAATCCACTCTGTGGCTGATCCCTCCTACAAGGTTCACATCTTCCTGAGTTCATTAAAATCCTGTGCCTCCTTTCCCAAAGGAAAGAAATGCCAATACATGAAAGAGGAAGATAAGTTAATGCAACATTCAGGTTGCAGAGCTACAGATTTTGGAACTGCTGAGGTAAGATGCCTGTGTCAGTGCTAACTCAGCCACATTGCACACAGGCAGTATAGCAGCCTTTTTTCACTAGTCACATGCATAGATTAATGGATTACTTTTAATAAAATACATCTCAAAGTATTGCTTCTTGCTAATCTGTCAAATTCTAGGTGTGCTCAGTGATTTACTATGGTGGCATCTATAAGCAGCCATGTAGCACAATGCCCAGGACTATTGTTCTCTCCAGGCACAGGACCTATAGATTGTATACATCTAAATAGATGCAAGCCCAGTGGCACTTGCTGGATGGCAAAGGAGATTTTTAGCTGAGAAAGTGCTTTCATTACTGTAAAAAAAATTAATGCAAAATGTCAAATATTTCACACCCAAGCCGATACTGGCAAAAAGCCAGAACTGTTCTGGTTTCGCTTGGGGTGTGAATATATTTGATCATCTGTAAGTCAAAAGCTTTTATTTCAGAGGAAAGAGACAGTGTGTTGCAACAGACTTTGTAGTGATAAATATCAACTGGGCCACTTCTCTCCCAAAAGGGGTTTCCCACAGTCCTATAGTAATATACAGTTCAAAAGGCCATCCTGAGATTTATAGAGCTATATATTCAAGAAATGGCATATCAGTCTCTTCGCTCAGCTAAAGTGGATTTGACTCACAGCCTTCACAGTTCTGCATGACTGAGAAAGCAGCCACAGGTCCAGGGTGCCAGCAGGCCCGAGTGATTACTGAACATGTGGCAGTTGGGTCACTCAGATTTGTACAAGCACTTAATCTAGCAAGTTCTTGGTTGTGTGGCTAGATATTCTGAAAGCTTTCAAAAGTATTTGGCCAGGAGATCTGCTGATCAGATTAGAGGAAAAGGACAGATATTCATTTAAATCAAGAGAGTCAGAGCAACTGATGACAGTGCTGAATTTGGCCCTCTCCAAGCATTTGTTGACTGCTCTCATTGTCCAAAGAACATTTGTTTCCTCCTTTTCTCTTCTCTCATCTCTTCTCTTTTCTCCTCTCTTTTCTCCTCTCTTCTCTCTCCATTTAAAGTCAAGTTACCCAACTTTTAACCCACTTGTACAGCAGTAGCTTTTGCTTGCCAATGTCCACCGAATACACCAGAATTCTTTCTTTGAAGATGGTAGGAAAACTTGCACTGATGTTTTTAGGGACACTGTTTTGACCCTTAGTGAATGGAATTCAGACCAAAAGAATCATTCTATAATAACCTTCACAAGTGTGTTTGAAGCCTCTGGATGAAGCACCATCTGTAAAACATATCCTGAAGTCATTGCCCACTTTACACTCATTCAGAGATCAATGGAAGCTTTGAGTAAGAACTGAGCAAGGACTGCTGAAGTTGGCCTTATGTTGCACTGTTCTAACCTAATATACCTGCTTTGTATTTCAAAATACAAACCTCTCAATTTATTGAAAAAAAGTTTTCACAACTTTAAAAGCATATGGATATTAAAAAAAAAATCTCATTAAAATGCATTACTCACCTGAAAGTTATTCCTTACTCTTGCACAGTTTAAATCTGTGGTAATGGGGTTTTCTCCTATCAGCAGCCGCCATTTACCATGTTGCTTTTTACAAGGGTTCTGCAAAAAATAGAGGAAAATTACTAAGAAAAGCAACTTGCCTGCGTTCACAGCATCATATGAAGAATCTACATTGATCCATGGATGTTCTGCATATCTTCTGTTGTTTCGAGATTTGTTAAATGCAGTATCCATCTGTATCATTTACAGGCTTCCTATCCAATTTTAACTGTGCTCCCTGAAGGACTTTGAGGTGCCAAAATTGGGGAGACATGTGGAAATGTTAGACCTTTTTTAAATGGATTGGAATCACTGGCAGTAAGTTTCAAGAGCAAATGCGTGAATTCAAGCATCTGTAAACAAAAGCTTGCACCTAGATTATCAGTCTCTTGATTTGCAGTCACTGGAACAATATGTAGAAGAGCAAGAGAAGTGGTTATTGAAGAACTTCCCAAGAATTTAATACAGAAAAGACAAGACATAAAACAGGACTGCATAACATCTGACCCATGAGCTTATGTAGCCTGCCAAGAACTTTCTTTGACCCATCATATTGTTCTAGTAAACAGACTTCTCTGGACTGCCTTCTTAACACTTACCACAGTACACAGCTGGAATGATGCTGAGTCTGCCTGGGGTTGGGACACATAGAGACTGCTAACTCTCAGCCATTTAATTAAGATCAATCATGATTTTTCCTCTTGGTTACTTGTGGCAGTACTTCGGTTCTCCATGAGCTAAATGCACAGGAACGTAATGGATAAGTAGGTGGATGGCATGGAAAGCTGTCATCTATCATAGACTGAACGTGTCTGCAAAAAACACATATGGAAACAGAGGGCAGTTGCTGGGCTCAGTTTAGCATTTGTGAGACTTGAGCCAGATTGCTGCAGCTAGTTCTGGGCTGTGAAGTTTGAAAAGAGCAAAACTGGGGAGAGAGACTGGGGGGGGCAGAGAAAGAGAGGGAGAGCTAAAACGCTATTTAGAAAGCATGACCTGAGAGGCAAGGTTGAAAGAACTGCCTTCCTCACATTTAGAAGAGTAGTTAAGGAAGCTACAGGGAGGGCTCCAAAAGTGGTGTTTTTATTTTGTATTTTTGTATGTCATCCTTATGTTCACTAATATTAAGTAAGAGATAGCTGGCTGATTTATAGGATGGAGTGTTAGGACTTCATCCCTGAGTATGTGGACAGCACACTGAGCAGTGGGGCAGGTTAAGAGAGGAGAATGCAGAATGCCAGAGGGAACACTTTTAGACTCAATCACACAGTAATTTCCCAGGTCTGAGCTAACTATTACTTTTATTACCCTGTTTCCTCCACCCTCTCTCTGTTTGCACAAGTAGGTAGGATATGGAAAATGCTTTATTGTATCTCAAGAATTGTCACTGATTGCAGCTTTCAAAGAGCTGAGGTTGTCAATACATCTTGAGGATCCATCCAGCCCTATGTTTTTAGCCCAGACAGAAGTACTTGTGATTCACAGGATGGGGTATGTGGAAGAATCAACAGGGTTCTGCAGAAAATGTGATGATTGTTTAGTACTAAATTAGTTATTTAAATTGTACTGTTGGGAACACTGAAGTTCCATTACCAAATTTAGCCCCCTTGAAATTAAGAAAAAAATCTCAGTGAAACTAGGATTTGAATACAGTAACTGCCATTGATTTCCCTCTCAAGAAAGAAGGGGGAAAGTAAAATCAAGTAAACAAACCCAAACTGCTGCCTTGAGCCTGAAGTCAGACACAGTCCTTTCTATGATTTGCAGAAGGCAGGCATGCTCTCCTATTTCTGTCTTTCTCTTTGCCTTCTGACACTGGTAACATCTTGGAGGCTTATTAATAGGCTTCCTGAAAGTGGCCTCAGCTTTCACAAACTACCCTAAAATAACTAGAAATTAATAAATCCAATGCCCCCAACTCATCTAGAGAAAGAACAACTGGCATCAGACAGAAATGTTAGCCACTATTTCAATATTAAGACTTTGGAAATTCAGAGATTCTGAAAGTAGGTAACATCCACCACAAATCTTAAGTGAGAAATAACCAATTAATTGTGGTGTTTTGGGTTTTTTTAAAGCTCTTTTACTTCCATTATAGAATCCCTGTAAAGAGATGTAGGGGAGAACAGGTAGAGCAAAGCAAGAAACAGTTCCAAAGTGTCCAAATTACAGTGAGAAATGTTTCAGGTTAGGTTCTCTTTGGCAAATTAAAAAAAAAAAATCATACTCTGAATCTTCCATGAATAAGACAGGCAAACTAATTTGGTTGATTGGTTGGTTGGGGTGTTTTGATTTGGGTTGGTTGGTTGTTGGTTTTCTTTACTCTCAGGCTTATTAATTTGTTCTCTGGGTTCTTTTCAGTTGCCACGTATACGGCAGAAAAGCTGAGCATCACCAGCAGAGACTAAGATGTGAAGCACAGTTTTCATCTTTATTTCTTTTTGAATGTTGCCATCTTTCCTTTTCACTTAAGATGGCATCCAGTGGAATTCCTACTCTTTTAGGGGTTTTGAATAGCTTGCTGATGCTCCAGCATCTTGTTTTCTAACATTATAAATTGAGCCTGTCAGGAAAACTTCAAAGCAATATGACAGCTGATATTTGAAACCATGCTTAGAAAAAGACATTTTAGAGACATGTGTCGCCCTCAGAACCTCAGTGAACAAAGCTTTGTCTGCAGTTGGCAGAAAAATGAGATCATTTGATTATTTTATGAGAGTGTCAGTGTTATGTCATTCCACCCCTAGATACAGTCACTCTTCCACTGGTTTGGCTGATCCATTCTTCATGACTTCAGAATCACAGAGATGTCATATTAACAACACATGCATGCCACCACTTGAAAGAACATACACTGATGTTGGGAATAATGTATAAAATGGTTATTGCCATCAAAGTGAGAATTGGAAGTACTTCCACAGTGACTCTGAACATTTGAAGTTGGTAATGAAATTTTAAAATGAAATTTCTTACCAGCTCTAGTTTACAAAAGAAGTTTGATCTTTTCATTCAGAGTGTCCTTGCTTTTCAGAACTATATTTATTAACAGCCCTTCAGACAAATACCAAAAACCAGGGATAAATCATATTGGGCACAGATGACTAATACACAAGGATTAAAACCAATTTGCCACTGTTTCAGGCACTGAGGATTAATCCTGGTCTGGCCTGCAAGTAACAGACCCCTGGCTTTCAATGAGATAATAATGTGATCCATGCGATTGCTTCTGTCTCTTTCTTTGATATTGCTCTAAGTGCCTCTTCTTCTTTAATCCAAAACAACTGAGACAGAAAGGAAACCCCACATATGTTTTTACAAGAAAGGGCTATACATAATGTTTAAAAAATGTTTCATCAAAGGTGCAACCATTTAAAATGCAAAACAGACATTAGAGAGGTGACAAACTCAAGTTCTTAGTGGTTTTGTTTAAGATATTTCATTTGCCAGGAATCCTTGTTTACTTCTTTCCCTGCATTCAGTTAGCTATATTCAGTTCTCTTTTATGTCCACTTCTCATGAATCACTTCACAGACAGACTTCTACAAGCACATCCCTTTGGGGAAAGTAAATTCTAAGTCATAATAAGAACATAATACCTGCCATGCTGGATCAGAGCAAAGGTCTTTCTAGCCCACACCCTGATTCTGGCAGTAGCCAAGAGCAGTGTATTAGTTTGTAGTAGCAATGGCTTTGATCTTTCAGTGAGTATTAAGTTGGTGAGTAAGCAGAAAATGAAAAGAAATCCCAAGAGCAGAGCATTCCAAAACTCAGAAGAAACAGGCAGTGAAACCATTACTCCCTGTGCCTTTAAGGTCTGTCTCACAAGGAAGGTGGCAGGCTGATCAGCTGGAGCCGAGGTGTTGCCTTCAGGGAATAACTGGGGTTGCTGAGGCTTAACTGGTGTTGAGTACCAAAGGCATTTCTTTGTTTTGTTCTCTTGCCCAGCAAGATACAAGTGCTCTGGGGTATTGCAGCCGGTTTTTCTGCTGCAAAATGAAAGTATGTCACTAAACTCTAGCAATGTGAATGAACAATGGAGGGAAAAGAACTGGCTGGAGGAGGGAGAATGCAGAGTGGATACCAAGAGGTCAGTGTGGACACAGTTTGAGTGCTAGCAGTGGTGAGTGGTTCTACCAAAAGGAATAGTTTAGGTTTAGGTACACAGCACACCAGCAATATCTACAGGCTGTTCTACTCTCATTTCCAGAGGAAGACCTCCATTTGTTCCAGTGAGATTGGAGTTTAAAGTTCTCGGGATTTAGCTCATCTTTTTAATTGCCTCTGTTTCATATTGCATTTGTGATTATAACAGCCCTCCTGGAGACCCAACAGGAACTTGAACACATTGTGAGTAAATTAAATTATTGTGTAAATAATAAAGTTTACATCTACTGGTCATTGCACAAAAACCTACTTACTTTTTGTACATATTTTGTGTAACATTCCTGCTTTGGGAAAGCTTAGGGGGGAAAAAAGTTTTTAAGCTGCCAAAAATCTAGAAGGATCTCTGATAATTTGTTGATCAGCATTAGGTTCATTAAATCTATGCACTTAATTATCTGATTAATTTAGAGGCAGGTTTGTAATCAGTGATGAAATGTTTAAGATTCTTCTGCTCTGGCCTCCACAACCTCCTGCAGCTCATTAGAAAAGCTAATCAGATTGAATTTTCCACCATGCTGTTTATTGTAGCCCTAATGGAAGACAATCACTTTAAAATTACACACTTGGCAGGTAATTTCTAAAAGCTATAAGCCATGGAAGCTCTGTTCTCCTTGGGCTCTTTGTCTCTATTTACTAGGATAAGGTAAGTAATGGTGATTTCTGTTAGAATTTGGAGGCTTATTTTGCAGTACAAAATGAAAATATTTTTGTCTTTACCATGTTTGTCACGTGGGAGCCCTTTCAGAGATGAGTTTGTTTTGAATCTCAGATGATTTTCTTATGCTATGATTTGATTGTTCAAAGAATTAAGAACTTTCTTCATCTGATTTTGTCTTGGGATGAACGGCAGTAGTAAAAAGACTATGACAAGTTTTTTGTCTCCATGTTTCACAGCTCAGTTATAAACCCTGTTGTGCTGGAGCTTTCTGAAGTTACTAGTAGGATCTGAAGGAAAATTATGCCAACATATCGTGACAAAGAACCAGAAATGAAGGTGACCTAAGATACAAAGTATTCTTAAATTTTTAATAATGTAATTTTTGTGAATTATGGGAAGAGCTGACAGCAGAAGTTGACAGTCATCTCCTGCACTGCCAATGCTCCTGCCGCTTCTCTTGTTTTCTGAAGGGTAGCTGAGTTGGGCAATGCATCAGGGACAGTCAACAACCAAGTGAGGAATGCTGTTATTCCACTTATTTTAGAAAACATCCTTTCAGTAAAGCAAATGGGAAGAGCCATGGACTGGGAGTCAGACCAGTCCAGTGTGACATCTGTTACTGCATTACTTTCTGTTTCAGCCTGGCTCAGCACTGCTCTGAGTGATCTCCACTGAGCCAGATGTGCCCTCCCAATGGCAGGCAGCCCAGTTCATAGCTAATACTCAACAGAACAGAGCACAGCTCACTTTCCTACCAGTTACTGCAAGCTGGTATCTAACCTGTTTCATGGCTGCTGAGCCACACTTTCAAGCAGCTGTAGCATGCCCTCCCTCCTTCCCAGCAGGTGCTGCTAAACCCATCAGCTTCTGCCACCCCCATGGCTTCCTTATAAATGGTGTAGAAGCCACCTCCAACCTGCCTCTGCCCCTCCTTTTCTTCACCTTTGACTTCACCAAGCCTATCTTTGTGACCCTTGCTAGCTCTAGAGCACCACATGGTTCCTGTAACTGTTGGTTGTCAAAAAGCCTTTAGAGAGTTCTCCAAACCTTCCTCTATCACTTCAGCTCACTATCGTTAGTGAAGTTCATGGTGGTAAAAGATGAGGTCTCTACACCTTGTTGAGCAATTAGTGCAAGAGATTTCAACTTTTTTTTTTGTTATAATGAAACATGCTTTACAGCAGTGGGCAGGCCACATCAAAGAATTTTAAGGATTGGAAACAATCTTTCTAGAGTTTATTTGTTGTAACAAAGAGTTTCACTGTTGCTTTTACATGCCTGCAGTGTTGTCATCTGGTCCCTCTGCCACCAAGCTCAACTTTAGATATTTCCTTGTAACATTGAAAGTACTTTAAAAGCTTTGGGAGTTTGGTGTTTGCTTTGTTACACTGTTTTGTTTTGTTTTGTTTTTTTTAATTCTAGTAACGCTTCTGGAATGAAGTGTTCCTAAATAGACTTGTCTGAGGAATGAACGCTTGAAAGTTAAGTTTGGCTCAGAACTGAGCCGTGCTTTTACACAGGCTTTTGACAGCTGGAGGCAGGTATAAAAATGTGCATCAACTGGGGGGGAGGGGGAGAAAAAAGAAGAAAAATCACTTCTGGTGAAATAGAGATCGGTTCCGGTTCTGATCATCGCCGCTGTGAGAAACCCAAGCTCTGTAACACAGGTACCAGCCCCACCCTTGTCACAGTCCCCGGACAGCAGCGGGCAGCCGGTGACCCACCGAGCTGCGAGCGCCGGCAGCCCGCGGGTGGCAGCGCAGCCGTGCGCGTTGTGCGGGCTCTGCTGCCATCTCATGGTGTCCCCGGCACCGCTGCGGCCACCCGAGGCAGGTCTGCCTTCTGCCTGGGCTGTAGGGCTTCGACAGCAGGGGTTCCTTTTGTTTCCTTTTTGCCTTTTTATTAAAGGAGTCTAGCAAAGAACTGAATGTCAGCGAACGATACTGATTCTTGTCACCACAGGCGGGGGTTAGGGACAGCTTCTAAGACCTCCAGCAGTAAGTAAGGAAAGCAGTCTTCTGCCAGCAGTAAGCTTCAGTTTGCTGTACTCTCTGCCTCCCTGCAAAACCAGCTATGGCTCACAGATTGAGAGGCTTAACAAAGCACGTTCCAAATTTGAGAGGTCTTGAGGCAGTTGGACAGGTAGGAGTCTTTGTTTTCCACCCTCCCAACCCCCCCACCTTCTATTTTGGTTATTAAATTGCCTTTATCTCAACACAAGAGCTTTCTCACCTTTTCTCTCCCTATTCTCTTCCCAGTCCCAGTGGGGAGGGAGGGAGGGAGCAGCTGTGCAGTGTTTAGCTGCTTGTCAGGGCCAAGCCTCAGCAATGGTGTCTGCAAGCCCTGTGCTCACCAGGGAGAGAACGGGCACAGTGGGTGAGGAAAGGTGGGATGTGTTGGGTCATTAACAAGTCTGGGTACTGCCTGGGTATGGGAGTCCTGGCACACCCAGATATTAAGTTTAGCCCAGCATTGGTGAACTACTGCACTTGCTGTTGTTTCAATCCAGATAACTGTACTGCTCATTAGTATTTGTGACTGCTGTCATTTAGACAAACAATTTGTCTGTAAAGCTGTTGGTCTGGTGTTTGTTACTGTTTCCTGAATTATAACCCAGCAGAGACACCTAAAACACTTATGTCAACACAGCCCTCCCACCCCAAAACCAGGGCAGGAGAGCAACTCCTCAGGTAGTGGGGCCTGCCTCTGTGCACTCAGAGAGGCCTCAAGATATCTGCTAGAGCATGCAGTCATACGGTCTTCTGGGACATGGCACACATTTCTCAGTTGCCCTGTCTCCTGGGTTACTCTGAGAGCGGTGCACTGCTGGCTTCTCAGGCTTTTGCAGTGAGAGGTGCTCTTTTTCAGTGTGATATTCAGAGTCTCTAGTACCGTGGGACCCTATACCTGCTAGGGCTGATAGACACTAATGCAGTAGGAATAGAAAACTTGCAGGGCAAAGTTCACAGTGGAGTTGCTTTAATACCTGGTACATTCCCCTCACCATCTGCACATCAGTTTGCAGCACCACACTTAAACTGTTGGTGTTGAAACACAGTGTAATTTGGCAATTATCTTCTTTAAAGATATTTTAAAATGTTTTTCTACCCAAATCATGATAGTGCAGTTATGCAGCTATGAGAGACTGTGAATTTATTCCCCTTCCATTCCTTTGAAAAACAAAGTTAAGAAGGGAAGAAATCAGTTGTGAGTTGTATTAACCGTAGTACTAAAAGAGCTTGGGCATCTACTAGGGCTTGCGCAGAGCTAACTTGAACTGGAGTCTGTACTGTTAGTAGAAAAGAAATCAAGAGAATTTCACCAGCCCCCACCCCCCTTTATTTTTCTTGGGGGCAAAAGGGGACTTAGTCTATTTAGTTTTTCACCAACGGTTAAGATCTGTTGCACTTGAGGAAAGGGGTCTGCATAGAACAGAATCACTCCAACAAAGTGCATGACATGCAAAATGCAGGGGGAAGAAAAGTAATTTATCATTGTGTTGTTGGATACTTAGCTGACAGAACAAATGTCAGATAACAATCATCATGCATAATTAATTGCTTTTAAATGCTTGTCATTAGAGATCCAAGGAACTGAAGGAACAAGAAAACAAGAAAATTCAGTTTGTTGGCAATTTTATAGGGTGGAGAATTGTCAAAAAAATAAAAAAAATAAGCTATCTTCAGTTTTAAAAAAACATTTTAGTTGTAACAGTGCCACTGGAGAGGCATATCATGGTTTAAGGCATTAGTTACTTTTGCAGTTTTTTCTGTTATTGGCTGCTGGAGACAAACTTTGCCCTTGTGGATTGTAGGTAGATCCCTTTAATGTGTTTTGCATTAATTAGAATCTGTTTGAAAGCTGAGTTCTGTCTATATGCCACAAGCCAGCATAGCCGAGGCATCCAAAGGAAGGAGTGTCCTGTTGGACTGGAAGAAAAGTCTAGGTAGCCCACTGCTTTCTCCCCGTCCATAGCAGCAGAGGACCCAGCATGCAATCCTAGGGTCTCTTCACCTCATCCTTCCAAGCATCCATAATTACAACTAGGCATCTATTAGAGACGTTAGTTGATGATTCCATGCCTATTCTTTTTTTTTTTTTCAGTTTATTTACAGACCTGTTGCCCAGTCCAACCAGTTTCTTTCTGAACCTGCTGACTATTGCTTTTACTACAGCCTGTGGTAGGGAGCTGCAGACATTAATTACCTGCTGTGAGAAAAGGCTCTGTGTCCTGGCTGTTAGTACTGCCCGATTGGTCTCACTGTGTCCACCTGCACTCTAGTGTTGTCAGATCCGACAGATAACAACTCCACATTCACCTTAGCCACCACAGCCTTTATGATTTCATAAGCCTTGATCACACCTTTTTTTAACCTTCTCTGCAGATGGGAGAGCCTCAGCCATTTCAGTCTCTCTTAATACAGCAGTATTCCACCCTCTTGATCATTGCCTCTGCCCTGCTCTTTACCTTCCCTAATTCTCTTGCATTCTGTGTCCCTATCATATGAAGGATACAGAGCTGTTGCAGCGAGTCCAGAGAAGGGCACAGAGATGATCCAAGGGTTGGAACAATTCTGCTATGAGGACAGGCTGAGGGAGCTGGGGTTGTTCAGCCTAGAGAAGGCTCTGGGGGGGAAAGTTAGAGCTGTCTTCCAATACCTACAGGAAGGCTGCAGAGGGACTTTTTCATAAAGGTGTCTAGCAATAGGACAACAGGGAATGGTTTGAAGCTAAGGGAGAGTAGGGTCAGACTGGATCTTAGGGAGAAGTTCTTCGGTATGAGGGTGGTGAGACTCTGGAATAGGCTGCCCAGGGAGGTTGTGGATGCCCCCTCCCTGAAGGTGTTCAAGGCCAGGTTGGATGAGGCCTTGAGCAGCCAAGTCTAGCTGAGAGGTGTCCCTGCTCCATGGCAGGGAGGTTGGAGCAGATGATCTCTGAGCCAGCCTAAGCCATTCTATGATTCTTGATGTGTATGGATGTGTCCATCTTGTAGGCAACATGTAGGGGTACCAAGGTTTCACACCGCAACAAAATTATTCTTATTCTTTCCTCCTCCCCCTCAGTTTTCATGAGTCTTTTTATTTTCTTTCAGATGGCCACCTCATAACAGTAAAGCAACTAGAATTTTTTTTTTTAAGTTTTAAGAGCTGGGCTGTTGTGGCTCAGAAAGTTTGTTCAGAAAGAAATCGTGTAAGTAGTCTTTCTTGAACTTGAACACTTCCTCAAAGCAGTGAAAATGTGATAGAAAGTTATCTTTGGGAGTGGGCAGGCATAAATATAGTGTCCAGTCTGTTGAAGATACTGCAAGATAAGCATTAAAATCTGTATGTGACGGTGATGGACCCCTGGAGCAGGGTTCCCAGAGAAGTTGTGGAGTTTCCTTCTCTGGAGACTTTCAAAACCTGCTTGGATGTGTTCCTGTGTTACCTGCCCTAGGTGACCCTCCTCTGGCAAGGGGGTTGGACTGAATGATCTTTCGAAGTCCCTTACAACCCCTAACATTCTGTAATTCTGAACACTCTTAATAGTCAAGTAAAATAGTGGATACAGTCTGGAAACCACTGGTTAAAAAAAATGCAGAAGCATCTGCAAAACTCAGTCTAACTAATGGCCTGGGTATTGTTGCTAACAGGAGGTCACAGAATCACACAATACATCTGTTTAGAAAAGACCTCAAAGCTCATGCAGTCCAACCCTCAACCCAGCACTGAAGGGTCAACACTAAACCTTGTCCCCAAGTGCCAGGTCCACACGGTGCTTAAACTCCTCCAGGGATGGTGATTCCAGCACTGCCCTGGGCAGACCATTCCAACCCTTGAGAACCCCTTCTGTTAAGAAATATTTCCCAGCATCCAACCTGAACCTCCATGGTGCAGCTGATGACTTGTCTGAAAGGAAATTCCTCCAAGACTGTATGACAGCATCATGGCTGCCAGCAATCAGCATCCAAGAGTGATCCAGCACCATGAGTTTGTAAACAAAATCACTGTTAGCATTGTGGGGTTTGCTCTGCATCCAGTCTGAAGCTAGATACTGGCAGGATCCAGGATATTGGCCGGAGGTACATGAAATGTGACCAGATCTGTGGAAATTTCTCAAACCTTCTGCTGTAATAAAGGATTTCTGCAATTTGTGAGGATAACTATAGTCAACAACAATTTCTTCAGAACTGGCTGGGCTATTGTTAGTGATAGTGTGGGTGGTAGTTCTTGTCTTGCCAAAGGAAATGCAGATTATCTTATAATTATCCCAGATACTTCTGATTCTCTCTTACAAGCTCTAAAATCATGGATTAAAATTACAGATAGGAAATGCAGAATTCCTTGTGGTGCTTTAGTACTGTTTCTTGTATGAAGCAGCTGTGTCTCTCGTGGAAAAAAAACCCCAACATGTTTATAGAATATGATGGTCTTGGAAGATTATGCAATCAGGTAAAGAGAAGAACAGAATTCTGGCAAATAAAGAAATGAAGACAGTGTCTGAAGCAACTTGGTTTTCATAGCCACAAAGAGGGTGGGAATAACTCTGGGAAAACTGCCCATGCCTCCTGGTTCCTGAAGGCTCCCCAGGCTTGCAGATGCCCAACAGCAGGCAAAAGCAAAGATCAGAGTTGGGCATTAATCCCATGCGCATCTTTCTTTTTCCATCATCATTGGTTTGCTGGCTTTGCATAAGTGGTCACATCGACTTTGTGCCCATGCAGGGTGCTGTGTGTCTCACCACCAGCCATGTCACAACATCAGCCATGCCACAAAAAGCAAAGCTGTGTGTGGCCACTGCACTGGGCACCAAACAGGGATGGAGAAGTGATGGACCAGAGTGGTGATGTGATGTTTGAAAGAGTTCTCCTTGGCCCATCAGGCTATCCTGCTCCAGCAGCAGCCATGCAATGGAAATGAGTTGGTGCTGGCAAAGGTGTCATAACTGTGCAGGTCTGGATTTACCTGTGGGATACATGCAATGAGTGACAGGACAAGAGAAAATGGCCTCAAGTTGTATCAGAGGAGGTTCAGGTTGGATATTAGGACAAATCTCTTCATAGACAGGGTTCTCAGGTTTTGGAACAGCCTGAGCAGGAAGGTAGTGGTATCACCGTCCATTGAGATATTTAAAAGACAGGGTGGATGTGGTGCTGAGAAATGTGGTTCAGTGGTAGTGGCTTAGCAGTAGTGGTGGGATTGTGAGCTCTAGGGTTGGACTTGATCTCAAAGATCTCTTCCAACCTCAACAGTTGTATGGTTCTATATGCGTAGACATCTGGAAAGTAAACCGTTCTTCCAAGTTTCCATGATATCAGACTTAGGTATTTCTACATTTAAGAATCACACAATCTGAACTAGCCCTTTGGTCAGATATCAGCATTTTTAAATCATCACCAGCATCTCAGTGTACCTGCCTGGCATGTGTGTAATTTCTCCAGCCAGTCAACACACACCTTTGCTTTAGGTCTCTCTGCTGCTTCATCAGGATGGGCTGCCTCTGCCACTTTCAGTTTCCTTTGACTCCATTTTCCTTGAATAAAACGAATAATCTTTAAGTATCTGATAGAGTAAAGTTATCACAATCTTCAAATGTGTTTAACATCATAACTGTTAATAAACTATTTCGTAATACCCATATGAAGTAGGTGAGTATTAAGTTGGTTCTTGTAGATGCTGTGTAGCTTACTTGATTAACAAATGTTGATTAAGTTTTGGAGCAATAAGCACTATATTAATGCAAAATATTGACTGTCCTTCAGGGAATCATTTTTAAATCCCGTGCTTCAGAATTAACAAATGTTGTGTTGTTACAAGCTGTTGAAAACCTTCTGTAATACCCACAACATTATCTTTTTCAGGTTGTCTGAGTCTGTAAAGCTTATTTTAGAGCTTAGAACTTTTTCAGGTGACATGTTCCAGGGAGCAAGTGAGGACATAAACTGACAGGAGGCAGGAGGGAAGGGGAAATGAGGCAACGCATCAGCAGTGCAGATCTTGGAGTAAATCTTGAGTACACCAACTCAGCTGGGAATGTTTTAGGGAGTCAGGTGCCTGGACACAGATATCTGGTGACATTTTACATGTCACATAGTACAGTAACTTATGTCCTGTGCCATATCTGCTAGCCCTGTGTCTTGGATACCTCAGGGCACCTGACATGACACTGGATGCCTGTGGTTAGACATCTGAACTGCTCCTACAGTGGTTGCTAGAGGCCAGCTGGGGAGGATGAGAGCTGGAAAGGAGTTGCCATTAGAGTAAAACACACATGGCAACTTACAGTCTTGATTAAAACTGATAGTGACATTATCTCCTCTTCCAGAGCTTTCTTTTCTCTAGGAGATTGTGGCTGGCCACAGCAGACTGGAAGGTCAGGAGCTAGGCTGAGTTGAGCTGGTCTTGGTAAAGCCGGTGATGGAACTTGAGAGGTGGGATTCATCAGAGACCAGCAACTCTGGGATGGCTTCTCTGGTCAGGTACCTCTTCTGGAAGCTCCCTCTCTTCCCTTTTCAGAGTATTTTAAGAAACTATGAAACAAAGCTTGTTAAGGTCTCTAAACGTAATGCGAGCTTACATGACGAAACCTGCAGCTACAGGTTATTGTCCTTCCCTAGAAGGAAGCCGATGCCGAATTTGGGCTGATGCACGGTAAACAAAATAATCCACACCAATATTTTTAAGCATTGATGATTTTAAAATGCACTCAGAGAGAAGACCGAATATCGGAGGAAGGCCGGCATCTGGTCCTCAGAGAGAGGATGCTGCAGGAGCCCTCGCCGCAGAGGGGCTCCCCAGGCCGCAGCAGGTCTGAGCCCGGTGGGCTGTGGGCCAGCGCGGAGACTTTCCTGCCTTCCCGCCCTACACCGGCGCTGCTCGAGCGCTTGGGAGGAGCACGGCCTCGCGCCGCCGCCCCAGCTCTGAGGGGAGCGCGCGGCCCCGGACCCCCGCGCCTCCGGCAGCACCCCGTCCGGCGGGGCGGAGCCCGAGCCTGTCCTCGCCCAGCGCCGCCTCCCCGCCCCTACCCACCGCCCCAGGAAGCGCAGGGCTTTAGCGCCCTGCCCGCCGCCGCCATGCATTGTGGGGCGGCAGCAGCAGAGCCAAGATGGCGGCCAGCAGGAGGCTGATGAAGGTAACAGCCAGCGCTGCGCTGGGAAGGGCCGGCGGGCGGGCGGTGCCGAGCACCTCCCCTCCGTCTTGGTGCCCCTCCAGGTGTGGGGGGTCGTCTCCCCAGCCGCGGCCCGGCGGGGCGGCGTTCTTCCTTCCCCTCGGTGGCACCGCGGGCTGGAGCGACCGGAACGAGAACAACCGGCACCTAGGCCGCGGCCGTGAGGGGCCTCGCTGTTTCCCTCGCCGCCTCTCTGGGCTCCGGCGGTGTCTCGTGGCCCCCCAGCCGCCGCTCGGGGCTGGGTGGAGCGCTCGGCGAGCCCCGCGGGCCACTGCGGGCCGCCTCGTCCCCCTCCCTCGGGGGGCTCCTGCGGTGACTAAGCAAAGAGGAAGGGCCAGCGGGTAAGGAAGCGCCGCTGTTGGGACGCCTTGGCTTCTGCCCGGCGCCGGTGCAATCCCCGGAGCGCTGTGAGGGGTCCCGCCGCCGCAGGCGGTACCGCAGACGCGGCGCGGTCCCCAGCTCGGCCCGCGGGGAGGGCTCGCCGGGAAGCGCCCTCTCCCCCCTTCCTGCGGGTGGGGGTTCTCCCCTTTCCCCGCTCTTCCTTTGGTGAGGAACATTCCCCGAACGCCCAGAATGAAATAATTTGGTTTTCGTTGTTTCGGAGAGTAACTTCTTCCTTGTATGAGTAAGAGGTTTATCACACTGAAATGTGGACTTGGGTTCAGAAGTTTCCTCATTCACTGCAGACGTGATAATGTTTTCATCTTCACTTTATTTGCGCTAAAGTGCGGGTGATACTTGTAACCTCGGCCTCAGCTGGAAGCGTAGGCACAGTTTATTGCAAAACACTGATTGGTATGCGTTTCCCATCGTTTTGCATGAGCAGTAAGGTACTTCTTAGAAAACGATGATCTCAAGTCACTCAAAGCATACAAGTTTATTTCATGTCTTGTATATAATTGCCGATTAAGGTCACAAACTGTATGCAGTGGGGTTTGCCTAGGACGTGCATCTGTAGTGGAGTGAAGTTTAGTCATCTGTAAAATGCCACGGCAATATCCTGTGGTATTTGCATGCAAAGTACCTGTAATGTAAATCAATGCACTTGACAGGGCAGTCCTGTAAAATGTAGAGGAAAGGCCCTGTGTGCCTGTTGGGTGATGTTTGAGCCTTGTTGAAAACCTGACCCTGTGGGGTGCAGCTGTGCACTAGGCTTTGACAAGTGCATGGATGATTCTATTAAACTTCTTATAGTATCCTGCCTTCAAGGACATAGACCCTTCATAGGGCTGGCATTTCACTAGGGGGTGTAGGGCATGTTTTGAAGCTGCATTTCCTTGATTGTGCAGATACATAATTAACTGTTACAACTTGGTTATTTTCGAAGAAACCAGTAGCTCAGCAGTGCTTTCATGAGGCGGGTGGTGTTTTAAATGTGCTGTGGAGTGATCATAAATGAAATACAGTGGGAAGAAATTCTTTGCCACGAGGGTGGTGTAACACTGAACAGGTTGCCCAGGGAGATGGTGGAACCCCCATCCCTGGAGGTTTTTAAGGCCAGGCTGGATGTGGCTCTGAGCAACCTGATCTACTGTGAGGTGAGGGGTGGGAACTAAATGATCCTTGAGGTTCCTTCCAACCCTAACAATTCTGTGATTCCATGAAATAGTCTCTGCAGTCATTCACGTATATTAAATCAGTAGCATAAGCCTTTAGTTGCCCTTAAGGATCCTGATGAGCTGGCATTCTTTCGTTTTTTTTTTTCTTCCATTTTTGCTAGCTGTTGTTTTAACCACAGATTTAAAATCATAATAGATCTGTTGCTTTATACTCAAATAAAAGTCCTTTTAGCTTCAGATAGTAATCAACCATTTAAATGTCTGGTTTCATAGGGCAGCTTTCCTGCCTGTTCTGAAAAAAAAATGCATTGCTTGTGGAAAAGCATATAATTGCACCTCTGGTAGGGCAAAAATCTTTCCAATTATTTCTTCTTTTTAAATTTAAAACAGAACATAAAAATCCAAGAGGCAAGAAAACTTGTTCTTATCTGCAGTGCCTCTCACTTTTCAGCCCCCTTTTCAGGTCCCCTATATTTCTGAAATGTTAGGACTTTAATCTTTCACGAAAATGCCATCAAAATAGTTGTTGATGTGACCTCCTTCTTTTCTAGAAGGGTGGTGTGGCAGTTGCCTCTCAGAGGGAGTGGTGTAGGAAGGAAGGAGACATTGATAGCTTCCCTTTTATGCTTTTACTTTCATTTCTGTTGCCTGATGTTTGTGGATGTTGTGCGTGGTTTCTGTGCTGGTTCCAGAGCTGTGAGATGCTGTATCACAAGACTTGTGAAGGCTGTTAAATAAGCAGCCACTTTCCTGCCTTCTGGGAAGTCCAGTCAGCCCCAGTGGCTTTGAGTTTTGCCATTCATCTCGGTGGGAACAAAGTAGAACTCTCTCATCCAGATGATATCATCTGGATTGCTGCAGCATGATGTTTTGAAGGTCCAAACTTGCATGTGGACCGACTTGATTCAATTAAGTTCTGAATTCACAGATTTGCTTTCAAAAGTCTTTCACTGTTGAAGTTTTACAGCGTAGAAGAGTCTGTGCCTTTCTCAGGGTTGTAAGATGATGAGTGATTATAGCTAAAGGAAATAGAGTATTCCAGTGTGTCACTCAATTATGTTTAAAATAATTTAGGCTAAGCATTAACTGTCTTTGGGCTAAATATCAAGTGAAAATAAACTTTGAACCTTTTGTAGGTCATATAAAATAAAGTAATTCCCATTTCCTTAAGGTCTTGCCAACATTTTTAAGTAGTGCATTTTTTCTCGTGTCATGCATCATAGTTATTCATATTAATCACAGTGGCTCAAAGTGACTGGATGTAGTAAGTTCATAATAACAGACTGTCTGCCTGTCCCAGGAAACTGGGAGCAGGAGTGTAATTTCCAGCTTCCAGGTGGAAATGGGTGTCCTTGTCAGATTGTGGAAGCCACTTGTATTGGAAGCCTCCTTGTGACAGACTTACTACATGTTTGCCATTGTACTTGGACAGTTCATTTTAAAACACAAAGTCAGGTTATAACCAGAACAGTTATCTCTGGGTCTCTGTGAGCAAAACACATCTCCTAGGCCAAAGACCTTATTCTTGGCCTGTTTCTGCCATCATATGGTCTTACTGAAGTTTTCTCTACTGATTTAGAGAAACATCTGTGGAGGTTTACCTAGGTTAGTAAAATCGTGAAATAAACATGAATCATATTCCAGTGACATCTGAGGTGGAGTTTTGATCTATCAGACACCATTACACCTCTTCAAAGAGCCACAGTTGTTAGCTCTTGACTCCTCATGTAACATGAGAGGTGGGAATATAGCAGTCTTTGTCAAGCATATGTTGTTACAGACAATGGTTTTACCAGGGTAAAACCAGGCAAATAGGGAGTAAATATATTTAGGTAAGGATTATCTTTTTTAAAGATAATTATTTTGCTTCATGACCCTCTCTCATAAAAAAGCAAATTGTCTCCAAATGTGTCTGATTGTGGACCCTGATCTCCAGGAGGCATGCCAGAGATGTCAATGAAATACTTTTCACAGTTGCTCCTCACCAACGTAACCAAGCTGTTCTCTGCGTGAGATCCGTAGCTGCACACTGTGTGGAGAGCTAGTGGCCAGCTGCAAAGGGAAGGCTATTTCGGGCCTGAATAGTCATAGTACAGACTCAGTGTAGTGCCGCATGCTGCTGAGGTGCACCTTCAGTAGGTGTTTTTAGGTAGTCTCTGAGAAGGCTGTCCTAGCCCATGTGCAGAGCTGCCATAGGTCTGAGTAAAGGTGCCTGTAAGATCTGCGCTTTTGTTTCCTGGTTGCTCCACGTCCAAAAGTATCTTTAGTGTTAAAAATTGAAAACAGATTTGAAGAGCAAACAACGCTTCACGAATCAAGTGAGGTGTGTAGAGAATTATTTTAATCTTACTGGTTTTACTCTGCTCCCATAATTGCACAGTCAAACATTTATGCAATTGTTGAAGTCCATGATAAAACATGAAAGACCAGGCCACACCCAAGTACCTGCTGTGGATGGCCTGTGATCTCCAGCTTGCTGTGATCCCGTAAGTTCCCCAGCTCTTCAGATAAAGGGATTTGATATTTGAAAACCAGTTCTGAACTGATCCCAACATCGATTCCCAGTAAGAAAGGTAATACGGTTTTGAGCACTGTGTGATTGTCATGCAGAAGTGAGAATTCTGATTCATTTTCCCTTTTTGAAATTGAGAATTGACAAAAGGATTTTTAATGAAATGAAAATACTTTGCCAAAACTTAGAATTACTCAGTGAGTAAAAGACGTGAGTATGCAGGAGTTGTAATGCTGCAAAGGAAACTTAATAGCTGCTGTTATGAAAGCTATAAGCTGTTTGGGTTTTTTGAGTTGGTTTTGCTGTTTATTTTTGTGTGTGAAGTTTTCTTCTAAGGTGTTTAACACGTCTCTGTACTGTGTGGGATTTTTGGAAGTAAAACTGGTTCCTTATCAGTGTCTTGAAGCCTGTTTAACTTTGTGACACTTCATTTAGAAAAGGTATTTATAAACAAGGTAAACATAAAAACCAGCAGATTGGTAGCTTGGAGTTACTGTAGTAGACTTGTTTTTCTTTGTGCATTTAATAGCATTCTGGGCTCAATGCAGAGCTCACTGAAGTGAGTATGAGCTCTTAAGCTTATTCCTGTATTTCTGGGTTGCACTCTTGCAACTCTGCACCCTGTTTCCCCACCTGGCTTGTTTTTTTTGGAGAAATCCCAACACTTGAAAGCTGCATGGGCAAAGCAATTGGAGGTGCAGGGTTTTCAAGACTTAACTGCATTTTAGGGCTGATGCCACTTACTTAATTTCAAACATTTAATTTTTTCTTTGAACAGCAGAAATGATTATACAACATTGAAAACATTTTAAATCCTTATTGAGATGTATGAGAGGTAGTAGATACTTTTTTTAAATACCTTCAGCATTATACTTGAAGATCAGAGATCACCTCTGAAACAGTTTTCTCCATTTCATGTGCTGTGTCTAAAACTTCCTCTGAACATAGCCAGACTACAAACACCACCTCTCAAGAGAGCCCTGTGAAATATGACATTTTTGGTTTACTGATGGGGAAATGAATGCAGCAAGGTTATGTGCGAGGTTGATAACAGAGTGGGGAAGGAAAACTGATTGAAATTCATACTTCAGTCTCCTAACCTTTAGTTGTGCTCCTCCAAAATTAAGGGGTGGAGGACAAGAAAAGGGAATAATCTATTTACCGTCTGCTTACACTCTGAAGTATTATTTTGAAATTAATTTCTGGACTGTATCCTCTTACCTCATAACATAATTTTTGTCCCTTTGGAGTTGCTCAAGCTGATGTTAGAGGGAGTATTAACTTTTAATCTGTGCTGTTTGAAAGTATCCAGTAGCTCATTCACTTTTTTTAAACAGTACATTTATACTGTAGTTGTGTCTGCCTCTATACCTCTGAGGCAGTTAGATCTTTATTAAGGGTTGCGGCAGGTGCTGGAGAGAAACCAAAACAGCCTCTCTTCTCATCCTCAAATTGTGAATTCCAAATCTCTTACTGCTCCTGATGCACTAGACACAAAACCCCTTAACTTGTGAGCATTACATTGCTTTTTGGGGGATAAGAGTAGGGGATAAAAAAAAAAACAAAACCAAAAACAAACCACAAAAACAACAAAAAATGCCAGCAACAACAAAAATTGATTGATTTGGGGTAGCATATGAAATCTCAAACACTTCCTGTATAAACAAAAAAATAATTTCTCTTATAAATTTTAATCTCTTAAGGGTGTAGTTTGGGCATGTCCTCTGCTAAGGTAGGCTTGGTTGTCTATGACCTTTGCAGGCCTAGAATTGTCTAGTTTGTTCCCATCTGTCTCCTTTTTTTGCTTGTCAATTACTACCACAGGACCCAAGGCAGCGGAAGGGAAACATGGGATATAGCCCTGGTACCTCAGCATAATTCAATACTGGTTTGATTTTGAGAGTGAATTCCTGCAAAGGCTTCACCTGTCAGTTTGAAGAGAAAGATGTCCCAAATCATTTTCAGCTACTGCTTTAGTGTCTCTACACCATTTAATTCCCTCTGTCATGTGGTGGAATTGAGGGGAAAATGGGGAGCAATTTGCATATTTGGTTTAAACTTTGCTTTCATACAAAGATTTACCATTTTGTGATCATCTCTGTGCTGGTTTCTTGCATTTCTTAATTCAGCATCCAGTTTTTTAACCTGAATCTAATTATAAACTGTAGGTGTTTAATTTTCCAGTGATGTGAAACCATGCTTTCCTAATTTGTTTTATTAGCTTAGTAACATACCTGAATTACAGAGTCATAGTACTCTCTATTTTCTGTGTCTGGGTAATTGTTCTCTGGGCCAGAAGTGTAATGCTATCATCTGAACCTGTGAGAAAAGGTGTGTGGAAGCTGCACACCTCCTGGGACATAATGGGGGAAATTTCTGTTATATGTACTGGTAGTTTAATAACAGTAACTAGAAAATTGTCAAAAGCCGTTTTCATTTCCTTGTTTTAGAGTGAAGGCACTTGTGGTGCATGTTTGTTTGTGCTTAAATATCTACTGGTTAACTAGCTTATTTTGCTTCCAGTGTTTGATGTGTTACATCTAGCGTGGAATGGGATCTATCCCTTTTACAGCCCGCGGGGTAGTGGTTTGCCAGGACTTCACAGTTCATAATGTTCAGGGGAGTTGCTGTCCTGCCCTTATCAGGGGACAATTGGTCTGGAGTGGGTAAGGCTCTTCTGAGCTGCTGCTTTGTGCACCGAGCATCCAAAGCCAGCTGCAAGGCGCTGTGTGGATTTGCAGGTTTAGGGATCATAAAGGATCTCTTATAGCTGTGATAATAAAGGTTATTTGCTTTTGAATAGTATGGTTTTCTCTGTATCTTTACAAATGTGCTTCATGGGATTATTTTTTGGTAGGTTTTATGTTTTCCTGCTTTAAGGAAATAAAATAATCCTCTTAGGCTTTTTTAAAAAAGCACCCAACTGTCTGTGATGTTGCATAAATCTAGCAGCAGTGGAATTTGAGGATTAATCCACAGGTCTAGACTAAGTAGTGCATTTTAGAGTCGTGAGGATTGTGCTGGGCATCAGTTCAATATCCAAGACTCCAAGGTTAAACTGCTGTATTCCCAATGTGCCCTGCTTTCGTAGGTGCAGTGAGTGGGAATGTAAATGTTCGTCTTCTGATGTGTGGCTGTCATGTGCTTTGTTTCGTGTGCATCTGGAAATCTCATTTTCCCTTTGGGTTTGCATTTTATCATGATGATAAGTTTATGCAAGAGATTACTGCAAGTATTAAATCTCCACCAGTCAGATGCAGAGTGGTTTGGTCTGAGATGAACACAGAGCTTCCCTTGTATTGGGAAAACTGCTGAAAAGTGTGTGGTGTCTTTTCTTGTAGTTGGTGTTTTTATTATCATCATATGGAGCCCAGCTTTGCAAATATGCCAGCAGCCAGGGAAGAACTGTGTGCTGGCAGAGGGCACCCAGGGTTGCTGTATAAGCAACATTTTTCCTAACCTATGTGGACATGCAGGCATGTGCTTCAGCTTTGAAAGCACTGGGAAAGTTTTATAGCTCACTGTGGATGACTTTTGAATTTTAATTCAGTTAAATTCTCTTTCAGGATAAAACTGCTGAATTCAATAGCAAAGGGCTAAAATTGTTGCGGGGGAGGGGAGGAAAATGAAACAGTGTAACCTTGTTTGTTTCAAGGTTGTATGAAATAGTCCAGCAAACAGTTGCGGCACTAAGGTTTATATATATGATTTTAAATATCAAAATATTTAAATACTTGTTTTGGTGATTCCTAGATCTCTGATCAAATGGTTTGACTGGTGATTAATTGGTGCAGAAACAGCTTGTGCAAGAGTGATAGAGCTACAAAGGTATCTTAATGTATACTGTTAACATTGAGATACAAAAGCAGAGATAAAGCTGTGCCTCCTGAGTTCTTGATCTAAACAGGACTAGTTTGTCTTAGATACTTCTCTGGGGTTGCATCAATTTAAGCTGAGCATGCAGGAATTTGTTAATTTTCAGTTGAAATAATTGGCCTGTTCACTGACTTGATCCATGTTTTAAACTGTTACCAAATAATTCTTCCACAACACTGGTTTCCTTCAGGCAAGTCCTGTGTTGAACTTCATTCTCATGCTTCATAGTGACTACGACGCTACCAAAGGCACTAACTTGCACTGGAGGTATAAAAGCATTTTAAATATGCTTTTTAAGTACTTCTGTGTCTGTAGTGATGTTAATAACAAGGAATTTCTGTATTTTCATGACATCCTAACAAAAAATAAGTTGGGTTGTTTGCTTGCTTGTTTGTTTTTTATCAGAGGATTCTATTTCTCACAGGTACAAAATTCTGTTTCTCATTTATGTAGGTTGCCACCACTGAAACCTCAAGCTGCTTTAATATTAGGGAAACCCATACTGACCTCTAAGCATTTTGAAAAATAAATGTGAGCATCTTTACTTAATACTGTTATTAACTTACCCCTTTGCTTGCTTTTCAGGAGCTTGAAGAAATCCGCAAATGTGGAATGAAAAACTTCCGTAATATCCAGGTTGATGAAGCTAATTTATTGACCTGGCAAGGGCTTATTGTTCCTGTGAGTATAGATTGTTCCTTATTCTAATGAGCTTTAAAATAAAATGAGGACCACTTGTATCTCATAAATCCAGAGTTTAGTAGCACTGCTAGTGACCAGGAGATCATTTCTGAACCCTGACAAAAATATCTTTTTCTTATTATAAAACCTGGCTTCCAGAGTTGGGCCTTTGTGCAGAAGCTCATTGTTTATAGCTACAAGATGAGTTTATATAGATTATACTGCAGCACTGGAAACATTCTCAGGGTGGTGAGATGTGCTCCTGGATTTAATTCTTGCTTCTCTTCAGGCATCTTGTGGAGTATTGGGCAAACACAGTAATCTTCCTGTCACATTTAGTTAGAAGAAACACCTACTGACATTATCAGAATTTTCTAGAACAAACCACAGAAGACATCTGTGATTGTAAGGAATTCCAGGCTTCTCTGATCATTTCCTACACATAGATGGTTCAAAACTGTAGGCTTGGTCTGACACAAAATTGCAGCCAGCAAGAGCTGTGGACTCAGTGGTGGCACTGGGTTACTTGGGAGAAGTGTTGGAAGGGGAAGGCAAATTAAGTTGGTAGTTTATTACATTAAGCTTGAAGTGCAAAACCTACATGATCATATTTTAAGAGACTGTTTACTAGAAGTAGGTAACCACTATATTAATCAAATAGAGATTTGTTACTTAGGAGAAAGCAGGAAATCTAGCATGCTGGATTCCTTGGTTGAAAGTCACTTGCATTTTCACCTCCTATATTTTCCACTAGTGTGGCTCATGCTCTCTTCCTTACATGAGCTACTTTGAAGACTGCAGCAAGAGTTGCTGTGCCATTAGGTCATCAGTTCTGCATTTCTTTAGGTGCTACCAAAAAGGGTCCCTCAACTACTAAATCTGTCCTTTTATTGCAACACTTTAGCAGTGCCTCTTCTTTGTTAGTTGGAAGCTGTTCCTGAATTCAGAGAGAATGGCTGGGCCCTTGCACTTTCAATAGGGCAGAATACCCTTAGTTTTCTGTTTGTATTCCTGCAAGCAGTTCCTTAGAGTGGCTGAGGCTACTCTTGCAAATCAAGCAAGCAGGACTTGACATTAAAATTTGACAGAGCTAGAGAAACAATGTATGTCAATAAACTCTCTGATAGTTACAGAGAGGAACTGTTCTGACTGGGAGTCAACCAGAAAATGGACATTTTTAAGCCAGGTGAACTAAACGTGCTCACAAATTGTAGTGTCATCTGGAGGCCAGAACAAGTGAACTGTGGAGGGAGAGGGCACTAACTGCTGAAGTTGTCACCACCACCAAAAGTTGTTGGATTGCTCGGATACAAAGATTGTAAAGTGACTTTAATTAGCTCTTCAATGCTTGAAATTGTGCTGTATTTCTTAGAAACACTCAACCATACGGCTGAAACTGAAATTCAATGTTTTCTCTTGAATAGTATTTTAATAGAACTCTCCCCACCCCCAAATATTGGTAAACCTCCTGGAGTGGGTTTGATTGCAGTAAGTGGTCTGGTTGCTAACGAATCATAGAATCCTAGAATAGCTTAGGTTGGAAGGGACCTCAGAGATCATCTACTCCAACCTCTTGCCATGGTCAGGGACATGTCTCAACTAGACTCAGCTGCTCAAGGCCTCATCCAGCTTGGCATTGAACACCTTCAGGGAGGAGGCATCCACAACCACCCTGGGCAGCCTATTCCAGAGTCTCACCACCTTCATACTGAAGAATGTCTTTCTATGATCCACTCTGGCCCTACACTCCCTCAGCTTCAAACCATTTCTGCTTGTCCTACTGCTAGACACCCTTATGAAGAGTCCCTCTGCAGCCTTCCTGTAGGATCCCTTCAGGTATTGGAAGGCAGCTCTAAGGTCCCCCAGAGTCATCTCCTCTCCAGGCGGAACAACCCCAGCTCCCTCACAGCAGAGGTGGTCCAGCCCTTGGATCATCTTTGTGGCCCTCCTGGACTTGCTGCAACAGCTCTGTGTCCTTCTTATGCTGGGGACATCAGAAATGGACACAGAATGTGTGTGATTATACTTCACACCAACTGAGAACTCTTGTCCTGCTTCATGAAGCTTCAGGCTTCATTTTTGTAGGCTTGAAATTCAGCACTGATTTATTCTTCCTCCTATTTTCTGTGGTTACTATCTGAAGCAGTTTCAATAGTCTAACAAGTTTTCAAAGTGACATTCTAGGCATTGTTTTCCGTTTCAGCATCAAGAACCACTTTGCTTTACTTCACAGTTCTCTCATCATGCTCCTTCCAAAATGATCTGATAAGAGTGGGTGCTAAAACTGCATACAAATTGAGAATGTTCTGATCAGCAGACAGTGAATGTCTATCTTTAGTACCAATGAATGCTCAGCAGAATTTTGTGTAGTCAGCACAGAAATGTTCTCAGAACATAGAGGGAAATCTGACAAATCCAATTGCTTTGCTCTTTGTGCCACATAAAAGTTGGGAGAAACCAGATTTCCTTGTGCTTCCTGTTTGTGTCTCTGAGTTTGTGATGGTTTTTTGAAACACAAAGTTGGGAATAAAAATATTTATTAGGCAGGACCTTGAGTTTGGAGTAACTGGGACTGGCTGCTTTCTTACCAGCAGAGATGTCAGCCAGCTTCAGAACAATGGTAACTGGCTTTTTCCAGGGTGAGTACAAAAGCAGAGCTTGTATCTCCTCTCCCTTACTAAGTAGGGTTTGATGTTTCCTGGCACATAGTCATGGCAGTATGTGTTGGAAGGAAGTCCCTTTAAAAGAGGTCACTTGGTAGATCAAAGGCTTGAAGCATGCTTTTTCTGAATTGTACCCATTAGAACATGGCAGAGTATTAACATTTCGCTTTCTTGTTGCAGGACAATCCTCCGTATGATAAAGGAGCCTTCAGAATCGAAATCAACTTCCCAGCAGAATACCCATTCAAACCTCCTAAGATTACATTTAAAACAAAGATCTATCACCCTAACATCGATGAAAAGGGGCAGGTTTGTCTGCCAGTAATTAGTGCTGAAAACTGGAAGCCAGCAACCAAAACTGACCAAGGTAGGACTGCACACGGAGAAGGAACTGGGTATCGAGAAACTCTGTGTCAAAGCTTGTCAACTGGGCACTGCTCTTCTGGTGCATTCCTTGTGGTAAGGTTTGTGTCATGAGTCAGGAGTGTGCAGCTCTCTTGGAATCTCGTTCTGTTATTGGAGCGTAAGGTGACCCTGACACGTGGCACTTCCACCTCCAGGAAACCACAAGCTCTTCATGACTGAAGAGTTTATTAAAGCAGTGTCCTCACCATGCTTAAAAATTGTAGTGATGGTTTGTATGCAGGGGTTTTCTGCTTCTTTTTAAACAATGACTTTATAATCCAGAGGTGTTTGGTCTGTCCCTGGATGTTTGAAAGAAAGAATCTAAAACCTCAGTGCTTTCTCTCTTATCTCTGCTCTGTGGTTAGGTGATTTGGACATAGGGTTTGAAATATGTAGGCAGTCATAAACAAAACCTGAAATCATAAGGCAAATTAGCTCTTAGCCTTACAGCAGTGATCTTCTAAGAACTTACTGTGTAGGATACTGTCTTTGGATAAGATTTAAATCTTTTAAGGAAAAAAGTTTCACTGGGTTCTGTGATCTGTGTTGTTGTGGTAAGAATTTTCTGTTCTCTGACAGATAATGATTAATATGAGATGAAACATTTATTATTGGACATATAGAAAGAGCAAATACACTTGAAAAAAAAAGGCATACGTTTTAATACTGATTCAAATGATTTGCAGTTTAGTCCAGTGCTAGAGCTTCAGTGCCACTGAAGTGTCTTGCTATGCAGGAGAATCCTTCCTTCCAGATTTCTCTTCAGGTTGTTTTCATTTCAGCTGTGTTCCTTATAGTAAACAGTGCTGTACTGGAGATTTGCTTCTTGTGTACTTCTGTATGCTCATGGAGGACTTAAGCTTGCATCATCTTACCTCAAAGACAAACCAGGAAAATACCAGTAGTTGTTTTGGGAAAGATTCAGGCAGTTCGATGTTGGGGAAGCAGGGATGGCAGCAAAAGGAACCTGTTAAACTCAAATAGGTCAGTGAAGATCATCTAGTTTGTTTTTGATTTATCCCAGATTTTACAGGACAAAGATCCTTGGGAGAGATGAAATTGAAACCATGTGGAGAAGGCTTCTGTTAACACCTTTATAAGTTTTCTTAGCCTTTTGAGCCTTCTAAGTTACGGAAGGATCTGTCTCTACCTAGCTTGAAATGCAAGCAGGCTTTAGTTGGAACTATTGAAGCAGTAGAACCATAGAATTGCCTGCTTGGAAAAGACCTTAAGATCATGGAGTCTGACCATAACCTGGCATCTCCCTGTACACAGCTGTTAGACCATGTCCCTCAGCTCCACTTCATCCCTTGTATGCAGGAAATGGTGTCTCCCTGAAAAACAGCAATTCCCTTTTAATCTTAGTGAATAAAAAATACACTAAAGTCAGAATTGGGAACAAACCACAGGTTACCAAAATGTGGCAGATCTCTGGGATTCTGCTGGGTTGTGGCCTTTTGTTTGTCTTTTTAACTCTTCAAGAAGTCATTTTAGTGTCAACATCTGTTGTTACCACATCAGTGTTTGAACCTGCAACAGCATCACTGCTCAAGTGTCTATTCCTTTTTCTCTTCTGTGATGAAAAATAAGCTTCAGTCTGTTTGCTTCTTGGGCCTTTCTCAAGAAATAATTCAGCATTATTAGTACAGCATCGAAGTGATGGGTTTGATCAGCCAGCTGAAGTGGAGAGATTACATTTATCATGAATCATTAACTCGCTTTTCGTGTGCTAAACACACATCTTGCTGCTGTGCTTACTAATTTATGCTTAATGTGAAAACTGACTGCGGGTGACAGCATAGTTCTAAAATGCTGTGGGTGTTGAAGGAACTCCTGTTAGGAGAATTCTCATCTTTTCTGTCTTGTGTGTGCTAGATAGCCTTAATAACACAGGAACACTTCCTCTCTTGTACTCAGTGAAAGGGGATTGTCATGTGCAGTATTCAGACTGATTTCAGAAACAGTCATTAATATGACAACAGTCATTGTAAGGCCAGGACTGGTGAGTTCCTGTGCACTAAGAAGATACCAGCTCTATCTTCCTTAGGTGGTTTGGTTGGGTTTAAACTCTGATTTGTGGTATAAGAAATGCTTCTGCTTAGCAGTGTAGCAACAAGCATACTTCTCTGGATCTTGAGAGTTTGTTTTGAGATGTTCCCCATTCCTGTCAGGTAAAAATGGGAAAGAGTATGACTATGGAAAGATGGATGCTCTGAAAGAAGCCATTCAGGTATTCTAGCATCTGCTGGAGTGATAAGTATGGTAAGAACTTGTATTGCAGATCTAGGGAGAATCCAGTTAAACTGCTCTGCAGCAGCTTCAGAACAAAGAATAGACTCTTGAGTGTTCACACAATGTGTAGCTGGGCTGTGGAGCTCCTGCTCTCAGTGGTGCAGGTGTCAGTGTTGTAGGTGAGTGCAGAAGGAAGCCGTTGGCTCCAGTGTGCTGTGAATGAAGTTTTGTTACGCTTGCTTTAAAAGCTCTTGGGATGCTGCTTTGTTTTCCTCTGGGTAGCCCAAATTTACTCAATCAGAACATTGTTATTGTAGTTGTACAGTGAAATGCTTTTCCTGTTTATCCATGCTGTGTAGCCTTGTCCAGGCACACGGACACCTTTTAGTGAGTGGATAGGAGACCTCCTGTTTGTTGTGGCTGGTCTGGCTTTAAGTAGTTGGGAGAAGGTCTGAGGAAAAAAATGTCATTGTACTGTGTGAGCTTCCCCATGTTAATGTCAAGTATAGTTCAGTTATTTTAAGAATGACATTTCCTTTGAATGTGGTGGGGGAGCGTGGATGGACATGGCTGTAAACAGTGAGGTAAAAGGCATCTCGCAGTCCTCATCTGTTTGTTTGCCCAGTGTACACTGGAGCAATACCCTGCCTCTGCTGGTGGAGGTATTTGGGATAGAGGGAAGAATTTGCTGCTGCTTACAGGAAAAAATAGAGCTGGGAAAAGGGTTTCCAAAAGCAGCCCCAGTTAAAACTGCTGCATCATGACAGGTGTTGGGAAAAAGTGTTCATGATAGAAATTCCATCTTTACCCAATCCCTTGTGGATGAACTTGTATGTGAAACTTGGTCTCAGTCATAGGAGAGGATTTCAGGTAGGATGCCAGGTACATCAGAAATAATTTGTACTGCATCTTTGTCTCTCCTGCAGTTGATTTTGTTTACAAATACAATATTCTGGTGTTCATCCACAGTCATTGAACTAAATCTTGGCATATTGTTCTAACTTGTTCATGCTGTGCTTTGGAAAAGACCCTAGATTTATGGGCACATATTTAAATGCAGGTAGAGCTCTTTTCTTACTGGGGAATTTTGCTTACTTTCTGAATTTTAATTTTTTTTTTCTCTTTAATTAACCATCTTGGTCTCTGACGGTGTTTATACTTCTCTTGACAGTAATCCAGTCCCTCATAGCTCTGGTGAATGATCCACAGCCTGAGCACCCCCTTCGGGCTGACCTAGCTGAAGAATACTCTAAGGACCGTAAAAAATTCTGTAAGAACGCTGAAGAGTTTACAAAGAAATATGGTGAAAAGCGACCAGTGGACTAAAACCTGACACAGTTGATGTCAGCACCCTGTGATAGAAGATCGGAGCAGTGCATTTGAGACACCCCCGTAAAGCAGGACTATGGAAAATTGACAAGTGCCACCTTTTGGTGTTAACTTGTGGCTGTTACTAACTTTCTACAGTTTTCTTAATCAAAAGTGGGCTAGGTAACCTGTAAAGAAAGGATTAAAATTTAAGATGTTCTAGTTCTGCTTTCTTTGTTTAAAAATCACTGCTTCAATATTCTTTAAAGTATGCTGGTTTTTTTTTTCTTGTCAGAATTTATCAAAAATATCTTAGACTTATATTCTGCCCTTAAATTGAAAAGGTTGTGGCTGTCACTTCTTCTTTTTCCTTGCAGTTCCCACTCTCTTGAGTTCATTTAATTCTTCATTGAATTTTATCCCACTGCCCAAACTCATGTTTTAGAGAGGAAAAAAAAATTCCAGTTCTGGCAGAAAATTGAGTGTTTGGCAGTTTTATTTCCTTTTAAAATGTTGCACTGTGCTTTGTGGGACTTGTTGCAAGTTCCCCTTAACTTCAGTTTGTAACATAATAAACAAGGAACAACCCCACCCCACGAAAAAACCCAGCAACAATCAATCAGAATCTCCAGGTCTTATGTAAATCTGGCTGATGTTACCACAAGATGTTTATTAAATGGGGAGACCCAAGTTTTTGTCTGTGTCATTGAATTAAAATATGGCTTAGGTCCTGCTTTTGGAAAATTTGGGGGGAAAAAAATCTGTAGCAAACAAGTAGTGGAATGTTGATTACAAACATCTTTCACTTCTCTTCCTAATATTCATGCAGAGTAGCTAGGGAAATGTGCACAGGACAACATTGCCACCCGCTGGGAAAAGTGTCAGAAATTGGGGACTGTGAGGTACCAAAGTGATAAATTGGGGTTTGAATTAAAAACTTGATAGTTTGGGAATTCTAGTTTTGAATTTGAATACTAAATCTGACAGCACTGCTGGTCATCCTAGAGCACTTTTCCATGAGAACACGTAAGAACCATCTGTGTTTCTGGGATGGCACTCGTGCCCCTTCCCAGCTCAATTCATGTACAGTTCTCCCTGGAGATGGTATGAGGACGGGATTAAGCAATAACCTGTATCAGAGCATGCTTCCCTGCTGCTCCTGCTCTAAACCACACAGGTTAGGTCATTTATGAAAACTTCAAGTACCATTTTGTCACTCTAAATGCATCGGGCAGAGCTGTTTCCCCACTGCTCCAGGGCACTCCTACGCATGCTGAAGGAAGTCCTTTCTGTTCAGAACTGAGCATCCTTTGCTGTGTCTCTGCTCTTCTCCTGCCTGTCTTTTCCTCCCCAGTCTGCAGTGTAATCATAGCTCCACAGGCAAACTGTCACACAGTCATACTGCTTCCTCCTCTCTACCTGGCCAGGCTGGGTGTGCTGCTGAGCAAACAGCTTCGTCTCCAGAAATCTGTAGGCATCCAGGAGCACACAGCAGACTGATGCGCAGAAAGCTGAGTTAGAAAATCCCTCATGCCCAGCTGGTTCTCTGTACTCCTGAATTCAGTTTTAACACAGCCTCTGCCTTTGCAACATTTCAGAACTAGTGTGTCATGCAATAGGTCTTTTTTTTTTTTTTTTTTTTCGGTTTTAATGTCTTGTATATCTGCTATCTCCTCAGTCATCCCTCTTATCTGGCTTTCATTTCTTAGTGTAAATGATGACAGCCCAGTACCTCACCTCTGTTGAAAGTAAAGTTTTTTATAATTTAGGGAGCTAAGAAATTTTATGTTTAAGTGTTCTTAGACAGATTATTTGGCAGGTAAAGTTATATCACGTTCACCTTATTTACGGAAACTTGCATTTCCTAAGTGTTTTCAGGCTTGTGAGAGCACTGTCTATGATCAGCTCTCCACATCTTTGGTGTCTCTATTTGCAGGAAGTTGGTACCGATTTTGTTTCATTCACTCTCACTCAGATTCATAATAAAATAATGCCAAATTAGCTGTCAAAGTGAAGCGTGTAACTTCTACACCACCTGAGTCACTGTACCTCTGATCATGTCTGTGGGCATGGAGATTTGCCGTTCTCTAAATTTTCTTCTTGTTCAAACCAAAACCGTAGCACTGGTTTGCTGCCCTCGTTCCTGCTCCATAGTACACTTCCTGGTTGTAAGCCTCTCAGGGCAAAGACTGCAGTTCTGCCACTCGGTGTGACTTGGATGCCGTGGGAAGGGGACTGGAAGGGATGTGTAACAGGAGGAGCTCCAGGCCTGCAGCAGCGCTATGCCAGCTATTCTGATTTCATCTGCAGAGGTCACATAGAAGACAGATGTTGCTATCACTTCTCTTGGTGTGTGCTTCATAGCTCAATTCCTAAACTACAAGATGTGTAACCTTAGCAATGGCTTTTGTTCATAGGCAGCCCTCTGAAAACAAGACAGATCAAATGCTGGACTGTATGGTTGAAGCCTGAGGAGAGAAAAATTGAAGTCTGAAGTCCTAATGTTAACTCAGGAAATCACGTTCTTGTTCTCTCTAGTTCACTAAGCCATGCTGAATTCTAAACCTGCAGTTTAATATCAAAAATAAAGACAACGTACTGGTGAAACTACACCCAGGAATACTGGTACAGGCTTTCTGCAATTCCATTCTGCTACCCTAATAAAAATTGCTCTCAAAGGCTTTGTGGCATGGTTTTATTTTCAGAGAGGTCTGGGGTTTAGACTAGTTATGTGTCCTGGTACAGTGACAGTTGTAGGCAGTGCTCTGTGAATATGTTCAATGTGAACTCAGTCTTGTCTTTTAAGTTTTCATAGAACCAAGCTCTTCAGTTGGACCAAAGGGAGACAACCACAGAATGTGCCAAACTGTAAGGGACCCCAAAGATCATCAGGTCCAACCTTTCTAGGTGATAGTTAGACCTCTTCTCTTAGATTCTAACTGATTTTCTGTTATTTTTTTCTGGCACAGATAGAATGATGTGCTAAGGGTAAGTCCTAAAATGTTTTGGTTTAAGTACCTCAATGAATTGTTACAACTGTGTGATAGGAATTTCAGACTTGATGTGGCCCTGGGCAGCCTGTTCTAGTTGGAGGTGTTTCTGCAGTAAGCAGGGGATGTTGGACAAGATGACCCTTCCAACCTACTGTCTGGGAATCTGAACCACTGAGGAACTTCCTCATCTATGCAATTGAAAGGTTCCCTATTTAGAAGTCTTTCAGTAGTTCTTTATTCATTTCTCCATGTAGAACTCTCTTGCATTTAAAAGGAAATTTGGTGTTTAATGCTGTTGACTTAAAAATACAAAATTTGCACAATACATGTTTTTGTTGGCAGTACAGAACTTTCCTGCTCTGGTAAAAACTACCATGATCTGGTGTTCAGCTGGCAGAAAATGCTTCCAGCAGGCACCGGGTGAGTAACGTGCTGAGGGTTATGAGCAAAATCATCGGTTAGAAGATGGAGCAATTAAAACGTTAAATATAACGTTAAAAAATAGCCATCAAAGCAGGCTGACATTGCACGCAAAGCCTGGCTCTGGTGTTAAATTAGGGATGTTGTCGTCAGGCCTCTCCCTGCTGGTGAGGGGGTCCTGGGTCACTAGATGGCACTGGCGGGTCTGGCTGTGCTCTGCAGCCGCCTTCTGCAGCTCTGGTGCCTGGGGCTCGTTCTGGTACCACGCAGCAGGAACGCGCCGCCAAACGCCACTGGGAAGGGCTGCAGTCTGGGGTCACTCTGAAAGGTGCCTGCTGCTCTCCTCTGACTCGGCTGCGGGGTGTGGTGCTTGCACGCCACCGTGCTTGGGCTTTACAACCAACCTGTCAGATATCAAAGTAATTCTGTGACAACAAGTTAGGAAAGAACCTGGGAAAACATTTTGTAAAGCATTGTTGCTTTTCTCAGTTGTACAGAACAAAAACTTCCTCAGGTGGCCTACAGGGAAGGTCAGACAGTTCCCACTATCGACAGAGCAGGAGCTGTCGTTCCAGCAGCCCCAAAGGCAGTCGCAGGAGGAGCAGGCAGGTGAATAGTTCCCTTTGGTCTCTAGCTGCAACTAAAACCAAAAGCCTCCTGAAGCATTGCAATAGAAAAAGGCCTGAGTTTATTTATTTTTCACTTCAAAGAATGACAAGCATATAGAAATTTTTGGTATTTAAAAAAAAAAAAAGATTGTATTAAGTAAATCACTTTTGTGCAGAAAATAAGCATTAAGATATTTTTCCCCCTGTGAAGGTTATACATGAGTGACAGGGCCAGGGGTCAGTGACAGGGCTACTTCTTAAACACAGTTAAAGGTATCAGAGTTCCTAGGGTTTGTTGGTATTTGAATGCCTTGATGACAGCACTTAAAATGGACACCAGGACCTTCTCCAGAAGAAAACCTGCTCCCGGTTGGTGCACAGCCCTCCTACGTGCTGTTCATGGGAGGCAGCGCAGGCACAGTTGCTGATGAGCTCTGGTATGCAGCAGTTACTGAGCCAGCAGATGGGTCAACAGTTGCTGTTTTTCCAAAGTCATTCAGTGAAAAAACAAAACAGAAAGAGAAGCCTCTGTGGAGGGGCTGTGCCTGATGTTACTTTCCACACAATGCTAAGTGGGGAGAGCCATAACTCCTGCTGGCTAAGGCTGCACCTGGAACATGGCTGCAGACACCGCTGTGCTAACCCCATGATCCAACCGCTGTAACCCGACAGACACTCTGAAGGTAACTTGTCCCTGCAACCCTCACTATTGGTGAGCAGGTACCAGTAGAAGGGGGAGCAACCAGGACTGAGTGCCTTGAGAAAACCAACTGCTGAAGGTGCCAGCACCCACACCAAGCAGTTGCTCCAAAGCAGCACTTGTTCCCCAGCACATTCCTCTTTTTGCAGTTCAGTTCAAAAAGAGGAACGCTCAGATCCCTCTGGGTGCATGCCGTGGTCTTGCATCAGGACATTGTCTTTGTGCTGCTCACCATCATGGTGGCAGGAGCTGAGCCCAAGGGGGAGGGCTGTGTGCTGGAATGGTGAGTGAGAGGGTGATGCTGAAGAGCTTTGTCACGTTCAGAGCAGATGCTGTAGCTTCAAAACTGCCAGTCAGGGCTCTGGGGTACTGCTTGTAGCTGCTCACAGGGTGTCGTGCTTCCATGAAACCCCTAATGCTGTTCTCAGTGTTCACAGCTCCTGTCAACTGTACCAGGAGGTACCACACCGCTAACAGGGGCCTGGCTTCTTGGGGATGTTAGCAACTGCCTGTCACAGTATGACTCTGTGTATGTGTGCTTATTTACTTAGAGGTCCTTGAATGAACAAAGCTGGATGCTCCTGGTTTTGTAATTGCTCTGTAGCTCTGGCTTCATTAGTGTCTGGAGTTCATGGAGACGCTCCCAGGACTGTGAGAAATCATCTGGTCCTTCCCCACAGCCACCGACGGGTGGGATGCTCGGGTACCCTGGATGCACCATCAGCTCAATCGTCACTGTCCTGCTCTGTGGTGTCTTGGACGTGAACTCCACAATGGCAGAGTCGATGGCGCTCCAGATGTTACCCACAGACATGTTCTTACCCATGGTGCTGAGACCTATGTAAATGTCTGGCCACCTGCAGCCAGAGGAAGGAACACCAATGTTACTGCTAACCAGGGAGTCAGAGAAGGGCTGCAGCCAGTGGATTAGTAAGAAAAATGTACCTAAAACTCAAGAATTAAAATGGAGGGGGGGGGGGAGTTAAAAAACTTCTAACTGTAGACAAAAGTAAATCCAGAACTAGGAGCAGTAAAGCTTTTTCTTTCCCTGCTGAACCCAGGACACTCATTAAAGCATCAGTTCATCAGTCCAACAGCCCCAGCACTGTCATATGCTGGTACATGCACTGTCACAGCATAAGGGCTGCTTGGCACCTGTGAGCTTACAGGTGCACAAAAGGAATGAGCAGAGCTAAACTGAGAAATGTTACCAAAATAACTTACTAGGACAATTACAACCCAAAGAATGACCATCTCCAGAGAGTAACCCTCAGCTAAGTGGAAATCAGAGTGACTGAAATAAAATGGAAACCACCCTGCTAACAAAGCATTCTGCCTGAATGTATCGAAGAGCCATAATAAAGAAGAGACAGTGGACAAAATGTTACTACTCAAGAGCACACCAGGTAGAGGCTGTTTCAACTCACTTCTTTGTTCAGTCCTGGCTACAAACCTCATTCTTCTGGCATGGTGCATCCAAGCTCAGGAAGTCTGTGCAAGCATATGCAAGGGCAGAATGGGAAGTGTTTGGAAGAAACCAAGACTGGAGTCTTCACCTGCATGATCAGGGAAGAGCCCAGCTGAACGCTCAGCTCTTCTTGAGAAGAGTTTGCAGGACTTTGGAAAAAGAAGTTTAACTTTTTTTTTTAACTGTAAACTGACCGCATTTGCTGACGTCGTGCACGGTGATGGAGTCTCCAGTACCAAAAACTGACCTCCAGGGTACCTCTGCCGAGCTGGGTTCGCTGTGACCTCAGCTGACCCAGGGTTCACTGGTTTCATTCTCCCGGGTTTCACCGGTTTTTTTCTGTAAGAGCCTGTCTGGCCCTCTTCCGGCTCCAGCAGCCAGGCGGCTATAAACGCGCAGGCCCCGGGGCCGCCCCGGCACTTCCCCGCTGCGCCGTGGTGAGCTGGGTCCGGGAGCGGCGGCTTCCCGCAGGGACACAGCACCCACCCCTTCGGTACGGCCCTTGGCCTGCGAGTCTTCCACCGAGCTCCCCCGTGCGGGGCCTGTTACGAAGCTGTCCGCCACGTGCTGCTCTACGGCGAGCAGCCAGCCTGCTGCCAGCGTTCAGAACAGCTGACACCAACGTCGCAGAACGTTTTCAGTAGACTGGAGAAGTAATGCCCCAAAGGACAGTTGACTACAAGGGTCTCAGATGAAATGTCTTCAATCCCTAAAATGCTGCCTGATTTAAGCTATTCAGAAAAGTATATTATTGGGGAAGAGCTGAGCTTTTGGGGTTTGGCTCCTGAGATGCAGGACACCAGCAAGCCTGTTTGCTCAGAGCAGTGATCACCTGCAAGTCCTCCCAGCTTCTCACCTCCCTTTAACAACTAACACTTGTTTCTAATTACTCTCTTTCCTGCCACTTAAAACCCTGTCTCCACTGTTGCAGAGAGATGAAAAGTTATTTCTTGAAAGCTTCCCCCTGAAAACACTTTCAAAATTCCAGGGCTGCTCCAGCACTTCATCCTCCTGCTGTCCCAGGAGCCAGACCAATGCAGCTCATCTGGAAAGGCTGGGAAGCACACCCTGGAAAGAACAATCCCCTTTAGGTGAGAAGTGAGTCATCTGTGTTCAAACAAAACTCCTCACTAAGCCCTAGTGCTCCCAGCATTTCTGTACTGCTCCTGAACCTTCTTGTATGCCCCTGAGTGGAAAGAGAAAGGTGGTGTGTTCCAGTCTGAAAAGAGACCATCAGGAACTGATGACACCT
The DNA here is from genome assembly GCF_027791375.1 of Indicator indicator. Lineage (NCBI taxonomy): Eukaryota > Metazoa > Chordata > Aves > Piciformes > Indicatoridae > Indicator > Indicator indicator. The sequence continues at coordinate 2,173,828 of NC_072035.1, forward strand.
GAAAGCTGTACTGCAGAAAGGATGAGTGATGCCTGCCTTACCTTATTCCATGCTGTGTAAACACATCCACTGTGTTAAAGGAATCTTCCTCTACCCCCAGATAAAAGTCCATCAGGGCTGGTGGAATCCAGTCACAGTTATGAAGGCCTGGCTCTATTGGGACACGTGTGTACTTAATCCCATACTCCTGCAGCACCTCTGCAAACACGTGCCTGACCTCTGCAAGTGAAAAGAGTCACTATCATCAGCAACAGGATAACCAGCTCAGCATGTCCCCTCCAAGCTGTTAGCACAGAGATGTCTTTCCTTTCCATGGGTAAGAAAATAGAGTTCAGTTTGGTTTATCTCCTGCTGAAATGGGTTTTGCCATCTGAATGGGAGTCCCTTTCTACACTGGAAATATCACTCTCTCAACATCTGCTGTAGGTACCTTGTCTTCCCCATCAGCACTGAGCATTTAGTCCAGCAACCCCTTCTAAATTAGTAATTGTGGTTCCAGAGTGCACCGGAGGTGACTGCACTGTCAGGAACAAGCTCTTCATTGGGTGTACAGCCAGATTTCTTGGGAGGGTAAACTGGAAGGAGCAGTGTTGTCCTGAGGCAGCCAGCTGCTGGAGTGGGGCTTCCTCACTCTCTTTTCCATCTCTGTACCACAATGACCTTATCTGCAAACCAGGGACAAGAGATGCTTGCTCATCTCTGTAGAGCACACAGGCAGAGGTTGGTGTGGAAACACAACTGACAGGATGGGGTTCTTGTGGCACCTAAAAGAGCTACCAACTCTTGCAAGTTCAAGCATTCCAGTCCAAAGCAGTCAACCCATCTCCTTTGATGTGAGTGGTAGCATGGAATCAGGGTGCTGAGGTGAATTATCTGCCCTTGGAGGCAAAGATGTAACCTGGGCCATTTGTGCCATTCATCCCCTTGTGTTGCTACAGGAAGACATAGGCCACCAAGCAGCCAGTTTGGGCCCAGAACTGTCTCAGGACCCAGGTGGGAACAGAGGTTTATTGCCTGAACAGGGAGCTGTGGCAAGGGAGTCCCCTCTGAGCTGACCCTCTGACTCTCTCACCCACTGGGTGCTGGCAAAAAGAGAACTCCCTTCTTACCTGGGAGGACGTGGATGTGCTGGTGCCCATCCATGTGAGGAGGTAGGTGACCTGTCAGCTCATGGAACAGCTCCACCTGGGCTTTTAGCTCCTGCTTCACCTGTGCAGCAGAGAAGGATCAGAGCAAGACCTGTCAGCAGGCTGGGATCAGGAGAGTGCACAGGGGCTGCTGGAGACTCTGCTGGCCAGTGCTTGGGACCTGGCCCTGGGAGGCACAAGATGCTATGGTATATGGACATGTGATGCTGCTGGTTTCCCCAGAACCTCCCCTAGCTCTGGCTCTCTTTATGGTACTGGTTGTGTGAATGGGGCTGACACTGGGATTTTCCAAATCACACAGGATATCTAAATACCCATTTCCCCTGGAAATTAATGGAGAAATGGGTGCTTATACCCCAGAGGCAGTTTTGATCACCTGAACACATTCATGGGGCAAAACCAATCATGTCCTTAGAGATAAAAGCCTCTCCTAAGGTGATGAAAAGCCTACTGCCTGCTTAGCACTCTTCTGTCATTTTCCCTTTCCTGATTTCTAGGTTCTTTCTAAGTATCTGCTCCAATGCCTCCTCTGCTCCCTCAGGTAAGTAGTTAACAGGGCATCAGTGTGCACAGGCACTGAAGCAGGGAGGAATGAGTTCTCAAAGGCTGCAGAGCCTTTGGCAGAATTAGGCCCAGGACCCAGAGAGCCAGCTCCAGCTGCCCAGGCAACACAATCAACATTCATCTCTAAGTTTACCCACAGCTGGGACCTAGGAAAGATCTTCAGTTGTTCCATGCTGGGATAAATGCAGGTTGATCTGTATCAGGAAAGCAAGTGGTATGGGTGTATGTGGCTTTCTCCTACCTCTGACATACTCAAGAGACCTTTTGAAAGAGCTGTTCTGAATCCCATTTTCCCATGGAAGAATCCATCTCGGTTGAGCAGAGAAGACTTTGTCTTGAGCACCTCACATACAGGAGTGCCCTCGGAGAGGTTGGCATGCAGGCCTATTGGGATGTTGTGTCTGTAACAGGAATGAAGTATCTGTTAAGCTTTGCACTACTTCCCTTACTATGGCCAAAGGGGGTGATTTCAGGGAAAGATCCAGACTGACCTAAAAAGTGATGGTGTACTCACTGGAGTACATCTTCATATCCCTGCTCTTCCAGAGAGGAGAACAGAGTGACACCAGCTAGAGCAAAATATCTCCAAGTACCAACCCTGTAGAGTCTGTGAAGGGCCAGGCTGTGAGAAAGCCCCAACAAAGATGCTACATTGATGAGTTGTCTGAGTTTTACTTGACAACTTCTAAAGCTGCCCTTAGGTAGATATAAGGAGTGCCCAAGGCAGCTGTTACAGCAACAGCATAGGCTACACGTGTGAATACTGTGAGTTTAGGCTCTCCTAGTCCAAGAGGTTGCAGCTGAAAACACCCAGTGGCCAGGTTTCTGTCTGCTGGTGCAGGTGATCGTTCACTGGGTGACAAGGCCAAGAGGTACAGATCAGTACCTCTCTGGCACAGATAAAGGATTGCTGCAGAGAGATCAGCAGGATATGGATAGAGCCTTGCTAAGGAATCACCAGGGTACCGTTTTTTAAGTAGCTGTGCTCTGCAACATTAAAAAATAAATAAATAAAGTCTGTGGCCAGTATAGGGTTCCTCTCAGCCACAGGGCTTTGCAGATTGATGGTGTTTCCTTCTTGGTTTGTGCTGTGGATTCCCCTACAATAAAAGCAGGACCCATGTGTGCTCAGATTTGTGCTGAGTTTCATTAGCACTTCCTCAGAAACAGTGGCCAAAATGATGCTTTGAAACTTTTCCCAAGGCAACATCTGGCCTCTGGCTGACCCAGCAAGTGACCGACAGAGCTGCGATGTTCCTCCTGTGCTGCCCAGTCTGAGTCATGGTGCACCATTCATTTCAAGGCATCAATTCCGTGATGCTTTCAGTCCTTCCAGGAACTTCTGCATGGAGCTGCCAATCTCCATTTAGGCAAAGTGTGCAAAATCCAGATCTTTCCTTTCTGCCTGCTGCCCTGAGCTGACTAGTGAAGCACCAAGCTACTGGAGGCAGGACTGTGGATGAATTGGACCAAGTCAGAGTCATTTAAATGCTTTAGGACCTAAGGTTTGCAGGACTGAAAATCTTTTTCCCTGCTTCTGCCACGTCTTGTGCTCCAGGCAGATGGTGTAGTCTGTGGCTAGATAGTTCTCCTTCTCAAATACATAAATATTGTTAGTCAGGTTGTATGGACAGCTCTATGAAACCAAACGAGTCCATGTCTTTCCAGCCCAACCTGTGATTAGGAAGCTTGAATGCTTTCTGAGTAGAACAAAGCAGCTTGTGAAGAGAAAGCTGCTCCCTGGCCTTTCTGATTTGCTGATTGTGTAACTGATGACAAATGTTCATCCTGTCTGAGCACATGATGTGCACACTCAGGCCTGGCTAGTACAAGAACTGGAAGATGCTGTCACTGGGAGTGGGGCCCTTAAGCAGGCAGCTTGTGGCAGGAGAGGAAGCAGCTCCAGTGCATAAGGGGTGTGGTGTCAGGAGAGCTTCCCCTCCATCCTGCAAACTGCTGTGTACCTTGTGTGAGCCCAGTGGCAGAGGGGGAGCCTGTGGTTTGGTTTTGCTTTGTTGTTTATTTTCTCACAAGTCCACCCCAGATTCTTTACCACGCCTCCGGGAAACTCTGGCTGCATCAGCTGACAGCAGTTTGCACCACAGCCACTGCTGTCTGCAAGAAAAAGGCATCATGTGTTACCATGAATCAGCAGATGGAAGACTGTTTTGCACCTTCCTCCTCATCTGTTGTGGGAGGGCAAGAAATGAACAGCTGAGCCTCTCAGTGTTGTCTCCCAGGAGCATTGAATTGTGGAACGCCTCAAATGCTGCAAGGGAAGCTGTTTGCAGGACGCGGCAAAGCCCTCCGGCAGGTGTGGGACATCAAGGAGCCAAGCGCTGTGCTGTGTAACGTGAGAGCAGCTCCTCCCCGAGCTGAAACCAGCCCCGGAGCTGGGGAATGTGCAGAATGTGGAAGTGCAGAGAGAGCTGCCCTTGTTCTCACTGTAAGGGGAGCCTCTGACTGTAACATTAGAGTGTGTTTCAGAGCTTTGGCTAACACCAGCTGAACATCTTAATAGTTTTCTTTCAGAGTTAGTCTGGCCTGGTTTGACAGACTGTCCACACAGAGGCATCTGCAGAGGAGCTGCTAGTGTTTAACAGCTCTGGGACAAAGGGACTGAAATCAAAACTCAAAACACAGCCTTTGAGGAACTTGTTCAGCAATATTCATCTGTGGGAGATGCACAGAAGCAGACATGCTGGGAAAGCTGTAAGGGTACGGGAAGGACAACACAGCAGGGTGCTGCTGCTGGCTGCCATTTTCCTGTACCTAAATGTGTGTTTCCTCTGGAAGCAATGAGCCAGATGGTGCTCTTATTCAGCACCTACTGCCTGGTGTTCATTCCTGATCGTCCTGACACTTCATGAAATCTTAATTGCAATGAGATGAAAACATGAGCAAAACATAAAGCATTGTAGTACATAGCTGGGCTGTACCTTGGGAGACAGGGCTCCAGCCATGCTCTGTCCTGACCAGAATCTTGAGCTTTCAGACTGAACCAAGAGGCTCTTTTAACCATATTGGAGTAACTCCTATTCCTGAGTGTCCCTCAGCACTGAAATGTAGCTTCCACAACCAAAGAGCAAATTCCAAGGCATGCTGCTTTGTGAAAAAAAGGCAGGGAGGAAAGTCAAGTTGTGGGAATATTGTGGAAGAGTCTCTTTTTCAGTGGGTAGATAATTGTTTCTGCTTCACAAACCTATTTTAGAGCTGCCCACATGTTTTCAAAGCCTGTAAAGTACCTGCAGTTTTAGTGGCTGAAATACCAAACCAGGGACCAACAGCAGCTTTATAACAGCATATGATGCCATGCTAGGAATAGAGCTCAGCTGTTGTGGGTTTGGCCTCATCCCCAGCACTCCTCTGACCAAGTCCTCTGTAGGTGAGACAGCGTGAGCCCTACTGGTCATTGCCAGTCAAGTCTAACTGCTAATTGATTCAAAATCAAAGGTCTGGCTTTGAACTTCAAGCAACAGTTTCACTTCTGCAATAAAAGCACTGCAGTTGGCAAAGCAAAATGATGCTGAGGAATCTGTTTGGTGTCTCTTATTTCAGTGGTTGGTTGAACCAGCAATGACCCTTCCACAATCTGTTTGGAGAGGCCCACGTCTAGGTGTTTGCATGTCTGTCTCACTGCCCTAGAAAACGCACAGATGCAAAGCAGAATTTAGCACAAGAGTTCACTTCACTCCTGATAAAGCCAAAGGACAATGTGTACAAGTGTGTGCTCCTGTAGCACAAGGTGCATCAGACTGGGCTATCTGTAGGTTGAGAGGAGGAGCCATTGCTTCTGCAGCCACTAAGGTTAATCCATTAGTGAGCTGTTTCCACTAAGAGAAAGTTGACTGTTAAAGCCAGCTTGGCTCCATAGTTGTCTGCTCAGCATTCTTTGTGGAGGTGAGAGAGGGGAAAAAAAATAAAGGAGATATCTTTACACCAAATGCTGTGAAGGGCAACAAGGAACCAAGGAATTCAGGCTGGAAAGATTTCTGAGTCAGCAAGCCCAACCCAGTTATCAAATACAGAGAGGAAATACAATCAGCTAAACTGCTTCAAGTAGTTGCTTGCTTTGCCACTTGAGAGCTCTGAACAAATGCCTCTGCTGAGCCAATGGACTTCTGTGCAGCTGCAATCCCTGTTCATTCATATCCTTAGCAGTAAAGGGTCCCTGGAGACTATTACTGTACTGAGTCACTCTTTAAAGTGCCCACCAACTTTGCATGTTTCTGAGCTTGGTGGATGCATAGCAGTGCCCTGGGTCCTACATGGCTACAATATGGGCCCTGTGCAGCCCCTGTGTTGCTGGGAGCCATTGTGGTGGCTGTGGGAATTACTGGTTGGCTGAAGGCAGCATGCTCTGGTATAAGCATGGCACCCTTTCCCTTCACCACCCACCTTCAACATCCTATTCATGTCCTTATCCAGGTTCATCAGGTTTCAGCCCAAGTGAGACACAATTAAGAGCCTCATGTAAATAGCTGTATCTAGATACCCTGCTTCAGTAATCATCCAAGTGTCTGAGGCCAGCCAAAGCAAGGCTGTGCTTTGTGCAATGAAGTACACATCTTAGTTTCTCCAGGTTGGCATTTCCATGCTTTTCTCCACCCACTTTCACCTTTCAGCAAACTGTAAGATCCAACTTTCATCACATAGCATTTTGTCTTGCTCCATTACTGCTAAGGACTCACATACTCCAAAGCCTCTACAGTGTTAAGAACTTGTAACATAGCTTAAAGATGTGACTCTCTCTTAATTCCATCTTCCTGAAAACTGAAGCTCCTATGTCTGTGACCAGACATCAGCAAAAGTGCTGCTGTTAGTAAAGGTAATATGATCTGGGATTCTAGTTTAAAACCTCAGATTGAGCCCCACCCCTAATCCAAACAGTTCAGGAGTGGAACTGTTTGCTATGTGATTAACAGTCAGATAAAAGGGTGATGAGAAAGCATGAGAGACTTCTAGATTAGTCAGATGATGACTGTGAGGGTCAGAATTAAGTCACAATTTACACACACATTTTACAATTAGTGTTGATGGGAAAGGAAGTGAAAACATAGCAATTAAATGTGGTTTTGTTGAATTCTTCTGTTAAATGCACCCAGATGTCATGGGGGATTCAGCTTTTGTGTAGCTGATGTTCAGCATTTAAACTGCAAAAAAATGAACCCAACAGGAAGACTGAAGTTGTGGTCCAAAATATATCACTTTTCCTCAAGTATTTGGATATAATCACCTTGAAAGGGTCCTAATAGTCAGAGCTGAGCTGGCTATTAAAAGGAGGGAAAATATGGCCGCAAACAATCTTAGGTCTCTATTTCTGCTATCACCTGAAAAATGAAGGATCCTATTCCTTTCAGGTAACAACCCTTCCAATCCCTGGAAAAGGCTCTGGAACAATCTCCAGGAAGACTGTTTGACTTCAAGGGTGGGGCTAGATAACTAGAAAAATGAGATTATATCATAAGAATAACCAGGAAGTCACACTCAGTCCATGTGCCACACAGAGAAAGGTTTTGAGTTGCTGAGCCCCACCAGTGCAGGTCTACTCTCACACCTGTTCTGGTTACACACTGCTCCAGCAGTGCTGTCAACAGGTTTGTCGTTTGGGGAGGAATCAGACCTCTGCTGAAACTTCTCTTTTGCTTCAAGTGAGTGAGTCCCTTGTTTGAGCCCAGTTGTGACAGTGAATGAGAAAAGCCCCAAATCTAGAACCTAGACATTAGGACAGGTGCATTATTTACTGCTTGGTTTTGCTGCTTTCCAGTAAGTTTGTGTTAGAGCTGGTACAAAGACCTGCTGACTACCATCACATTTGTGCCAAGGCTTCCAATCAAAACACAGGGCAACAGATGGTATACCCAGAAGCCCACAGAATTACTGTGAAAAGGAAGGGAAGAATGAAATTCCAGAGGAACTGTGTTCTTTTCTGAAGGATACCAAGTCCTAATACTCTAGGGCAACATGAGCATCCTTCACAAAAGGACACAGTTCCTCTGGAATTAAGAAGGTGCTTAAGGACTATCCTGCAAGAAAAATTGTCTTGGTACTACGTAGCTTTGCCTGTCTCCAATTAAATGAAATCCAGGTGAGGAGACAGAGCTCAAGATCTGCAGTGATGAGCAGTGGGGCCTGCATTAGAACATGACCAGCTCTTTTCCCCAGACTTGCAAATGCTTCCCTCATGCAGGGTAGGGCTGAATACAGCTACAGATACTTAGACAAATGAGGTATTGCAGAGCCTGGGCTGTTGATCTTCAGTACTGACACATGTTGCTAAACTCACCCTGCTTTATATTCTCAGAAATAGATTTAAATCCATTTAATTCACATGTACAAGTCTAAACTACCCCCAAAAAAGAATGAAATTGTTGCAGATTCTGCCATCACCTGCTGTCCAACCTGGCTTTTCACACTCCTATCAGCTGTCAGTGCAAGTGTCATGACCTGGATTCAAAGATGCTCTTTAAACCTCTGATTGCATGGCCTACTTTCTGGCTATGGAAATGAGGCCAGGTGGATTCTATATTTAAAAGCTTGCTAAAGACCACAGCTAAAATAGCTGACAGCACTGCCAGAGCATCCTGGCTTAAAGGGTTCTGTGGTACCTCTGTGTCTATGAGAAGTGCTGGCTTTATCTCTGTGGTTCACATTTCATTTGTTTAATTTACTAACAGAATTTCAGGCACCTCAACAGTGTTGTGTCCTTCTGCCTCTCCTCTTATCATCCCAGAGGCAGTTCTTTTGTCAGTATTTGTAGGTAATCTCTAACCTTTTTAACAGGAGACCAGTTTGCCACTAACAACACACTGGCTTTCCAGCAACACAATCTACAAGCAATTTCCAAGTACTCCTAAAATCATGGCCAAATTGAGGAGAGATGCTCAAGGAGAACAAGGACAGCATGACTCATAATATCATGCCCCTGCAGCAGCTGTATTTGAAGCATAGGGGGTCTGTTGTCCTTTTCTGCTTTCCTAAATTGTGTCTCAACCCTGCTGCTCTCTCTTTCAGGACATACTCCTGCTTCCAAGTGCCGGCTCACACTGGAGCTGAAGCATTAGCTGGGTTTTACCTTCTAGATGCAAGTAATACTTCCTATTAAAGGATTTGCTGGGATAGTCCATGAGAGCAACACATAGCATTTGATTTCCTACAGAACCAACTGCACCAGCAACCTCTGAAAAGTCCCTGGAAGGAGTAAAGGTGGCAGGTATTGTCCCTCTCTTTACGTATGCAGGTTTTAATTTATTAAGCCTAAAATTAATAGAAATATTGAGGTACTTTTTTAAAAGGTTTCTGGAAGCACCAAGTTTTCCAGATCTGTAACAGCCCTCACTTTTCCCTGATTGAGCAATGAAACTGGCTGACTCTGTGTTCAACCTGCTTGAAATGCATCAAAGTAAAAAAGCTTTAAAGATTTTTACTTCTATGCTCTAACAGCTTTAGGGGTAAGCAGCTTGATGTGGGTGTATTAGTGCAGACTTTAATTCTGGTGCATCTTTTAGAAGTGTGGGAAAGTCCAACAAATCCAAACTCTACTAGTCAAATTGTGTAAGTGGCTTTCTATCCAGAGGGGAAAAAAAAAAAAGGTGCAGTGCAGTGGCTAATACTAGAGAAAGAGTCAAGATGGCTATGGAGATCACTGGTTTTACTAGGAAGTGTCTTAGTAACTGGAATCCAGTTTTCTTATACCAGCCTGGGCCATGATGTAGTGTTTATACTGGGGCTACAAAATAACAAATTTTATGGGGTTAGCTTTCCATGGATAGCCTGTGGAGGCTGTCCACGATGGAGCTAAAAGAAAGTAGCTTACCTCTTTGCCAGCTTGGCTGCATCTCCTGCAGCACTTCCGTTGACTAGGAGGGACACGTTAGATACCGCACCAGCTAGGAAACAGTCCACGATGCCTTGGTTTCTCCGAGGACAGTAGCCAAAGTCATCTCCAGTTACTATTAGCTTCACCTGAAGCATCCTTAGAGGTCATCCCTAGCAAAACAAAACAAAACAAAACAAAAACACACAAAAAAAAATAAAGGAGTGAAAATCGTGAGTCTGTCTGCAGATCAGACATACAGGAAAAGACGGGCTCAACGGGGACGAACCTAACCGTGACTCAGCCCCTGACTATCTTCTCCTGCTCCGCCAGCCTGCCGCTGTCTCGCAGCTCGCTCAGCAGCCGGATTTGCCTGTGGCTGCCCAGCTCACGCCGTACCTGCCGCTCGGGCAGCAGGGCCTCCGGGCGCCAAGGCAGCCGCCCCTCGTGCTGCTGCACGAAAGGGCAGGGATTTCCCCCCAGCAATCGATTGAGCCTGCGTCAGGGGTTCAGATTCCTTCTCCCACTGCACAGCCCGCCTGCAGTGCACGGTGAAATGGTAGCGGGTGTGAAGCACTTGAAGCTGCCGTGACGCTTCGCTATCGCCGATATCCAGTTCCATCCGGCGCGGCTGGAGCGCGGTGCGGGCCATGGCGCTGCTGAGCCGTGTGCCCGGGGTGAACCGGGGAGGAGCAGCCTCCGGGCAGCGCAGCTCGGCTCGGGCCCTGCTCTCCCTCTGCGACGGGGGTCCCAGCAGGATCCCCGCGCCCCGGGGCGCTGCGTACCTCCTCTCCTGCCCCCTCCCGTGCCTTGGGCCGCCGCGAGGTGCGGACGACTGCTGGCGCTGCCGTGCTGCTCGCCGCTATCCCTGCGGCGGGATGCTTGCCTCGGCGGCGGAGCTGTGTAGCCGCCCCGCCGCGCATCCCCTCCCCCTTCCTTCTCCGGTGCTACCGAGCATCCCCAGCCGAGAGCTCACCCGTGGCGAGCGGCGCTTCCGCCGCCGAGGCCTGCGCCTCCGTAGCGCCGAGAACTCCGGGGCGGCCGCGGCTGGCAGCGCCGCCCGCCCTGGCGGGCTGAAGTCAGGCACCCTGCAGCAGGAGCCAGCGCCGGTGGGGTGTGCGCGGCCGGGGTGCTGCGGTGCAGTCTGTATAAGCCCTGAAATGGGCAGCATGAAAACATCTACCGGATCTAGCTTGGGCATCAGCTGTTCATCACTTTCTAGAGATTACTCTTGCCTCACATGTAAATGAACACTGATTACAAGGAATCATGGTGGGAGCTGGTGACAGCCTTCCACCCCTTTACTGACTCCTTTCTCATTAAAACAAATTTTAAAAAAATTAAATTCCAAGCAAGCCATAAAAAAATGCCTTGAAGAACCTGCTAAAGCTTCATTCTAGCAATCCCTATGAGCGTCTCCGTCATATAATAGTTATACGTCTCTGTGAAATAAAAGGTTTTGATGCTCTGTTTTCAGTGCCCTCAGATATTTGTGCAACTGGTCCTTGCTTCCCCTCTGGGAGATGAACCTTACAGCCCTCCCACATTACCCCAAGGCTTCACTCACTGATAAGGGCTGTTACTGCAAGGGATGAAGTCAGCACAACTCTGTAGTAGTGTCATGAATCAAAACCAAGTACCTACTGCCTTTGCCAATGCAAACAGATTTTCTGCCTCTTTCTAGGACTGTTAATGCTGCTTGCTTCTATGCAGCTGAGAGACAGTACATAAGAATCTTAGACAAGGCTTGGCTTCTCAGTCTTCCTAACATTAGTATGTGTTTAATGCTATTAATGGTAGCATCCCTCAAATATTGAAAGCAGTTCCTAAAGGCTGTTCTTTTCTGATTTAATTTTTGTTTATCCAGCTTTTCTTCCTTTGACTGGAAGAAAAAAACTATCCAGCAAGCAAATGTTGTCACTGTGCCCCATCCCCCTTGGATCCCAGCACAGTGTTTCCTCTGCATCCCGTGTACCCCAGCTGGCTGCCAAAATAGCCCTTGCAGCCAGCCCCACATAGTCTGGAGAAAAGGCTCTTACAGATTCAGCCTGGAGCTGAAAGGCAAGGTAGGCTTCTTCTGGCTATTCTCTTCTCTACAGTGAAGACATGAATGAGAATATTGGCCAGCATTTCTGATGGAGCTGACGTACTACGCACAGACTGAATCTTCCACCTTAACTGAAACAAAACATCCCTACCTTATCTTAGTTGCAGAAGCCAGCAGGAGCTCTCTCCATTCTCACATGCTTCACTGCTTTTGAGCTTGAACTTCTTACCCTGAACTTTTGAGTTATTCAGTAGCAGATTTAGAGGTTTCCTATATTTCACAAAAGCACTTCCTAACAATTAATGCTTCCGACAAGCCGTCTGTTGACATTATTTTTTTTTTTTTACTTTTCCTTGTTCCTTTGGCTGCAGAGTGTTACTTCATTTGGGATTACAATGGTAACGCAGTAGGACTTGGTTTGGCTTTTCCTTGCATGAAATTTTGTTGAAAGTTTGAATTGTAAAAGATGCTTGAATGAGACAAAGTAAAATCCATTTTTTGAATGAAAGGATGTTAACATTTTCTTCTCTTCCCCAGCCTCAAAGATTTACAAAATAGTTGTCATTGCTTCTGTAGAAATGCTTAAATTAAAGGCTTTTCATCCCTCTGCTGAGGTCAGTTTTCAGAGGAAATACTGTCGGTGCCCATCAGTCGGTGCTCCTCAGTAGCAGTGGTCAATTTCAACCCACTATGCAGCAAAGGTGGTGGCTGTGAGGTTGCAATCCCCCCAAAACTGGCTGGTCAGTCGGGTAGGGCAGGAGATGGCAGACACTGCATAGCACAGAAAGGAAGAGAAAATGAACGGGCTTGTGCAGAGGCTGTGGTAGGTGACATGCGAGAGTGCTCAAGGGAAGCGAAGAAACGCAGCCACGAGGAGAGTTGCACTGCAGATGCCAGGCTTCCCGAAGCTGGCAGCCGCGACCAGCCGCGGACGAGATCAGAGCTGGTTTCCTCCGTCTTTCAGGAAACCTTCGTGCTGTGTGGGGTCCGAGTAGGGATAAGGGTGTTTGCCAGTGCTCTGAGGGCACCGGTACCAGGGTGGAGGAGCGAACCCACAAGACCCGCTGCAGGGCACAGCCCGCCGGTGGTACCGATGCCGCCGGTGCCCGTCTCCGTGCCCGCCCCGTCCCGAGGCTGCGCCCGCCGCACTACAGCTCCCGGCGTGCCCCGCGGCAGCCGTGGCGCTGCGCTGCGGCTGCACCGCCCGGGCGCGGGGCTCGCTGGGTAGGACGCAGCCAGGCACGTGGGCGCCGTTTTGTGTGTGCGTGGAGGGGTGGTGTTCCGCTAGCACGGGTGGCAAGGACGTTGAAGGAAAGCCCGAGGAAATGCAAGATGTGTCCGTTCCTGCTCCTGCCTAGCTGCTGAGCAGTCCTGTAACTGTGCGGGTGTCTCTGCTAGGGTGGGTGCGTTTGACAGCGGCTGAGGGTCTGCTCTCGGAGGGCTGGGTCGCAGCCTAGGATAGGAAGTGAAGCTGTAGAACAAAACAGGGGCACTTCTGCTCCAGGCCTTGCTTACCACACCCCGCTTGGAAGGCGACTGGAAAGAGCACTTCTTGGGAAATCTGGGTGTGTACAATAGCAAGGCATGCCAGAGGGTTGGTTACCCAAAACCTGAATGGGGAGAGAGTTGATGGCTAGCCAGAGGCACAAGCACTGCTCCAAATTGACTCAAAACTAATTGTAAGATGCTGGATAAACACACCAAAATCCTCTGGTTAGTCTCTTTAGAATTTCAGATCTGCATAGAACAGATTCCATCTTGCAGCACAAAGATTTCCCCAGATTGCAAGGTGTATCAGCCAAGAGTGAAAAAGCTCTCCAGCACAGCAGGTATCAGGTATGCCTGTGACCTTCCTTCTCCTTTTTTTTTCTGAAATCATCTGAATTTATACTAGCACAAAATAATGTGAACAGCTGACAAGGTGCATGGTGCTAAGCAGGTGGCTGAAGGCGAAAGGCAAGATCTGCCATCACAACCTTATTGTTATCTTGACACTTGCATTAAATCATGGTGTAGAGTACTGAACTCAAATCCGTGCTGATGCAGATAGCAGGCCTGTAGTCTTCAGTGAAATTTTCTCATTGATAGTGAATTTTGATCCACCTTCCCATTTTTCAGACTGCTGACAGGCCTGATTCTCTACTGTTACTTCGTTCATTTCAGTATAGTTCATCCTTTTTGCTGTCAGAGAAAGGACCAGATGCAGAGAAAAGTCAGTGGAAGATCTCATGTGGGTTTATTTTTGTATCGGGTACTAATACCTTCAGAACTGTGCTTTATCTATTTTGCCTAAGAAAGAATCCAGGCAATGTTCCTCCAGTATTCTCTATAAATCAATGGCTGTTTTATACTTCAAGATTCACCAGTGCTTTTTGGGGTGCAGATCAAGTCAGGAGTTTCTGGCTATGCTACCTTAGTTGTCAGTCACTGCTTTTGTCATGCAAAGCAAACAGCTTAAAGCATGTTTAACAAAAACTGATGAAAAGGAAAATCCTTTTCTGTAATATGGTGCTTTGCACCTGCATAGACCCTCTGGGTTTTTTGGTTGGTTGGTTGGTTGGTTTATGGGGGGTTTTGTGCCATAGATTTATTGTTCCTGTATGCTAAAAGAATTTGGCACTGACAAATCCACTAAACCTGCTTGCCAGGGAGGGCCCAGTTATACCTACAGGTGCACCTTAGTGGAAATGGTAGACATTTTCAAAATCCTGGAAAATCAAGTGTGCTCGAGGACTGCAGAGATGATTGAAGGTAGAAGGCATTCCAGTTACATTTTCCCCTTTTACAGCACTGTTGACTCTTTCATTCCTGTGCATAAACAAGAATCATAATGAGATTTCCTGTAAAAAAAAGCCCTGAATGTTTCCATTACCAGCATGGATTGTCATATAATTTCTGAGGCAATTTCACCTGTAGCTTACCAGAAACAATAGTGGGCCTTGCAGCAATGAGGTGGCTGTTAATTGCCAGGGGTGTTTGGCATTGATGAGGTTCTTTGTTGGCAACCGTTCTAACCCAATTATGTTTCTAAAGTAGGACTGAAAAACATTGTAGGGAGCACCATGTAAATGGCACTAAATGCACCGAGACTGAGCGACCTCCCAGAAAGACAGACAGGTGCTAGCTAAAGCCCCATATGATTGATTTTCCACGGCTAAAATGGCAACCACAGACATCTGGGTTTGACATAACAGCAGCAGCAAATTTGAGCTGTTTTCCTAGCTGGAACAGCAAGGCTTCTTGGAATGACATAGAAATACAGCATTTGACTATCAATAGATGATAGTCTTTTGATTTTCTGTGAGCAATCATTTATACTTCCAGCATTAGGAAATGAGTTTCTAGTCCTCAGAAAAACACAGTCTGTCTCTGTGTGTCCATGTGCACAAATGTGACTGAGTTTAGTACTTGGATTTGCTTTAATGCAGGCCTGACATGAAAGTCAGATGCTTTTCCTAGCTGCAGGTATAGCTATATAAAATAGGCTAAAGCTAGCATAAAGAAAACTTGAGTGCTATCACATGGGTAGGAAAAAGCCTTGCAGGTCCAGGACTGGTAGAGGAGATGGAGTCAGCTGAGCATCTTACGATGTACGTGCTTTCTAAATCATCCTATAATAGAAAGCGCAGTGCAGCAGTTCTTTGCTGTTGCACACACAGAATACCATTGTTACAAAGACTTAAGCCTCAAAGCAGGTGCCCTTCTACCTGCTTCCAGGCTGCTAAGAAGGTCAAAAGCTTTTGCTCTGTTAAATTACTTTTTCCTCCTGAGAGTGTTACAGAAGACTCACACCAAACTGTCTGTGATGTGATTGATGGGACAATGAAATGAGCAATTTCTGAGCCAAAAGCTCTGCAGAAGTTCTTGTGTCCTTTTTTGATCTTTGCTTCCTGTTGGTAAATGAGATTGGGGGCGGGGGAGTATGTGGTTCTTCAGTCTGTAGAACTCTGCAGGAAAGGACAGTATGTACGTTAATTTATGCACCTGTTCTTTCATACATAATAGAGTTTCTTAGTCTCGTTAGAAGAACTTAAGAGGCTGAATCACAGAAGGTGAACTTTCAGATCCAAAAGCAAAGATGTGATCTCTACAGCTTGACACTTAAAGTGACTATTATTTCCTTGCATAGTATTTATGCCCTGTCATCAGCAGCTCTAATGCAATTCAGAAATTTCTGGGCCAGTGGGGTATTCTCATGCAGGACAGTTTGCTACCATGAAATTCCTTTATTTTTCAACGTTGTTTCATTTGTCTGTACCCCTGCTCCCCCCCGCAAAATGGGTACATAATTACACAACTTGG
Organism: Indicator indicator; assembly: GCF_027791375.1. Taxonomy (NCBI): domain Eukaryota; kingdom Metazoa; phylum Chordata; class Aves; order Piciformes; family Indicatoridae; genus Indicator; species Indicator indicator. Next base: position 2,189,705 of record NC_072035.1, read on the forward strand.
AAGTGCCAGAACTGCAAGGAGGAGCAGGGCTTAAGTGTGCCACCTGACAGCCTTGAGCTAGAAGTGGCCTGAATGCACCAGCACAAGCTGAGTGGCTTATTTGTGCCAATGCTGAATGCCAAAGGTTATATCTAGACCGTTACCCATACCTGGACTGGTAACCTTCGAGCTGGTTAACATCTGAGAGTGCTCTCACTCTAAGCCCATTTGTTCATCTCTAGCTCTGATGAGAACCGATCATCCCTACTGGCCGCATGGTTTCTCCCAAGGCCCTTAACAATCAGGCAGAATGACCCAGCTACTGTTTTTCTCACAGCCCTGGCCTGCTCTCCTTCGACACAAACCACTTCTTGAAAAAAGCCAACTCGCTGTGAGAAGAAGCGCAAGGATTCCTGTCAGCTCTGCCCCGGGGCTGCTCCAGCCTATCACCTACTGGAGCGCCCGGCAGACGCGGGTGAAAATGCTCCGGGCTCAGGTGCAAAGGGACCGGAGGATGGAGGCAGTGCGGGTCCCGATGGGCGCTGTCCCGGTCTTAGGGGCTGGGGGGAGGGAGGCAGGGAGGGGTCGACACGGACCGTAGACTAGCCTGCGACATCGCTGAGGTAAAATTGCCGCGGTCTTCCTTCGCGTCCTTTCTTGGGAGGTGCCACGCCGCTTTCGCTGATTGGTTTACCTTTCTCCCTTGGCCCAGTGAGCTCCTCCCGCCATAGGGCTCCTGGCGGTGAGGTCACCCATCCGTGGCCCAGTGAGGAAACGAGGCCGGGAGGAGAGCGGGCGGGGATTGGCCGGCCGCGGTACTGGTGCGGGGCGATTGGCTGGGCTCGCGGAGGGGTGCGGAAGCGCGGTCCGCTGAGGGCGGTGGGGAGCAGCGGTACGGGCCGGGGTGCGGCGCGATGAGGGGCGGCTGCCGCCTCACCCCTCTCCTCTTCCTGGCGCTGCTGCGCGGGGTGTGTCACGGCAGGGACCCGGCGCCGGGCGCTGTTACCTGCGGCTCGGTGCTCAAGCTGCTGAACACCCGCCACAGCGTGCGGCTCCACTCGCACGAGGTCAAGTACGGCTCCGGTGAGCAGGGCCGGGCCGGCGGGCGCCGCGCTGAGGGACCGAGGCCTAAGAAATGGCGTCAGGGGGGCTGGAAAATGGCGGGAGCTGGGACGCATTGAGACAGGCGGTGAGAGGGGCAGGGACATGGCGGGGGCGACAGGCTGGGGGAGATGGGGCGGGACAGGGAAGTGGCTGTGACTGGGGGCAGGTAGTGTCGAGGGGTGAAGCGGTGGGGAAGGGATGTAGGAAACTGGCAGGATGGCAGAGAAATGGCGGAGCGGGGCTGGCAGTCAGGGGTGGCAGGGAAGGAGGAGGAGGTTTGAGGTTGCTGAGATTGGAGTCTCTGGTGCAGAGGGAGGCGCAGGCCGGCGATGAGGTTATGGGTGCACTGAAGACCTGCCAGTCTGGCAGGGAGAGGAGGATGCTGGAGGCCTGGGGTACCGGAAGCTGTTGCAGCTGCACTCCGTGGGTCTTGGCAGTTGGGGATGTGATAGGGATACTTTGCCCTCATCCCTGAGGTGAGTTTTGTCCTGTGTCCGTGACCTCAGCAGTACCTTCCCAGTGTCTATTCTGACAAGGAGGGTGCTGGTTTGTTTGGGGAAACAAAGAATTTGGTAGTGTTTTTAAAAAAGGCAGTATGCTGTGAGTAGTTCCCATCATGCAAACTTTGACAGTTTACATCTGCTAACACCTGCTGTGTTTAACTTCTTCAGTCTGAAAGGTTGGTACCTGCATTCTCACTGCAGTCACTAAATGGACTGTGAGAGTTAAACATCTCTTAAACGAGAAGACATGAAAGCAACTTTACTTCGTTCTTTCGAGACTTTTTGACCTGGAGAAGTGGGTTAAGCCTCCTGCTGTTTAATTCTATTCAAACAGGAAGCGGGCAACAGTCGGTGACAGGAGTTGAAGCTTCAGATGATGCTAACAGTTACTGGCGGATCCGTGGGAAGAGTGATGACAGTTGCCAGCGTGGGACACCAGTGAAGTGTGGGCAGGCTATACGACTTACCCATGTTAACACGGGAAAAAATTTGCACACTCATCACTTCCCATCACCGCTCTCCAATAACCAAGTGAGTTGGTTTAAATCTTAAGTTTTTATATAAATAGTGGGTGCTGTTGACAAAAGTCTGTCTGTTATTTCCATGTTTTTGAAGAATTGGGCTTGATTACCAGCTGCTAGAAACATGACAGCTGTGCATATCCAGAGTTCAAGTATTTGCTTTTCTGCATCTTGGATAACGTATTGAAGTTTTTGATGGAGGTACAATTTATTATATACCAATGTTGGTATTTCACAGTGGTTTAAATAAGTCTGGTTTGGTGTTTTGTTTTTATTATTATCATTTTGCATCATTGCATCTGGGAAGATTGTTAGGAAATGTTTGGTGCTTTCACAGTGTAGGAGACTGGGAACCTCTCCCAACACTGTGAGGATTGCTCTAGAGCAAAGAAATTAATCATATGTTATAACATGCAATATCCAGTTTGCTTGGTGATTCAGTCTATCAGTGTCAGCAATCGTGCCATCCTTGTTCACTGTTCTTACTTATCTGTCCTTCCACAGGCAAATTTAATCTGCTCTCACAATCATATTCCTTTATTATTTTGTATATATCTCAAAGAGTGTAATTTCTAACTGTAATTAGATCTCAGTCTTGTCCTTGAACAAATGCTTCTCTGAGTAAGAAAACCTCTCATAAGATAACAAAAAGTTATTGGAAGCTTGTCATTACTGGTCACTTTCGTCTTCCCTCAGCGAGGTTATTACATACAAAGTTGGAAAACCTTATGCTTTGTGAAAGAGATTTATCATGAGCAAATGGCTGAAAGAGTAAGGTCCAGATCTGTGTAGGGTATCTAGGTGATCTGGGTGTTAAAAGAAGTGATGAAAAAATAGCATTTCAGAAGAATTACTTCAGGAACAGATTGACTCTACAACCTTCCCCCCTGTTTTTTTCATTTGTCAGTTTAGAAAATTCATACAACATTATCGTTCATTTTAAAACGTTCAGCGACTATCATTGTGTTTCTTCAGTTTTGCTGTGTGTTAGCACAGTATCTCAGCAAAATGAGAAAGGAAGTTTGTGTGACTTCCCAGAGGCTGACAGGACTGTGACTGAAGGCATTATTGAAATATGATGTAGTCATAAACCCAAAACTTTTGTTTCATATTCTTAGCAGAAGTTGGATTCTCAGTTAGCATGTTGTCATTTACACTTTTTAGATTGAATTAACATGACCCTAAAATTTTAGGATACTGGGTACAAATTCTTGCAGTTCAAGTGTTTCATTACTTATCAGATTTTAGGAATTAAAGACTATCTGAGTCCTAACCAGTTGGAGTTTAGCCAGTCTCGTTTCTGGAAATGCTTGGAATTCATTTTGGTATATAATAAAATCTAACTTAACTTCTGTTTCATCAGGAAATAATTTGCTTTTATGGTCTTTGTTAATTCTGTTAAATTGCCATTCATCTGTCTTATCTGAAGAAAGAGTGTAAACCAGAATAGCTGTTGACTCAGTTGTAAGCTTATAATAATGAAGTATAAAAACAAAATGCAGTTACTTAATGAGATGAACTGGTGAGATGTGCTAAAAACACATGCTGTGAAAAACTGTTGCAATGGTAACTGTGAAGCTACAACCCTTTTTGAGTGGGGAAAATTTGTATCAGCATTGGTGTTGTTTCATTGGAATTTTCTCAGAAGAACCATTCTGGTCTCTGTGCTCAAGTCCTCTTTCATTTCATTTGTAATGTATATTGGGTGTTGCTGGCACTTTTTGCAGAGATTAGGTGTTGGAGTTAGTTGACACTTGTGTTGGGATTGTAGCAATAGAAAGTTACTGCTTCTGGATGTGGTAACTGTTGACCAAGCAATGCAACACCACTTGTTCCTCCGTCTCCCTCCTTGTCTTTGAACTGTACTGACTTTCTGGTTGATGTTTTTGTGTCTGAAGGTGTTCGCTTACGTTTTCACTTCAGGAAGTTTATGTTTCTTAACAGGAAGTAAGTGCCTTTGGTGATGATGGCGAAGGAGATGACCTTGATATATGGATTGTGCAATGCAGTGGGACTTACTGGGAGCGGGAGGATGCAGTGCGCTTCAAGCACGTAGGAACAGAGGTGTTCCTTTCAATAACAGGGGAGCAGTATGGCCACCCCATTAGAGGCCAACGGGAAGTTCATGGCATGCCTGCTGCTAATCATCACAACTATTGGAAAGCAATGGAGGGAGTCTTCATCAAACCCAGTATGGACCCTGCAAAACACGATGAGCTCTGAATTGACAGAGGATCCAAAATGCTTTGGCTTACTCCAATGTTCAGAGATGCTAATCCTTGGTCTCTTATAAGTCCTGCCTTGCCTAAGTGACTGACTTTCTGTATTACTGAAGGGCATTAGTTCATTCTAGGAATGCTGCACTTATGTGGGGGAATGGCAACTTCCAGGTTCAGCTATTGAAATTTATTTGACAAAATCCTTTCTGACTTTTCAGGCTTAATTGGTGAAACTAATTCACACATCTGTTAATTTTCCTTGTCATTTGTTTTGCTTGTTACTTTTACTCAAATTCAAAGGAAATGGGAGAAGCGAAGTAATACATTTGTGTAGTCCAAAGTACAATAAAACTTTGTGTTTTGTCATCTTTTTCCAATTACAATTAAATATTTAGAAATGGATTTCTACTTCTTAGAGAATGTTATTCGTGAGATGGAGTATGTCTAGAAAAGGGAAAATAATTCTTCAGCTAAGGTGTTTTTTTGAATGGCTTGAAGTCAGCTGTTTGGCCTTCCAGAAAAAAAAATGTGGTCCACCTGAACATTGCTTCTAATGTCTTTGATGAGTTTCATTGTGTACTGGATTGGAAGAGTTGGAAATATGTTGGAAGTAAGAAGGCCAAGGTTTAGTTGACTCGTTCTCTCCAAGTTGAGATTTTCTGGTAATGGTGATACTGCTTATTGTCAAATGCTAAGATTGCTCTGCCCTGTGAACGTTGTGGTGCAGAAAGCTACTGTTTGTTTAATTAATATTAGACTTTTATAAAATGCTGTGTGGTGCAAAGGAACAGTTGAATTTGGCTTATGTTGTATTTAAATGTCGCTCTGCAAGATCCATATGAGATTCCAGATGAATAAATAGTGGGATGTATACATATGTGGGGTTCTCTTGTGTTCATGAATCCAGAAGAAAACCAAAAACTATCTTAGACAATGGTTTGGTCCTGGATTTTTGACAGAATGGTGTGCTGTGGTATGCTGGCAAGGAATCTTCACTGAGAAAGTTAGGAATTTCTGTGTTGCTGTCCCTCTGTGAAAAGAGAAAAAGCCTAATTCTTGAATGTGTGTGTTACATGCTGTTACTGGAAATACTGATTAAAATTCAAAGTACCATATATTTTCTATTTGATTTATACAGTAAAGCTCATAAAATTAGAGTGAGAAGCCAGAAAATTCAGATGGTTTTGTCTCCATGTGTAAATAGTTTAAATAGTTTCCTGATTATGGTTTAACACAGCCCCCTCTCAAAAGCCCCCCCATTCTCCCCACACAGATGGGAAAATAACACAAGAACCAGCTCTGGGCTGAGATAAAGAGCTGGGATGAAGAGTTTTACTGGAACTGATCCAATGCACAATTACCTTTAGCCTGTTTGCAGAAATGCACAGCAAAATGCAGAAGCAGCAGCAGAAGCCATCACTAAAAAGGTTCCACCTACCAAAGCATGCAGAAGCACCCCCCCTAAGCAGAAAATAGCAACACCCCAAAAATGGGAGAACAGAAGCAGCAACTGGAACAGGAAGCCTCCCATGTTCCAATCTGAACTTCAAGCCCCATCATACTTTGCTCCAGCCAGCACTTTTATTTTGAAGCTGCCATGACAGCAGCATGGTATTGAATGTTCAGCTCAACCCCTGACAACTTCTATGTGATAAATATTTCAGGTTCACTGATATCACTAATTGGTATCGAAGTTGTAGCTATAAAGGATAACTATTTAAAAACAAACCAAATCTTCTGCATATACAAGCTGACTTTTCCTTTAATTTCTTAAAAAGGAGGGGCTTTCTCTTGAAGTTGGTATATAAGTAAACACAAAAATAGTGGTGTCATTTGGCAGGAGGGAGAAATAAATTTGGCAATGAATTCTCTGTCACTAGGAGTTAAATGCTTTCAGCCTAACCCATATGGGGTAAGCATTCATGCACCTGTGGAACACTGAGTTGGCCGAGTAGTCGTGTGGCTCATCTTGGCCAGTGTGCCAGATATACCTACCCAGTGTTTATCTCCTCCTGGATATTTCTGTCCCTAGCAAGGGTATTTGTCAGTCTTATTTATTATGCTGAAGTGGGATTTCACTGGACCTTCCTCTTTCTCTTCTGGATTTAAACCAAATTGGTTTGGTGAGGCTGAGAAAGAACTGACTTTAGTTCTTTTTGCTTACTTTCTAATACTAATTTTGAAAACATTTGTACCTTCTGCACCTGAAGAACCAAGCATCCACACACATATATCCATGAATGCCTTCTCTAAAGGCATATTTTACAATGTTCCTGGAATCTAAGTTTCCCTCACTTTTGATTCTGACCAAAGGCTTTAATATTTCACTTGTGCATGTGTCACAGTAGTTTCACGAGTTACTTTTTTTTGTTGTTCTTGTCACTATAACAGGCTGAAGGACTCTAAATAAGACCAGTTGAAATACATCTTGCTTTGAAAAGGTCTAATGGTAGTAAAAAACAATTGGTATTCATAGCATGCTAAATACAGGCTACAAAAGTCATCAGTTAATGTAGGAAGTGCAAAACGTTATAGCTGTAAAAAATGAGGGCTTGTGCTAACCTGCTTTCTTTTATATATAACTTCTAGATTTACAAGAAGTAGTATCTGTTTAGTGTCATGTTTTATACTTTGAACCAAAGTACTGAGATTTCAGAATCTGATCCAGATGGTTTTATTTATTTTGGCTGCTTATAATTGAACTTTTCAGTCCTTCCCTCACAGCTCAGGACTAAAGACTTGAAGAATCCTAGTTTTTATGGCGTTGTTTTAATTGGGTTTTATTGTTTGTTTTCCATGTGACTTTTATCATCTGCCTAAAGTTGTTTGGTCTGTAAAGCATGAAGTACTGAGAGATATAGTTATAAAAGCTGGGAACACTGTTTTGCTTCTTTATTTTAATGTAATTAAATTTTCTAATGCCTCAAAATTCTCAATACACTTCAAGGTTAGGTGAAAACTAATTTTTTTGGTGTCTGATGCTGGCCGAAGATTCTTTCAAATAACTGACAGGTGCTTTCCAATTTCTTGCTCACTACCACAAGAATTCTTTGAGAAGGTATTCCAATGTTGTTACTCTTCCTTTAATAAACTGAGAAAAATAATTAGAAGTATTCTTATTTATAATTGTTCTCAGTAGGATTAATTACTGAGGACAGTCTGCCTACTTTAAACTCTCTGCTTTGAAAATATCTGTCAAATACTGCATTTTACACATCCACATCTAGTTCAGTGTAAAATAACAAAGTGTCCTGATTGTCCTAATTTGGGAGGCAAGTGTGTGTATCTACAAACATTTTTACTCTTTATTTTCTGAAGCTTTTTAAAGCTGTGTATAACTGCTCAGTATATAAACACTTGCCACATGTTTTGAATTCTTAGTATGAGTGAGAACTGGTTTTAGTTATTTGAAAGTGCTAGAAGGGATGTACTGCTCATTGTTTCTTCATTCTGAATGTAGAGGCTAAAGACAACATTGTTTTTATTTCTTTTTTTTATGTTTGGAAATACTAATTGTGTGTATTTGTTCTTACTAATTGAAATTATCATTTTTTAAAAGGCAAAACAAAAGAAGAAAATAATTACAACTGAGACAGCCCTCTAGCAGTGATGTTTACTCAGCAGTATTTTTAAGACTATTAGTTTTGTTGAATCTTTCTCTTCTACCTCTGTTCTCCAGCACTGAAGCATTAGCTGTTGCTATGTTTCACAACTGAACTATACAGAGGCTGAACCTTAGAATTATCTCCTTCCAGCAGCAGCAGGTGCCTAACCCTGGCTGGCATACTTGCTGGCTCTTTGGTTAAGTTCCCTGCTGACAGCTGGAAAAGTGGCCAAGAATCTGTGAGAGATCTGTGTATTCAGAGTGCCATGATGCTTCCTGCTCCTCTTGCCTTGAGTTCTCTCATCTGTTCCCTTTGGATTTTGCAGTTCTCTTTTCAAAAACATCTCCCTGTCATCCATCTCTGGGCCACCATTCAAATGTCTTCGATAATGAATTGCTTTATAACATGGCTGTTTCATCATCTGCCTTTCAGGAGACTGGGTGGGTGGAAGGAATTTTTAAAACTAAGTAAAAATTACCCTTAAACAGGAATACTCATAGCTTTTTTCCTACAATTTCCTTGATTCTGTCCCATGGGGTTGGAAGCACAGGGATGATAAAATGTTCGACCTTCCCAATCTGGAGTTGCACTGGAAACACAAAGCAACTCAGCCTGACCTTGGGGTATGTGGCATTTATTGTGTATGCAAGTCACAAACACTAATAAACTTCAGGGTCCTACTTTTTTTAAAGTACTTATAGAAAGAAGTATTTTTATATTTTTCCTTTCTTCCCACTGACATGCTAAGTGTCTCAGTGCTTCCATGTTTATAAATACTTTTTCAGGACCTTGAGTACTTGCAACTAGTGTTTTTACTCTATGCAAAAGACAAACACCAGGGTTAGCTCCTTCTAATCTGTTTGTTTAATCAGACTTTGCAGTAATGTCAGCCATGTGTGGGAACTGACTGAGAGATGGTCAGCCAAGTTCTCTGCAGATTTTTTGGGTGTCTATGAGACGAGGAGGAAACATAATGAGCACCTTGGAAGTGGACTTCAGCAGTTGCACAATTCAATGCTTCTTCCTCTTTAAATTGCAGCAAATTAAACATAATAAAAATATTTTACTATATTTCATATCGTACTAATTACAAATTAGCAATGGAGTTCATACTGGAATCTTCCTATGACAGCTCTGATATTGAATCAAGCTGCTGTTCTGTAAGGAATTCATTTGTCTTCGATCCTTTGGGAAAATGGTGTCCTGCATCATTAGGGTTAGGAGTGTTAGAAGTTGTGTGGCACCTCAACGGTACCAAACCCTCATGAACACATTACAAATTAATAAGAATGTGTGCAAGCTGTAAAGTTAGCTAACTAGTTCCTGTATGCTTTTTAAAAAACTATGAAAATAATGTGTAGATGCTGGATTTGCATATCTGGAGGATTGTCAAGGTTGGGATTGGATCTAAGGCTCTGTGCTTGATACTCATGATGGTCATGTGTTTATTTAGCCAAGCTTCATTTTCTGAGTCTACTGAGTATGGTAAAGGTGGTGTGCTGTGCTAAAAATGGAAGTAATGGAGTAAATCTCAACTCAAACCACAGCTAAACATAAAACACGATAAATAGGTACTCGATGTTGTCTTCTACTGATGCCTTCTTGGCCCTGTGGGTCAGCTGTATGAAAACTCGGGTGGTGTAGATGCGCGCAAGGCCGGTCTGAGAAAAAAGGGACGAGTGGCTTTCTCCTTATCTCCGTCTTGGAGCCCAAAGCCTTGCGGGAACCACCGGGAGCGGCGGGCGGAGAGCGGCGGGCGACCGCTAGTCAGCGCTGCGCCTCCGTTTTCCGCGCCGCTGTCCGCCGCCCTGGAGCTGCCAGCTCGCCGCTGCCGACCGGCTCCCGGAGAACCGAGCGCCTTTGGCAGCTTGGCAGTATTTCAGCAGCCTAGCTTTGATCGCCTGCAAATTTATATTCTTCGGGGGTAACCAAATAATATCCGCTTCCCCTGCGCTGCGCTGCTGAAGCCATCAACTGCTGTTAGACCTCCTGCGCGGTCGTGCCTCGCCCTTCAGTGCGCTCTGCTAAGCCATATACCGAGGGAAGTTTAAAACGTTAGCACAGGCCGAGAAGCGATGCTTCAGGCGTTTCTGTTTCATCTCGTTATATAGGATCGATAAAATGCAGCTAAGACTGAAGTCTGTTTGCTTACGGTAGACAATTAAAGCAATTACCTGTATCATAAAATTAAATACCAGTTTCCTCTCGGTGCGGGGAGGAACGACACAAAAGAGTCATTAAATAGGGAGCTCTCCTCCTGTCATCTACAACAATCCTGTTGCATTTTGCGCGATATTGGAAAGCAAACGGTAGAATCAAACGATCTGTTTCTAGCCAATGTAAGATATGTTGCACGTCAGTGGCAGTACCTGAACATGTCTTGTCCGTAGCATGACTCACCGGCTCTCTTCCGCTGTTGCCTGGACCGCTTCCCCTTGGAGCGGATCCTGTGCTGTCCTCCGTGGATTGCCTTTGGCTTTAGGATGAAAGCCGAACTGCCGTCTCATACCGAGGCAATACCGGTTTGCGAGCCGCTGGGAGCCGGCACCCATCAGCTCCTCCCCACCATCCCTCGGGGCTGCAGCTGCCGCTGGCTGCCCGGGTCGCCAACGTCACGCCTAGCCAGCTGCCCTCAGTGGGGACCGCGGGCAAGCGGGTCCAGCTACCCTCCCTGCCGACGCACTTATTGCCTAGGGTTTTGTTCATTTGCCGGATAGATTTTTCTGCAAATCTGCTTGGTAGCGCAACTTTGACTCCTCAGCACCAGCAGCCTGCCGATATTCCTTAATCTCTAGCGGAGAGATGATCTTGAATGGGAGCCTTCTGCGATCTCGGGTACCAGTATTTGCGAGGAACCTCTGCTCGCGGCGATCCTCGGGTGATGGCAGGTGGCGTCCTCCCAAAGCAGCCCTCTCCTGCCTGCTCCCCCGGACACTGTCGTCGTCTCTTTATTGAGCCTTGCCCGCTGCGGCGGAGCGGGGCGGGGAGGAGTATGGGGAGGTGGGGGGTGAGGGAGGGGGCAGCGGGGAGGTCCCACCGCGTGTGCGCAGCCCTGCGCCACGTGTGCCGGCGCCGCTGCCAGCCTGCTCCGGAGCCCCCTGGATGTGGGTAGAGCGCGGTCGGCGCTATGCGACACGGCACCCGTGGTACCGTTTTTTGAGCACATGGATGCTTTGTCACAAGGCTGTGGCAGGACTGCACTGCAGAGACAAGGCTGCTGCCCTGTGCCTGGTGGAAAACGGCGGTCCCTTCCCGGTCCCTCCCCGGTCCTTCCGTTGCCTCCATCCGGCTTGTCTGGCCAGGTATCGAGTTTAAAGCCCAGTAGCTCGAAAGCCCGAAAGGCTACAAATAGAAGCGTCGGGCCGGGGAATTACAAGAGAACGGTGCCTCCTTGTGCCGGGAAAACACAGCGCGTCAGGACCTGGTCGGGAGAGGGAGCCGAGGAGCACACGGGCACTCCTGGACGCCCTGAGCGCTTGTCCCGCACCTAGGGCTTTCGGAGGGCGCCGTACTTATGGATACTCTAATTGTGTTACTGTAGAGCTTGTGAGACAGTTTCTAGCCTGTCCGGCTGGCGACACTGTGAGGGAACGCGCCTAAGTGCGTCTCATCCCACTATAAAGTGATCTAGCTCGGTAACTGGCTTCGATGGGCACACGGAGTACAGTGTGATAAAATAATTGTAGAGGCACTTATGTCTACTCCACTTGCATCCTCCTCACTTGTTCAAAATTGGAATGCTCATGATTCGTGCCAGCAACCTCTTACACTGTGCTACTAAAACAGACATCGGGAAGTGAAGAATGGGTGTCTTCTTCTGCAGTTGCACCCAGGGAAGCACCATCTGCTGTCTCTCTTGCAAAAATTATACTTTTGTACCTTTGAACGTGTTGCCACAACCTTTGTGAGGTGCAGGTGTGGAGATTATTCCTGTCGAAATGGAGGCAATTTTCTATAAAACTGCACAGCAAAACACGTTTATATTGTGCTGCTTGTCCTCAGCAATACAAACCCACGGTGGTGAAGCTGGTTCTCAGTCGAGCTGAGCGACTTCAATTTTCATGGCGAAATAGCTTAAAGTGTTAAAATCTTTGGTTTTCTACGTGGCCGCTGTGGGGAGGCTGTTTAATGTGAAATCTTGCTAGTAAGTCGTAGCAGCCTCGGAGTACCCCGCTCTCGGCTCTGGGGGGTACAAGTGCTTCGTGTCGCCGGTTTGGAAACATGCCTTCTTGGGTCTAAATCAGGGCGCCAGAGGGCAGGATGGATGATGCTCGGCAAGGACGGGGACCAGCCAGAATAGGTTCATTTGCGCATTCGGGTATAGATGCTCAGGTAGGCGAGCACAACTTCCTTCCCCCTACCCGAAAAGGAAGAGGTAATTGTGATTTTTGGAAGTAGCCGTAGGAGTGGAGGGGACACCCTCTTCTGGGAGAGCTGTGATGGGTAGCGGAGAAAACCCTTGAAGGCCCTCCCGAGACCAGAGATTTCACACTGCAGCTTATACAGCTTCTCTCCCAGCGCCACCCGAGAGTCCTGCAGGAAGCCAGACCCGCCGGTGCGGTGTTTCGCCGCAGCACCAAGGGATGGCGACTCCTGTTGTGCAGGGCCGTAGGGAGAATATCAGAACAAAATAAATACGCGTGTCAGCGACAGAGAACGAGGGTTTCCGAGACCAGCGGTTCCCAGCAAGGCAGGGGCGCAGACCTGAAGGCGAACGGAGGTAGCAAGGGGCCGGGCAGGCAGGCGGGGGATACGTGGGGCAGGGCGCACGCGTGGAGGGGCCGTAGGATGAGAGCTGATCGGAGGAGGGGGCCTCGGCATCCGCAGCCCTTCCCTGCCCGTCGGAGCAGCCCTTGCTCTGCCCCCCCCCTCCCCCCCCGCTACCTGCGCTCGCTTTCAGGTCTGCACGGCCGGTGCTCCTCGGTGGGGTCCCAGCTACGGCAATGGCCTCGCTGGGGAAGACATGCTGGGGCGCTGGGAAGGCAGATGCTGAGTGAGACGCTGCATCAAAAGATGCTTTTGAAGGGAAAATAATCATGCAGATCAGCCCCTCTCTTTCCAGGCTGCTCTCTCTACGCTCTTCTCCATAGAAGGTTGCCCATTCAAGACTATTCTTGCCAGAAAGCCACTTTGACATTTAGACCAAAATTTCTTGTATCTGGTGCCTTATGAAACCGAAGGGAAATTATTATTTGTTTTGCACTCTGGGGCACTTAGATACTGTAAGAATGGCTTAATACTTGATCTAAAAACAGTGTTAGCTAAAGTTGACAAATCTTTTGGTAGGCATAGGTGGAGCTGTGCTTAAGGTACTAGACTGGGACTGATGACCAGCACTCGGTTCGTAGCTGCAGAACTGAGTGATCCCAAACATGCGATGCATCTTCATCCCACCTGTAAGAGAAGATTATAGGTTTTCTTTACCTTGTCTGTGAGCAGTGGACTGAGACCCATGTTTGGTGTCCAGGAGACCAGGGGAATGCTGGGTGATGTGCCCGAGATGCCCAGGTGAACCCCGTGCCCTCCCCAGTGTCCTTCCCCCGCAGAGCAGTGGATGGTCACCTGTCACCCGCTGCCTCTCTCCCGTGGGCCTGCACCAAGCAGGCAAAAACCGCAGCGGTCACCCTGTCCCTCGAAGACATCAGCTTCTGCGTGAACCTGTCACTCCGGAGTGACCAGGCATGGGTGGGAGCCACGGCACGGCCCGGGGGCTCCTCTAGCCCCTGCTAAGCACTGCGAGGTGACAGAATTACCCCAACTCCTTGTAGCCTTTCTGCTACCGGAACCTACCGTTTGCGGATGGGAGACCTGGTGCGCTCGCTTTGCGCAAAACGCCACGAAACCCAGCGCAGCAGTGGGGCCGCTTCCGAATACCCCAGGATGCCCGGCGGGGCTCTCCCGGCGGCACAGCCGGAGCAGCAGCGGACTCCCTCCAGACTGGTCTCTCGGGACATTCATGTCCATCAGGAAGGTTTACAATTGAAAGAGACAGGGAAGGATGTGCTTGGATTTCGGGCTATTTTAAATAGAAATAATCGGAAATGTACGAGTGCATAGCCTGAGCCATGTTTACTGAACACTCTCTCCTGCCTCGTGGCTCTCCCTCAGTCTGTTTTATTGCGTGCCCCTAAGCTAAGAAAAATATTTCGAGACATGCATGTCGGGAAGTGGCTTTACTTGATGTCCCATTCGCACCTCCCCGAGCCTCCTCTCCCGTCTCTGCTGGGAAAGGTGGACGGGACGGGATTTTTTGCGTCAGCGTCCCGGGGCGGGGGCGGGCGGTAGGCTTGGGTCTAGCGCGATAGAGTTAGCTCCTCGGGCTCGGCCGCCGTCCCTTTGGAAAGAACCGCGCGAACGAAGTGGCGGGGCTGACTGTCCACGGGGTCCTTTCAAGAGCCACGAGTCGGGGACCCTCCGAAATCCCGGTGCAATCTGTTTGCGGAGGTCGGTTTCGTTCAGCAGCAGCTGTCGGGGTCCGCTGGGTGCGGTGCACCGGCCCTCGCTGAGCACCAGAGATGAGCCCCTGCAGTAAAAGCCTCCTTCTCGGCACTGCCCGTCCCGCTCGCCGTCCTCTCGAATGCTCACTGTGCCGTCGGGGTGGCGGGAGCGAAGCGGAGCCTTGAGGGAGCCTACTTCCCTGTACCGCCGGCCCGAGTAGCTGCGCCGCCCCGCGCCCCGTCGGTGCTCTGCTGCAAGGGAGAGGAAGGCTGTCATCTTCCACCCACCTGCACAGGGCTTTCCTTCTGTAGTGCCAAGATCCACTCAGATGGTCCCTATTCCCACTGTCTCCCTTAGAGCACAAATGGAAAACAGTTCGACTTCACTTTTCCCGATGTAAATATTATCCTGATTCCATCACCCCTGTCGAAATTTTCTCCTGTCCCTTTTGTTTTGTTCCTTGGGGTTTTTTAGTTCCAGATTTTTTTTTGGTTGTTCTTGTTGAGATATTAGTGGTTGTTGGTTTGCTGTTTTGTTTTGGTTCCTTATAAACATTTACTTTTCAGTGGGGTTGTGTCTGTGTGTGAAGAGGGAAAGGAGGGGAAAGAGGGATCAATTATAATCTGAGAATTTGGCCAGAAATTCAGCAGGGCAACACCAAAATTACTCTTTCACTTGCTCCAGACTCTGCTATAAATGCCTAAATGCCTTAAATTAATCACTCGGTGTCTGGGATGGGCAGTGTTGAATCCTTAGCTTTTCTGTACCTGGTGTCTGTAACAGCCTGTAAGTGAAGGTGGCTTCCATACTTCTCTAGGGCTGTTGAAAGATGACCTTCTCCTTCAGAACATAAAATCTTTAATTTTCTGCTTCTCTGCCTCACTTTTGTTTGAAATCTTTGAAACAATTTAGAGATGTGTTAAAGAGGTAATCTTTAATCTGTGTAAAACCAGACTGCTGTCACCCTGAACTTGTTCTGAAATACAATGTGGGTTCACAGTGGAGGAACAAACCAGTTTGTCTTGTAGCAGTATGTGATGATGGCTTTTGTAGTCAATGTAACTCCCTATTGATTTTAATTGGGCAAACTGCTTGCAAAGATACAGTGACTCCTGTCAAAAACGTTGCTTCTTGGGAGATCAGTGTTCGATGGAGGCAGGGATCTGTTATTGTAGTAGTAGCAGGGTGACTCTTTAAAATACTTATTACACCCATGCAAAATGGTCCATTCAAGTTTACACTGTGCATGGCAGTTTATCTTTGTCACCTGTTTGCTCTGAGTGTCTAAGGAGGTTTTAAAGACCTAAGGAGGCTTACATGACAAGGGCTCATCTACCTCCTAGGTGAGTGAACAAGCAGGATTTTTACTGAGTTGGTGTTTGATGCTGAGCCCAGGCAGCATACCTAGTTCTGTACAGCACCATAGACTATTTTGGTTTTCCCCAAGGAACTTCCATTCTCAATTAGCCACCCACCTGCTGTTCTGCTAGCTCCTTAAGGCAGAGATCTCTGTCTGCGGAGCTTCTGGTGACAACACACTAAAGAGCATAGTTTTAAAGCTCTGGAACTCTTCTTCCCATCTGTTCACTTGTGAGCAGAGGACAGGTCCTTTGCAAGGACACAGTGCTGCTAGGTCCAGGCTTTGCCAGGGGAAGCTTACTGTTCCCAGGAAGGGTTTAGCTGGAGTCTCAGAAGTTTTGTACAGATCGAGCTAGGCTTCAGCTGAAAAGCTGGATGGATAATGCCACTGTCAAGTCTCCAGTGGAGCAGTTTGGCCACCTGCTGCTCCCAGGTGGCTGCTCCCATCCCACTCTGGATGTGAACAAGATGCATACTGGAGAGCTTACTTATGGGATGCTTTCCTGATAAAGGAAATATACTTTCTCTCTCTCCTAAACTGGAGAACCCATGTGAATGGGGTTCTCCAGAGGAGTTAACAGTGAATACCTTTTTTCCCAATGAATTGCAGCTAGGATTTAGATTCCACACACACCCCTCTCTCTTCCCCCGCCTCGCCCCCCTCTGCAATTATGCCTCACCTTTTTTTTTTTTTTTTCCCCACATTTAGTTTGTCAAAATTGCCAGAACATACCCTGTCTTCAGTCTGTGCTGGGATGAACCCTGAGGACTGCATGTGGAGTAGTGGCAGGATATGGCCCTAAACAACAGCTTGTGCTTCCTGCAGGGAGGTGGCTCTCCATGGCAGCCCTTCTAGCCACTGCGGACACCCTTCACAGCGGTGGAACAAGCACAATGATGACCAGAAGGTCTAGGGAAAATATTGTGTCTTGGTTTTCAGTAAATATGCTACGAGCTACCTAGTGGTATTAGGTGTGATCATGGGAATTTTCTCCCTCAAAGCTGTGGCTGGATTTATATTGATCACTTTAAAACAAATCTCAGAGATATATTTAGTAGAAGAATGTGTAAAACCCCAGCCTCCAAATGATGTTATGTAACCAATACAGTATTTAAGTGCCCCCTGTGTAAACTAACTGAAAAGCCTGCTGTTTGCCTTCTTTGCCTCTGTTGTGTATTGGTCAACCAAATCCGGGTGCTCTGTTTGCTGTTCTGATTACTATTTTAAAAGAAAAGATCCATAGGATCATGTTATCCAGAAAGTGAAAAAGACTTTAAACCCCACTCACTGGACTTAGAGAGGGCTATGGGGTTGAGAGCCCTCTTGTAGGCTGCCCAGGGGTCTAGATTGCCAGGGAAACTTGTGTCACTGGAAAGCACACATACATCAAGGATACAGCCCCACACAGTGTACTTTGTCCCTTATTTTGGCATGTGTGATGCAGCCGTTCTTGGTGGCTTCTGCAACCTTAGCCATGTGGTTCAGCTGAGCTCAGCAAAGATGAAGATGTGTTGTGCAGGGTCAAGGTGGTGGTGGGAGCTAGTGGGCCAAGTGGAAACATGTTCCCACTGCTATATGTAGAGCTGGTATCAGGTGGAAATTAGAGGTGGATTTTCTCTTGCTTTGAACCAAGAGGAGTTTGTAGGCTTTCCCCCTAATTTACTGTTATTGATCTGCCATCAGCTCCTTGCCCAGTTAAATCCTTTATTCAAGGTGCTGGATCTTAAGAGCACAGTGGTTTCCCATTATTGTTATAATCTTTTGCCAAAGAGAGATTCCCCCTTCTCAGTAATGCACCAAAGTGGAAGTAATCACTCTTTTTTCTTCTTGCATTTGTCCTTTCCTGTTTCATTCACCGATTGAAAAATGGCTAAAGAGCAGCCCCCATTTCACCTCCCCTTTTCCCTGATTGACTCAGCAGCTCCTGGGACAGAGAGAGGAAAGGGGCCTCGAGGTCACAACCTTCACAATCTTCAAAGCTCCTGCCGCTTCCAGCAGCTGTCACAGCTCTCACTGACCATATCCCCAGAAGGTCAGCAAAAAAATAAACATTGGGGCCCGACAGGTCCCCTTCTCATGCAAACTGGCCATTTCCCTCCCCAGCTCCCATTCCATGCATAGCTTACACATAGGAGACCCCCTTGGATTTGCACAGAGCTATGCAAGAGCAAAATGCCACAGAAAATAAAAGCAGAAGGGCTTCCTGGGCAGGCAGGGTGGGAAAAAGAAAAGCAGCTTCCTGAGCTCTCCATGCCCACCCACAGGCTGCTGCAGCCATTTTGTGTGCGCAAAGCCTGAAGGTGAAGCTGGGGAGGGGGCTGACTTTTCCCTGGGAGAATGGCTGCAGGGAAGGATTCAGCTTTTATATCCGCTTGTGTATGTGAGAGACAGAAGAAAGATGGAATCCAAAAGAAGTAGGAAATTAAGCACTTAAGACCGTAAAACATAGAAGCCTTTTCATCAGGATTAGATTGCATCCCCATCCTACAGCCAGCCTGTTTTCTGCACTCACCTTCCTCTGCAAAAAGTCATGATGAAGCAGAAACAGTGCCATGGAGAAGCAAGCACAGGTTCAAAAAGCCAGGGTGGAAAGGCCCTTTGCTAAAGGAAGTACCCCTCCCCATCCCTTTTTTATAGAAGTATCCATTTCACCATGGTCAATAATAATCAAAGGGCTATTTCCTGGCCTTCCCAGGGAAGCACAGCTCCCTGTTGCAGAGCTCTGTTCTCATCTCCATTATTGCAAACCCTTCCCTTCCCACCCCATACTCATACTCCTTCTTCCCTTCTTACCCGTGCTTCCCCGTTGCTGAACTCAGGGCATGACTCCAGCCGGTTTTCCAGGGTCCATGGTGAAGGAAGACGCTTGTTTTCCTACTAGCTCTTCCACCCGCTCCCCACAAAGACCAAGCGGGCAGTTAACACGCACCGGATCCACAAACAAAACCCCATCGAGGGGATTTTTATCCATGTAGCTGCCGGGGAGGCGGGAGGGACTGGTGACCTGCAAGAAAACCCACTAGGAAGAAAAGGCAGTGACAGAGGACGTGCGAATCACTTTATTTATTCGATAGTGGCCAGGTACAGCAGTGGCTCGTCCTGCCCCAGGCCCCGCGGCCGGGCGAGGGGAGTGGGGTTGGTGGAGCGGTGGTCGCCGCGGGCCCGGGGCAGGGCAGTGCGCGGAGCCGCACACCTTGCCCTGCCTCTTGTCGCACACTCCTCATCGCTGCGTGTTTTAACAAAGAAAGTTGCACAACCAAAGCTTCCCCCCCCGTTAAGGTGGATCTCAGGGGGTGTCGGGACGTCCCGTCCCCGCACGCTGTCACCGGCTGTCGCCGCTCTCCAGCGCACTGACGCCCTTTCATTATTGCACTGCTCGCTGCGACCGTGACAGTAGTGCAACAGGGAAAGAGGGACAGCCCGCCCGGTGGTCCCAGCGCTGGCCCAGCAGCCGCGGCCGCCCCATGGCCTGCAGCCCAGCCGTCGGGCTGGGGGTGCGGAGGGAGATCCCAGGGAGGGTTTCTGGCTTTGTCCCCGAGCTGGTCGCCTCCCCCCAGAATGATGCTGGAATGGGTAAACCAAGGGCAGCGGCAGGGTCAGCCGTACAATGGAGGCAGCGGGCACGGGCCGAAGTGGGGAGACGCGCCGTAGCGGCTCCGCGCTGCTTGGGGACCGACAGCAGCTCCGCCGCGCCCTGTTCCGGCCCCCAGTCCCCTCCCACCATCCCTTTCCCTGGGCCCCTGAGGTCCCGAAAGGGACCGCGGGGACCACCTGAAATGGAAGGCAGGGCCACCCACTCGGCCATCCTGGCTGCTGTCAGCCCCCAGCTGATCCCTCACAAAGCGGAGAGTGGATTTAACACCGCCGTCCGGGCTCCGTTCCCACGTACCTCGGTGAACAGCCCTCGAGAAGGGCCGGGGGCAGTCCTCAGGCCCGCTGTGCCACCCGACCCTGGCAAAGCTTTGGGCAGCCCGGCCTGGCCGCAGAGCCCGGCGCTAGAGCAGGCCAGACAGAGCCATGAGCTTTGTTTCAAGGTATTGAGATTAGAGCCTCGGCCTCTTTGTGCTGTGCTCTGCTTCGCATCACACTGTTTTTTGGGCTGGGATCAGGCTCGGAAACAGCAAGTGTGGCTATGTATCTCCTCCCATCTCTTGGTGGGTGTTTGAATCATTATGTAAACTAGGCACCCTTCAAATGTCTTGGGACTCGCACTGTTTTAAAATGGAGCCATGATGGGTTTCTCCGGTTTCAATCACTGCTTGTGTGGTTTAAACTTGAGGCCGTTCTGAATCCTGTATGATTCACAACCTGAGTCACCACAATATCACAAGTATTTGTCACAAAAAAAAAAAACCTCTGCATAATTACTTGCCTATCTAACAACACTCAGCATTTCACAACTCCTTTAACTCGATGGGCACATAGTGTTATTTTCTTTCCTGCTCGGCCTTTCTTCTCTTCATGAAGAGTAATCCTCAAAAGACAAGACCCTATAAGCAATATTGCACTACTACCCTGATCACAAAAGCAGAGGCAATATTGATAGGGTCTCATCCTTAAGGTTAGGAAGCTGGATAATGTGTCCTGCAGCAGGTAACTGGAGGGAGCTTCTTTCCATGCCTGCAAATGGGGAAGGGGTAAAAAGTTAGAAAGCAGTGCACTGCCATATGAATCACAGCACCACATGCTCCCAGGAGCTTGGGGATATAGGAATGGAGTAAACCTCTGACCCCACAGAATCTGTGCATAGGTACTACTCTTTTCTCCCAGAACATACTTAACTCCAGCGTGGATTTTATCTGGGTTTCTATACCCCCACCTCCAGTTCTCACGTTCTTGTGTGTAAATTTCTCTCCTTTATTAATAACCTCAGTCAATCAGCTGCCTAGCTGTTAGAGGCTGGGAAGTGCTATTTATTTGATTAACTGATAGATGTATTTTGAGCCTGTTAGTAACAGGCATTGAGCCCTCAGAGATCTTTCTTTCTAGGACTGCTCTGCTTGGAGAGGCCAGTGTTTTGAAATATCCCTCTCTTCATTGGAAACCACAGGATTAAGTACACACCAAAAATTAGAAAGCGAAAGAGGATCTCAGGGTCTGGCTTTCCAGCACTGACTTAACATTAACACACACAGATCAAATGGTGTTTGGAGATGCATGTGTGTTTTGCTCTAGATTGTTTGGTTTGTTTTTTCTTCTCCTCTTCCCCCCTCCCCAGCACCTTTTCTGTTCTAGGCTGGAAGGCACAATCTTCAGCTGGGGCTGGCTTAGTGTTGAACAGACTAAGAGCCACAGAAGTTATTGTCAGGGAGGGGCTGAGACACCTCCACCTTCAGGGCTGCTTTGCCAATTAGACTCTTACTCTGTAATCAGGCTCCCAGTTAACCTGTCCCAGTGCATTTGTCACGTAGGAACATTTGAGAGAGTCCAGAGGAAGGAAACTTCATTCCCAGGACATCCCAAACCAGGTCCTGATTTTGACACTTTAAACTTCTTTTTCCTCATCCTGCTCTCCAGTGGATTAAATAGGAGTGTAATGGAGAGACAATCCCCTAATTCATGGATTCCTGGCTAATTTATGCATGCCACATTGATCTGGTCTTTGCCATTTAGAGATCCCTGGCATTTGGCATGTGGGTGTGAGGCAGCCCTGCATCCTCCTTTGATGTTGCCTGACTTGTCCAAAGCAGCTGAAAATGAAGGAAGAACAGAAATAAAAGGGAACAGGGGAAGCTCCATTAATTGTTTTTTCTAATGGACTGACAAACAAAATCTCCAATCTGCCCCAACACCTTCCTCTCTCCATCCTTTGTGATGCTTGTTGGAAGTAAACAGGAATCTTTTTTTCCACTTATTAACCTTTGCGCACACTAATTAAAAGACTGTGGTCATAGAGATTGCTGTAAACAGCTCAGAATAAGTTTTATCAAACTTCTATATTCTTGTTTCCTTGGCAAAAACTCAGGTTTAATCCTGACACTGCTTCTCAACAGTCCCTGCAACCTAGACATCTACTTGGGCTGATAATGTAAAAAGGATCCAACTAGGCTCAGCGTTACCTTTCCATCTATTCCCGTCCAGTCTATTTTATTCTTTACCATGTCTTTTCCACTCTTCACCCTCGATGTTATCTCAAACAAGACTTACACTTAGTACACAATTTAACCTCTCCACTGGCCCAAGAGACAACCCCCCTGGCAAGTTTACAGTGGAAATGCACAATCTACTCATCAAGTGAAGCTACTACTGCATCAGTAGTGGGGAGGAGAGTGTAAGTACTGGGGGGGAGAGCAAGATTTAACAGTTTCTACACAACTGAAGAATTTCAGTAGTTGCAGAAGATACAAAAGGCAGGAGAGGGTAAGGGATGTAAATTAGAAACAGCAGCCACAAGTTCCAAGCAAAGGCAATTAAGTTACTTTGTCTTTATGTATCTGGATCTGTGCTGAGAGTCTTTATGTATCTCAAAAATTTACTTATTTCCAAGTGGTGTATTGGTACAGGACTCCCCACACCTTCCTCCCTCCTCCCTCTCTCTCTTTTTTTTCTTTAAATAAGAGAAGAGAAATAAAGACTGAATCAATCTCCAATAATTCTCCCCCAGTTTTCAAACAATATGCCAAGCCTGGGTCGCACTATGTCCTATAGCAGGGAGACTCTGGAATGTATATGGGGGTTATTTTAAAATAAACATTTAAATACAAGATTATGAAATGCCTGCTATTTATACACCAGGAGGCTCAGCATCTCTAGATATGTTTAGAAACCTCTCTCGCCTTTAATCACAGTTACAGAAACCAAATGGAAATGTCACCCAGACTAGTATGGAAATAACACTTTACATGTTGCTCAATAATGGAAGCTTTTTTTTTTTTTTTGGCTGGGTGCATTGAGGAATCTTTTACTGTAGTGGAGGCATTGCTATATGTCTAAGTCCCTTTTCTGATGTTAGCAGACAAATAGACTGAAGTGTCCTTACAACAAAGCTTTTGGATAGTGAGCTGACTCTCTGGAGCTCAGAGGCCTCTGCTCCTTGTAAGATCAGACTTTGTCTTCCTTGGTTTAGTTTAGGGAGCCATTTCCCCTTCCCTTTGTTGCTGTTTGTTTGTTTCTCTTGTGGTTAAAGATGCCACTGGGGCACTCCAGCTTTTTAAATTTTCATCTCAGTTTCAACCTCACAAAACCATAGCAGGGCAACAAAGCTTCAGTCCAGCCTTGTTTCCTCGGTCACAGCCATTTCACTAGCCTGAGGAAAGGAGAACGTTTAAAAGCCATCTTGCAATTAAATACATTATATAGTCTACAATATATTTTCTGCAGCGGAACTGACACTATTACCAAAGGTCAGAGCAAACACTTTGGAAACAGCTGTAGGCTGAGAGTTGATTTAGTTTTCCATCCTATTTAATAATTTTATCATTGTTTTAAGACTGGGAACTGTTGCCTTTTTAATTCTCTCTCTCTCTTTTATTTCTTACTTTCTTTTTTTTTTTTTAAGGAGAGAGAGAAAATTCTTAGCATTCCAGTCCTGGCTCCTCAAGTCTATCTAGCAAGTTTGTACAAATCCGTCCAGAGAAAAAGGGGATTCTTGCTTCCATGCAAGAGTCAACCTGTCCAGGTGTGAGAGACTCCAGAGAGTAAGGGTTGATAATCCTCTCTGAAATCACCACCTCCCCAACCACATTTCACCCATTGAGCTTGGAGATTTTTTTCACCCACAGACTCTTATCAATACATTCTCCTTCTCCTGAAATTAGGAGGGATTACACTTCAGAACATCCTGCCATTTGATTCTTGCTTATAATATTTAGTTTGTGGGTTTCAATAACCCTTTTCTCAGCAGCAACATTTCCTCGGCTGGCAGAAGCCAGATCTGCGTCAGTGAGCTCCATTAAAAGGAATGACAGAGCTCCTTAAACAGCCCAGACTTTGTAACCCCACAATACGGCTTTTTTGCATGGTGTTTACCAGTGCTCTGGTGTCTAATGGAAAAAAAAAAAAAAAAAAAAGACTGGTGGTACTAAATGCAGGAGCAAAATGGGGCTAAATCCTATCACCTTGGAAGCGCCGATCCCACCCCTGGCCCTGCTCTTCAGTCGGGCAAGTGAAAGGTCTTGTATTGCCTTGTGGCTTGGCTGGGGAAGGAGCACGTGTGTAGGGCTGATCTCAGGGTCCCCCAAATATCTTTTCCCCCACTCAGGGGACAGGCTTCCCTCATTACACACCCCATCTGCCCACCAACTGCCCCTCCCCTTGCCTGCAGGAGTAGGGCAGGCGAGTTCTCCACGGGGCCCCCAGCCCAAGTACCTCCGGCCGCGGACACGGGCACGGCGACAGGGTAAGCGGCACCTCCCGGCCCGGCCGCCTCCCTTCCCCAAACCACCCAAGAATCGGCGAGAGCAGGAGCGACCTTAACACAGATCTAGCACTCAATGCAATGACTCAAAAAGTCCCCCTGAAAAAAAAAATCCCTCTGAAAACTTAAACCATCTGATTTCACTTTCCGCTCCAATTGGTTGTGTAGCCAGGGCGCAGGTCTGGCCTCCTCCACCACACTAATACCCTATGTATGCTGCCTCCACAGAGGAGGGGTTCTTTTAACAAGTTTATGCAACAACAGGATGGAGGCTCTGCCGGAGCCCTTCCCCCCGCAGCCCGACCTGATTCCCCGCATTCCTCCCGCGCCCTCCCCCTCCGACCCAACTGGAGACAAACTCTGGCATCTCCACACACATGCAAATGGTTTCCCTTGCACAAATACAGACTCCTGAAGGGGCCTTTGCTTCCGAATCCCCTCTCTTTTTTTTTTTTTTCCGCTTTCCTCCAGTGCCTTTTTTTTTTTTTGGCGCCGTTACATTCCTCAGCCAGGCAGGGTTAACAAAAAAAAAAAAAAAAAAAAGAGAGAGAGAAAGAGTGGAGAAGGGAGGGTTTGGAATTTGTAACCTCTGTCCCAGGCCCAAATCTGCAGGGAACCCCGTATTTGCCTGCATCCCTGGGGCCTGCCTTCCAGAGAGTTGGAGCTCAGCAAAGAATCCTCTGTGGGCTCCAGTGCAGCCAGGGCTAAAAGGCCTCAGAAGGTCTCCCTGTACTCTGTGAACGGGATATGGTCCTTGTCACCACACAGGCCTCAAATTCACCCCCCCACCCAGGGGAGGTTTTCAGGTGTAGTGACCATATTATTTTTAAAGACATAACTTTACATAGGAAAACAAGCATGCATCTATTCCCCCTGATTTCTCCACCTCCAAACAAGGCAGGCTCACACATCTGAGAGGCCATCTTACAGTTCGGCATCAGCCCCACCAAGGCTTTCACTAGCACTTATTTCTTCCCGCTGATGGGCTACACACACACGCACACTCACACAGACAAGAACAAAGCACTACCCTGCTCCAGGGTGGCTTCCAGCTTCTCGCTCGTCCACCCTCCTTCCTGTCCTCCTTGGCCACGGGCAGTGAAAGGCCCCTTGTGCTTCCACTCTGGTCACTCTTGTGCTCCTATTGATGGGGGGAAGGAGGAGGGAAGATACACACCCCCCCAGTTTTGCCCTTGCAGAGTTCACTCTTTCCTACTTTTCAATTAATCAAAAATTAGAAATTGTAGGAGGGAAAGGTGCCAAAGCTAAACAGGCCTCTCTGTTCCATAATGCACACAAAAATGGCAACCGTGCTACAATGCTGAAAGATGGATGAAAAGAAGGGCTCTGGAGAAAGGGAGCCATGCCGGCTCAGGTTACCTCCGCTGGGGCCTGGGAGCCGCACGGCATCCGCCACCAGCACTGTGCCTCCAGTTCAGGCATGGAGGCTTAGCCTTCTGTGCACATGAAAGGCAGACCAGAGGCTGTTCACCAGAAATTGAGGGACTGAAAAGGTGTCTTTTGTTTGCTTCCCCATTCATTGAAGAACTGGAGTGCGTTATTGAGGATCCAGCCTCCCCTCATCCCTCTAAAATGGGACACGCACTCCCCTCAGGATATGGTCCTCCATTTTCTGCCTCCCCATGGCTGACTTACTAGCACACCCAGGCCTGGCTTGGGATGTGCAGTGCAATCTACAAAAACTCCCTTACCTAGATTTGATTTCCAATATGACGGCTCTCCCCACCCCCACCCTTTGCTCCCAAGGTAACAGCTCAAGGCTTCAGGAAAAAAAAAAAAAAAAAAAAAAAAAAAAAAAAAAAAAAGGGAGAGGAAGGCCCCATCCCCCAACCCTCCAACCCCCTTTCTTAGCAGCTGCGAGCGAAAATACCACATCTGCCTCCAACTACACCGCAAGTGACAGTCACAAACGTATTGTTATTTAAAGATCAATTCTGAATGCAATATTCCTGTTCCTAGGCCTACATCATCCCTGTATCCCTGAGACTTGCTCCATATTGCGAGGGAGAAGCGCAGGGAAAGATTGTCTTTCAAAACCTATTGATTATTATTTAGGTGTCTTCTACTCTTTTTTGTTTTAAATGAAAACAAAGGTATCAATATTGCTATAATCTGAACAGTAATTCCTCTAAAGGTGAAATATGGTGGAAGCTGAAGAAGACATCAGTAGCAAACAAAACCTAAATTGCCTGTGAATACATGTGTACATATTACAAATCTCTGAATTCCATACAAACAATAACATCCTTAGGTTCATAAAACTCTAATTTTTAAAGCAGTGGCAAGCAAATATTCAAACCTTGTCAGGATATTTTTAAAGGTGGTGATATCTCTCAAGGAGAGCAAGAGGGCTTTAAAATGTGAATAGGCCAGCTTTTTATATACTTGGACACACAAACCCATGCTAGTGGCAGAAGGGGCAATCCATTTTGTATACTGAAGCAGTCAAATCCTGGAACAAAACCCAAGGAATTTCCATACAGACCACTCAACCTAAACACAAAACAAACAAACAAACACACACACACAAGGGTAGGGATTTCTTTTTAGGCAATTTCTACATGATCTTGACATTTTAATGCTCAATCAAGCTTTTGCGGTAGGGGGAAGAAATCAAGAGCAGGGGCCTGGTTCCCTACTAAAATGCATTAAATAACTACAGAATCCTATAATGTCAGGGGCTGGGTGTAAAACAGTAACTGATCATAAAGGAAGTATCAGGACTGGAACCAAATGCTTTGACAATATTATTGCACTGCTTTATTTGTGCAGACAGTAGTGCAACATTGTCAGAGCCAGCGATACCAGCAGCCACTGTCACGTTCTGCACAGCTGTCCCTGCATCCTTTTGTAAGGGACTGTTACATTACAGTGTTAACCACAATAACGTTTCTATGTTTATCCCCAATAAAACTCTGCATGACAAAGTTTATTTGCAATCGTAATTAGACAAGGTAAGAAAAAAAAAAGAGAGACAATAACAACAAAAAGTTAGTTAAAAAACCCCAGAGAAATAATAATAATAAAAAAAATAAAAGAGATAGAAAAGAGCACTGTTTGTATGGCTTGTTAAACAAACCACTCAAGTCTTTTGCTACATGCCCAGTATTATCTAGGCATGATACATTATAAAGGTTTTATACAGTAAAATATTTTGCTACAGTAGTGGAGAATAAAAGAACAAGGGATGTAACCCAGCATCCCCAAACATATGTGTTCCCATAAAACCCAAATTGGTCAGTCAATGAATCTGAACTACACCATTTAAATAAATCACAGAAAGTGCCAGCCCTTTCCTGTGCTTTCAGAAGTTTTCTTAATTGTGCTGTGTATTTTATGGTGGTTGACCAGTACAGATGGAAAAGGCTGATGTGTGTGTATATATAGAATGGTATAAATACGCAGTGCTTTGATTTACTATGGAAAATGTTACAGAAATGATGAGACTTGTGTACAAAAATACCTAGCATCTGAGCTTCAATCTCACACGTATCTGTGTGGCACCACTCTAAAATCACAGTATAAACACCAGATTCTTAGAAACAAATGAACAGCATTAAATCCCTATAGAGATTGATAGGGATCCACCTTAAACACACAGGGAAAAGTTTCTAGAAGGGGAAAAACTATAAAGAAATTGCTATAAAATTTCCTTGTAGTTATTATATAGTAGTGTGTAGAAATAATTAATGAATTACTCAAGTTATTAGTAAACAAAGCAGGTAATGTCATGCCTTGAAAGCTCCCAGAAATGTTTGGAGTTTATATTTTATATGGGATGTGTTTAAATTACTCCAGCCCATTTCTATAGAAAGACATAAAAAAATGTATAACCCAGAATCTCTCTCCTTATTTAAAACCACTCCCACATGTATAAAACCTTATTTCACACACGTGAATAAATACACTGGAGGAGGCATCTATTTTAGGGTTGTTTGCCCACTCTGAGGAGGGTGGGCTGCTAAAGGGGGTCATGTTTCTGCCAGCCAATGCCCTTTTAATATTGCACTGCTCATCATAATTGCCAGTAGTACAACAGAAAAAGGGCTCTGGACAACAGCATACTTCAGAGATTTTCCAAAATAAATGATAAATCAGTGGGAAACTTCTCCAAGTGATGGCTTCTGTGCAAGATTTACTCTAAAACAGATTTGTTACATTAAAAAAAATTTCTTCAACAACCACATTGATCCAATGTCATTCTTTCAAATTAATTTTAATATTTCACAACTGCATCCTGAATTAACTTCAACAAGAAGTTTAGGTCATCTTGGATTAGGGCCTTTTTTTTCCCCCTTTTTTCCCTTTTGAGTGGTAAATATATTGCATTAGAGCATGTGAAAGCAAAGACCAGAGCTGGGATTGTCTTCCTTGCATTTCAGCACCCCACTATTTTACAGAAGTGGGTGTAATGCATTAGATTAAACATTTTATCAAGACACCATGGAGAAGTTTGTGTCCTTTCTATTTTTTTCATCTGAACCATCTGCTAAAATATTTGCTATTTCTTACATACATGCTTGCCAGTAGCTGAAATTATTTTATAATTTTTAATTGCTCAGGAAGCCTTGCTGTTTTACACAAGCAACTAAACAGGCATTCAAAACAACTGTCAGCCAGGAAAGAGACCTTTACAAATCAGCTGCTTGCATCATGAAAACATCACTATTGTAATTTTATTTTTCTTTTTCTTTCTTTCTCTCCCCCCTTCCCCCCCCCAAAAAAAATATATGGGTACTAAGGAGAAAACAGCAGTTAATCATTACAAAATCAAACATTTCATATAATTTTAGCAATAAGTACCATTTAAAAGTCAACTTGTTAGTCTTTAGGCTTCAAACTGTTTCACATTGGTTTCTCTAAACAACTTCAAATGTAAAGCTGGAAAATGTAACTATTTGTTAAATGAGAGTCACTCGAGAAATTAGAAAATACTTTGATTTCAGACTTGAAAACAATGCAAACTAATTCTATGCAAATAAATTCAAACTTGAAAACAACTTTCCAGAGACTGCGTAGACAAGTAAGAATCATAACAAATGCTAAAAGTAATCAAACTGATCCAAATCGAGAGGAGTTTGGGCTGTGAGAGCAAATGCACTAGATGAACCCTAGTTGCCAGTTTTTCAGAGCAGTATTAACAAAAAGCCAATTGATTTAGAAATGTCCCAATTAGAATCTTTAACTGTATCATCCTTATTCTCTCATTTAGTTTTAATATTTTCCTCCTTTTTTTTTTTTTTGTACAATAACTTATCCCTAATCCAGAAACAACCTAGGCTGGGTTGGAAATGTTAAGTAATTTTTTTTTTAATGTAAAAAAATTAGGAAAAAAAAAAGAAAGAAGGAAGAAAGGGAAAAGAAAACTGGAAGGAAGACTGTGCTTTAAACTTGAGGAAGTTTTCTTTTTAATTCCAGAACCCCAGGTTTGTGTTCGAGGGTACGAGCTTTCCTTACACAACTGGGAGACCACACACTGGAGGGAAGCAGAGAGGAATTGGGGCAAAGTGCAAGAATGCCAAAGAAACACTTTGTGCTGTGCACCCTGGTTTATTGCAAAAACTCTGGACTATTTAAGCAAAGCATTAGTTTTACGAGATTTAAATATTAAGCCAATATAAATACTGGCTGGAGATAGCATGTGACTTACTGCCTCGCTCTTTGGGGGTTTTCAGGAAAAAGAGAAAAAGCGGGGGTGGGTGGGGGTGGGTGTTCTAACCCAGCATCTTTTAGCAAAACAATCCTACACGGTATCAGGAGAGATGGGAGTTCTGCTGCCTTTAGAAGCAGACACAGCATTTCCCGGAGGAGCTGGGTGGCACAATGAGCGCGAGCAGCGCGCCCAGCCCTCCGTGACACGGTCCTCGCCGCGGGGCCGGGGTAGCGGGCTCGGCTGCGGCCGGACGGGTTTCACTCGTGGGATTGCACTGTCTCAGCAGTATTTGCAAAGGTGAAATGTTTGGGAAAGGAGGGAAAAAAATATTAGCTCACCGCTATCTAGAGATTTGCAGCCAAGCCTGCCCGCAACACACTGTCCCCGCACTTCGGCGGCTCCGTGCACGGCCGCTGCACACCGGAACGGCCCTTCTCCGCCCCTCCGTTTGCGGCAGACACACGCACACCGATCTGCCACTTCTGCCGCTCCAAGTTTTATTCTCGGCCCCGCTGCCGCCCTCGGCAGCTTCGGCCGCCGGCTCGTTTAAACACCTCGTATTGATCGCACGCCAGAACGCGAACAGACTAGCGGGAACTTCACTCGGGAAATCGCTCCAGGCAGGACAGGGGGCGGAAAAGCTCCGCACCCCTCGCTCCGCGGGGAAACCGCTCCGGGAATCGCCCAGCCCCGTCGGGTAGAGGGGAGGGGGACCAGAGGTGCCGCCAGCAAGTGGAGCCCCCCCGTCTATCCTCGCCCCGCTCTCTCCGCCGCCCCCCTCATCCCCCAAGGCCGCGCCCCCGCTGCCCCGAGTGGGGGGGCACCCCTCGACTGCCCATGGCCCCGCGGGCCATTGTCGGAGCCGCGGCGGCGGCGCGCCCCGCCGTCACTCCGCACCCCACCCGGGGTCCGCAGCTCCCGCCATTTCCGCCCGGGCGGGCGGATGCAGCCCCCGGGGCGGCGGCAGAACCAACGGGCCCTGCTCGCTGCGCGGTACCTGGCGGCGGGAGGGACTGATCCCCGCGCCACGGGGGGGAAAGTTGCCAAAAGAGGCGCAAAAGAGGCGGCGAGAACGGCGCGGCTCCGCGACCCCCTCCCACCCCCGCCTCTCGCCGCCCCGCGTAGCCGGCCGCCGCCGCCCCGGGCGCGCCTGGGCGCCGCTCCCTGATCGATCCCAAGGTGGCAAATCCTCCAGTACCAACCTCATGGCCTCCCTGCTCCAGCCTCCATCTTTGACTAGTTGACATTCAGCTCCTGCCTGACCAACTCCTCATTAGCATACCGCCCCCGCCATTGGCTCGCCCCTGCGCTAGTCTTTGCCACCGCCTCCGCCATTGGCTCCCGGGGAGGATATTTAAAAATATTCGCGCCGCGCCCATTGGCGGTCGGGCTGCGCGTCACGGCCCGCTCCGCATTTTAACAATGAAGGCGCAAACACGCGCTGCCATTCACAAATTTTTTTTTCCAGCAGTTTGCCCGCCTTTTCTCCAACTACATTTTCATTGATTTTTTTTTGGGTGTTTTTTTTTTTTTTCAACTGAGGGGGTCCCGGTTGTAAACAGATAAATCAATGGGGCGAACCTGAACAAATATTATTTTCTCTCTCTCTTTCTGTCTTTTGTTCGGTGATGCTGGTATTGGGGGAACAAAAGTGATCCCCAGCGGTCCCGGATCGGAGAGGTGTGGTCGGGCGGGGTGGTGTCGCGGGAGAGCTGCTCTGCCCAAGAGGTTGCAGCTATTTTACGTCTATTTCGATTTCAAAACTCGACCCTCTTTCCTGCAAGTTGAAAATCAAGCATCGTCCGGGCAAAACAGATACCTACATTTGTCGAATTTTGGATAGTAATTCTCGCTGTCTTCGGGGAGCGTGTGCAGGGGGTGCCTCGGGTAGGAGAGTGCCCACGGGAGAGGCGACTCCACTCCTTGTCGGAGTGGCGGGCAGCAGCGTGGACGACCATGCTCCCCTCCCGCTACTCTCTCAGCCGCCTCTCCGCGGACTGAGCCAAGCAGGGGATTTAATTGTGACTGACTGAAACACACCAGGTCACTTCAGTGCACTTTCATGACAACAAGAGGTTTTCCTTTTGTACACGCTGTTGAGCTGAAATTAGGCGATATCAAAGTTTAAGGGCTAGGGAGGGAAGGTCTCTAGTATTTCTCCTGCCCTACAAATTGCAAAACACAGGAATCGTTGAAAAATGAATAAACAAAGGCTGAGACAGTGAGGGAAAGGTCTTGGTGAGTTTCTTTTTCTTTTTTTTTTTTAAAAGACTTCTGCTGTGTTGTTAACTAACAAGCAGTGGGTACCCCCTTGAAAAGACATCGTTCCTCCTGTGCAATCAGCTCTTCAACAATTGATTTCAACAGATGTTTGCAAAATGAAAATGTTTTCATACTCCAATGAGAGCAAAGGAGCTGGGTCAACTGTGAGAAAACAATACATTTTGTGGGTTTGTTTTTTGTTGGTTTTGGTTGGTTTTGTTTTTAACTCTATTATTTACTGACATTTTATGAAACAATTTGTCTTTGAAAAGAGATCGAAATTGTTGAAGTATTTCAATTTTAAAATATGTCTTCCTTTCCTTTGTTAACTACCTTCATACCAAATCCATCCCCAAAATATAACTTGTGTGCCTGTGTACTAGAATTTTACACTATAAAAGAAAAACGGTAATAACTATTTAAAAAATAAACGGAACTTCCTTTGTGTCTATTCTTGGGCTTGGGAGTTGGTTCTGATTTGGATATTTTCTCCATATATGTATGCATGCATGTGCTAGCCCCCCACGCACAAATACTGACCCCAAGTTGTAAATGCACGATCTGGCTACTAATGGGTGGGGACTTGGAGCAGTGGATCTCTGGCAGTGTTTTTGGAGATGGGAGAGAAGGGCAGTGGGCTGTGAAATCACACATTCCTGTCCAATGGAGCTGAAATAATGGTATTGTTCTCTGGAAAAGAGGTTGCTTTTCTCTTCTCCATTCTTCCCCTGATCTGCAGGGACCTGATTGTGCAGTTAATCAGCAAAAAAGTGTTTGATGTAAGGCAGGGCGTGAATTCAAAAGGGCCAGGGGGGATTCAAGAGGGATTCTTCTGTCTGTTAGAAAATGTTTTTTTGATTTCAAAATGGTAGACATTTGAAAAGCTGCACTGGTCTGTCTTCAGAGATCCGAGTTTGTAGTAGGTACCAGCACTAATTATATCACTTCCTTTGTGGGTTTGACACTTTACTGCTGGGGGGAAAAAAAGTAGATATCTTACAGCAGAAAGAAAGATGTCCTTCCTGAAGCAAAGGTGAGCCCCTATGTCTCTGCAGTCAATTCCTTCAGCTTGCTATCGGTCGCCAGAGAGTCTCATGACTGCCTTGCTAAGTGTTTAGCATTTCACTATTCAGACTTAAAAAAAAAAAAAAAAAAAGCCCATGGGGAGCAGGTAAGAACTGAGTTGGTTTTGTAGCTCTTTTTGGTGACCTGTGTCCTGAGCATGACATCTACCTCCCTGAATCTTTAAACACAGAAGCTTTCCTGTCCCACACGGACTTGTCTGTAAATCTTTCCTTGCCAGCCTTGTCTGAAATGCCAAGAATATTCGACGCATGTTTCTTATTTCAGTGTGGTCATTTCCCAAACTTTTTAACAAAGTGCTTTCTGCCGATTTCTGCTGTTGTAGATACCCAGCACCTTCCTATCCTCCCTATGCACAGCGCCTATACATATGTAAATATGTAATTTCATTGCTATCCCTTTACTTAATATATTATTATAGCTACACAGGAAATGACACATCCTAGGGAAAGGCAACTGCCTTGGATGTTTACGTGAGAAATGTGCAACTTTATGGTGAGCTCCGAATGAGTTTGTCAGTTTAATTTTGGCCAAACTGCAAATTAAGTTAATGAAAGTCCCCACCACTAGCCCTTGATCCCCAGCCCTGGTGCTGTGTACCACAGCCCTTTCTACGGGGCTCCTTCCTGCTGCATGAAAGAAGGGTTGCTCCACTGTAATGCTGGATAGATTGATTTAATTTTTGTGTTTCAGGGCTGGGGGACATTGGGGAATTCTTTGGATATTTTTGTTGGTGTTGTTTTGCTGCAAATGTGCAGTTGTGCTCTCCCCTCCCTTTGGAGAGGAAGGGTGAAGACAGGCATTTCTTCTGCTGTTAGTTTGCTTTAAAGAAGGGCTCCTTGCAAATGTCCAATGCTGGAGAAGAATGGCGTTTTTATCATTTTTAAACATCGACGAGGGGAGGGAGAGAAGCTGATTTTTATTTTTTTCTTCAGATCTTGGGGTGTTTTTGCAGTGTAACTCAATCTGATGTCACTGGGGGGTGGAGTCTCTGCTGCGTTTGCTTAAACTGGAGCTGCCTCAGTTCAAGGCCTTGTGGCTGAAAGTTCTTAAATCTGTGGCAGACAGGCATGACTATTCCTTAATGAGACCCCTGCTGCAATAACGCGTTTTTTATTTTAATCAGCTTCTTAATGCTATTAATTAAGATTTCCTTCATAAGACTCTTCCCATCTGCAAGGTTAGCGCAGTCCAACACAGTAACACAGTAACACAGTTCACCATCCCCGTCTGTGTGAAAACACATGTACAAACCCATATAAAACCTTCTTAATTAGGTCTTGAACATACATATGCTTTCTGAATGTGTGTGACAGACAGAAACAAAGAGAAGAGAGCAGGGCAAGAAAAAAAGAAAAATTTCACAGAAGTTTCCAAAGATATTTACAAAGACTGTTATAAATTAACTTCAAAATCCATCCCTGTGGAAGGTTGCTACATTTAGGAAGGTAGATTTGTTGGTTTTGGGATGAGGGTTTTTGTTTGTTTTGTTTTGCTTTGCTTTAGGGTTTTTGTTTTGGTTTGTTTGTTTGGGGATTTTTTTTGTTTTGTTTTGTTTTGTGTGTGTGTGTGTGTATTTTGTCTTTTATTCCCAGCTTTTGAGCTGCAAACATTTGCTCCTGCGGACAAAACTAGATTCAAAATTAATTGATTAAACTCCATGTTCCCATGGAGGAACAAACAGATTCCTGAAGTGTTCACAGCACAGCACTGACTTTAACTTAAACAGATTGGACTTTTGGTTTGCCTCAACTTCAGAAAAGTCACTGCCATTCCTTCAGACAGGTTGGAAATCAAAGTCACCTCTGAGTTCATCTGAAATTGTCATTCTCATTCAGAATGGCTACACTGACTTCTCTTTTTTTAACTTACAAACTTGAAAAATTAAATGGATTTATTATTTATTTGTAAGGATTTGAGTGATATTAAAATCTGCCCCTAAACTATGGGAGACTTTACCATGACAATATTTTTACACAAGTAGTTTTCAAATGAAGTTTTATTTGAATGGGCTTTGATTCATACACAGGAGAATAAAACAGTTAAAAATTACTCTGGGTATGTGTAACTCTATCCACATATATGTGTCTACATATCACTGAATTTTCAATTTGTTCTTTATTTTTTCCTCTAGATCCTTATAGGTTTGGTTTGGTTTGTTTTTTAACAAGGGCAGCTTAGGCAAGGATTTTTAAAATGAAAGAAAATACAAACAAAAGCACTATTCACAACAAAAGGTATCCTCTGAAGTGTTTCAGTAATTTAAAAGCTGTCAGAAACGATTTCTAAAAGTTTAAAGTGCAGCCAGACTCACCCTCCCCAGCCACGTCTTTATTTAGACAGAAGAATCGTTTTAATGTGATAAAAAAAGTAATATTTTCTGAAGGACATTTTTCTTTCTGCAGGGTTGAAAAATAAGAAAGCCAGAGAAATCTCCTTGTTCCTTGCTCTAAAAATAAACAATCATTTTCTAGCTAGCAGATGGCCAAAAATACCTTTCGTGTTTCCATAAACATATCCAATCGATAGCTTCAGAAGTGATTGAATGTAACCAAAAATGCAGTCAGCCCAAAGAGCTGAAACCTCTGCTGATCAGACCTCTACAAAGCAGGCTCTTGTGCTCGATTTGACAGTGTCCGAGAGGGAAGGGAACATGAATGAGAAAAACAGTCACTAAATGAAAGTTATGAATGAGGGATTGGATGGGAGGAAAAAAAAAAAAAAAGAAAGAAAGAAAAAAAAAAGGAGAGACCCAGCTAATGCAAAAATCAGTTTAATTCCACAAGTTTTACATGGATGTGATTTTTCCGTCGGATCCCACCGCGTCTCGGACTCGCATTTAAAAACATCTCTAGCCCGAACCCCAGTGCACATCCTCGCTACAGGAAAGAGGGGCATTGTGTTTGCTGGTTCACATTTTCTTCTCCCCCCTCTTTACTCGTCCCCCATCTCTCCCCCCTCCCTCTTTTGTAAATCAGAATGAGGAGGTTTTATAGTGAGTCTAATTCTCACTCCCTCCATTTCCTTCCTTTCTGCATTTTTTATCCCCCTTCCACCCCGCCCCTCTCCTGCCTGCAGCCCTGCTATTGATTAACCACTTCGCTACTACCCCTCCGTGCTGCCTCCCCCAGTCCCGCACCGCGCCTGCCCCGGGGCCGGCGGCCAGGGAGGCAAGACGGGGCCGGAGCTGTCCCGGCGCTGGTGGAGATAACGTGGCTGGGGCTGCTCCGAGGCCGGCTGGGAGAACGGGGCTGCCCCAATGAGACTTCCCAGCGCCCGGAGTCAGCCCCGCCGCTCCTGCCCAGCTCTTTGAAGTTAGTTGCACTTAATGGTATTTAATGAGACTAGTCCCAGCACCAGGAGTGCCCGGCAGGCTCGGGGTGCAGGGAAAAGTGGTAAAACAAACGTCCACGTACTCAAGGTGGGGGGATTTTACCCCAGGGATGCACCACCCGCGGCTCCGGAGCGGCGGAAGGAGGAGTGTGAGGGATCGAGGAGGGGAAAAAAAAACACCGAGCACCGAAATAGTTAATGGCCCCTGGATGCATTGATTAGTATTGATGGCTTTGGTAGTTTTAATGGATTTGTTGTTTGTGGGAGGTGGGGAGCTTTTGCCTTGCTTTGAGTTCTAACCCCCTGGCTGGGAGCTTGCTCCTAATTGCATGCACAGCATTCCTTCGGAGTGGGTGGTATCACCTTTTACTGCTGCTCCCTTGCACAGGGAAGGCCTGTAAAAAATCCCTTTCATGTGCCCGAAAATCAATACCCAGGGCTCTGGATGGCTGCTGTAAAAACAAAACAAAATCCTGTCCATCCCCCGCCAAAAAAGAAAAAAAAAAAAAAAAAGTATAAGGACAGAGCGGGGGGGAAAGTGCCCCATAAGAGCAACCCCCTCCCTGCGGATAGATAAGGGGCAGTTGGCTCTTTTTGCCAGCCCAGGAACAAGGCAGTTTCGGGCCGGTGTGGAACAAGACCCTATTTTTACAGCTGCTGGGGGGGGGTTTGGAGGGGACTGCAGTTGGGAACTGGAGGTTTCAGCCTGGTTCTGGTCAATAAAAATGGATGTGGCTTGAAAATGCTGCTCCAGTGGCAGGGAGGATGAAGGGTCAGGAGCAGTGCTTAAAAGGTTAAAAAGGACTGGGTAAGTGGGAAGTTGCAGAGTTATGGGTGGAGTTACCCACACTTAAAAGAAAAAAAGCACAACAGAGTAAACAAATTCATCTTTCAGTTAGTGTCAGGAGGGGAAGGTAAGAGTGGGAGGATGCTGTGCTTTGCTGTGTCCAGTGCCGGGCTTTGGGAAATGAAAAAATGAGACATTTTACTAGGAAACTCTTAAACTGTGTTTATTTTTCATTCTGCCCCCAAACCGTGCAAAAGTGATACCAGTCTAATTTACAAGTGAGCTTCATGTTCACTTCTCTCTGCTGGATCTTAATTTCTTCTGCACTGAGGGGAGAGGGAGCAATTGGTAAGCATTTAAAAATCCATGCAAAATAAATCAATGTGTTTCTGCCATCTACATTTCAATTCAATAACATCGTTCTCATAGAGCTATTTCATTAGCATGGAATAACTCACCTGTAAGTAATTACAGCTGACTTGCTTTCTAGCAGAGACCAATACAAGTCCAGAAAGGGGATAAAGGTTAGCCCAAAGAAATACTGCAGAGGGTTTGGCATGGGTATAAAAGCGAATAGCTACGTTCTCTCCTTAGAAAGCAAGTCATTCTTAGTCATCACGGAAAAGAGAATTCATAGCTGTGCCTGGAAGTTTCATTTCAATCTAAAATTTAAAACCAAAACCCAGCTTGAAAGTGTCCTGTTGGTAAAACATAATGTCACTGCAGCGAGAAGAAAAATGCTCCAGACCGGCAAATAACCCAAAGTCCCTGTAATAATTGTTTGAGAAATCCACCTTTCTCAGATTTCACCCAGGCTCAAACAGTCAAATAGTTTGTTTGATATTTGTTGTTGTAATTCTGCTTGTTGTTGAAACTGTGCGTTGGCACTGAGTTACATTTGTTTGAAATTACTTTATCAGTGTAACACTAACTGAAGAATGAGTTTACTGGTTCAAAAGTGCACTACTTCCAATAAGATCATTTAAGTGGAGCTGTACATGGAAAAAACCCACAAAGGGTATTTAAAATTCTTAAATTTTTTTCTGTTTAATACTACTAAAATGGAAAAGCATGCCTTTGTATACAGGTTAGTGGAAAATTTTATTTAAATCATAGAATCATAGTTCAAATACTTCCTAACTTTATTTGATGATTTTTTATTT
Organism: Indicator indicator; assembly: GCF_027791375.1. Taxonomy (NCBI): domain Eukaryota; kingdom Metazoa; phylum Chordata; class Aves; order Piciformes; family Indicatoridae; genus Indicator; species Indicator indicator. Next base: position 2,228,092 of record NC_072035.1, read on the forward strand.
AGAGCAAACTGCCCAAACATTTTGTATTAATTCATTCTAATATTCAACACTCATTCTTATCTTGTCCAGAATATGTGATAGAAAGGTTTCCAGGACATCTACTTTTTAGAGAACCCTGACTTTCTTACTAGCAAACAAAATTTTAAATAGAAAGTTTCGTCCCCACACCCAGGGTTAGCTAATTCCAGGCAGTTCATCCTTTCACCATTGTACAAACTTTTGTATGTACACTTTAAAATGAAATATTTACAAAATAAAATGCCTCCCTAAAATGCCTAGGAAATGCTCACCTCTCAAATTCTGTGGATTTGTGCTTTAAACTCTTTTTTGGAACAAAACCAGAAGGATCATTTTGTTGTACCAAACAATTAAAATGTGCTTTCAGAGGGGCAGGGAGAGGAGAGAGTTGTGTTGTGAAAGGTTTGAAGCATTTTTTACAAGTTCACTGCAACGACAAAACCTACACTTGAAAGTATTTCAGGATCTCACTCTTTGTTTTGGTGTCAAGAACATTCAGGTTATATATATATCTTTTAATACAGACAATCCACAGAACTTATTCAGAAGCAAACCCATAGGTTCAGTTCTTTCCTTCTTTCCAAATCTGTTTCTTAGTTTATTGTTTTGGTTTGGGTTGGGTTTTTTTGTTTGTTTTTCCAAACAGTTAAAAATAAAACCCCACAACCCAAAACAAAATCAAGTTTAGGACCTGAAGTTGAGAAAGCATGAAAAAAGGGTAGTTCTTTCCTTCTTTCCCTGAGTTCACCTTAACAAACAGTTTTGGAATTTCATTTGTTTGAAATCTACAACATATTGATCTCCCAGACATTCTAGGGCTCTAATCTGTTTGACATTCAAGAAAAGTAACTGAAGGAAAAGAGCCACCTCTTCCCCCCACCCCAGCAGAGCTGCCAATTAATGTGATTCTGTTAGCCCTGACCAAACGGGAGGAATCAGCAGGGTATTATGGGATATTTATCTGAGGGTCACATCTCACTTCTGAGTTAAGAATTTAATATGAAAATAAATCATTGCAAAGGTTTTTCTCTCTCTTGTGATATCTGTAAAATATGTGCTAAACCTGGAGATAGTTGTGAGTTTGTTGTGGTGTGAGGGCTGCCTCTGGGCAGGTTAGCAGTACTCTTTGTTTCTCTGCTAAATGTTAAATCCAGATTTTTTTTTTAACTCTCAAATCCCACCAGTAAACACTTGTGTAGATGCGCTTGGCACATTTAAAAGGAGTTGACCTCTGCAAATTAAATTGTGAGATGATGGTTTAATTATGAAATTATGCTTTGGTTCTCAAACAGTTCAGTTCAAAAGGCTTGTGAAGCTTCAGCTTAAATTTGGGGGTTTTGGAGGGGGGGATATGTGGCTCTGCTCTTAGATGAGTGTCTCACAAAGTGTCTTTTAAAAATTAAATAGAATAGTGCAGAAAGAAGTGCTTCAGTTTTGCTTGGCACAGCTACGGAATTGCATACTAGAAATGAATTGAAAACTCACTTCCATTGCTTTTAGCTCGTAACCAATATAACTTTGTTTTAAGCTTGAGGCCTTAGTGACCACTTCCAAAGTTAAATTTAGTCTTTGTTTTGCTCACTAGCACCAGTGAGGCTAAATTTTAAGCATAATTTATTAAAAACTTTGTTTCAAGTTTAATTTCCCCTTACCTTAAAACTAGTGTGGCTTGTTCTTCTCCCAGATCTGAAACAATTAATAATGGCTTTTTGTGAAATTAGTTTCTCTCAAGATGTATACCAATTATTCACACCCCTCAAAGATCAGTGGTTCAATTATATTTAAAATATCATTTCTTAGTTCACACCCATTTTCTAGGCACCTCAGAGCACCTACCTTTAATTATTACCTAACATCCTTCATCACTTATAATGAAAGATACTGAACTAGTATCTTTCTAGTACTAGGAAGACTTTGTTGGCACAAGAGGAAAATGAAAATAAACTAATTAAGAAGCCCTGGGAAATCATCTTTGCAATTACAGGATTTCTTTGGTTAATATCTCACACACACTGTGCTTTTAACCACAGGAAAGTGGCCAGTGCTTAAGGTGTAAAAGACCCTTCAGAAATATTTCAGCCAACACTGCTAACTCTTGAGCCTGTTTATGTATGCCTTTCATGTCAATGGGGGAAAACTAGCAATGAAATGTTGGTGTTTATACACCTAGAAGCTGGGAAGTCCTGGTTAAATACACCAGTCTGTAGCTGAGAACATTTCTGGGGGAAGGAGAGCTTACTCATGCTAATTGAAATCTGCACCTGGAAAAGAACAACCCACAAGAAGAATTAATTTTTTCAATGAGGATTCAAACCTGTTAGGAGCCTGTGACCCAAGCCAGGGCAAATTCAGATAGGGTTCACTATGAACACTGCTACAGAATAGAAGCTTTTGCTATCGGTGAAGATAGAATTTAGATTGTAGAAGTTATCTTCTACGATCAAGCAGCTAATGGTGTCTTTTCAAAACATTAAAAAATATTCCTGACCCACAACCTTATCTTTGTGACTAAATGATTTTAGTAACTGCAGCAGGGAATGTGACATTAGCTAGCAGAGTGCAAAAGGTCCCTGTTTGTCCCAATCCTCTGAGTATTCCTTATGGTGGACAGAGTCCACATTTAAAACATTTAAATGCATTTCCCCAAATGACATCAAAGACTGTTTAAATCAATATTTGGATGATCATGGAGCAAATGTTTGAATTTGGAAAGGAAGGAGCAAATGTAGCTTGTGCATGGTTGCTGTAGCATTGCACATGTTTTGAGGTGGCCAAATGTTGTCACACTGCAAAGCTGCTGTAGGAAAGCAAGATAAGGACTGCTCTTCAAATGGTCAGATGTTTGAAGGATTTCATGACTGGGCAATTCCACTAGGGAAATTAAAATTGGGAGGAATTAACAATGCCATCATGCAAGAGTAGTTGGGGTTTTTTGTGGCCAGAATTAAAAAGGAACATGAAAATGACTGCAGAGCAGAATCAGTTCACCAGTTCTTCCTAATAGTTGATTTAATACTATCAATGAAGAAGAAGACTTGCACTTTGTGGCAGAAACCAGAGGCAATGTGTTTGTTTGGTTGGGTTTTTTTACCTAAACTTAGAAGGAAGCTACTTTGGTGCTGTGAACATGACCAGAATACTTTAAAAAGTCAAGCATTTAAAAGAAAAATTGCTTCGTTAAGACCTGACAGTGGAAACTTCAGGCATCATTGTGTTTCAGCTCAGTTTTTGTCTTCATCATGTCAAAAAATTAAGAGAAGTGTAGATCAACTGTGATTTCAAACCAAACAAAAAACCCCAAAGCAACCACTACACAGTGAGAAAACCTTGTTAATGTTTAAAACAAATTGTAAAGGTTTCTTCCAAGTATGCATATAAGCTTTCTCTGACAAGGAGACTCACAGCCTTGGAGAAGTTACTGACATCCTAAATTCGTTATTTGTTAGCCTGCTGGAAAAAACTAACCAACTTTTCTCTGCTGCTCACACAGGAGATGTGCACTTTCTACTTTACTGCTTCTTGTCTGAATTAAGCATTTCATTAAAAGAGATCATCAAAATAAATCCCTAACAACCTTAAGCTCATTATGTGGCAGAGTGTTTGTTTTTATTAAGGGTACGTTAAACTATCCTGATCCAAATACCAATCAAGATAGCATCTCTTTAAGCTACATTAACTCAGACTCTTAAAGGCCAACGTCTATGTGGCAAAGTGTGCAAATTCATATGCCAGAGGACGTTGGGCACTTAGTCCATGCTTTGAACCAACAGACCACTCCAGAGAGATCCCCCACTCTCTTCTCATCTCACTGAAATGATGAAAAATTAAACAAATTCTCAGAATGTCAAAAGTGATTGTTAAAAACCCAACGTGTGCTGCAACCCCCACCACCTAACCAGCACATTAGGTTTGAAGGAAATCTGTGATCTGCAACCAATTAGGAGCAAAATGGTTGTAAAAGATTTAATTTGTGAGTAGCATTTTAAACTCAGTAACAGCTATAACAAAATGGGTAAGTAAATGACATTAATCACTCCTGATACTAAATTATCCATGTTTTGCTTCCAAGACAGGAATCAGACTGGGCAATGTTTTCTATTAGTTAAATACATCCATAACCCAATGAAAGTCTAGGAGGCCATTTACCTAATGGGGATTCCAACATCCTCATTGTTCCTTTAGTTTGTGTGCTCTTTAAAGGCTGTATAACTGTTTTAAAGAGTCACCCCTTGATTTTTCATCAGAGTAGTGAGCATTATTTTCCTGAGAAGAGCTATTTCAGACAGGTAGAGCAATGTTTCCTGCAGTGAAGACTAAACACCAAGCTCATTTGAAATGATTTTAAAAACTACATGGTCTAAAGGAAGATACTGCTGTCCAGCCTACTAAACCAGTTTTCGGTTGTTTGTGTTGTTTCCCACCACCACCCCCCCACCCCCCACCCCCCCTGTTTTGGGTTTTGTTTCAAAGAAGATGAATCTTTGGAAGATCATACTAAATAAAGCAATCAAATGCAAGTGGTAATTTTCCACAGTCGAGCTATTGTTTCATTCAAAACCTGCTATCTTCTTTGGTTTTAATAAATTAATGGCAAGTGCATCAATAGGGTGTAAGTGCTCATCTCCTCCATCCCAAATCACTCCTGTGTGGTGTCTCCTGCGTGGTCTATCAGCCAGAGACACACAGTGCCTCTCTTACCTGCTTTCCAGCTTTTTACACCCTCTGGCTATGCATTTCCGTTTCTCATTTCATGAAAAGTAAAATTCTGGTTTACTTTTTTTCTTCTTTTTTTTTTTTTAAAAATTAAATAGACCCATTTTTAAAGACCATTTGAATTCACAAATGTCTCAGATTAGATTCAGCTTCTCAAGATGAATTATTTCCTGCTTTTCTTTCTTGTAAATATCTTCCACCACCAACCACCTTCTGCAGATAAAACTTTACCAATTAGTCATTTACAGACATAAACTCACAAGGCAAAAAACAGCCTTTGCAGCTCTAGGCCTCTTTGATGATGATGATGTTTACAAATGCTTTCACTGCTGGGCTAGTAATGTGCACTTTGCCATTAGCTCTCTGAAACTGTTGGACACACAAAATGTGCCTTTCAGTAAGGCAGATGGTAAGAAAGATTGTTCCTTTCATTACAGGCAGGACACTTATAAACTAAATAGTGGCTGGGGTGAACGTACCGGTTTCTTCAGACTGAAAAAAGCTGTGATTTCACAGGCTGAACAGGTCACTCACATAAATATCTGTCCTGGTGAGATTTTGACTATTGCTGCACTGCCACCATGCCCTCCAGCAGTGGATGAGGTGGGGGCTTTTGGTGCCAGGTGCTTTACATACTCATAGTAAGGCAACCCCTGTACATAAGATGTAACTGAAATCCTTCCTTTCTCTACTGTGGTTTCTTCAGTTCCTACGAAAATTTGTAACACTCTTCTTCTTTAGATGTCAAGTGCATCAGGACACATTGGTTCCTGATAGCATTGTCATACAGAACAGAACCCAAGTTCTACCTTTGATGGGGATACAGGAGCTGATGAGGGTTAAGTCAGAGGCAGGCAACAGAGATGTGAATAATCTGCACTGCCTGAACAGAAGCAGAAGTGGGTTTCTGAGCTGTGTGGGTTGCAGGAAGAGTAAGTGAAAGAAATGTCAGAGCCCAAATTGCTTGCACTGACTCAGGAGAGGAATAGCTGTTTTGATAAAGGAGAGACTGGGCAAAGTTTACACTACACAAACATCACAGGGGTTAAAGCCCTTTTACTGTGGCAAGCAGCCTTGGCTAAAAGGCTAAGTGTCCATGAGGAGTCAGACAGAAGTCAGCTCTGCTCCTCTGTGCTAGGGTGCATACTCTGTGCTCTGGTTTTAGTTTGGTTCTTGACTGGGACTGACCATTCCCACTCCTGAGACTGCTTTAAAGCCCAGGCAAGGAGTTTATCCCAGCACAATCAGCTTTTGCTTTACAGGCAACCAAGACAGGACATTGGTAGAAGGCAGAATGTTTTGCTTCTCATTTGAGTACCAGACACTTAAGAAATAAGGAGGTTAGAAAAATTAATCAGCTGCCCTCTCCATTTGTTTCTCCATGTGCTCTCCTGTGGTCCTAAGCACCAGCTGAGTTTTGGGGTTGCTTGAATATCTACTGAAATATCTTAACAGCTAACTTTGCTATTTCAAGACTGAGAAAGTAGCTAGAATAAATTGGATTAACCCTGTGGTCCAAAAAGCTTTCTGTTAGACTTCTAATCACTAAATTAAAATGGAAGTCAGAGATACCAATTGTAAGAAAAGAATCAGAACTAGGCTGGGTAAGAGAAGAAAACTAATGCTCAAGAAGGAGGGGTGGAAGCATTTCTTCCAGAACAGCCTAAAAACTTTCACACAATTACATGGATAATAGAGACTTAAAATGTCTTCAGAGAAGGAAGGAGGAGGTTTCTAAACCTGTTCTCCCAGGAAAGGACATGAACACGGCTATTCCTTGAGGAGAAGCTCAGGCTGCCTTTTTCCGTGCTGGACAGCCATCATTGGCACCTTGGAGCTGGCTCAGCTGGGTAGAGAGATTATGCAGGGGAATGTTTCCTCAAGTCTCCTCCTGTCCCTCCATCCATTTCCCTGTAGTAAAACATCCCTCTGGAGAGATGACTACAACTTGGTTGTCTGTGATCATCCATATTTGGATGCAAGAAGAGAAAATGCTGTGACTAACAAGGGGTTCCTGTGAGTTCGTCACTAAGACAAATATTTATTTATGTCTTGGAGGGTACAATGACAGAGAAGCCTCACCCTGATCAGTCCAGTACTTGCTGGGAAAAGCAATCATCTTGATCTCTACTCCTCATATCCATGCCATTCGGTTAGCTCTGTGGGGGGTACACAGCTCCCCACTCTGGAGAAAAAATAGGAGAGGGAGCTGAAGTTTTGAGCATGGATCTTATAAACTGGAAAATAAATGATAGAATCCTGAGAACATGGATTTGCTTAAATACATGTTCTTAGCACATGGCACTGAGGTTGCCAATGATTACAGTACCTTCATGCTTCCACAATCTGGCACATCCTTAGTGCAGGCTTCTTGGATTTCAGTTATATCCTTTTGTCTGATGTTTGCAGTTAATGCAGGACAGGAGTCCAGTGACTGAGTTCCCAGAGAAACTCATCTCTAGAATTTGAGATGCTGGCTCCTCTGGGGAAGGTAACTGAAGGGATCTGGGTTCAACTGAGGGCTGGATAAAAATGTGGTCCAGCCTATTTAATGACAGATTTTCATTTGCCTTCCCTTGCTTTGCATTGTTTCCTAAAGCCTCAGAGAAGTTAAACAGTAAAAGGTTTCATTGGGATGTAGAGTCTGTCAATGCCTCCACTGATGTACATCTGCACAGTGGGACTCTGAATCAGCACCACTGCTGAGCCTCTGAGTACTACTGATAAGAATGACAGATACTTGCTGCTCCTTGGGAGGATCCATGGAAACTCCTGCATGATTTCTGTGATATCCTGTCATCAGAGGAACACAGACGGTACCTCAAAAGAGTAATCTACCTAGGTTTGTCCCAAAACAAAATATTGATCTGATTTCATGTACTCATAGAAACTAGGCATAGAGAAACCTCTTTTAGTGTCTGTAGTCAAACTCTTGCTATTGCTGAGAGGTCCTCAGCACTGAGATGGAGATTACAGAAGCCAGGTTTAATTTCCCATACTCTGTATGGGCTGCCAGTACGGCCAGACCTGGGAACTGACCACATTTAGCAGTAATATTCAAAGTAAGGGAGTTTCAATTTTACCATCTGTGTAGCAGCTCAATGCTTTTCTGTACGCTCTTGCTTTATGTACTGTCTTTAGAAATGCTTCATTTATCAAGTTTTAGGAAGACATGGAGTATCACTGTTTTCAAATCTTTGAACATAGAAGGCTGATTAATTTCTAATTCAGATATTTAATTAAGATTAAGAGATTGAAACAGTTTCCAGCTGAAAGCAGTGGGACTTTTGCTGCTGTCTGAATGCAGGCAGAATTACACTACCAGGCTGTGCTGTTGCAGTGTGACAAGTGCACCAATGTGCTAAAGAAATAGACCTTCCACTAAAGCCCAGAACTGAGGTCTGAAGAGCTTCCAGTTCCTATCCAGCCAGCAGCATCTTCTGTTGAAACGATTGATGTGGATCAGTATGAGGACTGAAACTCTGCTTCTGGACACAAGAGTACAGCTTGTATTTGCTCAGATGGAGGCTGCCTGTGTGTCTCAAGGGAGAGCATCTATTCAAAGGCACAGGACACTGTCCTCAGTGCTTGCTACAAGAGGATTCTTTTTTGTGCCAAGGCAGGAGACCAAGATAGTGGTACCCTATTCCAGCTGGCTGGGGAAGGGCTCCCCAGGAAGGAAAAAAGGATAAGAGGCTTAGATCATGCCCTGCCAACAGGAAGACAGCACTCGCCAGCTACAATCTCCTGCCACATTTCAGAGCAGTGTCTGACTGTTCCCTCTGCTCTCAAGCTGAGAAGAGGCACCTTCTTCCCATTCTCCTGCAGAGCAAAGGGTCCACTTTTATTCCCTGTCACTGTTACCGCTTCAGACCAGAACAGGATTATTTCAGTTGAGGATGGTAAGGCAGCTGCCTGTGCATCCATCAAGTGCATAACTCCCAGAATTAAGTGCAGGGTGGTGTCAGCAGCATGGTAGTCAGAGTTGTACTGCTGCTGTGATTCCTTATATTTCCTTTTCTCTTTCCAGTAAGCAGTGTTGTGCCTTATCTCACCTGTGCTTTAGGATCACCTGGTGGTAGTGAGCTACTCATTGCAGCAGCACTCACCCAGCTACACCAACCCTCCTATTGTAGGAGCTTCCTCCTCAGAAATTCCCCACTCTGTGAGGGTTAAGTTTTACGTTTAGCAGGCCTAGGACACTTACTCTGACTGTTCCTTGCTGCAGGTACCTTCCTGTTTGCTGGTGAGTGAGTACCTTTAGCCTCTGCTATTTCTCTGTATTCCCTTTTTTTCTGTTTTGAAGGCAATGTTTATCTCTTCATAAGCTGTTGTTATCCAAGGCTCTCCAAACTCCTGGCACTCTGTAATAATACCTAATGCAGGCATGATACTGTGAAGAGTAGCAGCTTGTACTTGTAAATCTCAAGGCATTTCATGAAGGTGATTGTTTTATCTGTTTTGCAAGTGTCATTGCTAAAGGTGAGAGAAGTTAAGTTGCTTGCTCTAGGACATGCATCTTGTCTGTGGCAGAACAAAGCTTAGAGTGTGCTGATCTCAATTGCACTTGCTGCTTGCTCCCTTGGCCTTATTGTGTTATGCTTGTGCTATGTAGCAGACAAATAAAGTCCTTGTTATGAGGACACATACAAATGGAAGCTTCAGTTAATTTTCTTTCAGAGTGGTGATGGGCATGAAGTTCAGGTATCCTTGCAAGGAAAGCCCTGTGCTTTAGTCCTGAGAATTCATGTTTTGTGACAAGTAGTTTTGTTGCTTTCTTTGCTTTTTTCAAGTGTTCATTCTTGCAAGTCTTAACATCATCATAGACCTCACACTGTGGTAGCTCTGCCTCTTCCATGTGTTGCTCCAGGTTCAGTTGTCAGATGATGGTGTGTGTTGGATGAACGGGGAATGATTGTACATGCATGGAGTCTTGTTTAAAAATATCAGATGGAGTAATGGTACCCATCTGAAAACTAACAGGACTTTATTGTGATTCTTTGAGCATTTTCCTTTGAATGAAAGATTTTTCCAAGCCCATCAGCACTCATGAGCAGCGAGAGAAAATGATCAGATGACAGTGTATGCTCAGTAAAACAGCTGCTCTTTCTATAGCCAGGAGTCCAGGGCTGGTTTATTGAAAAATTTCATTGGAGTCAACTGGAATTTTGCCTGAGTAAGATGCTTGAGATTTTTCTTCAAGTAACTTTACAGTTACTCAACATGGAGGACTGGGAATCACGTGGCATTCCTAACACATTATTATGTTTCCATTCTTACTGCAGGAACATACTTATCTGAAGATTAAGTAGACCTTGCACTTACAATAGTGCATGCTCGTGCTGAAGGCAGACAAAGACCTTGGAGCTATTGTGTTATTGGAACTCCAGTTATTTATTCAACTGTCCACCATGGCAGGATTTCTTTTTCTGTTAAATATATAATTCCCCAGGTTTTTTTTTCTTAAACAAGAGAACCAGAGGGTGAAAGGGTTGAAGATTAAAATGTAAACAGCAAAATTTATTATAATTACAAGAGTGTTTCAAATTATTTCCTTAAACTGCAACATAATTTACCTCTAGTCAAGGTCTCTATTGGTGGTGAAAGAGGAAACTGCTTGACCTTAGGGTGACCTCTGGCCCCCGGGGGTCAGCGCCCGAGGAATGCGCAGATGTCACGGTTCATAAGCAAGGACAGAAACTCTCAGGTTTCCCAGGCAGAGAGGCGCCAGTTCGGGGATGGGGCCAACATGTGCACCTCCCTTTGAACCAGCCACTCATACCTGAAATCACATTGAAAGCAAGCATGCACTGGGCAGGAGATGGGAAAAGTCCAGGGCAGCCCAGGATGGAGGCTTGTTCCAGGAATGGGCGGAAGCAGCAGAGAGTAATGGAAGGAAATGTGACATTTCACCAATGAGGGGTTGGTATCTGTGCTACCTAGTTAATTGTGCTCGAGGCATGCTGCAGACAAATGTGATCTGGGGTACAGTAGATCCATGCATGGTGCTTGACAAGAAGCATTTAGAGGAGCTTTGGCTGCAACCATCTGATCTGACTTGTTGCAGTTGCAAAAGCAAATGCCCTGTACTCTTAACAATGCAAAGAAAAGGGAGAGAAATAGAAGAATTTATTACCCACACTGTGGTAACAAAAACTGTACATGGGCTGAGTTAATGCAGTGCAAATTGCTGCTAGGACTTCTGTAAGACCAGCAGAGATCCTCACAGTAACTCAAGTCTGGAGTCAGTTGAGCTGCTGCTTGGATGCGTCCTTTCTCTGTCCCTCAAGAAAGTGATTTGCAATGCCAACCCATCTTTGTTCAAAAAACCCCAAACAAAGCAAACAAAAACTTTCATGACTGAGACCAAAAAACCTCAGTCAAACAAACAAAAAACCCCAATCCCCCAAAACTTTAGAAAATTCTTCTTAATAAAAGCAAATGAACAAGGAAAGTTAGGTTTAAGCTAAAGCAAATTGTGTGGTAAACGTTAAGCTTAGGGAGAGAAAATTATAGCAGCAAAATATTCAAAGAAGAAATGGGATGAAAGGAAAAAACAAAAGGTTAATTTTAGTATTAAAATCATACCTTATGTATCAAAATAAAATTTATATTCAAGGAAATTGTGAACCCAAGAGTTCCTTTCAACTATTTGCAGCCTACAAACCACAAGTTGCGCTAAGCATGATCAAAGTACCTCACAATTAGTTTGGTTTTAAATCACTATAATTGTCAGCCTAGGTTGTAATCAGGGAAACATTGTTGGGAAGCAGCAGTGAAGTTGCCCTGGTTGTAATCTGGGGAAAGTTCGAGAAAAGCACTGGGATCTGCTCAGTTCACAGCAGTGCTTGGGGACAGAGTTGTGTTAAACATGTTAAACATCAGAGAGACTGTCCTGGGTTCACCAGACAGGCAGCCTGCCCTCGGCTGCTGGTGCAAAGACCTCTCAGGCTGCAGCTTCTCTGGTCAGCTCCCTGCCTTGGTTTGTCTCTTGGGGAAGGCAGGCATGACCTTGGAGAAGCTTTATGAAGTGTAATTCATGAAGTGCTACAAAATACACATGCTGCAGGGGATCCTGGAAGGTGCTTGCAGACACCAGTTGTGGAGATGGTAGGAACAGGCAGCTAGTGGATGAGTGGTGAGGAAGAGTTGGATGGAGGAGACTGCAGGAGTGCCAAGAATGGGTGCGATGCGTGTGTGAGCCTGCTCCAGCATTGCTCTTTTAATAAAGCTGGCAGCGTGTTATCTGGAAGCTGTGATGGCTTTCTTAATAGATTCCTTGGAAGCTTCAGGTTGGAGAGCTCTTCCAGGGGCTTTGCCAACCATACAGCAGAACAGAGGATGAGCTCAAATGCTTTTGTAATTAGGAACAGAGTGTTTCTTGCAATTAAAAAGATCTTCCAGGAATACAGAAAATCAAGGCAGTCTTTGAAGGAATCATGCTTTCTAGACATTACAAGGGTGAAGGTAATGTGGGCTTTGCTAGGGAGAAGCTGAAGGAAATTTCCCCACTGGAAGTCTTGAAAAGAGCATTTGCTCAGCAGTACAAATGACTAAAACAACAAGGCTTTGTGCTGGAGGATCTCAAAGCGTTTTCTGCTCTGCACCAGGAAATGTAATACCTCCTGGGAGCTGTGCTAAATTGGAAACAGGGACCCTCTAAAAGGCAGCTCAGCTCTGCGCTGGCTGAGCACAGCCATGCTTCCACCAGCGTTGGTGGAAAAGACAAGTGATGTTTTGACAACTTGAGTCTTCAGTCGTGACTTTGCTACAGGCATGCAGGAGATTAGCGGGCAGCCCAGATTTAGTGAAGAAGCAGTTAAGAGAGAAGAATTAAATTTGCCACCTTGCATCCAGCCAAGTTGGAGGCTTTCCTTGGCCTCAGAATGACAGAAAAATCATCACCCTGGGTGTTTCTTAACAGTGAATCTCCTTGCTCCCAAAAAAATGAGGGTAATGTTGGGTTGGCAGTGAGGGAATGCACTGGCTGAGGAGGTTCTGCTCTGGACTGGCAGTTCCTTCAGCTCTGTGTCAGAAAAAATGCAGAGCTGAAGGAAGTTCAAACTCTGTTCTAGTCTGTATGAATCACCTCTTCTGCTTCTGTTTTCTGCAAGTCACCAAAGAGACATTAGGGAAGAAGAGTAAAGGGCAGGCAACGTGACTGTGAAGGTGGAGTGGGATAATTAGTGGAAGTGATGAGTAATGTAAGAAGCAACCAGTACCTCAGCTTTGTTTCTGAGGAAGGTAAACCAATTCCCAAGAACCCATCTGGGTCCAAGTAGAGCTGAATGGAGAGAGCCCCAGTGGTGGCTACTGGAAAGGAGGCAACTATAACAAAGCAGAAGGCTGCTGGAGGAAGATTCTAGTTGAATATAAATTGGGTTGTAGCTGTCTTCTTGGTGGACTTCTGCAAAATAGCCTATTGCAATTCTTTAGTTAAAGAAGTCACAGTTAGAGCAATTAAAGGAGGGTAGCTCAGGTGTCGTTGTGCAGTGCCAGACCTCCTGGCGGCCCAGGTTTTATCCAAATGAGGCATGGCCATGTGGACATGGTTCTGCTGAATTGCCTAGAGCACTCGATGGAGATTTTGCCAGCTTTGCTGTGCATCACCTGGCACAGCCCCAAGAGAATGGCACCGACGGATGACACTGGATCTGCTGGAAGAGCTCTCAGTGTGAGGGCTGCCCTATCAAACTGTTATGAGTTATGAGAATTTGTAGACTGAGTTTATATCAAAGTAATGATTTTGCTCTGGTTGTGGTTTTTCTGACCCAGTGCTAAACCCCTCCTGACTAGGAGCACTTTGCCTTTGCTATTGAATTTTGCATTCAGAGGTATATCACAGTCTGAGTTCTCTGTTATGGAGATCATACGAAGGTGTATCAGCCAAGGCGTGATGTTGTGACTCGTAACTGTAGTGTTTTTATTAGCTGCTGTGCTCTTGCATGATTTTAAGCATCCACACTAACCAGTGCAATTGTGAACAAGTCCCAGTGGAGCACCAGCGACGCTTGTGTTCATCTCCAGCCTCTAATCATATACCCTTTGTGACATGTGTGGGATAATGCCACCCTGTAAATTTGTCCTTGTGTGACTCAGCCCACACCACTCAATAAAAGTCCATAAATCTGGGGGTTGGAAGTAACAGAGTAATAGAGAAAGGGAGAAGTAGTGAACCAAAACTGATTCTGGGAGTATTTGTTTGTTTGTTTGTTTGTTTCCCTTTTGCATGAGTGGGCGAGCATCAGAGGGAAAGATGGGACAGTCTTTGGGATGTGGTGATGGAAATATTTTTCCCATTGACTGGCTTGACTCAGCAAACAAAATCCTTCCCTGTGTGGCGCCATGGAGAGCAGAGGGCACAGAGGGAGAGAAGTGACAGTAAAGCTGCACCCAGCCCTCTATCAGCAGTGAAAGCCAGATATGGAAATTGTTCCCCGAGCAGGCAGGACCCAGAATTGTTTCCTTAGCTTTCCTTTGGCTCTTTTGAGTTTTTCTTGCTGTGGGGAAGAGGTAGGTGAAAGGGTGGGGAGAAGGGGGATTTGTGCAATTCTTCCACTTGAGTGTAGAGAACAGAGAGCAGAAGGTGCAGTGAGAAGCCTTTTAAAGTGGTTGTAGATGTGTGAGGTCTGATTCTGTTTTCAAAAAACGTGTCTGTTAGGTGTAAGTGCATGGGAGGTCATTAGAGCTCTGCTGCTTTTCAGGGGGTGAGGCAGAAGGGATCTGGGCTGCAGAAGGGGCAGGCAGCAGCATGGCGCTGCCGGCAGTGAGAGCCACTGTGTGATCAGCAGACTCTGGCAGCAGGGACAAGAGGGGAGAGAGACTGCTTTTTACTCTCCCCAGATAATGACATTGCTAGCCACAGCCAGACACTTGTGGTTCAAATCACACCAGTTGTTTGTGATTATGCTAAGGGTTACTCTGGAGATGAGTACAGCTAGCTGGCAGGCTTTTAAAGGTATCAGTCCCTGTTTTGGGTGATCACCTAACATCCAGTTATTTACTGGCTCTAAAAAAAACAGTGTGTTTGCCCAGAGCAGAGGAGCTAGCCTGAACAGAAAGGCAAGTATTTCCAAATTGCTCTCCTTGTGGTAGGTATCTCTGGTTCATCCAATGACCCTTGCTGCTTCTTTGAGGGTTACTTCTCAAATCAGTGCTTACCTTGGATGGGAAGGAACCAGGGGCTTGTCATGAATTCAGCAGAAAAAAGGAAAAGAAAATTAGTAGCTGTGTGTAGATTTATTTCTGAGGGAGAGACAGATGTCACAATCTGTGGGATAATTTCCTGAGGTTATAGATATCCTCAGACAAAACCAGTCTGATCTTCACCCTGCACCGCCACAACATCTTGCCAACAATCATAGTGCTCACAAAGATTCTCATTGCATCTGGTCTAATCCATGGTACCTCTGAGATGGGCCACAAGAGAAGAGAAGACGAAAAGGGACAGATCCGAAAAGGGAGATGTGATAGGGTCTCAATTTAAGGCTGGCCATGGACTGTATATGACATTCTTGTAAGTAAACTGACAGTGTCCAGGTTTATAATAGCTAAACTCCTCAGTTTCCTTTAGGTAAACATTTCACTCTAATGGAACATTATACCCAGGACCGTGCTTCAGCAGACATGCATGTATATGAATTGCATAAAGATAGACCAATAGATAAATAGATATCTGGATTTAATAAACACTCACATTCTAACACTAATAGGCTGGTGAAATCTTACAGAAGGAGAGAGAGACTGAAGGAAAATGCAAAATCCTGTTGAGAGTTTACAGACTGGCACAACTGGAAGCACTCAGCATCAAAAGAGTCAGGGGAGGAAAAGGCCAAGATGGAACAGGCGAGTTCTGCATTAATAATGTTCTCCCATCTTGTGGCAAGGGATGGTGATTCAGCCAGTGAGGTGGGTGCCTGCTGTTTCTACAGAGGCAAAATCATCATCATCAGAGAGTTTCACTTAGGAATTACAGAAGTAGAAGGATTTAGAGATGTTTTTTTAAAAGTCAGAGGATCTCTAGGAGTTTATTTTCCTTGAAGGTCAGGTAGGTGCTATTGAAAATTTTATCTCTGACTTCTCTTGGAGGTAAGAATGCTTTTCCAGTAAGAAGAGGTTTTTCTTCAGGTTGATCATAGACACTTCTTGACATTTTCCTCACCAAAAAACAGAAACCCCCCCCAATCACCAAACAAAATCCTCCATTCTGTATCTCCTCCCAAACAAATATCTCTTCCAGTTCTTGCTCTGGGAACCAAAATCCTATAACAATGGCACCTCTACTGAACTTGATGAAAAAGTGCCACTTGACAGGATGTGGTCCTGATGACCATCACGGCAAGCAGGAAGATTCTATGTCTGAGAGCCTAAGAGCGAGGACTCAACTAATCCCTTTCAGTTATTTCCCATGACTCCAGAATTCAAGACAACTAGGTGAGGAGAAGGAGGATCTTCCTGACTGTAAATAAGCAGGAAATCAAAAGTGGGGTGGGGAATAAAAAGAAGGTATTTAAACTGGGAAACTAATTTCTAAGTTCAGGCTTGCCCACTCCAGTATGCCTTCTAAACTAGCATTGTCTATTACCCAAGTAAGGTCAACGCAGCTATTACCTCAGCCCAGACACCCTTTTTTGCTCTGTTTTTACAGTGCTTGTGTTTATTTTTCTTCCCTTTATTTGGCCCTGTGCCATTTCATTGGCTAACATTCACCTTGGCTGGATACAGGGAGGAAGGGTTGATCATTGCTCCATCTGTGGTGTGCCTAGCAAAGCCCACTCTTCCCAAACAGCTCCTGCCATGGATTCTGTCTGCCACCACTGCGTTTTGGGCAGCCAGTGACTCCAGAAGCAAGCCTTATTTTTAGCTGCCTTTTCTTTAGCCCGGCTCAGAAGGGTAATTAAAGATTTCCCTCCTTTGCAATGAAAAAGCCATAAAATAAAGGGGGATGCAGAGCAGCCAGGAGAAGTGCACAAGTGGAGCCCCCACACGCGCGGGCACCGCGTACTCTCCCACCAGGGATCTGGCAATCTTGCATGCATGAGTTGCCTTGCAACGGCCACTCGGCTGTCATCCTGTCAGGCCCATTTACAAATCGCATAACAGGTTTAATTTTGAAATCTCTCTTCCCTCCCCACTCTCCCCCCCACCTCCCACCTCCCCCCCTTTTTATTTTTGCTGAAATGGATTTACAATGAAAGTATTTGAAAAGCGAATAATTATCTATATGAGCAACCAGCAACACAATGCCTGCAGCATGGGGGTGGGGTACCATCAGAAACATGAGTCTTAGATCTCAAATCTGCTTTTAGATTTGTCTGCACAGCCACAGAGAGCTAAATGTTTGTAAAAAAACACCCAAAAAACAGTAAAATATCGGATGGGCATGGGTCTGGCACAATTTGGAATGGTGTGTGTGGAGCCATTGGACATGTCAGCCCTGGTTCCAGCCTTTGTTTTTCTTGTGTGGCATGACACGTTTTAAAAGAAGTCTCTGACCACAGGGCTATGTGCATTTTGTATCTGAAGTCATATTCACCAAGAAACTGGCTACCAAACCCTTAGAAATGCATTCTAGAGCATTTCAGAGCAATTCTTGTTTTAAAAAGGGTGACCTGCTTGCATTCTGAAAATGCAGGAGAGTCCGTTGTGTGCAGTAGTGGACATGAAGCTGAAGCTTTTTCTATAGTCTCTGTCCGTTTCTCTCAGTGAATTGAATCCAGTCAAAGGTCAAACTGGCCAGAGGCACTTTTATTGTCATGGTAACCATGACTTAATCAAACAATCCTGAGATTCCAGGTTTGTGGGAACAGGCAAAGATCTGAAGAGACTGGAATTAATCAATCAAAGGGGGCAGGGAAGAAAATCCTAAGATATATGACTTATCCTTCCAAATCTATTACTCTGTCCTTAAACACACAAGAATTATGCCTTGGACAAAGCCTCTTTTCAGACCAAATACCTCTGATTTTTGTTTTCTTGTCCTTTGCATCAAGTTTCCGAACACACCTCTGTTCTACAGCAATCAAACCTCAGTCCAGATTTAACCAAGGAGAGAGGAAGAGAAGAAACAACAATTTAGGAAAGATGAAGATTATTTTGTAAAAGGCTACTTAAAAGAGGGGGAAAAAAAGAAAAATGGGAAAATGAAAAGCAAGGGAAAAGGCAATCAACTACCTTTGATATGAAAACCCATTTAAGCTTGTTAGCAGTGATCTAGTGCAGATCTACAAGCAATAAATGCATTTTAAAGGTTGCTCTGCTTTCTGGCCAACTGCTGCATCTTCTTGGGACCTTGCTCTTGTCTCAAGCACTGGAGTCGTCCAGCAGTGCTAAGTTCCTGCAGTCTCTGCTCTTTGCTGACAGCCTGGCTGCTTGAAGGCTGTTTTGAGGCATCTGGTGAGTGCCAGGGCTTGGTTAACCTGGAACTCAGCTGGGGCTATGGTCACTGTGTTTTAAGGATATTTTGTGTATCTGAATATATTTCAGGAGCAGTCTACATATCTTACCTCCCATACTTTTCTTGTGAGTGTAACAACTGTGTTTCTTGGTTGGAAGAGGAGGTAGATGTGTAGGCTCTGCTCTACCACCATACTAATGGGAAGAATGTATTGTGGATTTTGGAGACCTGAGTGCAAGCTATATCCACATGGCATTAAGCCCCCAAATAATTCCTCCTTTGGCTTCTGATAGAGTTGATCTCTTGATTTGGCTTCCTCTGCTCAGAGAAGTGATAAATAAAACTGGGGCTGTGACAGGAGTAGGAGAGCTTTGCTGAAGTGTTGGTGCCAGGAGATTTGACTTGTTATACCTGATTACATGGAGGGATTACATGTTGTTTTCTAGCTTTAGAGACTAATTAGATAGAAACCTGCAATACAGAGCTTTCTTGGAGGCTTTGCTGAAATCCAGCATCTGCTGGTTGGGATCGGTACAGACTCTAATGGGTGAATTGTCTCAGGAAACAAGCTCCTTTCTCACTGCTACATGAGCAAGGGTTTGCCTGCAGAAATTGTTGTTGGTAGTTAAAGTATGCAGAAAAGAAATATCTAACAGAGTTCAGCAGACAGTCAGAACTCTACGGAGTGCCCAGGATGCTGGCAGAACAGAGGAGAAATTACTGAAGTCTGAGCACCAGGCAGGGAAAGGAGAAACTAGTAGCTGAGGACACACTGACTGTGTCCAAGGAGGATGTGATCTTCGGGTGTAAGAGAAAGGTCACCTTTTGGCTGTAAGGAGACCACTGGTACCCTGTGAGTGCTTGTTGAAAGGAGACATGTGAAGACACATGGGAGGAATGCAAAAGGTACTCAGTGTGGAAGGGTAGGAAAGTTTGGAAAACAACAGGATGGAGGAGGTAGAAGGTTGATGATGTCAGGAGAGTACTTTTCGGACATCTGTAGGTATAGGAGCAAACAAATAGAAAATAACCTTGGAGATGAAATAAGAGAAAAGGACAGGGAGACCAAACCCAGGAATTATGGGATTGGATGAGAAACTACATGAACAGAGACACTTCTAACATGGGAGTAAGGTTACTCTACGGCAGAACAAGAGCAAAGTTTCAGTGGAAGACTGTACAGGGCCTGCTCTGAGGATGTACTTAGGGATATTGGTATTAGCAAAATTGAGAAGAGTTTTGATAGGGAAAGGCTTTTCTTCGTTTCTTGTCCAGTGTATGAAACAATCTTTGAAAAACAGGGCAAAGAGCAGCACTGAGAGAGATGATTTGCTGCCTCCTGCAGAAGTGCTGAGCATCCTTCCTATCCAAATGACTAGGAGCAGCAGGCACTCAGCACCACTATAAAAGAAGCCTTAAATCCTCATTGCTTCTAATCTGTTGGTCTTCTCAGGGCAAGACTGAGGAAATTGTGGAGGCAAGGGACCCTGGCCAGGTTATATGCAGAGCCAGCACATGACCTATGCTGAAATGAAAGACTGGGAGGTAGAAGACCCTGTAAGACAAGAGTCTTTGCAAAAGTACACCCCAAGTTAGCTTTAACGCTTAAGTACCATGGTTCCTGAATGCTACTTTTAATAGTTAAAGCATTTAAACTCTAGGAACAGCCAGGGGCAAAAAGAGGCCCATTTCAATTTGATATGTTAAGGTCCTGCAAAGAACCAGTCTGGGGTGGGTCTTTGAGCTCTTTGTGCTTTCCTTCTCTCCTGAACCTGAGATGGCTCTGAGGCCCAGGCTGAGCTGTATTTCACTATCCTTTCTTTCCCTCCCTTTTATAGCAAATTAGCCACTTCCAAAGGGCTCAAGCAGGAGGAGAAATTCTCCATCCCAAGCTTGCATGCAGCACAGGACTACTATGCAGGAAGGAACTGAAAGTAGAAAGACTGGTGCATGAAGAGAAGAGCTGCTCTTCTGCCAAGGGTTCAAAGAAGCTTTGTGGATACAAGCAACATCCCTCTGCCACGGTGAACACTGCCAGGGGTGGGTGGGATTGGCCCCAGGCAGCATCACTGTCTTCTTGGGAGGAGCTCATCTGCCTTTCCTGCTGGACACCTGCCTTCCCTGGAAGGATCAGGGTCTGTCCCAGCACACTGTGATGGACAGCAATGTTTTCCTGTTTCCCATCCTTTATCTTGTCTCTGTTCCTTGAGGCAGGCACAGGCCTGACTCTAACTGTTCCACACAGCATCCAGCAGAGTCAGCCCTGCTCCTGGGCAGTCCTGTTGGGGTTTCTGCAACACAAACAGCAGGACGGTCCTGGTGTACAGTGAATGTTTAGCTTGCAGAGATATGAGAGCACACCGTGGACTTTACCCCATCCTGTAACTGAATGAGTTCTCCTCAGTTTACTCTGGCCTAAGCCTTTCTCAGACTGCTGCCTTTTACTGTGTTATCTGCTCTGATAGCAATGATATTAGTGGCAGGAACCCTCCTAGCAAAGAACCAATTGCAGCCACAGCAAGGCTCCCATTGCACTCCTTGCCCACACTGCTATCTCCCTGGGCAAGAAAACACTTCCAGGTTTACTCCAGTGGCTGCAATTAATGGAGCTCTCCATCCATTTATCCTACATCAGCATAAACAATTCTATCTGTAGGTGGTGCCTGCCCTTTGAAATGATGCTGGAACTTCATTGTACTCGGAGGTGTGAGCAAAGGACTCCAACACTTTCTAGGCAAAAGCAGGGCTGAAGGTAATTACCAAGGAAGAGAAGTGTAATATCTTCCTGACAGTCCTACCATAGAGAGGTCTTCTACCATTGTGCTTCCCTCTTTAAAAGAGATCTCTCTAAAAACTTCTACAAATATATAGAGGGATTTGCAAGTGATCATTGAAGGGATCAGGAAAGCCCAGCTAGTTGATAAAGTTCCTTCAGTAAAAGAATGTTAGTACTGGAAAGCTGCCATGTGCTCTCACAGGGTTGTCCTTACAAAGAGGTATCTTGGAATAGCTGCTTTTCAGGAATGAAGAATGGCTCTGTCTGACCAGGAAAGCTATCTGAGGGTCTCTTCCAAGGCTTTCTCTGTTTGTTTTTTTGTTTGTTTGGGGGTGTGGGGTTTTTTTGTTTGTTTGTTTGTTTGTTCGTTTTTATTGGAGCATATAAAGCTCTGAGGGCCACTTGTCTGTTGCCATTATAGACCTCATTCCTGCTGTTAGTGTGTACAGATGTATAGGCAGGCTTCAGACCTTTATAGGAGATGTATCTCTGGTGGTGAGAAGTCTGAATACTGCTGACTCTTGAGTGCTTAATAAGACACTGTCTGGAATACATTGGGTGGGGATGTTACCTGCATTAAACCAAGCCTATAAACTGTGGGTACACCTGAAGGAAAATTGTCCAGGTACTTGGAAGAGACCACTCAGAGTCCTGTCAGATGAGTTTCAGCATCTTCTCTCTCAAATATTCAACATGTCTGTTCTCCCCTTGTGCAGCCTGAAGCTGTGGCTTTGCTGGGGAACTCTGAATTCTACAAGTTTCTGCTTCCACATTGTGAAGCTCCAAAGTGATAACTCCCAAAAGCATCATTCAGAAGATGATTGTGCAGAGATTTGCTCATTTCTGTGTCAGTCTTCATCAGATTTGTAAAATAGTTGTAAACCATCATAAACTGTGAGATATATAGCACTGAAGTGCCTCTCCAAGTAGATCCTACTGAAGCCTCTAACAGATTTTTCATTAGATGTATTACTCATAAAAGCAACATGTGAGGATGATTGGAAAACTTTGGCATGGAGGCATGGTTGTTTGGGGTTTTTTTCCAAATGATGGATGTGCAGAATCTTTTGTTATGAATCTTGAAGTCCCTGAGGAAGGACTAAGTGGATATGTCCAAGATGTCTTGCTAGTTAATGTAAGGAGAAAGCACTAAAAGTTAGTTCCAAAACTTTGTGTGTGAAGGTTGGGATGGAAAGCACCTGACTCAGTGCAATCACAGGGAAATGTTTGTATGTATGCCAAAATATAAATCAATTCCTCCCCTAAATAGAAAAGAAAAAACATAAAAGGGGAGGGAAGTATCATCCATTAATTTTTTTTTTTTTAGAGAATAAAACTAATTCTGCCTCTCCGCATGTTTTTTGCACACGCAGCTGTAGCCACATTTCACACCACTAAATGAAACCTGCAGTTTTACTCTGACCTCACTCTCCAGCAGCATGTGAATATGAAGCGCAGTAGAAGCTGATGAATTTACACCCCTTAGTGTCCACTTGCAGAGTGTGCAAGCATTGAAGCAGAGACCCAGCGGTGCGAGGCAGGCAGGCAGGAAGCTGCACTAAGCTGCTTTGGAGGAAATCATGCTTTGCAGATAGATACTAGTCATTTGCAAACAGTTTTCTCTCCGGGATCTGTGTGCTTTTCTAATGTTTAGAATAAAAATGTGGTGCTAGGAATTGAGAATATAGTTTTCACATATTTGATTACTTCAGCATTAAAGCAGCATGATAATATTAGTGGTAGCCCTTAACGTGAACTTTGTTCTGTAACTTCCAGGCTTCAAAAACTAATGAGGAGTAAAACTGGAAGACTTCCCCCCCACCCCCAACAAGCTGGTCTTCAGCACCTTTTTAATGGGTAACAGATCTGCCATCATCACATAGCACTTGGAATACATTATGACAGGACACACAGGCTAATGTAATGCATTGTCTACAATAGGCTACAATATATTAGTGGATTTCTCTCTAATTGCATAGAGCATGAATCAGTTCCAGTTCCAGAAGCTTTCCAATCATTCTCTCTGAAGAACATAAACCCAGAGTCTCTCTATGTTGATAACCAAGGTAATCAGCTTCAGACACGTTATCCCAGAAGCTGCAAAATGGTCTCTTGGCTTCTGTGAAATTTGGAAAGCAAAGCATGAAAAGAGTGTCTAACTTCAGAGCAAGTCTGCAGGAAATCACAGGACCCAGGCAGGCATTAAGGAATATCAAGTTTTCATTGTGCTGAGCTCTCTTCCCAGAGGTACAGTGAGTTTGGTGCACCTTGAGTTTGGCTCATTTTCATTTCCTGGATTCAGATGTGAATCCTGGATGGGTATTTCTCAAACCTTCCCACTGGCAGACTGTTGGATGCTTGCTGCTTGCATGGGTCTGGCTAGCAAGGGAGTGCTTTTGAGAGTGTAAAAGCATCAGAAGTTCCTTCCTGTACAGGGAAAGCTGGGTGATCAAAGAGATGCAAACCTAAGACTGAAACCCAAATACTTTGTGTTATTAAAAGGCTACCGAATAAAAAAAAAAAATTTTTTTTAATAATTAAAAAAATAAGTTTGATCAACAGAGCAGTATTGGCTGATGAGGATGTGTGGAGTATGAGGACGTGCGCTCGCCTGCAGCAGCACAGCTCTTTCTCTAATCAGCTACTGTCAAGACTCCCTCTTCTGCTCTGTTTCTTCCCTAGCTGTAAAAGGCAGATCTACAACTATATCCCACTTCCTTGTCCTGGTTTTCCCTTTTCAGTCAAGAAAGTATAGTGCACACTTAAAACATTTCTAACAGTGTTCTTCAAACTTCTCCAGGCAGGTTGATGGATAGCTGAAACTCAAATGACCCAGGAGCACTGAATCATCTGCTGACTTTTCCCCCCCCTCTTTCCACTTCTCCAAGCAATGATTTGTTTTCCTCCTTCCTCTTGATTAGCTCTGTAATACATTGAGATTGTAAAGTGAACTCAATTTTGTGTCTCTTATATTATCTGTAGTGTCTCATTAGCCTTGGTACCATTATAACCCCTTTCTGAATCATCATTTATATGTGGACGTTTGACATATCAGCTGATTGTCCCTTTTTCTCTTTCCTTTCCCATCTCTTCTTGAAAGGCAATGAAGCTATTTCTGTTGATGCTTAAATGTCACAATTTCTCCCCCTATCATAGATAACATAATGGTGTTCTGAAGCACCTTCCCGCAGTGCATTTTTGTGTGACAAATGCCAACAAGGAGGAACTCAAGGAAAACATCCTTAAAAGTTAACCTCTTAAAACTCATTTGGTCAAGAACAAACAAGAGGTCTGGACCAAGCAGGGCTTGTTTTTCAGCCACTGAGCAGGGAATGAAATGTTCCCAGAACAGTTTCAGTCAGGGCAGATCTGACATGGGTGAAGGTACCATTAGGTACCAGGCTCTACAGCAGGGAAAATGTGAGTCTGTGTGCCACTGTAGGCCACTGAGTCTCAAAACTAGTCCTGCTTTCACCGTTCCTATACACTGTGGTGAGAATAAATTCCCTACGGCTTATAAATATTTCTCCAGATATATGTTAAAATGGGATTTAGTGTTTTCTGCTTCTGTCTATCAGACAATCAAAGTAACGTTAAGCTCCCTCGGGCTTTCTCTGCTCTGTGTGATGTAGCACAAGATTCTTGCATACATATTGCTTTATTTTTCTTCTCTTGACATATGTAGTTGTAACCTGGTTTTCCTTCTTCAAGAGACCTTTGTACAGAGACCTGTTACTTTTTAAAAAGAAAATAATTAGAAACATTGGTTGTTTGTTGTTTTTTTTTTTTTAATCCAGGATAGCAAATTCTGGCAGGTTTTTAGTACTTGATATCCCACAGGAACCAGCACTGCTTTGCTAACATTCTCAGATTTTCAATACCTTACTCCACCAAACAGGACCTGCATTTTTCTGATATTTTTCCTTGCTCAGATTCCCTGTTGCCTCATTCCATGTGGTCTCACTTCAGTCTTGCTCTCTAACTGTGATAAGTTCTTTTGTTTTCCTATTCATCTTCTCTTCAAGGCCATGCTCATTTTTCCTATTTTATGTCAGTCAAATGTTTCTTAATATTGCAGTGCAGATGTAGTGGTACCCAGAAAGCCAGAAAAAGCTTCTGGAGAAGCATGGCTTATGTACAAGAGAAGTTGTGTGCACACACAGCATGTGCTTTCACAGAATGTCAAGGCTGGAAGGGACCTGGAAAGCTCATCCAGTCCAATCCCCCTGTCAGAGCAAGATCACCTAGGGCAGGTCACAGAGGAACGCATCCAGGCAGGTTTTGAATGTCTCCAGAGAAGACTCCACAATCTCTCTGGGCAGCTTGCTCCAGGGCTCTGACACTCTCACAGTGAAACAGTTTTTCCTTCTATTCCCATGGCACCTCCTCTGCTCCAGCTTGCACCCATTGCTCCTTGTCCTATCATTGGACATCACTGATACACACTTGTCTACGTCTGGCACAGTACCTATTTCAGACATTGATCACCAGGCTACAGGAACATCTCACTTTCTGGGGAAAGTCTCTTTGAGCCATGGACAGATGTAGGGCTTGTGGTGTTGGCTGCTGGAGCACAAACCAAACTGGAGTGGGACTGGCTGTGACAGCTCTCTGATGTGTGCCTTTTCTAGCAGACATGCTGCTGTAGCCTAAAGGAGCATGGGGTTCTGGGGGAAGTATGTGGCCCCAGCTCTGGGTTTGTTGTTCTGGGTTTTTCAAGTGAGGAAGTGGAGGTGGCTGAGCAGAAGCTATGTTTGCAGGGTGGCTGATGTGCACTGGCTCCTCTGGCATGTGGGAGATAACAGAGTAGGTGTCCACCCATGAGCTTTCTGCTTCTCCTGCTTTTTCTTAGGGGTTCCACACAGTCTCTGATCTTTTTACCTCATCAAACCCTACATCACAGACAATCTTTCAGTCAGCTTTAGCTCTTCCCCATTTTTGGAGCTGACTGATAGGGTGCTTGCATCTGATATTGGTTAATTTTCTGCCTCACCTTTCCACACCTTAACACTGCACTTGATAAGACGTGATGTGAAATATGTGTTGAAGCCCAGCATAAGCTGTACATTACCGGGGGCTTTTCTTCAGTGTATTCTTATTACTGGAGCTTGTTTCCTGCATGCAGCATCACATCACGTACCTGTATATGCTCCTATTGAGAAGTTCAGTTTATGCACCAGCTCCCCAGTTGCTGTCCTAATTAGTAACTCAAAGTAACTCAAATTTAGAGGCACTCACATTGTTTTTACTGCATTTTCTCTGCCCTGGACCTTCAGCTCTCCCCTAGGCTTGCTAAAACTTCACTCGACCTAACATGAAGCCTTGTTCTCCTAATACCTTGAGATATTCTGCTAAGAACATCCAATGTTACAGCTCCAGCATAATTATATTTCCCCATAGGTATAAAATGTGTCTGCATCAAGAGCTTATTAAAAGAGTGTAATAAAAATTATGACCCCACAATTCTGCTATTAATATAACAATTCAGAGCCAAGAAAACTCCCTGAGCCTTCTTATGCATCTGCTGTAACCCAGTACGAGAGCAGAACACCTTAAGCCAGTTTAATCCCTTCCTTTCACCCCCTAGCAATATACATTGGCCCAGGAGAGAAACAGGAATTGAAAGTTTAATTTATTAATATGCAATTGTGATAATGTCAAAAGAACAATATATAAAACCCACACTGCACAGGATTACACAGTACATAGAGGAAAGCCTAGAGCTAATATTTAATATAGCAAAACACAGCCAAAAATAACTTCTCATCGAAGAAGCAAAAGAGGGAGAACTCTGCAGGTGCTGGAGCTGAGGAGCTATGGAAGCAGCCTCTGGCTTCAAGTGCACTGTTGGACCAAACCAGCCATCCTCTCAGCTGGGAACCCCCAGAGATGATGGTGCTCTTTGGGGGGCAGTGACTGAAGTTCCAGGCTATCACTGTGTCTACCTTGAAGTATCTCATTGCTCCAATTTAACAGTGCACACAAGACCCAGAGCAGCAGACACAAGTGGCACACATGGAAAGCAAGGCACATCAAGTGCACAGCAAACTGCAGCAAATGGAGAGCCATGCAGCTCAGAGCATTTCAGTAAGGGAAGCATGAAACCAACTGTTCACTTCAGCTGGGATGATTAAACTTTCACCAGTAGCCAAAATGTCCTGCAGCCTGAGCAGTGGCGTGGCCACCTTAACATTTCACTGCCTTTGCCACAAATGAGCCACCTACCCTATAGTCTCAAACCAGTAACACCCATGTGAGTGGGAAATGTTTCATCCTCCAAGGGACTGGCAGGTTTCAAACACTTTCTAGTTTCCTTTTCTGTTCCTTCCCTAATGAACAACAGAGAAAAGAACAAATGTGAAGGAAATGCTTTCCCTCCATTACTGAGTATTCAATCTACAGCCTCTACCAGGAGGGCAAACTCACTCTGAGGGGGCAAGCTGAGAGAGGGATAAGATGGGATTTGTAGGTGCCAGCCACGACATAGGTACCCTGCAAGTTTCCTGCTCTGCTGTGCACTTCTTGAGTGATGGGCTGAGGTCCAAGCTGACCATCTAGCCTGCCTGCTGCTCATCACTAGCACATCCCTGTATGTGCACACCACAGAAACTGCAACAGCAAGTAAGTATGTGGTCAAAATATGGGATCTACTTGTCACTGTTGATTGAGCAGTCTGAGTCTAGAAGCCAGGGCTCTGCTAGCTGTTGTGCCTGTAGATCCATCCCCTCTCTGATTCCTCTTGCAGCCTTCCCCAGCTCTAATCTACTTGGTGTCCTTCCCTTTGATGGAGTTGATTGCTCCCTTCATGGCACAGTATAAATTAAAAGAGCCAGGTCAGCTCAGCAAAGCTCTGCTCCTTGAAACTAACTCATCTCCTCTTGAATGCCACACAAGATGCTCAGCTCTCAAAGAGCAATGATCTCTAAAAGGCAGGAGGAGGCTGTGGAAATGGGAAATGAGGGCAAAGGAGAGCTACCTCTGAGCTGAAACACCAGCAGCTGGAAGAGTAAGTATGCCCACAGCCTGGCTCTGCTGCACGTGGTGGATCAGAATCCACAAAGACAAGGAAAGAAGAAAAGGAGAAGAAAGCAGTTGGGATTGTCCTTCCAGGCCCTTCTTCCTTGAGTGGGGTAGAGAGAAGCAGCAGTTCTTGTACAAGTTAGCAACCCTCTCAAAAATCTTTCTGGCATTTCTCAAGTGCCAGACCCTGGGCAGGTTAACGCAGGTCACAACTGGCCTGTGCTGAGGTTTCACATCATGCTGCCTGCTCTTATACATGGAATGTCCATAATTTACTTGATGCTTCTTTCTAAAGCTTTGTTTCTAGCTAGTTGGTTAAATTAATGTATTTGTTGTCATCCAGGATGAGTGACTAATGCAGGCTGGGTGCCTGGCTGAGCAGAGGAGGAGAGTTTTCCTGCCTCTGCAAGGAGAGAAGGGTCAGGAAGAGCCTTATCTCTGCCCAGACACTGCAGCCTTTCAAGGCCTTCGTGGTGCTCTCCTGCTTTCCTCTTCTGGTTGCCATTGCTCTGCAATTTCCTATATGGTGGTAATCTTTTGAAGCTATGGGGTTTTTTGATACCTATTAAATTGGTAATTCTATTTTGCTCTACTCAGAGCTTTGTGTGGTGTGTGCCAGACCTTCATCAGCAATGGCCTCTCCGTCAAATTGCCACTTACCCAAGGGAAAATTTGGGCTGCAAGGAGGAGGTTTGCCTAGGGCTTTGCACATAGGGTGTGGACCAAGTCCCAGGGTGACTGCAGGCCAACACAGAACCAAGTCACTTTGAAAAGGCAACTGTGAATGTTGTGTTCACAGTAATACCGTTCTGAGCAGGATGAGCGGGTCAGACAGCAGAGATATGCCCAACACCAGAACTCTATGGAGTGAAAATCACTGGGTCCCTGGGTAGCCTCTGAGGCCAGGACACTGCTAGGTGACATGCCTCATCCCCCCTCCACAGTGCTGTATGCTGGCTGAAGCATTTGCTGGACTGAAGATAGAGTAGTTGGACCTGATGCATGGCTTCATTGACCAGAGGAACATGAGGCTGGAGACAGATAAGTGAGTCCCACTGGTAAAGTGAGTTTTACATCAGTGGCTCTCCAGCTGCTTTCTGCTTTACCATTAGATAAGAAACAAACAAACAAATCAGGTTTTCAGAGTCTCTGTGTTTTAAATATCTTACTGTATTACCTCAGTTGGATGGGGAGATGTGATAAATGGGGTGAAGAAGAAAAGTGCAAGACTGAAAATGAAGAAAAGTGCAATCCTGTTCAGTACAAATGATTCTGACCTAGGCTCAAGAGGGCAGGAGAGGATGCAGACAAGTGCTCTACCCACAGTTGAAAGGCAGACCTGAAAAAGAGCTGAGAGGAAATAGGAGGGAGTGATTCTGCAGTAAAGAAAAAAAAAAGAGGTTAAGATCTGACCTAGATATGAAGATCACTCCCATCCTGCCCACCACTTGTGAGGTCGGAAGAGGTAATGAGGAGAGGAAGATGTCCCATGTATTGCTACAAAATTCTTCCTAGGTTTTGAGCTCACAGAAAGAGGTTCAAGAGGAAATGCAAGATAACTGTGCACCACATGTGAGCTGGCATCTGCCTGGGTGCTGCTGAGATTGAATGCAGTGCAAACAATCTTGTTCGCTGCTCATTCTGCAGTTCCTGCCCAAATCAGGTAAAAGCTAAGAGGTAGAGGATGGTGTGTGTGCAGCAGTGGGTGACCATTATGTTAGCCTGCAAGTGAGATGCTTTTACTCAATAGCATCTCAGCTCCCAGCATCTGACCTCCTTAGCTCTTCTGATATGCTTTTCCCCTGCCCTGAGAAGGGTCAGGCTCTTGCTGTTGTCCATCTCACAATAAGGGAGTGCAGTTCAGCTGAACAATGACATCTAATGACAAGCTGCCAATAGGGGATGAGTTTCAAAATATCAAGAGATACAACAAGAAACAGCAGAATAATAGAACTAGAAGTAATAAAGTGAGGTTGCTAAAGCAAGAGACACCTGAAAAGTCTCCTGGGAGGTCTGCTATGCCAAGGCATGGCCTCTTGGGATAAAAGTGAACCTTCCTATGAAACCATTCATAAATTATATGAACTGTTTGCTTTTAAAAGCCTTGGAGCAGAGACAGGCATCCATAGCAAGTCACATGTTAACTCTTGATATTTCCAGCCTCTCTTCTTTGCCTGTTTAAGCACCCTGACTACAAGGCTTTTTTACATTGATGAGTCATGCAGTCTTACCTATGCCAGCAAGGTTTACTCTGTATGGCAGAGCTTAGTCACAAGAAATGTAGCAGAAATCTTGCTTGGTCAAAATTCAAGCTGTTATACTTGGATATTGTTGATGTATTTTGTTTGTATCCTGGACATGAAGTAATTTTTTTTTTTTTTAATGTGTTCAAAGTGACAGTTAAATTCTTTAATTTCTAAAAATTCCTTGGGTCGTTTTGATTTCTAAAAACAGCTGGGGAATTCAGCCCATTTGAATCCAGGTCCATTTAAATTCTGGACAAGCTTTGGATCACATATACCTGTGGCTGGGCTTGGATCTCTGAGCGTAACTGAATTCAGGCCTTTGTGCTTAAACTCTCTAGTGTGAACTGTCAAGGAAGAACATGCATGTTGGTAAAACCTTGTGTGAGATGTGTTTAAGTAAAGGTAGGGTTTTCTTTGTGGAGAAATATTTTACATTTGTTTTTCACTTGTCTTTACTGACAGTGAACACCCCCCACTCCCCTCCCACCATGTAACAATGAAAATAAATCTTTTATCTGCTGGCTTTTATAAATGTGGCACACAATGCTTTTTTCCACTCCAGAACTTGAGAAAATATTGATTTGATCCATTTAAGTGAGGAATGCCCACAAAATAAAACCTTTTTTTTTTGTTGTTGTTTTTTTGTTTTCCTGGAATGATGACCTTGGGCAGATTAGAGAAGCTAGGTAAGAAATCCAACAAGTATTTATCAAAGTCTTCTAAGACAGTGCAAACTCTGGTGAGTTCAAAAGCAAGAGACTTTTAGTCTTCATACAACTGACAGGGTCATAACGTTTCAAGAATGCCAGGAATCCGTGTGGCTGTTCCATTAAACACCCCTGATTAGTGAACGTGCTGATAAACTTCGAGTGTCAGAGGTCAACATTGTGGAGCCAAGGTACCCCAGGTATCTGAAAATGTCTCCAGAATTCATGCTCCTCTCGCCCAGTTAACCCCTTCCCTCACTCCACCCATGGGGGCTCAAGGATGGAAAGAGAGTGACTGTCTTGGACACGTTTTCCAGGCAGTTCTGCAAAGATGTTGAGTTATTCAGAAAACTATGGAAAAATGACTTCAGGCACCTCCCATGGAAATGTTCTTGACAGCTGGCTGTTATTTGATTTCAGCCTGAGCTCATAGTTCTAATATGTGTAAAATGCCATCCAAACTCTCTTCCCTCAACTTCGAGTGATACAACGATGGCAGCAGGCTGTGCATTAAAATACCTCCAGAGCTATCAAATTGCAAACGTGACTGCAGAATGCCACCCCCTGACTGCCCAAAGCTCTCTGCTCAGCTCAGGTTTGTTGCAAGAGCTACAGCTATACTCCCGCCAAGTGTCTGTAGCTAGCAATTAGGAAAGCCTGAAAATCTGGGCTGTGTGCCTTGACTGTCACCTTTGCAGGACTGCAAGCACAGTCAGAAGGGTCCCAGGAAAGGCTGAATTATCCCTGCAGCTCCCTGAGGTGGTAGCCCTTTTTTCAGGCAATTATCTTAAGTGGCAAGTCCATCCCGATGCAGCATGGACTTTGCTTCTGCCTCAGTCTCCCAGGCAGCTGTGCAGGGCTCAGAGTCTAAGGCGTCCTGCAGTACAGGGCTTGTCATTCCCTACTCTGATTATGAGCTGCTAGGACTGCTGAAGATTCATGACCGCTGAGGGATGCAGTCTGAGCCCATCAGTTTCTTTGAAAATCAATAGGAAAAATCTTGGAGAACGCAAAGGAAGCAGGAACAGTCAAAGTAAAGACAAGTGATGTTCTGTAATGGCTGTAATGATTCTGAAACACATGGGGTCGCAGATAATTAGGAATCTAATTCTCCTCTGAAAGAATCTGTCAAGTTACTTCCCTACCTCAAAAACAATTGCTGATTGATGTTATTTATGGGCTAACAAACTCATTGAAGGCAGTTTGAATGGAGCTTGTACAGTCTTTACTCTCCAGGTGGAGTTAGGTAGCCACAGCTGCAGAAGGATACCCAGGTAAAGAGGTTTTCGTTGTTGTAGTAGAATAGTCATGGGAACGTGTTTCACAAAGGTGTCAACACTGCTGCAAGTGACAGCCACAAGGCAGAAATTCTGTTGATCAAAACCTCAACAGTTTGTGCAAAAGAAATGTCCCTATTTGGATACTTTACTCTGCTGCAGTTGTTTAGAAGTGTTGTGAAGCAAGGAGAAAAGACACAGGAACAGTGGAGATGCTTTGGGACAAGGCAAAAGTATGTAGGGAGCCCAAGGCAGGTGAAGAGGCTGAGCAGGCACTACCATGAGCTTCACAGAAGGCACCGAAACCTGAGCTCTCTTTCTCAGTGTGTATCACAACGGTTCAGGTAGAGGATGCTCAGCTCTGTAGGCTGCATCTGGTAAGATTTTGAAGCCAAGGCTGCATATGAAGCTCCAAGCAGCAAACCAGGAGAGTCATTAGCTAAGACAAGATATCAGACCCCTCTATCACATTTCTACTCGGCTGGGTTTGGTTTTAATTCTAACTGTAAAGAGAGGGAAATTCTGGTCTCCTGCAGGAGAGAGGTAAAAGTTGTTACAATAAGCAATTAGGTCTGTTGAGAAGAGGGACTCTGCATGTGCCTGGAGGAGCTGTTGGCAAGGGACCTCTGGCATGGATCCAGACCCAAAGCAATTTCCAAACAGTAGAGATGGAAGGCAAATTTGGACTTCAGCACGAGCTGGGGTGTTAGCTCAAAACGTATAATGCAGAATTGACTCACAGCTCAAAGGCCAGGGCCACAACCAGTGGAGTACCAACCCCACAGCTCACAGGTAAAGCTTTGGGATTAAGCTGGGTGGCAGAGACAGCTGGCTGAAGGAGGAGGCTGCATGAACCTCCCATGTAGGTATAATTTAAAAACCACTGTAATTGTGAACTGTGTTCTGAGAGGTTTCTTTGTGTGCCAGCCCTGCCTGAGCCATTGTAAGGAGTGTGGGCAGCAGTAGCTGATCTTCAGGGTACTAAATGAGAAGATCTCAGTGTAGAGCAGAACAAAGATGGTTTTCTCACATGAAGCTCAACCACAGCTGGGAAACCCTGTGCAGAGGCTGGGGAGCTAGCTCAGCTCTTGGGAAACTTGTACATCAATGCCCCTGTGCCAAAGGTTTCCCTGATGCATGACATGAGGACAACCTTACCTCTCCTAGGAGTACTGGAAAGATAAATGCTCTGAAAACAGTGGAGTGTGCTGTCTGCTGATGTTAGATGATCTCAGGGCATACCTACACCAAACTGGTGAGACTGCAGCATGTGCAGATCGTTCTACCCAGATAGGCTCCCCTGTTGGTTGCACCACCCAGGTCTCAGCTACTTTCATAGAGGCTGGGACCTTGTGTGGCCACGTTATTAACTGCTGTTAATTTGCAGGCAACCCCCCGAAAGCTGTCTGTGCCTCCTTCAGCCATTACTCATAGATCTGCAGTACAGTTACATACACATGGAGGCATGAGTTTTATGCAGTCACCATCATCTTGCCTTTGGGTTTCTTTCTGCCTGTTGTTGTTGTTTGTTTGTTTTTGTTTAAAATTACTGCAGACTGCATTTGGAAAGGAACTGTCTAGTCCTCCCTGCATTATGGATTACTGCCAATACCAAACCTGGGCTGGATCAATCATACAGCACTTGGTACAAAATCCAACCTGAGCAAAACCTGTTTAGTTTCTCTTGCTTCATCCTTGTGGATCTCTCTCATTCATACAGATCACTTTTACCTCTCTTCTTCAATTTAAGGTGGCCTTAAAGTGAGGAGAAATGTTGCGTATAGTAACTGGGTGCTTTAACTCTGTAGTATCTTCTGCTGTTTTGACCTCCCTCATTTTAGTAGGTGAGCCTTTGTTTCTAAGCAGGACCCTACTGACAGGCAGATGTAGGTTGGATATATAGGAGACTGAGGCTGGATGTTTGCTAACAGAGCATCTGTGAACTTTTGCATTTTCCTTTGAACAAAAAGTTACTACCTAAAGGGGAAAAGAGTCAAGTTCCAATAATGTCATGTGTTGTGTGTGCCTGTGTGTCTCAGCAATGAACAACATCCTGTTTAATCAGCACCCACCCTCTTCTTTCCTTTCTATTATTCAAAGATTATTTAAAATAAAAATTCTTGTAAGAGGCACAAGCACAAATTTTACTCCAGCACAAAACACTTAAAGTGCTGTTGTTGCTCTGTGCATGATAGGCTCTGTCTCTTTCTTTCCAGCACTGAAGTATCTGGAGCCCAGACTTGTAGCCAAGATTTCAGGCACTTTTTTTGTGGCCTCATAGTTCCTATTCAGTTTTTTAAATGAAAAGGGAGGAGGGGGGGGAAGGAAAAAAACCAACAACCCTATTTTAATAGTTTGACCTGCATTTTCATCATTTCTAATGTCTGTGGCATCCCTCCAGATGTGTTTCTGCCTGCCTGACCCTCCTGTCAATGCTTATTAATTTCATGGCAATCTTTTTGAGTGTGTTTGGAAACAAACAGGAAAAAGTTACTCTAAGGTCAAGAATGAGCCCAGGGAATTGAAACAGGAATGATCGTACTCCGTACAATAGTTCATATTTCTATACCTTTTTTCTATCTTGCTCTTAAAATGGGCTTCACACATATAGCTCTGTAAAACATCCCTGAGGTGGGAAATTGCTACCCAAGTCCTGGGGGTGAGAGGAAGCACCAAGGTCCCAAAACGAGTTAGTGAGCCAGTGGTAGAACAAGGAGGTCCAAGGTTCTAACTCCTGCACATGGCTCTTCTGACAGAGAAGTGAGACATGGGCATCTTGCTCAGGGTGAGCACTTTAGCCACTTAAAATAACCATCCACTGGAATCACCGGAAGGATAAATGGTGTTGAAAAACCTGGGATGCTGCAGGTAGTAGGACTGAGTGAAGTCAAAGTGTTAAAGAGCTCCAGCTTTCTCAATTTGATGTGCTTAACAAGTCAATGTAGCCCAAAATCTAGCTAACAATTAAAACCTAGAAATGAAACTTGGTTTTCTCTGGGAAGACCACAGGAGAGGCTACTTGCTTTGGGGTTTTATTATCGTGCCCAATTCATACGGCCTGAGAGCTGTGTTTATGGCCTTCAGCTCGTCAGAAGAAAAGTGAAGAAAAAAGCAAGAGCTGAAAATAAGTAAAGGACAGGAGTGACAGTAGTCCTGGATGAAGCCTCTCCCAGTGCTATAACTGGTGTCTTGGTAAACATTGCCTCTTTTCCTCGGAGCCTGTCCCAGCGGGAATGAAGAGCTTTTCAGACCCAGGCACTCGCTGCAGGGCTAGTGGGGTCAGACAAGACAGCTTTTGGACTCTCCTCAGCACAGTGAGAAATGCTTCTTAGGAAAGGGCAGCAGCAACACGCGGAGGGGAAAAGCCCTGTGGGAGGAGGTCAGGATGGGAGCCCGGCTCCCCCGGGCAATCCCGGGCTGGCGCAGCGGGCGGGAGCCGATGCCCGGGAAAATACGGTGCAGCCTGACGCGAAGAGAGTTAGGGCGTCCTGAGCCACAGCCAAGGCCGCGCTGGAGAAAAGTGATGGAAACAGGGTAACCCCTTTCTTTCCGCCAAGGAACGCCGCGAACTCCCGGAGACCCCCCGCTTCTCGGTCAGCGGGTCCCGCGGCGGCAGCGGCTCCGTTGGCCGGTCCGTTGACGGCTCCGTTGGCGGCTCCGTTGACCGGTCCCGCGGCGGCAGTGCTCTCTAGCGGCTGGCACACGCTGCGGGCGCCCAGCCCGGCCCCAGAGCCCAGCCGAAGCCTTGCAGGGTTTCGGAGTCTGTCTCCAGCCCAGCTGAGCGATGTTGCTCCTCGGCAGCAGTAGGACTGATGCAGCTCCATGCCGCATCAGTGAGGGTGAGGCTGCAAAGAGCTTGCCAAAGCGACGGTCGTGACTTCGTGTGGGTTAGGACAAGGAAGGTTGGCATGCTTGGGCTGTGTGGTGAGCAGGGAACCTTCAGGCTAGGAAAATCTTTGTGTCATCCGATGAACAGCCACATGACTGTACCAACAGCATGGTATGGTGTCCAAAATCCCTCATTTTATTCAGCTTCTCCTTAATGGAGAAGTGGGACATGGACGTCGATGTCTCAGTCAGGGTGAGAACTTTGGCTACTTAAGTAATCATCCACTGGAACAACCAGCAAGGTATCAGAGAGACCCGCCTGCACCAAGCACCAGCCTGGACTTGCATGTTTCATTGCACATTCAAAATTAAAAGAAAGGGGTTTGTAGAGGGCTTTTACTAGAGGAAATTGAAAAATATGTATCTGACATGTGAAGACTTGGTTTTAACTTGCATCCTGATTGTTCCAGATGTTCCCCAGATGTCAGAGGGACCCAGGCATTGAAACAGTGGAACACATTTGTTTTAACAAGTTCTAACTTCAGTGTTGCCAAAGAATTAAAAGGCCCAGAGTTTGTTTTGATTTTTTTTTCACTGGTATCTGTTAATTGTCTGCTAATCTAAGTAAAGGTGAATTAGTTCCTTTTTTATTCCAGACAGTGTGAGGTTGATGTACATCCTGATCCCAGCTGCTTCCCCATGTTCTCTCTGGTTTGTGTGGCATGGATCATCTCCTGGAAAAGAAGTGCTATAAGCATTGGCAATAAAATCGATGCACACCACAGGGGTAAAACCAGGGAGACGAACTCCTCTTGAAAGAGCTTGTATGACATTGATTTGGAACTTCCCTCTTTAGCACTTTCCTTCACAAAACCATTTTGGGGCATGTGGAAGAGCAGAAGGCTGCAGAAGAGGTCAGAAATAGCCCCAAGTCACAAAACATCCTAAACAGGGGCTGGGTCCTCAGGGGTGGAAGCCAGGGCAAAGAGCTTCTGCTGGAATGGAGCTGTGACCCTGGACAGGACCTCGCTGGGACACCCCTCACCTCCTCCCTGGAGAAATGTGGGGTGAGGAAACGTGCTTCTGCCCAGGCCTTCCCTTCCAGTGCCTTTCCCCTTCTTTTTCAAGTGGGAAATCAACATTCAACTAAAATTTAACATGCAAAAGGTGTATTTTCTAAGAGGCTATGGTACAAACTCACGATCATTCAAAACATCAACATTTCCATCATCTTCTCTGCGTGCAAGGGTATCAGCCGCTCCTCACACTCCTAGGACAAATTCCTGTGCATGGAAAGGGCTGGCTGCTGGTGGTGTGGAGGAGACACTGTTGGTGAGGAGGGGACACTGTTAGCATGGAAGGGACACTGTCAGCATGGACAGTGTGGAGGGGACACTGTTAGTGCAGAGAGGCTGCTGCTAGTGGCAGGAGTATTTACAGTGCTTTAAGCCTATAGAAAATAGCAACCGGATTACAGGCAGTGCACAGAAGCAGTGGTTTCACTTCATCTGCCTGAATAAAACGGATACAAAATCTGTGGACGGATTTTCTGGGAGAGCTTTGATCCTGCCCCTTGGTGATGCTCGCCTGAAGCCAGCGCGGCCAGTCCTGAGCTGCCCCCTGCCGTGAGGCGCCGAGCGCAGTCCGGGACTGCCTCTTCCTGCACAGGACGCTGCACGCAGGCTTTGGGGCTGAGTGGTGGCGGGACGCTGTTGTGACGCTCCTGGGGGGGTTACGGGTCCCACACCAGTTCCCGCCGCCAGCGCTGCCGTTGTTTCGGTCCGCGGAATAAACCAGACGCGTCCGACGCGCTCTCATCTAGCCCCCGTCGTTCCTCCACGCCGCTAGTGGGCGCTGGCGCACTCCCCAAGGGAAGCGGGGGCCGCGCTTCCGGCTGCCTGACCCGGCAGTGCAGAGCGGGGCCATGGCCGCTCGCTGAGGTGCGGAGGGGTCGGGCTGTGCCGGGGCAGCTCCTCGCTTTCTCACAGAGCACCCGGCGGCTGCCGCCACTCCGCTGGAAGCGACGGGACGGGGCCGGGCGGGTGGCGGCGCGGCTTCCCTCGGCGTCTCTCTTGCCCCTCTCTGCCCGCAGGCCCCGGGCGTAAAGCTGTTCCCCACCCGTGTGGCTGCCGGCCGCCCCTCTGCCCCGGCGGGAGTCTCGGCGACGGTCTGGTGCGAAGGGACGAGCTCAGGCACGGGGGGCTGCGGAGCCCCGAGGAGAGGGCGCTACAAAATCTCTGTGTGGTTTTCATAGCTGTGTTTTACTGGAGGTGATTTGGCAGCGACCCTGTCTTAACGTTCTCCAGGCTGAGGACTGGTTTTCGCTCCTGAGCTGCGCGCCGCGGTCTCCAGTAATCGCAGACCGTACCGTTACGCCTGTGGCACCTCCTGTCTCGTCAGCTGAAGATGAAGACCGTTCTGATGGTCGCGGAGAAGCCTTCTCTGGCTCAGTCCATTGCCAAGATCCTTTCAAGGGGTAGGAAAGAAAGCGTGTCGGTTCAGTCCTGCTTGTTCTGGCAGTGGTGGAGCCGAAGTGCAAAGTGTCTGCTGCCAAGGTTACCACATACTGCTGTAGATGAAGTGAGGCTGAGAAAGCATCCTGCTGAATTACTTGTCATGATGCAGCTCCAGTGTCAAGCCTGTAGCAAGTTGCTCTTCTGAGATTTTTGAAGCTATAGTAAATATTTTCTAAGTCACATAGAAAATGGTTGATTACAATTGTATTGGTCTACAAAGCAAGCTGTGATTTCATAAAGGGCTCTTGGTGGGAGGGAAAGGATGGAGGAGACAGTGGATTCGACTGAAAACAATCTAAAGTGTTTACAAAGGTCTGTAGTGATAGGACAAGGGGCAATGGTTTCAAACTAGAGAAGACTAGATTTAGATTGGATGTTAGGGACAAGTTCTTTACCATGAGGTTGGTGGAATACTGGAACAGGTTGCCCAAGGAGGTGGTTGAGGCCCTATCCTTGGAGATATTCAAGCTGAGGCTTGACAGAGCTCTGGGCAGCTAGATCTAGCTGAGGATACCCCTGCTTACTGCAGAGGGGGTTGGACTGGATGACCTTTGGAGGACCCTTCCAATCCAACCCGCTCTATGATTCTATGATTAATTGAAACAAAAACTTGGTCAGTGAGTAGAATTCGGTGCTCAGGAAGCTTCTTGCTGTAAGACCTAAGAAAAAAAGGGTTGTCATTTCACACAAAAGAACTGATTCCAATAGTTTGTTTTACCCTGCTGATCTCTATGACCCTGTTTCCACAGGAAACATGTCCTCTCGCAAGGGGCTGAACGGTGCCTGCTCTGTGCATGAGTACACTGGGTCCTTTATAGGGCAGAGTGTCCATTTCAAGATGACGTCTGTGTGTGGTCATGTCATGACTTTGGATTTCATAGGTATTTGTCAAATGCTTTTACTTCTTTGGGTTGTAAAACTGTGAAGGACTTCTAATGGAAAAACACTTGTGGGAATAATTCAGGAAAAATGTTAGAACGAGGGAGGAAGGAAGACGAACAGATCATTTCTAGTTATCAGTTCAGGATTCCAGAAGTCAGTCTCTGGCTGACTTCTTGCATGACCTTGGGCGTGTGCCATTTATGTTTCTGTGCCTGAATTATGTCCCTGGAAAATGAGGGGAGGTGAAGCTCAGTTTATGAGCTTGTAAAAGTGCTTTGGTGCTTTGCATGAAAAGTGATTAAGGAATGCCGAGTCCAGAAGGATGTTCTTTAAACTGCAAGACAGGGATGTGATGAGGGTAGTGCACAGAGACACCTGTCAATAACTTGCTTTGAAGTGTGGGACTAGCCATGTGGCTGCTGTATTTTCTCTAATGTGATGATGACATCACAAGTTTTCTGAGGACTAAGCTTTTGACTTATTTACACAGTGCTTTGAAGAGGCACAGTTTACCTGGTAAGCAATATTTCTAACAGCTACTTCAGAGGAAGAGAAATGTATGGATGTGTTGGTAGGAGAAGGTGACAAAGGATGCTCCATTGCATAACACAGCTCAGACATAACAGTGTAAATAATGAACAGTAAAACAGTGCAATGTGCACATTGTGTGCACTGAAACCAAGGCAAAAATAGCGCTCTCTCCTTCATCTGATCAGTTAATTGTACAACCAGGAGGTGTTTTATTAGTTCAGGTTAGAATTTCTGAAAGATGTGTGCATAGAATTTCTTTCCCTCCTGGTTGAGAATGGTAGCTGCAATTCACATAATGCTAGGAGTAAAGCAAGATGTGTTAGGGTAGAGAGGTTTCAGACCGATCTTGAAACCCAGCTGTTTTCCAAAGTAATGTTATTTGCTGTTGGTTTGTTGTTTGTTTGGGATTTTTTTGTGGTTTGTTTTGTTTTGTTTTATTTTTGGTTTTGGTTGGGGTTTTTTTAGTGTATATTTAGAGCTTGACAATATATTATTTCTGCCTTTCAGGAAAATATAACAGCTGGGACAAAGTGGATCCCGCAGAACTTTTTAGCAAAGCTCCCACAGAAAAGAAAGAAGCTAATCCCAAACTGACCATGGTGAAGTTTTTACAGGTATTCTTTCTTACAAAATTTCTTTTTCTTTTTTTCTTTTTTGGCACTCTTATATTTCATCTGGAGCATATTCAAGTATTCATTGTTGCTATTCTTCCTCTGCTGGAAGAAGCAATGGCACATATTTTTCCCCCAAAAAGAAAAATAAATGCAAATACTCTGTGGTTCTGGAAAGCAATAAATATTATTAATGAATTTGAAAGAGCATTTTGTTGGGAATTAGCCTTGCTTTTAAAAATGTGAATTCTTACAGATTCATAGAATCGTAGAATGGTTTGGGTTGGAAGGGACCTCCAACGGTCATGTGTTCCAACCCCCCTGCAGTCAACAGGGACATCCTCCACTAGGTCAGGTTGCTCAGAGCCTTGTTCAGCCTGACCTTGAAGATTTCCAGGGATGGGGCCTCAACTACTTCCCTGGGTAACTTGTGCCCGTGTTCCACCATGCTTATGGTGAAGAACTTGTTCCCAACATCCAATCTAAATCTGCTCTTCTCTGATTTCAAGCCATTGCCCCTTGTCCTCTCACTGCAGGCCTTTACAAACAGTCCCTGTGCAGCCTTCTTGTAGCCCCATTCAGGTACTGGAAGGCTGCTCTAAGGTCACTCCAGAGCCTTCTCTTCTCCAGGCTAAACAACTTCAGCTCCCTCAGCCTGTCCTTGTAGCAGAGGTGCTCCAGCCCCCTGATCATTTTTGTGGGCCTCCTCTGGACCTGCTCCATCAGGTCCATGTCCATCCTGTGTTGAGGGCTCCAGAGATGGACACATCATTGCAGGATGAGGTCTCACCAGAGCAGAGGGGCAGAATCACTTCTCTCCATCTGCTTCCCATGCTGCTTTTGATGCAGCCCAGGATGCCATTAGCCTTCTTGGCTGCAAGTGCCCATTGCTGGCTCATGTCCAGCTTCTTGTCCATCTGAAAGGGGAAGGGACTGTGCCCAAGGCGGCACACACAGACTGTGGCAGTTTCAGGAGACACTCACTGTGATAGAGCTATGCCAATTTATTTTTAGATCCTGCAAAAAAGCAAACTTCATGTCCCACAAAGCACAACTTGCTGCTATCTTCAACCACTGCAGATTTCTTGTCACTTCTGCTATTTTTCCAATTGGTTTTGCATCAAATAAGTTAATATTTAAAAGAGAAGCAGAAAGTATACAGTTAGTGAGGAGATAGGACTTTCTGAGTTGCTGAAGAACTGTGCTGATTTTTCCCACAGGTGGAGGGAAGAGGCTGTGATTGTATTGTCCTGTGGTTGGATTGTGATAAGGAAGGTGAAAACATCTGTTTTGAAGTAAGATTCCATTTTTTCAAGACTTGAAATACCATAATACTTGTACTGTGACATGCAATACAGTCAGCAGATTGTCTTGGGTATGCAGTAAAATTCAAACTAATTTGAATGAAGTTTTAAAGGCATGGGAAAATCCATGTGCTTTTGAAATCTTAAAATGTCAGTTCAAGAATATAAATCAGTTGCATAGCTGTTGCTCTTCTGAGGTGAAAAATAACTCCTCTTAAATACTGGAACACTCCAGTGCATTGAGAATTGGTCTGCATTTCACAGCTGGAGTAGTTATTTTGCTGTGCTTATAAAACTTGATCTCTATTATCTTGTGTCATTAAGCAGTTAGACTCTTTGGAGCATAGAGGCCACTTCTGAGTGCAGGTTTGCCACAGGAATGTGGACTCTGCATGGTAAAAGATACAGAACCAAAACTGGTGTGCAAAGATTTTTATTTATTTATTTACATCCTATTCCTATAAATCCATGTGAAGAATGTATTTTTGGGTTTTGTTTAAAGAAGAACATTTGATCAAGTAATTGTTTTAAGTTCTTTAAGTGTCACTGGAAATATGTAAAATAAACTCAGACAGAAACTGATACCTACTCATAGAATCACAGAATGGCTGAGGTTGGAAGGGACCTCACAGATCATCTACTCCAACCTCCCTGCCAGGGACAGGGACATCTCTCAACTAGGCTTGGCTGCTCAAGGCGTCCTCCAACCTGGCCTTGAACATCCCCAGGCAGGAGACAGGCATCCACAACCTCCCTGGGCAGCCT
This sequence comes from Indicator indicator, assembly GCF_027791375.1. Taxonomy (NCBI): domain Eukaryota; kingdom Metazoa; phylum Chordata; class Aves; order Piciformes; family Indicatoridae; genus Indicator; species Indicator indicator. Next base: position 2,270,682 of record NC_072035.1, read on the forward strand.
ATTCCAGAGTCTCACCACCCTCATACTGAGAAACTTCTTCCCAAGATCCAGTCTAACCCTGCTCTCCCTCAGCTTCAAACCATTCCCCCTTGTCCTGTTGCTGAACAGTCCCTTTCCAGCCTTCCTGTAGGATCCCTTCAGGTATTGAAAGGCAGCTCTAAGGTCCCCTCAAAATATTCCCCAAAAGGTGCTGCAGCTGTGCTGGGTGACGTCTTTGCACTTAGCTAAGAGTCGTTCTTCACTTCCAGCAGTTGCTAATACTTCCTACATTTCTAAGTGGCTGGACAAACCCTGCTCTTGCTTACTAGTTAGCATATTGGTATGGCATCTGACTGAAGTAAAGTACTGACAAATCAGCAAATGCTTTGGGGAGAGTGATTTTTTTTTTTCTCTTTAGAGAGGAAAGATTGACCTTTCAAATACTCTTAAAACATGCTTCTGCTCTTAATTAGGTTCTTGATGCTGTTCTTCCTGTTATGAATAAACCTCGTGGCACAGAGAGGACAATTTACAGAGCTAAGTTCAGTTCCATTACGGACACAGACATCTGCAATGCAATGAACCACTTGGGAGAGCCCAACCGCAACGAAGCTCTGTCTGTGGACGCCCGCCAGGAGCTGGATCTCAGAATTGGCTGTGCGTTTACAAGGTGACAGCACAGACTGCAGTCAGCTCTGGGAGAGGGGCAGGAGTGCTGTTCTGTCCACAGAATGTCATAGAGTCTCTGCTGGTTTGGGGCCAGACAGATCCTCTCTTGCCCCGAAAGGGACAAAAGAATGAGACTCACACAAACGGATTGGAGAGTGATGGAAAGTTTAAATGGAAAAGCAATTGGTGAAGCTACAGAGAACTACAAGCTACAAAGCATAGTGACAAAGAGTATCCCAAAGCATACAGAACCCCTCACAGTATTCCCAAAGCTTCCCAATCCTTCCCTTCTTCCCACCTGAGGGTAAACCCAAACCCCCCAGGGCTCTTTCTTCCCCCTCCCGCTGCTAGGCAAGTCTCAGGCTGGCCAGGTCTGAGACTGGCCCCCCCCCTCATTCTCCTCCTGGCATTAGGCCTAGACAGGCCTAAGAGGCCTTGAGGATACTCCCCCGGCATTACCCGATAAGAGAGGACATCTCCCGTGGGAGCAGAGAGGGAAGAAAGAGGAAGAGAATGACTTTGCAGATGGCCTTATAGGGTGCAGGATTTATGGGTAGAAATACGTCGTTTCCTGTGTCCACCCCTGTGGGTGGGCACCCAGGACACCAGAGGTGTATCTCATGCAGCAGTGGCAGGGGGCACCCAGCCTAAACTGCCACAGAGTCATAGAATGGTTGGGGTTGGAAGGGACCTTAAACAGCCAGTTCCAACCACCTGCCCTGGCCAGGGACACCTTCCACTAGCCCAGGTTGCTCAAGGCCTCATCCAGCCTAGCCTTGAACTGGTCCTCTCCACAACCTCCCTGGGCAACCTGTTTCAGTGTCTCCCCACCCTCACTGTAAAGAATTTCTTCCTAATCTCCAGTCTAAATCCTCTCTCTTCCAGCTCAAAGTCATTGCCCCATGCATGTCCTTGTAAAAAGTCCCTCCCCATCTCTCCTGTAGTCCCTTTCAGGTACTGGAAGGCTACTGTAGAGTTTCCTTGGAGCCTTCTTGAATTCTAGTGCTTGATTCTGCACACCACTAAACATGTAAAAAGAAGTGAAAAATGGGTGTTATGACTAACTGAGCTGGGCAAAGTACTATCAGCAACTTATTTTATGATGTTCTCCCAAATTTCTCTGGGAATAAACAGGATTCAGTGAGGCAAAGTAAGTCTGACTTAGCTGTAATAGGTGGTATTTCTCAGAATGCTTTTTTCCCAGTGCCTCAATGATTTAAGAGATTACTAATATTTGTGTGCATAGGTTAAAGAAAACTGCTTTTCACAGGAGTGAAGATGTGAATGTACTTATTCCTGCTTTGTTTGGCTTTTTTTTTCCTGCTCTCTTAGGTTTCAGACTAAATATTTTCAGGGGAAATACGGGAATTTAGACAGCTCCCTCATCTCCTTTGGGCCATGCCAGACCCCAACACTTGGATTCTGTGTTGAAAGGCACGACAAAATCCAGTCATTTAAGCCTGAAACTTACTGGGTGCTACAGGCTAAAGTAAGTTTGACAATAGTTGTTTGTACACGAGGAATGGGCATTTTTGCCAAATAAATGCATTTCTATTTTCATTTTCTTCATTCATAAATTTGCAGCTGCTGACAGGGATTCACAATGCCTCCTGTTTACTCCATGTGTTCTCATTCAGCTCCCTTCTGTGTCACCACTCTCTCAAGAGCAGATTCCAGGATGCCAGTTTTGTATTAAAGTGGTTATTGTCTACTGCTTGTAAGAATTCTTAAGTGTTAACCATCTAAACTTAGAGTCAGCCAAAAAGACTGCTTAAAATGGTTTTGTTTTGCTCCCTGGGGTCTGTGGACTGACTCTGTTGTTAATTTGAATCCAGGAATTAATTAGGCTGCCAACAAACATTGGCATTGCTGACTATTGGAATTTTAAAGCAAATCAATCAAATGCTCATTGTGTTAATTGGCAATTGAGCCCTTGAAGTACTTTGGCAGCTTATAGCAGTTTTATAGCCTTGGTGCTGTCCAAGCTCTGAAAGCAAACCAACATGATTTTACTGCTTGTGGTCACAAGGATTTTTTAAACAAATAAGGGATAGAGGGTAAAAAGTTGCCATTTTTAGACTTTAAAATAAACAATAGATGAAATCTGGTGTCTACTGTCATCTCTTTTCTGATACTAGGAAATATTCAGGGCCTGTGTTCAGAGAGTTTTGTGCTTTCATATTGGTTGCTTCACATTTATTTTTGAACATGAGATTTAAAACATGACTTAGGTACAGTTTTATAGCTCATGATGGATTTTGCTACATCAGAATGGTAAACCTTAAATTTCTGCCCATTTCAGCCTTTCCTTCCCAGCTCTGCAAAAAAAGAATAGTATTTCAGTTAACTGCAGGATTAATTCCAGTCATCCCCCTGACCCCAGATCTCAAACTCCTGTTAAAAAGAGTACAACTGCATGTTTGAGACACTTGTGTCCTAGTACAGGTATTGCAAGGGTTTGCTTGCTGAATTCTTGTTGGGAGATTTAGGGTCTTACACTTCTGGTAACAGAGTTGGTGGGACTTCATTCATTTATTTATTTTGGTCTAACAGGTGAACCCTGAAAAAGAAAATTCTCTCACTTTGGATTGGGATAGAGTGAGAGTCTTTGATCGGGAGATTGCTCAAATGTTCCTGAACATAACAAAGATGTCGAAAGAGGCAAAGGTAAGAATGTTTGCTGAGTGTCGGAAGAGCCATATTTCATGTCAAGAAAATACCATTTAATGTTTCATTTGTGCATACTGGGTTGTTTTGGTTTTGTTGAAGAGGGGAGAATATCTGTGTCTTGGGTTTTGCTTCATTCAGCTTTGCCTAAATGAGAATAAAAGGCAACAGATTTGTTTGGTTGAATTTCATACTGTGCTAGGGTTATCATCTGGTGAGACCATACCTGGAGTACTGGGTCCTCAGTTCAAGAGAGACAGGGATTTGCTGGAGAGGATCCAATGGAGAGCTATGAGGGCACCTTAGAGCTGCCTTCCAATACCTGAAAGTGTCCTACAGGAAGACTGCAGAGGGACTTTTCACGAGGGTGTCTAGAGTCAGGACAAGGGGTTTGAAGCTGAGGGAGAGAGCAGGATTAGGCTGGAGCTTAGGAGGAAGTTCTTCAGCATGAGGGTGGTGAGACTCTGGAATAGGCTGCCCAGGGAGGTTGTGGATGCCTCCTCCTCAGGGGTGCTCAAGGCCAGGTTGGATGAGGCCTTGAGCAGCCAAGCCTAGTTGAGAGGTGTCCTTGCCCCTGGCAGGGAGGTTGGAGTAGATGATCTCTCAGGTCTTTTTCAACCTAAACCATTCTATAAAGAAGAGATAATGGTAGGTATGCAACATGTTTATACGCATGATTGAAATAATCCATTTACCAGGTACCAAACTTCAAATTTTTTTTCTAGGTAGAATCTGTGAGTAAAAAAGAGAAGGTGAAGCAGAGGCCACTGGCTCTGAACACGGTAGAAATGCTACGAGTGGCCAGCGCTGCTTTAGGTATGTCTAAAAGTTCAGGTTTTCACATGTTTTAGAGCAAAATATTTTGTATTCAAATATAGTTTAATGCTTTTCTCTCCATATAATATATCATTTCGGGGAGGGATCAAGGTTTAGAAAGACACTGGAAGAGGTTGCCTAGGGAAGTTGTGGATGTCCCCACCCTGGAGGTGTTCAAGGCCAGGTTGGATAAAGCCTTGAGCAAGCTGGGCTGGTGGAAGATGTCCCTGGCCATGACAGGGGGGTTGGAACTAGATGATCTTCGAGGTCCCTTCCAACCTAAACCATTCTATGATGGAATGCTTTGCTAAGGTGTGCTTTTAGATGCAAGAAAGCAAAGTTGGTGAGGTGATGTGTAGACCATTTCTTTTTTTTCTCCCATCCCATCTTAGGAATGGGCCCACAGCATGCCATGCAAATAGCAGAGCGGCTTTACACTCAGGGTTATATTAGCTACCCTCGCACTGAAACCACCCATTATCCAGAGAACTTTGACTTGAAAGGGTGTTTGAGACAACAAGCCAATAATCCTTACTGGGCAGAAACTGTGAGTACATGAAACAAAACCTGTACTGAGAGATCTTCTAGTCTGTCCTTTAGAATGTATCTTACTTGGTACATTGTGACCTATAGGTGTTCAGAAACAAGAAGTCTCTGTAATTGCTTTTATTTATAGATGTTGTATTGTTATGGATGAGATCTGAAAAGTTTCTTAACCTTCCAAGAGAGATCTGTTACCCACTTCTGCCATCCCGTTTTCTCTCTCTTCCTCCACCCAGGTTAAAGCATTGCTAGCAGAAGGCATTAATCGTCCCAGGAAAGGCCATGATGCAGGAGACCATCCTCCCATTACCCCAATGAGAGCTGCAACAGAAGCAGAATTAGGTATAGGAACACTATGTGAGGAAATTAGTTCTTTGAGGTATTTGAGCTAGTTTGAAGATTCCTGAGATTTGGCAGAAAATAGAATGAATTAAATGGCAGGAGAAATGTTCTCTAGAACAGTACCAAGTATTGAAATTTTGCTGTATTTTTTGTGCTTCTAAGTCAGACATCAACTGCATTTTAGTTTAGTCTCTGACACCCTAAAAAGTCCCTCCCCAGCTTTCTTGTAGGCCCCCTTAAGATACTAGAAGGCCACAATAAGGTCTCCTTGGAGCCTTCTCTTCTCCAGACTGAATAGCCCCAACTCTCTCAGTGTGTCTCGTGTGTCTCCATAGGAGAGGTGCTCCAGCTCTCTGATGCTGTAGGCAGGAAATTTGAAAGGGGAAGCTGGATGGACTCTGGAATACTACTTTCTTGTAGTATTTTCTTGTACCAGTTTTTTTTTCATGTGATACCTGTGAAGATCTGGTACCTTTTTAGTGCAGGCTTTAGGCAGGGCTGCAGGAGTTGAGCTGTGTGGGTCAGGTGTTGTCTGTCCTCAGGTGGAGATGGGTGGCGACTGTACGAGTACATAACTCGGCACTTCATTGCCACGGTCAGCGCCGACTGCAAGTACCTGCAGACCACCATCGCCTTCAGTATTGGCCCTGAACGTTTCACCTGTGTTGGGAAACTGGTCACTTCCCCAGGTAAGGCTAATCAGAGAGGAAGTAGTTAGCTACAGACTTTGTTTTTTTTTCCCCTCCCTTTAATACACTGAGTAGATAAAAAAGTGAAGCTTTGGGGACAGGTAGAAATTTGAGGCCAATTTTCGAGTGATTGAGACCTGAGATCTTTGTCTTGATCTCCATACTCCACAGAATCACAGAAACATTCAGGTTGGAAAAGACCCTCAGGATCACCAAGTCCAACTGATAACCCTACTGTACAAAGTTCACACCTAAACCATATCCCCAAGCACCACATCCAAACCATCTTTAAACATATCCAGCGTTGGTGCCTCCACCACCTCCCTGTGCAGCACATTCCAACACCTGACAACTCTTTCTGTGAAAAAGTTTTTCCTAATGTCCAGTCTAAACCTACCCAGTCATAGCTTGAGTCCCTTCCCTCTTGTTCTTTCACTAATTACCTGTGAGACCAGCACCAACCTCGCTACAACGTCCTTTCAGATAGTTGTAGAGAGCCATGAGCTCTCCCCTCAGCCTCCTCTTTTCCAAACTAAACAGCCCCAACTCCCTCAGTTGCTCCTCATAAGATTTATTCTCCAACTTCAGTTGCAATAGAAAAGGTTTAACTTTTCATGTGGTAGTCTCAAAGATTCAATACCATATTTGCCAATGTGAAGACCAATTTTCTTACAGACAGCAGTTGCCTTTTGGGGATTAAATTAGATAAAAGCAGATTTTTTGTTTCTTGGGCCTCTGTGAAAAGAATGCAGCACCACCACAGGGATTTTTATGGTGAGCTGGCCCAGTAGTCTTCATTGCATTAATATATCTTACTATGCATGTTTCCTTCTTAAGATACTATTCCCATCCAGTCTGGCACTCTGCTTTCATTTAAGGAAAGTGTTTGCTTTTTTTCACACATCAGCCTGACTCAAGTTACACAGAAAATAGATCTCATGCAGTGTGTCCAGTTCTGGGCCCCTCAGGTCAAGCAGGACATTAGGGAACTCCTTGAAAGAGTCCAGCACAGAGCCACAACGATGCTGAAGGGAGTGGAACATCTCTCTTGTGAGGACAGGCTGAGGGAGCTGCGACTCTAGCTTGGAGCAGAGGAGGCTGAGAGGTGACCTGTTGATGAAGGTGTGCAGGGCAGCATCAGGAGGATGGAGCCAGGCTCTGCTCAGTGATGTCCAATGATAGGACAAGAGGCAATGGGTGCAAGCTGGAGCAGAGAAGGTTCCATGAGAATATAAGGAAAAAAATTTTACTGTGAGGGTGACAGAGCCCTGGAGCAGGCTGCCCAGAGAGGTTGTGGAGTCTCCTGTGGAGATTTTCAGAGCCCACCCGGATGTGTTCCTGTGTGACCTGCTCTAGGTGATCCTGCCCTAGCAGGGGGGTTGGACTGGATGATCTCTGGAGGTCCCATCCATTCTGTGTTATGAGAGATACTGTCCTGTGATACTGTATTTCCTCAATACTCCTAGCTTCAGATATTTTCTGCATGTTATGGCAGACAGCCTCTTAGCTTTGATATATATAATGCAGCCTGTATTAAAATTAGAGATTTATAGCTTGGCCTTTAAAAAGCTTTGAAGGTAAACTGTCATTATTTTTATTTGTTTCTTTACCTCCAGGCTTCACAGAAATTATGCCCTGGCACAGCATCCCGTTAGAAGAGAGCCTTCCCCACTGTGAGAAAGGAGATCTTTTTTCAGTTGGTGAAATCAAATTGGTGGAGAAGCAAACCAGTCCTCCTGACTACCTAACAGAGGCAGAGCTTATCACTCTGATGGAGAAGCATGGCATTGGTAGGAACTTGCTTAGCTTACATTATCCTATAATACATCCACCAAGAATCTGAATTGCTCCTCTGAACTGACAGTACTGACCTTTCAGTATTCATCTGAACAGCTACAATAACCATCTCTTTTCCCTTCAAACCACACTGTCTGTAGCTCCTCTTATAGCAGATGGTTGATTGTCTCTTCCAGCCATTCATTTCCCTTTCTTACCCTTTCAAAACTCATCCTTGTCACTTCTCTGTCAGAAAGAGCTGATGTTGTGTGGAAGGAGGCACCTCCCTGTTCTTAGGAGTGGTTTCTTAACAGCTTGCTTTGGCTTTGCTGACTCGAATCATAGGCCTCATGTATCTAATAACACCACAGTCCCACTTTTCAATCTGACTTGTTTTCTTTGATGCATTTTCATAAATTTGTCCCTAAAAGCAACCTAAACCCAAACATTCTTTATTAATTTAGTATCAATTAATATTACCTATTAAAAGAGGCTCTAAAATGCCAGATTTCTCTTTGAAGTTAGAAATGTTGTTTGTGCATATTAGATGTTTGTGCATCTGCAGGGCCTTCACTGAGCTATTAGCAGGCCATAGTTTTAAGCTGACAGCACTAACTCAGCCCCATCTCTTTCATCTGTAGTTAACACAGGTTGGATATTAGTAAAAATTTCATTCCTACAGGTGATCAGGGACTGGAACGAACTGCCCAGGGAGGTAGTAGAGTCACCATCGTTGGAGGTGTTCAAGAAACATGTGGACATGGCACTTTGGGACATGGTTTAATGTCCATGGTGGTGTAGGGTTGAAGGTTGTACTCGATCTTGAAGGCCTCTTACAACTGAAACAATTCTGTGATGCTGTCAGCTCTTACTCCGTTGTGTTTTTCTGTACTAAGTGATTGTGAGAATAGGTGACTTCCTAGTAGTGATTCCTTACAAGAGATGAAAGGATTAAGGTAAAAACATGTTTCAGAACTGCAGATGAACATAGGTGTTAGCAAAGAGGAGTTATCACTTAAGTTACCACTTAAAATTCAGATATCTTTTTACTGTTATGCCCTGGGAGTTGGGTAACAGTTGAAAGATATCTGAATTTGAAGCAGTCTCAGGAGCCCTATAGTTTAACATAAACCCAGAGAAGTCAGAAGCAATTAAATTACTCTTTTTGTTCAGGCTGGATACTTTTTTTTTTCTTTTGTGTGATAGGAACTGATGCAAGTATTCCAGTCCACATTAACAACATTTGCCAGCGAAACTACGTCACAGTGGAGAGTGGTCGGAGGCTGAAGCCTACAAACCTTGGCATTGTTCTGGTTCATGGCTATTACAAAATAGGTCAGTTAAATGCCCTTTCCTTTCCACCTTCTTACCTCCTTTGCCCTCAGTATGTCATGAACTGTTGTTACCGTATAAGCATTTCTGTCTGAAATGATGCATGGAGTAAATTATTCCTAGTACCAAAGACATTAATAATTACAACTTACTTGTTCATTTTAATGTCAATGTACAAACAGTTTCCCACCCCCATTTTTGGATCTTTCATTGCTGTTTCTCTGTTGCTGCTGTCTCTGTTAGATGCAGAATTGGTTCTTCCTACAATCCGCAGTGCTGTAGAGAAGCAACTCAACTTAATAGCTCTGGGTAAAGCAAATTATCATCAGGTCTTGGAGCACACCCTTGACATTTTCAAAAGGAAATTCCACTATTTTGTGGATTCTATTGCAGGTAAAGCATTTCACATGTAGAGTTCCCTACCATTGCTTGCTTGTTGCAAAGGTGCTAATAGAAAATCCTTATATATTAGGCTCCTTTCAGAGCTTTAGGCTTATTGAATAGTTGGGCCAGGACTGGAAGATTGCAGTCAAATTAAGTTACTCTTCAGAAGGAAATGGAATGAATCATGGCTCCAAAACTCTGCTTTAGGTTTGTTTTATGCCTGTGTACTGGTGACTTTTCAAATACTTCAGGCTAGCTGAGCTACCTACATTCAGTACAAAGTACCGTGTATTTAAATAGCCTTTCTAAGCAAAGAAGAAAACTTTGTGAATAGAATATGTTAATTCTCACTTCTTCACTGGTCTTGTAGATGATTTTGTGCAAGGTTTCTTCTTCAGAGCTAGGCTTCCAACATAAGTGTGATTCTCTCTTTCACAGGTATGGATGAGCTGATGGAAGTGTCTTTTTCACCCTTAGCTGCCACAGGTAAACCTCTTTCGCGCTGTGGCAAATGCCATCGTTTCATGAAGTATATTCAGGTAAGTTCACCTCATGCTTGGCATTTACATTTCACCCAGCAGAAACCCCATTTCCATTATTGAATTTGGATTCAAGTGGGGTTTCCAATGTGCATTTCCAAAACAAAATCATTGGGAACAAGCCAGAGAGCGTTCCCAGTTGGATTTACTGCAAGATGAGATCTCTGTTGACATTACAGCTGTTCATGAGATTTGTTTGCTGTTTCCAGGCCAAACCAAGTCGTCTGCACTGCTCTCACTGTGATGATACCTACAGTCTCCCACAGAATGGGACCATTAAGCTCTACAAAGAGTTGCGTTGCCCCCTAGATGACTTTGAGCTGGTGTTGTGGTCGTCTGGATCCAGAGGAAAGAGCTACCCACTCTGTCCGTACTGCTACAACCACCCTCCCTTCAGGGACATGAAAAAAGGTAGGCATTCTGCAACATGCAGGGGTTGACCTTCCTTGAAATAAATCAGGTGCAGTGTAGCCAGTAGTTTTTAACAAGTGGTGCTTAGCATAAGGTGCTGCTCAACTTAGATTACAGATACTTAAAATTCACATCAAGCTCACTGACCAAAATTTATTAAACTTATTTCCAAGTACTTTTATTTTCTTTATTAAAGAAACAAGAAATTGATCTCTGTGCATGCATGGCAGGTGACCTTTGTAACACTCAGAATGCAGTGAAAGGCACTGAGCTTCTCACACCTTGCAATGGGATGGATAGCAGTATAGATTAAGACCAGGTCTTGAGAGTGTTTTGATCCTGAGGTAGACGGTGTGTCAGAAGGTGTTGAAGAATATGAGAAGGAGTAAAAGCTTCAGTTAGACTGGTAACTGTAAGCCTAAAACTTGCTCAGAGTTTCAAAGTGCTACTTTAAGTATCAGGAGCTTTCTGGCATCTTTTTATTACCATCTTTTAATTAAAAACGTCTTGGACTAACCTTGTGTAGTGCAAGTATAAAACAGCAGTTATTCAGGAGCCATACATGTAACTGAAAATCATTGTTTTAATCACTGTTTTAATCACTGATGTGGCCCAGCTGCCTGTACTGTACAATGGCTGTGCCTGGCAGTTCTGAAAGCAATTGCAGAAGAGCAAGGGATTGTTTGGAATGTGTGAAAAGGAAAATTGCCCTTGGGAGAATGGTTCCATTCCTCAGTGGTTTAGAACACCTATAATATACTAGTCTGCCTTTGACTTCTGTGTCTCGCTTCCTCCAAACTGGGTAGCGATATAAAGGGTTCCTTATGGTACTGTTTTACTTTTCTTCCCCCAGGTATGGGCTGTAACGAATGCACCCACCCCACATGCCAGCATTCTCTTAGCATGCTTGGAATTGGGCAGTGTGTTGAATGTGAGAATGGGGTTCTGGTGCTGGACTCGACGTCAGGTCCCAAGTGGAAGATGGCCTGCAACAAATGCAATGTGATTGTGCATTTCTTTGAGAACGCTCACAAGGTCCGAGTGTCGGCCGAGACCTGCGACTTGTGCGACGCAGCCCTGGTGGACGTAGATTTTAACAAAGCCAAATCTCCTCTGCCTGGGGACGAGACCCAGCATTCAGGCTGCGTGTTCTGTGATCCTGTGTTTCAAGATCTGGTAGAGTTGAAACATGCAGCCATGAGGCACCCCATGCACCGTGGGGGGCAAGGCAAAAGGCAAGGCCGAGGAAGAGGTAAAGGCCGGAGGCCTGGAGGAAGGCTCAACCCAAAGAAACCCAAGGACAAAATGGCAGCTCTGGCTGCTTACTTTGTATAATGGCCACGCAGCAGAAAATAAACTTCGTAGAAAAAGCTTGGTTCCCTTTAGGTTCATTTTGAAAGTATTTTTGATCTTCACTGCTTTCCTGTTCTTAGATAACCTAACACCTTAGGTTGTCGTACACCTTGATTTAATCACAAATAATTCTTCTGGCTGGCCAGTTAGAAACTGAGGAAGCCTTTTAAGCTTTTCATTGGGATTCATTGGCCTGAGTGTAGAGCTCACAAGCAGTAGGAAAACTCAAGGATGTCTACCTTGACTGTGACTTGTGGCTGATAGAAGGAAAATAACATTTCCCTTTTTTGCCATTTTTGGGGTCTCTGTCAGCAATACAAGTGCCAGGATTGCAAGAGCAGTGTTAGGCTGCTGCTGTGTAGAATTTAGATGTAGAATGATATTTGACTTACCAGCCTTTGAATCTTCCAAAACAGGAAATAATTGGTAGCTGTCAGGTTTTCAAATCACATCTGCAGTAGCAAGAGCATGCTTCAAATCTTCCTCTTCTGCTTAAGAGAATAATGCCAAGAACTTTGCAAAATGGAAATGATAAATTTAAAGGGGAATGTCTGCCTTGAGCAGTGATTTGCAAGTGATGGTCTGTGCAGCTATGTATCCTTTGGTCAGTGGGTCCCTGTTTAATAAGACCTCTTTCTGCTGCTGGAGTTCGGGTAGAGTACTCATGCTCTTCTTTTCCTGTGTTCACACAGCTGATCACATACAATCTGTACTGTCTGTACCCCACTTTAGCATTTCAGTGCTGGTTAGTTTTATTGCCAAAAGGAGGGTGTCCTCTTGTTTTTAGAGCCCTATTGAACTGCTGGCTGCCACATTTCACAATCCAGCTGTACAGATACATAATACTTTCTCCTTTGCTTCCATATGCTCCTAGTTGATCATGTCTGGTCATCTGATCAAGAACAGTTTGTATCATCTATACCCCCTCAAAAAACAGTTTCAGCACTAGTGGTTGGATGGGAGGATGCCATCACAGTTTTACATGGTGCAAAGGCATTTGAACACAGAATATGCAGAGAGCAACTTGACATGTGATCCACTGGCAACAGAAAGGAAAGACAAGTCCGTGCAAAAGGTAATGTACAGCTCTGCTGTTTTAGTTGGCACAGTGTGTGCATTTATTGAACAAGAACATAGACCAAACACCACGGCCCCGAGCCTGTTCCTCTGATCAAATGTTTATATAGCTACAGCTCAAACATGAACTGTGTTTCAGTAGTATTGCTTAAAAGACACAGACATAGGTAGAAGTTTCTTTCTGTAGTTCTTGTTTGTTTATTTTTTTTCCCTAAACATTAAATGTTCTCTCTGGTAAAAACAAACTGTCTTTGCATCTCGCTTAGCCTGCAGTGAGTAGCTTCATGTTTTAAAGTTCATCTTGCTGTAGTATCTCAGAGCCATAGATTTTAGCTTTCAGAGTGCTCACACTGATTCAGTTCAACTTCTCTCTTTCCTCTGTAGCCTGCTTTGGCACATGAGGGTACTGCTCTGAAAATACTTGTGTGCTCAGCTAGCTTCTGCTGCTGTGTGACACTAGCTGTGGGCTGGGATTTCTGTGTAGGAAACGTGTCATTAGTTATTCTTGGTGGCTTTTGAGCTGTGTAAGAACACTGTCCAAGCATGGCTTCTATTCTGGCCATTTGCATGCAAACTTCTGCTTGTAAAATCTCTGCTGTATTAGCACTAGTGGAAATAAAGCACTGGGATTTTTTTCTCAAGTGCTTTGTGTGAGCCATTTATATGTTCTGGCAGATTTCTGTGCTCCCTTGTAACCACCACAAATGTCAATGTTTTCTAATACAGATACATTAGTCACTGTGAACAGTCCTTCAGAACTAGGGCTGCCTGTGCCTGAGAAGAGGAGGTGTTGACTTTGTGCTTTACCAGGGGTTGTGGAAGCTGCTTGTTCCTCTGCTGCTGGGTAGTGCAGGGTGGGCATGGCCTGGGAGGAACCTAGGTGCTGCAGGAGGTGCCACAGGGAGCTCTTGGTGCTGTGGTCTGGCACACAGGTTGATGGTGACAATTGTCTCTAGAGTGGAGTGGAAAGAACATGGAGATAGTGCTTTGTCTCTACTTAAAACTTAGGGGCATGTTCCTGGGATTGCTTTAAAAGGTAGAAAACAGAAAAAGACTTCTTAAAGTTATGAAGTCCCTGAAGGTTTGTCTCTAAGGTGAGGACTACTCTCTCTCATGCCTACAGTTCTTAACTGGAAAAAACAAAGGAATTACAGTTTATGAAATAAATCTCTTCTACCTTCATTGTATATTCCATGAGAAAGATTTTATTATTTAGGAAGTCACCTTTGAAATAGCATCTTTCATCCAAAAGGAGATTGATTCAGCTTCCATAGCTCATAAAAGACTGAAAATGAATTGGTCTGTGTGATGTGGCTGCACACTTGTCCCTGCTGAGATGGCACTAAGTGTGCTTGCTTTTGTCGGCCTGTCAGAGGGAAGCAGCAATTAGTCTCCCCGGAAAGCTAGCACCAAAAGACATGACGTAGTGCTCGGGAGCAAGGAGAGTATCCAAGTACAGATTTTATTTTCTTTTTAATCTGATATTTACTATTGTGTGCCTCTGCAGCCTTCCAAGCTGCACCTACCTTTGGGTGTGACCTGTCAGGACATGGAATTCTTCATAAGCTGATGTAGGAAACCCGTGTGCTGGTGAGTGCTGAGCTCCAGCAGAGCTCCCAGCTGCGCTCAGTGATGTCCCTTGTAAACGCTCCGATTTTAGCTAGGCTGTTTCTGAGTGTAGAGATTCTGGGGCAAGGAGGGCAGCACCACCTGCCCTCGGGAGAAAGCTTCTGTCCCGCCACCCGGGGTGGGTGCCGCCGGCCCAGTCCCGACCCTCCAGACGCCCCGGCCCCGCCCCGTCCGGCCACGTGTCCGCCCCGCCCCGCCCCCAGCCCTTGCTCCTGGGTCCGCCCTCGCCCCGCAGGCCTCGCCCGGCACCGCCCCTGCGCTTCGCTTAAAGGAGCCGGCGCCGCGCCCTCTCCCCGCGCTGTGCCCTCCCCGGCCTTCCTATCGCCGCTCGTCCCAGCTCCCGGTGAGGTGAGGTGGCGGCAGCGGTCAGGCAGTGCGCCTTAGCGCGGCGCCGCCATGGCGTTGGAGGTGGAGGCGTCCGGGGCTCCCCTGAGCTCTTTCCTGAGGGACTTCCCATCTCCGCTGGGTCCGGGGGAGCCGCTGCCGTGGAGCTCGGCGGGGACCGGCTCCCTGAGCAAGGCCGAGGTGCCGGGCGCGCTGGCCGACCGGGCGAGGAGCCTCCTGATCAGCAGGTGAGAGCCCGACTGCTGGCGGGCGGGCGAGGGGCTGCCGCTGGCCTCTCCTGAGGGGCGGTGCCGCGCTGACAGGCAGCGGGAGCGGGGCCGCTGAGGGGAGTGGGGCTGCCCCCGCTTCCCGCGCTGTGCGGGGTCGGAGCAGGTGCAGGCGGCCCCGAGAAGCTGCCCAGGCAGGGTTCGCGGTGCTGGTGCGGGGGGCGACAGCTCAGGGTCTGCTGGGATTTTTTTTTTTTTAGTTCCCTTTTCTCAATTGTTCTTGTGAGCATTCTCCTCCGAGCTGGGTTTTTTAAAGTAAGCTTCTGTCACAGGCCTCCTTCCGAGGTCTGTGCCTGTAGAGTAATGTTTGTGTGCTCTCAAAAATATTTATCTCCCACTCTTGATGCGTGAGAGATTAAATTACAATCCTGCAATTAGCGTGATAGGGCAATTGTTGTGGTGAAGTGCCAATAGTTAGAATTCGAGTCCCTAAAGGCACCTGTGTGGATCTGCTTGAAAGTCTGGGAAGGAGGGAGCGAGTCAGTGAGCTGCAACCTGCCTTGCAGGGCTGTCAGGTGTAAGAAGCAAGCCAGCTAGAGAAGTGTTCTGCTTCCCAGCCCTCTTCAGGTGTCTTGGTGAGTAGGATGTGCTTGTGTGGGTTTCTCAAGTTGATGTTTTCTCAAAACTGCAGCTCTTCTTTCAGTGATGTTTCTATCATCTCTTGATTTCAGGAGATCTATTTACAACCTTCAGCATTATCAGTTCACAGATTCACAGAATGTTTTGGGTTGGAAGGGACCTAATTCTAACCCCCTGCTATGTTCCAGGATACCTCCCACCAGCCCAGGCTGCTCAAGGCCCCATCCAGCCTGGCCCTGAATACCTCCAGGGAGGGGGCATCTACAACCTCCCTGGGCAACCTGCTCCAATGTCCCACCACTGTCACTGAAAGAACTTCTTCCTCATCTCCAGTCCAAATCTGCCCTCCTCAAGCCCCAATCCATTGCCCCTCATCTTGTCACCACAAGCCCCTGTCAAAAGTCCTTCCCCAGCTCTCCCACAGCCCCCTTCAGGTACTCTAGGCCACTCTAAATTAAAACTTTAACATAGCTAAGCTGCATGCACTTTTGGCAAGCTAGTGCTTCACCAAGAACAAGTTGTGTTCCTCTGAGATCTTGTCCCCTGGTACTCTTCTCTCTTCACATCTGCATCCTGAAGCACTTCAGTGGTTGGGCCTCTGCATTCTGGGTTTTATAAACTTCTTACCACAGTTTAATTCATGAATGTGTTAAGAGTCAAGAACAGCAATTATGGATGGTCTAAAGGACTCTAAGTTGAGAGCTGACTTTGTGCTGTGGTCTTGGAGATGAGTAGTGAAGACAAGGGAGGTAAGGGAAACCAGTCCTGTTCAGGTACATGCTGAATGTTACCTGGTTACTAGAGGTAAAGCTAAAGAGATAGAAACCAGAGTTTGAATTGTTTGTCTCTCTGCCTACCATCTGGTGAGTTTATGAACACTCAATGGGTCTCATTGTTGAAAGTGTCCAAGTGATTTTTATGCAGTTACTTCTGTGCTTCATGTTAGGGAGCTATTCCTGGGTGTAGCATCATTCAGTTAGTCAGTGTGCCTAAGGGTGAGAAATACATTTGATACAATTGGGAAAAACAATGTTTTGAAGTTGTAGTTGTAAAGAACCCAGATGATCATGGCATTATGTAGTTGAGCTTTGACTAAATTGCTTTGGGAAAAAAAAAAAACACAGCTGTTGCATTCTTAAATGAGATTGCAGATTCATGGCATGCACTGAATCTTTGAACTCTGCAGGAAGAGTGGTTCTGGATGAGTGCTTTAAAGAACAGAGTCATGCCAGTCTTGAACAAATCCTTGCCATATGGCAACCCATCTGCCACGGGGGCCAGGCAAATGTTTTCCAAAGTTGTTTCAGAGTGGAAGGGAAGAAGCTGTGGAGTTATGGGATAGGGTCTTCCAAGTCTAGCAATTTTTAAAACAGTGTTTTCATGTTCCATCTCTGATAGCATTCTGTTGTTCTCTAGTGAGCATATTAACGAAGGGAAGCAGAAAAAGAGCACTGATTTTTGCAATGCTTTCATCTCACCTGTCATTCCTGGTGTTTACACAGAATGGAGCCTGCCCTGTCAGAAGCTGCGTTTTTCACATACCTGCCCTGCAGCCAGTTCTGATAAGAAGCTCCACAAAGCAGGCTGTCTAAAGTCCTGACCTGGGGGGAAACGGGGAGGGGTGGGGGGGGGAATAAATAAGATTAAAGGAAGGGAAAGATAGCTAAAAAAGGCAAAGCAGAATAAAAGTACAAAAATCTGCTTCTTTACTTTCTCTTCACAGAACGTTTGGAAAACAGAAACACATAAGGAAAGTGTTTTTACAAATGCTCATGGCTGCCTGCAGGCAGCACAGTGAAGCAACGCTGCGTGAAGCTGTATGCTTGGGGATAGTGTAGCATACCTGAAGTGTAGGGGTCCCAGCAGATGTACAGCTCAGTTTTGGCCTCCTATGACAAAGAGAAACCTCATTCTGCAATTGCAAAAGGCTGCAGCTTCCACTTGGGTAGCCTAATTTTTTGCCTGTGGAGGAAAAGACTGACAGAGCCCAGGGCCAAGACAGGGATCCACTATTCTCAAAGTGCAGGCACCTTCTCATAATCCATGGAATTTTGGATTGAGTAAGAAACTGCTCAACCTTGCCCTTTCCTTTCTGTGTTAGATACCATGGATCAAATCAAAATGCAGTTTTGAGGGTTAAATGAACTTTTCAACTGATCCAAACTCTCTGCAACTAGATGAGGGACTGTGAGGAGATAGAAGAAACATGAGACGCTTTATATATGAAAGTTGTGAAGATGCAGAAGTGATGACAGATCAGAAAGCAAGTTCATGAGAGGTCACTGTAGCTTAGATCTAGTGATCTGCTGTTGCAGGCTATCATGGGAGCTTCCCTATACACAGGTGTTAGCTCAGTGGAAAATATGCACATTCCAATACTACAGTGTCAGTGTAATCAGGCTTAACTCTATGAGGATGTTGCTGGATGTACCTTGCTGGCTTCTGGCATTGGTGCTTGTTCTGTATTTGACACTTCTAGCATCACAGAGTGTGTTTTACATGATGATTAATAATGATGGATTCATCATTATATCATAATACTTCAAAGTATTATCATTATATATATCAAAATATATCATAATACTTCAAAGTATTATTTAGAATTGAATTTGGTACACAGTCTGCTTCTTATTTCTGCATTGTCAAATACTTCATTTGCACCCACACAGAGGTAGGTCATGCCTTGAGGGGCTCAAGCCACTAAAGGTCCTGCAATATCCTTGGCTCATGAGACAACATAGGGTGGTGCTCAGGTTGTCCATCTAGTTGCTTGGAGGCATAAACCTTTGTCTTTGTAAGAAGAAATATTCCTCAGGATTGCTGCTGTGAAGAGAATGAGGTAAAGAAAAAAGTTTGTTAGGGCCAGTAAGGAGTTTCTGAATGCTGTTGCTTCTCTAATGCTACACACAGCTCTTGCATGGAAGCAGTTGGATATCTCAGGCTAATTCCTTCGAATGTCTTCACTAATCTGAAACGAATTATTTTAACAATCTTCTGCAATTGTCTTAGCCAAGCTCTAGCTCAGATAGCCAACCGCTTTCTCATCCTGGCAGGACTTGCTCTTAAATCACTAACCCAGTGAAGCTTTGCAGATGTTCCTACTTTGAATAATTCATTTAAATCAGTGGAACTGCCTGCCTTGTATAGAGCTGAATACGTACATCGTGTTCTGAAGAATCGGGGCAGGCTTAAGTAATCTAGTTCTGTAGAACTGTAATTAATGTCTGCTTTTGGGCAAGAGCTATGTGTGCTGGCAGGTTGTGGAATGAAGAGTCTATTAGTTACTTCCAAAGCTTTGGGAATTAACCTGAAATGCTACTAACTCATACTACTGAAACAGAACATGAGATGAAATCAGACTCTCAAATGGAGAAATTCCTCCTTTCCCTTGGTAGGAGCTGAAATTTGTATGACCATCCTGTGACACAGCCAAAGAACAATGGGAAATTCCTGCAGCCTTCCTGTTTGAGGGGACTTTACTACAATAACACTTGTGAGAGTTTGGCTTCCTGTTCAGCCCCCCTGCCCCGCCCCGCCAAGTGATTTCACTGTGTTTCATCTCTGGGTTGCCTCAGCATCCTGTTTTGTGCCTGTGTTATATGCTGTAATGCTTACAGCCAATGTGTGGCCCTGGCAGCTTTGTTTTTGGCATTTCCCTGCTTTTAGAATAGTTAATTCAACAGTTCTGGTATTTTGAAGTTTTTATGGATGTAAGCATGAAGGGGGGGTGGGGTTGTGAAATCTTATCTTGCCTCTGCTTTATCTGTCTTCTGAAAACTCTTTCTAATCTCTTCTTCTGTGAAAACTACTTAGTGCTCCATGTACTGTGACCTCTGCTTTTAATAAATTCCCTAAAACTTTATTCCTAATTTGTACCCTTTAGTGGATGGTAGTGACTTGTCATTGCTAGGAACGTGTTTACAGTATCAGTGATCCATTCACTTCAGACGAGAAAGTGAATTCCATGTGTGATTGCCTGCATCAAACTTTCATGGGACTGGTTTTGCTTGTTGGAAAAGCAAGCATGGGGTTAGCAGAAGCAGCCTACTTCTTCAGGAGCGCCAGAGTTCTCACTGCTTTGTGATGAATAATGTTAGAATGGGAAGTCTTGATAGTGTTAATGCACAAGAGGAATGTGGCAGTAGTTAATTTAGCGAATGGTTAACAAACTGGCTCTGCTAATTTTGGGTGGTGGTCAGAACTAACTGGTTTCCTGTTGTGAGTGGTTTGTGCACTGTTATTCCTGAAGCTGATGGCAGGGTGGTACACAGCTTGAGAGAAATGCTGTGCAGCTCACTCTCTGTGTGTCTGGATAATAAAGTTTTTGGCAGCTCTGACCTGCCTCCAACACTATAAAGAGGCTGGACAAACTGTTAATTTTGTGGTCAGTGAGTTACCTTTTGGAATATATTTCTTGATTTGAATCTCCCTGGGAGTTTTCCCTGTCACAAGATACTCTCAATAGTAATTCTGGGAAAGAATCAGTTTTGCTTTTAAAAAGAAAGTGTATATATGGGGATGCCTGCAATACATGAGAGAAAAAAATGGATGAAAAAAAATGGATTGAATGGATGAAAAAAAAAATCAATTCTATAATGATGAGGAAACTTTTCGGGCTGGCTTGCTGCTGTTTAAATCAGTTTCTTTGGAAAATGGAAGTTATCTTTCCCTAGAACTTGCACATTCTGCTCTCACAATCTGTGTGAAACACCCTTTGTGTTGCTGTTTGAACTGGGCATCAGGATAAGAAATACTCAGTTTTGAAACAGCAGGTTTAGGGCTTAATTGAAAAGTGGCTTTTCTGGAATTAATCCTCTCCTGTTCTGCTGGGTGTTTTTTCTTCCTGCTGAGAATGAAATGGAAGTAGCAGGTGACTCTCCACTGCATATTTTCTGTGGAAAAAAAAAAAAAACCTGTTCAGTGATGACTAAAGGATCTAAACAGATGGATTCTGGATTGAAAAGCTTCTGATAGTTTCAGAAAAAAAGATCTGAAAGAAACTGCTTCATGTAAAGATGTAAATGTAAAAGATTGAAATTCTGTGTATGGCTTTATGTATTTGTTTTGATTCCATCTTGTTCATCAACTGTACAGACCTGGTGTCATTAACAACAGAAACAACTTCCTGTGCATTGTGGCGTGTCAGATGTTCTCTCCTCAGTGGATACATATTTCTACTTTTCCAACCATCATCTCCCTGGGAACTCTGGGTGCTGCTGTAATAAATGCTAATGCTTACATCCACTCGAGTGGAAACATTCTGTAGTTGATTATAAGAATAAAAAAAAAGGGGGGTGGGAAATAAAAGTAGCAGATTGGGGAGAAAATACTGAATACAAGCAGCTTTTGTTTATGAGGAAACTTGTGACCTGCTATTATTTTGGCAGGGTGAGAGGATCTTTCACTTGCTAGAGAACTGCTAGCATTTGCAGATCTGCACTAAAAACACTTTGCTGATAGAGCTGTAATGTGCTAGAAATGCACACTGAGTCCACAGCCACAAACTTTGCTTTCCTGGCAAAGCTGTAGTGTGTGTCATCTTCTGGTGTGACAGAGCCTGGGGAGCACCAAGTGCACAAACACATCTTCCCTCTGTGTAAGTCAGCTGCAGCTGAGTTATGCTCAAAGCTTTTGCTAGCAGATACAGTACCTCTCCATTCCCCAACATATATATGCGCATTCTGAAAGGAAGAGAGGATCATACGGTGGTGCTCTGGCCTACAAAACTACTGTTCCCTTGTTTCCATGACTTTGGTGATGATATCAAGAAAGAATATCATGTAGCTTGCTTTTTAATTTGAAAGGTGACAAGTGACCAACAGTTTGGCCACTAGAATTAGTAATCTCTTCTGTTTCTCTTTCTACAAGGAGAGATTTCCTGAGAGTCCTGTGGGAGAACGTGTCTGTTAGGGGCAGTGGGATGTGAATTATTTTCCTTCACCCAAAAAAGGAAATGTAAACTCAAGGCTTTGTGAAAACACTGCCTGTTTGGTATGTCCTGGTGAGGCTTTGTACCACCCTCCACCAGGTTACACAGAGATCTCTGCTCTAAGTGCTGAAGAGCAGCTGTTGGGAGTCTGCCATCTGCTGCACTGCTCTGCCTTCTCAAAGCTGCTGTAAGCTGTGGGTGTAGAGCACAACAGAAAGTCTGTCAGCTGTTTTCAAGGCTTTGAAAAAAATGTACTCATAGCTGAGGCTCTGGACAAGATGTGGCGCCCTGACCTTCAGTGCTCTGGATGCTTCCTCCTTGCTCACAAAGCTGTTTACTAGAGACTCCTGAATACTTACACTCTGAAATTTGAGAGGAGGAAGCCATGGGGGCATTTTTGTTCTGGTGGTTTGAAACACTCACTGCAAGTGTCCTGGGCATTTAATGATCCAAATAAAACCAAATAAGAAGTGATCTTGCTGGGCTTTCTGCTTCCTGAAGAAATGTGTTTGTACTCTGCCTTTTCCTCCTGAAGGCTGCTACGTAAGGGGTCAGTAACAATCTTACAGTTCATCTGGCACTCATGGTTAGGCTGTGGTTGTGAAATAAACCAGAGAACTAAACTGTATTGCAGAAAAGAAACAAGATGATGAAGGAGAAGTGAACTTCTCTTCAGTAACTGGTGCCAAATAGGAAAGTTCTTTCTACTTCTGTCTGTAACTTTGCTTTGGCCCACAGGTCTGTATATCACCAGAAGCTTTGCATATCTGCTTTTGACAGTACGCTGTGTCCAGTAGTCCTTACTCCTTCAAGGAGTTGGTTGGCATAGAAATTGAAGTGTGTTCTTTATTGGCATAAGTACTGTTTTACTCTTTTAACTTAGCACTTCTGTCTATACTCAAATTTTCACAGTGAGGTGTGTATTGTATGGTGAGGTGGCTGCAGGATATGAACTCATGAGACCCCACCTGGACCACTGTGTCCAGTGCTGGTGCCCCAGCAGAAGAAGGACATGGAGCTGCTGGAGTGGGTCCAGAGGAGGCCACAAAGATGATCAGAGGGCTGGAGAACCTTCCTTATGAGGACAGGTAGAGAGGGTTGGGGCTGTTCAGCCTGGAGAAGAAAAGGCTCTGAGGAGATCCTAAAGCAGCTACAGGAGAGCTGGGAAGCAACTTTTTAGAAGGTCGTGTAGTGATAGGATGAGAGGGAACAGCTTTAAGCTTGAGAAGCGGAGATTTAGACTGGAGATTAAGAAGAAATTCTTGACAGTCAGGGTGGTGGGACACTGGAACTGCTTGCCCAGGGAGGTCATGAATGCTCCCTCCCTGGAGGTGTTCAAGGCCAGGCTGGATGAGGTCTTGAACAACCTGGGCTAGTGGAAGGTGTCCCTGGCCATGGCAGGGAGGTTGGAACTGGATGATCTTTAAGGTCCCTTCCAACCCAACCCATTCTATGACATAAACTCCAAGCTCCAGCTACTGGCGATCTGACTCGAGCTGGTGGTGAGGCTACAACGCCTCCTCTGAACTGTTACAACATGCATTAATTCTTCTGAAATATTTTTTATTGTGGTCAAAACACACCCTTTTTGTTGGCAAAGAAATAGCCTGTGGCAAAAAAAAATTCTTCATATGTTTACACTAGCCTCTGCACTCCGAGGCTGGGGAATTGGTGTTGCATGTGTCATAGAAATGGGGCTGAGACGTGGCTCTTCTAAGAGTCTTCAGGAAAGGTAATGAACATCCTTTCCACGTAATGCACCCCACCAGCTTCCCTCTTTTCCCCTACATGCTTGTTTTGCCACTTAGGAAATGGCTACAGTATTTCTTCTGATTCATGAAGATGAAATTGTACTTGGCTCAGCTGTCAGCAGAGTGTCACAGGCTTCTTTGGAAGGAAAATGCTAACAATAAGTGACATTTGCTTCCAGAAAAGGTTTGAAGTCTGTTCTGGTAATTGCAGTGGGCTTCTACTTTTACACTGGTTGCCATAGGTACTGTGTCTACTTCCAGATACTTTCTAGCCAAGTGAGACCTTATAGCTTTCAAAAAAAGAACAGTTCTTACTTTAATTATTATTTTGCTAGCTCTTGGTGCTGTTTAGTCTTGAGGAGAGAAGGCTGAGGGTGGATCTTGTTAATGTCTGTAAATATCTGAAGGGTGGGTGTCAAGATGTGGGTGCCAGGCTCTTTTTGGTGGTGTACAGTGATAGGACAAGGAACAATGGGTACAAGATAAAACACAGGAGGTTCCACCTCGACACAAGCAGACACTTCTTTACAGTGAGGGTGCTGGAGCCTTGGAGCAGGCTGCCCAGAGAGATTGTGGAGTCTCCTCTGGAGTCATTCAAAACCTGCCTGGATGTGTTCCTGTGTGGCCTGCCCTAGGTGATTCTGCTTTGGCAGAGGGATTGGACTGGATGATCTCTGAGGGTCCAATCCCACATCTAACATTCTGTAATGTAGAGGATGAAATTAGAACCAGTAGATATTGAAAACAAATGAAGGATGCCATTACCAATATAGTAGTACTAGTATAAGAGTTTAGAAAGTAACCAACAGCTATGCTCTTGGGAACTCAGGCTGAACTAAATAGGTAGGGTCAGCTTTTTGTTTCTTATTTTATCTTTTGTCAGTGTGTCAGAATCATCTCCTCCATGCTGTGGCTGGTGCGTAACAAAATCCCAATCAACAACTATTTTGGGGGTATAGAATTGCAAGACTATGGAGAGGGAGGAAATGCATAGGAAGCAAAACTAAATGAAGCTTTATCAGTACTGAGCAGTCTCTGAATTTCCTTTTTAGGAACTGGGTGGCAACTGGAAAAAGTTGAAGGATGTTACATAGTAACTGGTAACCCTTGTCTTTGTTATGGGCATCCTGTAAGCAGAGCTTTAGACAGGACTTGTGAATTATAGCACTTTAATATATTTCCTTTTGACCCTGTTCAGCAAGTCAGGAAGGAAGCTGCAGAGCAGAAGTTTAGCAAATTGAAAATCAAAGCATTAAGCTCCCTTCTGATGCCAAGCTGGGAAACCAGGCTAGGTTTGAATTTTTCCTCCAGCAGAGCAGAGACATTCCGAAGATGACTGAAGCTGTGGCTCTCAATGCATTTAAATGCATAGCTGTTTAATGGGTTTTGTCTCTGTTCTTAGAGCTGAATCCTACTTTAACTAAAGCTTCTGACTTCCAGCAGCACCAGCTGCACATCTGCCATTGTATTGCTTGTATTTTCATATTCTTATCTTTTTCACCTATGCAAACAAAAGCAGGAAGCAGGATTTCTAGGGGGGAGGACGTGCCATATCCGTTTCAGATGTGCCTTTTGCCTGACCTTTCCAAAGGTTGTCTGTCGGTGTCAGAGTGATTATAAGCAGGAATTGTTACTTTTAACTTGGGTAGGAGAGGAACTGACTGCCCTGAACATATTAGCCTTTAAAAAAAAAAAAAAATCCAATTTCTGCTTTTCCTTGATGTGCTGTGACTGCAGCTAGCACTGGAAAGACTGCAGACGTTGCCGTCTCTTTGAAGTACCAAATGACTCATTAAAGGAGGCCGTCACCGCCGCAGACCGCGTAACGCAAACCACGCTGCTGTTAGCAGCCTGCTGTCTGACACAGTGCTGTTTGCTGCCACAGGAGGTACTCCACACGGCCGTGAGGAGATGACAAGGTCCCTCTTTCAGAAACAATAGCAAAATGCGTTTCAGCTTCTTGTCGCTGGCAGCTCAAACCTCGTGGTTGTCCCCTCCCTCCCCTCCCTGCTCTTCTGAACGCACAGAACCAATCGTTTCTGTTGAACATCTGTGGAGACCAGTTGCTTCCACCACTTCTTACTCTGCAGCCAGCCACTTTTAGGCAGGACTTTCTAAATGTTTCCTGGAAAACAGTCTTGTCCTTGACTTGCTGCAGGTACATTAATGTGATTCTTGCTTGTGGTGTTTAATTTGAGACTGTAGATATCAAACACTCCGTGAACAACAGATAAAATGCTTTTGATAGATGTCCATGCTTGCTCTTCATTGTGCTCATGGGAAATGCCTGGGATGTGTTATGTACTGTAATTGTTAGTGCCTGCCATGGAAATACGGTGAATAGAGAAGAGTTCTTTTCCAGTAGCCCCATTTTAAAATTGGATGGGGCTTATTAATCTACATATTCAAAAGCATTATAACAAGTATGTGCTTCACATAAAGGGTATATAAAGCATTGCATAAAGCATTGTGTTAAAAGGGGAGGGTGTGTAGAATGTGTAGTATTATTGTCTTCTAGATGCTTACATAAAAAGCTTCAGCTGAACCTTAAGTCTTGAAGTCCTATCCTAGCCCTCAGTGCCAACTTTTTGCACCTTTTTCCTGGGTGATTCCTTTGGGCAGCTTCTAGGATAACCTGAGTGTTAGAGGGCTGTAGGTTAGTACTGACCATGACTTCCCTCATGGAGGGAAGGCAGCTAGAGTCTTTAGTAACCTTTTTAGAGATGTGTGTGTAGCACAATGCAGAGGTCCTGATACTGTATGTGGTGAAACAGTTGACTTCAAGGAAGAAATATTATGTAGTGAGTAGAAACAAAATGTTTGTGTTCAGAGACTAAATTGAAGGTAGCAGTTACCATTTGAGAGCTCAAGAGAAGGAGGTACCATCTGCGACTGGAGTGTGAGGCAACAGTTTGAAAACATGATTCATACACTTCTTCCTCTTTGAATTCTTGTGACAGCAGTTGTCTAACTGAAGATCTTACTAAAGGTTTGTATGGATAAATATTGAACACAGGATTTCCTCTATGAGTTTACTAATGAAGCTGGAGTTATTGTGTGTAATGCTTTCTAATTCTGAGCTCACCAGCCATGAACAGGGACGTCATAGCTCAATTTAAACTAATGCAACCTGTTTTGCTCTCCCTTTCTTTTCTTGCCCACAGAGGTGTTGCACCACTTCTTGCAGCATCATTGATCCATGCTGCACTTGATGAAGTTCTCCAAACAGACTTGACTGAATTTCAGCAGCAAAGTGTGGAGACAGAGGAAGGAGGAGATGAAGAAAGGTTCACCTGTAAGTATACTTTTTCCCTTCTGTGGTTTTCCCAGAGGATGTCTATTGGAAGACTTCCATGTTTTGAAATGGTTCCCAGAAGATTTGGTTAGGCTGTCTGGCAAACACCAGAAAAGAACTTTACTTGCTCCTGCTGGGTATCTGGGATGAAAGGTGTCTGTGGGCAAAACGCAAACGTGGTGTCTGGAGCCTCAGACTGACCAGGTGGGTTGGCATTCTAGAAAAGGAAGAGAGTTACTCTTCTCAGAAAGAGATGTGTCCACTGTGCTTCCTGAACTTGTTAAGAATTTCTCCTCATTGAATGATTTCACTTAAACTGAACTGGCTCAGTTCCTGTCTTAAGGTGATAGCCCCTTATTTTTGAAGTGCCCTTTTCTCTCTGCTAGACTGACCTTAGCTAATCACTGCTGTGTTTTGATATTGGCATCATCGCAGCTGCTATTGTGCAGCCATGCTGACACCTTCAATTCATCCATATAATCTACCTTGCTTTGGTCTCTTCTTGGGAACAACATTTTGGGACCCATGGCCCCTCCACAACTTGAATATCTTTAAACTCTAGCTCTTTCTCTTAGTAGTTTCTGTCTCTATCAATTATTGCTTTCCTTCCCACCCTTCCCTGTAAAGATGAGAGGCTGGAGGATGAAGAACTCAATGTGTGTCTTCTGCCTGATGCCTGCATTTTCTCCTGAGTGAGCTGGAGAGGGAACAGACCTTGGTGACTGAGTGCTGGGTTTGTGCCTCATGTAGCAGATGGTCCTATCACATTTACATGCTGAAGTGTTTAACATTAGACTTCAGCAAACCTTTAGTCCCAGTGCCAAGAATTTAAGTGGAGCAGGATGCAGGCAGAGTAGAAGATAAAAACAGAGGAAAGATGTCTTAGGCAAACTAGTCTGTCCTGTAAGGGGAAATGCTCATCCTTTCATTTCCCTGGGATAACTTGAAAGGCAGTTCAGCATGCCCCAGAGGATGTGTCTCCAAGCAGAGCTTTGGTAATGAGCAGGATACAATGCTTTCCAGAAGCCTGTCTCAGTATTCACCTACAAGTCAAATGGCAGGAGGGGGAACCCACTTAATTAAGTCTTGCTGCACCCTCAATATTTCACCACTTACTGTATCATTTATTTGTCTGCATCAGAGATTTAGCAAGTTTCTAGCACTTTGCATGGGGAGAGTTGGTTTGATATCAGCTTGGTCTTACGGTCACTGTTGGTCTGATCATTTTTGTGGCCCTCCTCTGGACCTTCTCCATCAGGTCCATGTCTTTTTTTGTACTGAGGGCCCCAGAGCTGGACACAGCACTCTAGGTGAAGTCTCACCAGAGCAGAGTGACAGAATTGCCTCTCTCCATCTCTGGGCATGCTGCTTTTGATGCAGCCCAGGCTGCCATTGGCCTTCTGGGCTGCTAGTGTACACTGTTGGTTCGTGTCCAGCTTTTTGTCTACCAGTATCCCCAAGTCTTTTTCTGCAGGACTGCTAACTCCTAAGTGAAGAAGCTGCTCTCATCTTTAAGGTTATTCTGTTTTCCATTGCAACTTTCTCTCCACGTCATTCTCAGGAGCCTGTTCTGATTCTTACAGAGTGCTGGGTGTATGCATATAGCTCTAGGGAGAGAAACTTGAAGGAAAGAGAGGCCAAAAGATGGGATGATGTAGGAAAAGGGGGCACACAACCTATTGTTTTGTCTTTGTGCTGTCAGTGCTGGATGGAGAGTCGTTGCAGCGCTGCTTCTTCAACAAGCTTCGGGATATTTGCTGTGAGTGGCAGAAGCAGCTGCCACCACTGAGGCCACTGAGGAGGTTCCTGCTTGTTTCTGTCCATGCCATCCGGAACACTCGGCGGAAAATGGAGGACCGGCACGTTCTGCTCCCAGAGTTCAATCAGCTCTTTGGTTTAGCAGTAAGTCTGGGAAACACTGGGGAGGTCCATTTGTTGATGTTTCAATGCTCCTGTAAACACCATGACCCAGGGATGGATGATCTGTGAATGACAGGAAGTTGTTGCTGCAAGTTAGTTATCGCCTCTGTGCAGGACTTACTGACTCAGATTGCTAGGGGCCAACTGCTGCCCTGATAAGGAACCATCTTCTGACCTGGGTTTCATGTCCCAAGTGATACAGGCAGATGGGGAGTTCATACAGTGCTATGTTGCTGGAGTTGCAATGTTGTGATTGTGGTAACTGTTAGGAAGAGGGGAGAACAGCAACTGCACAAGTGCCAATTAAAAGAAGCTGCAGTGGGCCTGTATAACCAGCTGCCTGCTGTTTCAACTCCAGATTATTTTCAAGGATATTAAATGACTAACAGCAAACAAAGGAAAGTAATTCCCCTGCCAAGTACCTATTCCATCCATTTTGCAAGCTGACTTAAATTGCCCTTACCTGTGCAATGTTGTATGGAAGAAAGCCCAGAATAAAGAATCTTTGCTTGCTGGTACCAGTCTATGAGGTATTTTGGTTTTGAACATGAAGATGTCTTCCTCTCTCTCCCTCCCTACAAAAGGATGAAGTGGATCGTGCTTACTTTGCAGTATTTGATGGCCATGGTGGAGTGGATGCTGCTGATTATTCAGCAACCCATTTACATGTAAATGTTGGGCTGCACAAAGAATTTGTTAAGAATCCAGCTGAGGCCTTGAAATGCTCTTTCCAGAAGACAGACGAAATGTTTCTTGTCAAAGCCAAAAGAGAGGTGAGTGGGTAGAGATTCATTCCCTTGTATTTAAATAAGACTGAGAACTGTTGGACAAGGTGGTGTTATCCAGAAAATTCTGGCAGTATAGTTCCTTTGGATCACTGACTTCTTTCTGAAGTTAGGATACATGTGAAGGTTTGCTTTGATCCAATTATTTCTCTTTGTGAGGAAAACCAAAATGACAGTGCTTGCCAGTTCAAGATGAAAGTGATCAGGGGGCTAGAGCACCTCTGCTACGAGGACAGGCTGAGGGAGCTGGGGTTGTTCAGCCTGAAGAAGAGAAGGCTCTGGAGAGACCTTAGAGCAGCCTTGCAGTACCTGAAAAGGGCTACAAGAAGGTTGCAGAGGGACTGTTTGCAAAGGCCTGCAGTGACAGGACAAAGGACAATGGTTTGAAATTAAAGAAGAGCAGATTTAGCCTGGATGTTAGCAACAAGTTCTGCCCCATGAGGGTTGTGGAACACTGGCACATGTTGCTCAGGAAGGTGGTTGGGGCCCCAATCCTGGAGATATTCAAGGTTAGGCTTGACAAGGCTCTGAGCAACCTGATCGAGTGGAGGATGTCCCTGCTTGACTGGACTGGATGGAAGTATTCATTGTTAAATGTCTTCAGTTCTGACAGTGAGCTACAAAAGAGGGACCAGCTTCTTTCTGACTCTCACTAATCAATGTGGAATCTTGGACAGTTAGGTGCCTTCCTTTGTTGACATCTTCATTTGAATACCCAAGGACAAGGACATATATTTAGGGCAAGGGGTCTGTAGTTGTGGAGTGGAGAATGTGAAAGGGACTGGGGAGACCTGAGTGTGTTTGTGAAATGTTCACAGCACTGAGATTCAGATCTTCTTCCTTTCCTGTGTGTCTCTGTGTTTTGAACAATAGAGGTCTTAGTCTCCTCCATCGGTTTTGGAATTAATAGCAAAGAAGGCAGAGCATGACAGAGGCAGTACTAATCCACCCTTTGCGTGGTGGAATATGTAGAGTTTATTTCAGGTCCCTGAGCTGCAATTAGCAGTCTGCTCTCCTGTCTTTAGGTGTGATTAAACCCAAGTTTGCAATATTGCCATGTACGCTCTAGAGCTTGCTGAATATTCTCCTAACACAGCTGCTTTCTTCTCCAGAAGCTGCGCAGTGGTACAACAGGTGTGTCTGCCTTGATTGTAGGGAGCAAGCTACACATAGCATGGCTTGGGGACTCACAGGTCATGCTTGTGCAGCAAGGAAAAGCTGTGACGTTAATGGAACCTCACAAACCAGAACGAGAAGTAAGTCTAACTTGTTTTTTTTTCTCCCATGTGCGTTGTCAGAATCTCTCTTGAAATCTATGGGAATCAAACCTTCTTAAGTGTTTGGTGTTTTATACACTAACATACGTTGTAGGGGAGGATTCAGAGAACTGACAGTTTCCTTTTTGACATCCACTCTTGTGTCTTGAAAAGGTGATCCCTGCAACTATGATCCTCTTAAAGGTACAGAGGGTCCTGTAAATCCTGCCTTCTGTTCCTGCTCAAATGGTCCTTTCAAAATTTCTAGCAATTGGAGACTTCCACAAATTTTTTGTGTGTGAATCTAAAACTGCCTGTTACAAATGAACTTATTAATTTGAGATTAATAGCTATCTAAAATGTTAGCATGATGCAAGCCTTTCATAATAGGCTATCCTATCCTTCAAAAGCTGATGATACTCTACTGCTATCCTAAGTGGCTTAAAGTGTATTGCATTCCCTATATGTTTTAACTGGCTGGATATTTCATTACAGTGAATTTGATGGGGATCTTTCATGGCAAGACCCTTGGCCTTCAGAGCATGAATATTTGTTAAAATAATGTAATTCAAGAATACAAATGCTGTTGTCACAGTCTAGTTACCTTGTATTTTGTTCCAAAGAGTTTATATTTACTCAGTTGCTGGATGGGAAGAAGTGGCAGCAAAGGGTGCTCATTCATATGGATGATACAAAAACTTAAGAATTCTCCTTTTTTCTGGGGTTGTTCAGCCTAGAGAAGAGAGGACTCCAGGGGAACCTTAAAGCAGCCTTCTAATACCTGAGGGGATCCTACAGGAGAACTGCAGTAGGACTCTTTGTAAGGGTGTCTAGCAGTAGGACAAGAGGGAATGGTTTGAAGCTGAGAGAGAGTAGAGCCAGACTGGATCACAGGAAGACATTCTTCAGTATGAGGGTGGTGAGACTCTGGAACAGGCTGCCCGGGGAGGTTGTGGATGCCTCCTCCCTGGGGATGTTCAAAGCCATGTTGGAAAAGGCCTTGAGCAGCTGAGTCTATTTTGAGGTGTTCCTGCCCATGGTGGGGAGGTTGGAGTAAATGATCTCTGAGGTCCCTTCCAACCTAAGCCCTTCTATGATTTTTTTAGTGGACAAACCATAGTAGTGTTTCAGTATAAAAATTGTATTCTACTGTTTTTCAGGATGAGAGAGCACGCATTGAGGCTCTGGGTGGTTGTGTGACCTATATGGACTGCTGGCGAGTTAATGGCACCTTGGCTGTTTCTAGAGCAATTGGTAAGACAAACCATCAGAGTTAGTGTAGTTCAGATTAAATTTGATGCTCTTCAGAAAAGAGGTGTTCCAGCTCTCTGATTATTTTCATGACCCTCCTCTGGACCCCCTCCATCCAGTCCCTGTCTCTCTTGTGTTGAGGACTCCATAGCTGGACACAGCACTGCAGGTGAGGTCTCACCAGAGCAGAGCAGAGTGGCAGAATCTCCTCTCTCCATGTGCTGCCCATGCTGCTTTTGATGCAGCCCAGGATGCCATTGGCCTTCTGGGCTGCAGGTGCCCATTGCTGGCTCATGTCCAGGTTTTTATCCATGAGCACCCCCAAGTCCTTGTCTGCAGGGCTGCTCTCAATCTCATCATCCCCCAGCCTGTATTGATAATAAGGATTGCCCCAATCTAGGTGCAGGACCTTGCACTTTGCCTTACTGAACCTCAGGAGATTCTCCCTAGCCCAGCTCTCCAGCCTGTCCAGGTCCCTCTGGATGGCATCCTGTCCTTAAGCTTTCTTTACTACTCACCAATTAGAGCAACTGTAATGCATGGGTGGAAGGAAATTAGTCTAAATTTGGATCAATAGTGACCTGTCTATGTGAAACCAATGAACTAAACACAGCGAGCAGATTGTTATGGCATTATGTTGTGTATCTGATAGCTAAGAAAATTCTTGTTTTTGTAGCATTCTGAAGGCTACACCTGCAAAATGAAGGCCTGACTATCTCCTTGTACAAATATATTTCAGGGAGAAAAAACTTTGAAAGCATTTCTGTAGTTTCCCTGTAAAATTAGGAAAGCCTGAATTAGAGTAACTGCATAGAAAGGTACTGCATTTAGGTAGGTTCCAAGCATTCTTAAAGAAACAAAGGCCTGCCCTGCTTATTCTATAGCTTTTCATTACTCCTGTCCTGCACCGGGTACCTCTGGAATATGCTCTGGCTGTCCTTGGAGATGGTGAAAACAATCAGTGAGAGAAATAACTGTTTACATTTGAAATAAGAAAGCCTTTGTTTGGATTGTTTGTTTTAGGGGATGTATGCCAGAAGCCCTATATCTCTGGTGATGCAGATGGAGATTCATTTGAGCTGACTGGCTCTGAAGATTACTTGCTCCTAGCCTGCGATGGATTCTTTGATGCTGTCAAGCCATATGAGGTTGTAGACTTGGTCCTAGATCATTTAATGCAAACCAAAGGAGTGGGTCTTAATGCAGCAGAAAGACTGGTGGCTGCTGCAAAAGAAAATGGATCCAGTGATAACATCACTGTTCTAGTGGTGTTCTTGAGGGATCCTCAGGACATCTTGGCAGGCTGTCTCAGAGACCCTAAGAACCTTGAGGCCGGTGATGATGCTCGGAGTTCACCCTTTAATTTCCTCAGCTGTGAGGCAGCAGCCACACAGTGACAAAATCTGCTTAAATGAGAATGTTTAAGTAAGTTCACGCCAGGAACTGCTTTACGCTGAAGAAGCCTCTAATACAATAGGCAAAACGTGTCAGGAGAAGAGTGACAAATGGACAAACATTTGAGGGAAGGACAAGACTCCTTTTGCTGAGTTCCCATTTGTTTTTCCCTTCCTTCCCCCCTCCCTTCAAAAACCACTGAGCAGACCTTGTACAGCTGTTCCTCATATCCCTCTGCCCTGGAAGTGGTAAAAAACCTTACTGTGCATAAGCTATTGGTTCAGTAAACCTGCTTGTGAATTCTGAGTGAGAATTTCAATTAGAGTCATAGAACCACAGAATTGCTAGGGTTGGAAGGGACCTCGAGGATCATCCAGTTCCAACTCCCCTGCCATGGGCAGGGACACCTCACACTGGATCAGGTTGCTCAGAGCCACATCCAGCCTGGCCTTAAAAACCTCCAGGGATTGGGCTTCCACTACCTGCCTGGGCAACCTGTTCCAGTGTCTCACCAGTGCTTAAAGAGAATGCTGTATGTATAATTAATTGTGAGATTACTTTGGACTTTGGGAAGAGAGAAACTGTCACCATCACAGAGGAGCTTGTTACTGTGTGGAGTCTGTAGGAGCAAGCTTGGTGTGTGAGTGATTGGGGGTGACACTGTTCTGTTTGGGGAGTCGCTTTTGTTTTGTACCAAAGAGGAGATTCCAAGGGTGATGTGGCTGCTTCATTCAGAGGCATTCAACTTCGTGTGTGTGTGGAGAGGAGAAAACGAAACTGAATGCTAAAAAAAAAAAAAAAAAAAAAAAAAAGAGCCAGAAAGCTAACTGAAAATATCCCAGGCAAAATGATACAAAATCAGCTTCTTCTGGGGTTGCTCTGGTTTATAAACTGGAATCCAATATTTAACTGCACTGGATTATTTCTCTCTAACAAACACTTCACTGGCTGTCTGGCAACTTGAAAAGAAAGGACCATTATTATTATATCTGAAAGAGACCTTTACAATATGTCTGCTCTAGCAGCTCAATATGCTCTGTTTCTGCCACTTTTTAGTATAAAAATGAGAATTTTATTTTTATTATGTGTTTATTTGTTTATTTCTTGAACTTTACAGTTTGAGGATTTTTTCTTTTTTTTTTCAGTGTTACTTTATTTTTGTTGTGGTTCTTATTTAAATTAGAATTTGAAGGTGGCTGTGTCTTTTTTATTACCTGGTTTTAAAAACTGACTACCCTCAAGTGCCTTAAGTATTTCACCTAAGTATTGCTGGCTTCCTGTTATATTCTGGTGAGCCAGTTTATAGTGTTTTTAAAATGTGACTTTTAAAATTTCGTTAATGTTTAATGCACTTAAATGTTTATTTTTTGTGTGTGAATGATTTTAGTGGAAGCTAGGTTTCAAAGAAAAAAAAGATATCTTTCATTGTTGCCAAATTTTGTAGTAAAAGCTTGACAATACTTACTGTGACTTATCCCCTGTCCCACGCAAGAAGCTCATTAGCTGATCATAAAGTAAACGATCTGGGTCATCCTGACTTTGATTTAAAAACAAAAACACTTCTGACCTTCAGAGGAAAATCTAATAACACAAACTAGAAACAGTTTAGTACCAATTTTTTAATTACTAGGTAGTTCATTTGGCCATGGTTCATTAACTTTTTGGGCCTAAATAACTTTGTAAGCAAATACGAAGCTGAAGTGAAGATGAAAGGATGCTTTTGTGTGACTGTTATGTATCCATTTCATGCTGGAGTCTCTGGTTGTGTTTTATCTTGCCTTGCTAGCAGGACTCATGGGATCTGAAGGCTCAGTGGCAAATGTGTCAGTAATTTCTGTATCTAAATAAGAAATGCTTTACATCTGCCTAATTTAGAAGCACGTGACATTGCAATATGGCAGTCCTAGATGTGCTGAATGTTAATCTTGCTTAGGGAACAGTTTAGACAGAAGAGTTGAGATGGCTAGAAGGATGAACAGAGCAGCACTGTTTATGTCCCTGGTGTCTCTGCATTGTCAGCTAGTGTGGGGCAGTTAGGTACCTGAGGAGCTTGAGGTTTTTACTCAATTGCTGTGAATGATCATTCGGTTTAACGCAGAAGCTCCTCAGTCAGCCACTATCTCATTACATAGCAACTTGGTCACTGCCTTCCTTGTTGCAAGAATAGAAGCTTTTCCTCCAAGAAGGCTACAAGCACCTTTTCCATCCTACCTTTTGCTGCCCTAAAACACATGGAGAAGGCTTTCTGTGCCAGCAGCCTGGTAGATGTAGCTGTTCATTTTTGTTGTGAACTTACTCTGGATTTGCCATCTCCTCTCTTTGATTTCTAACCCAGATATTCAGTGATGTGCTAACTTCTGATGACCACTAGTGCCTCTTGGTGTCTTGGAAATAGTTCTCATTATTAATCTAGTAAGAATCATACAGACCTGTTTGATTTCACTACTATCTGAGGTTTATCAGGAGACGGGGAAGCTGTTGTATTCCTGAAGGGAGGCATGAAACATTGGTAAAGTTACTTTAGTTTCTGAAATGTGCCAAATTTCCTGAAACATGATGGGAAAAAATCCTTTCACATTCTTTCATTTCAACCTTTTTTGGGCAGATTTGCATTACAGATGAAAGTCATAAGTCTTTCAATGGATACTTGAAGCTATGTGAGAATATCCTCTTTTGTTTCCAGTTGGATAGACCTCTATATGTTTTTAATGGGAGCTAAGTGAAATGGACCTTTAGAAGGCTGTCTGTGGTAATCAAAAAATGTCATTCTCAAGCCATGCTCTAGGGAAGAAATTCTGCATTGTGAGAGGCTGTTCACTTAGATGTTTTCATTCTGAATGACCTAGTGCCTCATGTCTTTGAGATGTAAGTGGACAGAAATTTTCTTTGAGAACTTAGACTTCAGTGGGGGACTACCAATGTCCACCAATGTCAAATTAACTAAGGACAAACTGACTAATTGCCTGTTTCCTTGTCTTTCTGATGAGTATGCAACAAAACCAGTTTGTGAGTCTTGCCAAACCTTTGAAGCTATAGAAGTCAGCTGAAGGATTCCAGAAAAATGATCAGTGCAAATGAAAGTATTTTCATATTCTACTAGACTCCAAAGGTATGGCTGCTGCTGCCTTTTAACTCTCAGAATCAGAAAATGTAATCCTTAAAGGAGCCTGCATTTTTTCAAACAGAACACATCTAAATTCTTGTATTTTGCTTGATCAAAAACTAACTTTACTCCTTTTGCATAGGTGGGTATCCAGCATCTCTTTTGCTTGAAGGAAATTCATACTTCTGCCTTTCTTTTCCTTCCCTTCCCTACCCTGTACTCTCCTACAAAGAAACATACCTAAGACAGTGAAGTCTTATGGGTCTGACCTAGACAAGATGACAATTTTACAAATTAGGTTTGTTGAGGGGTTGGTCTGAGGTTTATTTTGGGTGGTTTTTTGCCTTTTGGGGATTTTCTTGAGAATACAAGAGATAGAAATGCAGGAAAATTTTTAGAACAGAGGGAGATAAAGTAAAATCCACCCTCTGAGTGAGGGAGGAGTGAGAGAGAGAGAAGAATGTGTTTAAGTATTATTAATGCCTATTTTAAAAGGAAGTGGGCTGGAAAATAGAGCTACAAATGTCAGTTCTTTAGAGTGAAATAGCAGTGCTTTAGAGAGTTAGAAACACACCCATTAAAAAAGCGAATCTTCGATGTGGTAAGTGTGTCCTCAACCAGCCAAGGAAAGAATCACAATAAAAGCATCCAAGGTGACTTGCTGTGACCCCCTCAGCACTGCCTTGGAAGCTAATGCTACTAAATGGATTCTTCTAAAGGCCCTTGTGTGAGAAGTGGTGCTGAGAGGGAGCATCCAGCATGCCTGGTGCTGGTCACTGTGCAACCGCTGCCATGGGTACGTGCCATGAAGTGTGGCAACCAATCGATAGGGCTGGGGAGCTCTCAGGAGATGAGTAATTGGGCACGGAGTGCTCACAGCAGAGTTGGCAGCTGAACAGTGTTAATCACAGTGCTGACTTTAATAGCATTTAAGAGACATTAATCTGAATTCAAAGTCAGATGAGATACTGCTCTTTTCCAAAAGCATTTCCAGTGCTGTTAGCTTTCTGTCATGAGAAGACACTAAGATTTCCTTGTTTGTATTTTTTTTAAAGTTGGATGTTGGGGAAAATGCTTCGCTTTCCTTATGAATTCTGGAGATAAGTTGGCTGTTTGCACTGGAAAACCCATTTTCAGTTGATAGCTTAAAGCAGCTGTTTGTGGTTGGAACCTCCCTCCTAGGAAATCCTTTAAAAACTAACAAAAAGGTGCTTCAAAACAAGTGGCTGAGAAAACCAGGTATTTCTAAGTGGTGTGGCACAGATAGGCTGGTTGCAGCAAAACCCCTCAGCCTTTAAGGGGCATGGACAGTTGAGCTGCTTAAAGCCTAAATTAAGATTGCATCTCCACTCTTTGTGTGAGACTGTTGGTAAAGTAGTCTTGTGGATGCAGGTACTTCATGCATAGCTCCAGACATGGTCTATTTCTATTCTTGCAGTGCTGAAGTATCAACAAATGCTGTAGGGAGAAAGTGGGGGGATGTTAGCCACAACAGAGCAGATTGCAGATGATTCATATATAATGTAGCTGTAGTTAAGCCTGAATTAAATTTCCTTACTTAGTTCTATTACTGCCCCTTTTACATCTGAGCCCGTGCCATTAAATTCCTCGTAGGAAATAATGGTCCATCACTCATTTTGAGGAGCACATAGCTTCTGATGGATAACATGGCCTTCAGGAAGGGTTGGAGAGGGAGGAAAAAAGAGCTTTCAAACGAGTGCAAACCTTCACAGGTGATGTATCCTCTCTCAACACAAGTTTTTAGCAGGTATAGTTCCCTTTGAATAGTTGTCCTGGAAAGCAATCAGTTTTCTGCCAAGCTAGTGGTAACCTTTAAAACTGACAGCAGCAAATCCAAGAGGCCAGTCCTCCAGCTTTCCTAAATCAAGCCACTAAAGCAGCCAGCCCTCTGCACTATTTGTTTTGCAGTGATGACTGCTCTAAGAGCTCAGCCAATCAATTTCTGCATATGTTTTGGTTGTTTTTAATGTATTTATTGGATTTTACTTTATTTGAAGTTATTTCTGTTGGTATCAGTCATGTCAGCTGGAAAGTAATAACACACAGAGGATGTTAGGGGCTGGAAGGGACCTCCGAAGATCATGGAGTCCAACCCCCCTGCCAGAGCAGGACAGTAGAATCCAGCACAGGTCACACAGGAACACATCCAGATGTATCTTGAAAGTGTCCAGAGAAGGGGACTCCACAACCTCTCTGGGGAGCCCATTCCTGTGCTCTGTGACCCTCACAGTGAAAAAGATCCTCCTCATGTTGAGGTGGAACTTCCTGTGCTGGAGTTTATATCCATTGCCCCTTGTCCTATCACAGGGTGCAGCTGAGCAGAGTCTGTCCCCTCCCTCTTGACCCCCAGCCCTCAGATATTTATAAACATTGATTAAATCCCCTCTCAGTCTTCTCCAGAGTAAACAGCCCGAGGTCTCTCAGCCTCTCCTCACAGGGCGCATGCTCCAGTCTTTTATCATGCTCTTATCCCTCTGTTGGACTCTCTTGAGTAGGTCCCTGTCCTTCTTGAACTGGGGAGCCCAAAATCAAATAGAGGTATGAGGGAGGTATGGCTGCACTTGAACACCTGCCTGTCATAGACACTTCTTAAAATACTACCTTAAAATGAACTGCTAGGCTCTGGTGCTAACCTTATCTTTGAATGAGCAGGAACCCAAAATCTGACAGGGAATCACTTAAACTTCTAGTTTGGTGTGACCCCTCGGAACCCAAACATTCACAAGCCTTTCCCACAAGCTGCTGGATGTTGTTAGCTTACTGTGTTTGCCAAGCTCTGCATGCTGCTGCTGGTGCACGCAAAGCCAAACAAAAGCCAGCTGTGTTGGCAGCCTGGAGAATTTAGCAAGCCGCAGCTTTTGTCAAACAGAAGAGGACAAAATCAATAGGAAAAGAAATGTTTTCAAGCTTCTTGGAATGCAAACAATGGAATTAAAAAAAAAGGCAACCTAGAAGGGTTGGCAGTGCGCTGTCAGCTTAAAAGTGCTGTTTGAAGCAAATGAGTTTGGCTGGTTTGTAATGTCCTCTTTGTTTTGTTAACAAACTCCTCCTAGTCGGGGTTTCATGTCTTGTTGATGTGTGCTTGTTAGTCTGAAGAGAGAAGACATATTTAACTTTCTAAGGAGCTGAATGCATCTGGGCTTTGTGTGACTAGTTAGATTATGATTCTTGAGTTTGCTCTCAACTATTAAGCCTGATGACTAATTTCCAGGAGATATTAACATAGCAAGTACTGAGCTTATTAGTGATGAAACGGTTCTAGATTTCCATGCACAAGAGCCTCCTCGGTTTTTCCTGATCTTCTGGAAGCTTGTTATAATTTCTATGGTAATCCATTAGGTTTGTGCAAGGTTTGTTGCTTCAGCAAATGGAGCTGGAAGGTGTGACCATCATTCCTGCAGGAAGTGTTTGTGCTTTTGCCTAAGGAGTGATCACTCCTTTTGGATGTCTAAGGATAAAGAGGTAATATCTAGGGAACTAGAGAGATCCTATGGGGGCCTTCTCAGGGTTATCAACAATTACTTTCCCTCTTTCTAACTTTGCCTTTTCTAACTTTGTTAAAAGGCATTCTGCTTAATACTGGATGGTTAATGCCGCTTGCTTTCCTTTTTTTTTTTTTTTTTTTTTCTTTTCCTCTTTTCAGTATGTTTAATAATAGCAAAAATGTTTGTTTTGTTGGGGTTAAAACTCTATACTGGAAGTAAAAAGGTCAGTATAAAGTTTTAAGTACCTTTGACTTACTTAACTACTTCAGCTACTTCTAACCTCTGCTTCTGAAAATCAGTCCTGTGCAGTCTGCTCCTTATTCTCTTCCCAATTTTCTTTTCCTTCTCTCTGTTGCATCCTTTTATGTTGTCAGCCCCACCCTCCAAAATACTGAGACTTCAACTCCTTTGGCTAAGTCAGTTTAATTGCCGCTTACAATTTCAGTTTCTGCGTTCCTAGTGAATGTGGTCTGATCTTTGGAGACCTGCAACACCAGGAGTGTAGGAAGTACCATGTCAGCTAGGAAGATTAACAGCAACTGTTTGTCTTTGTCATTGACCAGTATTGGATGTGGAAGAAGAAAATCCTGTTCTTTGCATGTTATTCCATAGGAATAGTTTAAGCTTATTTCAGGTAACAGTAGCTCTCATCCTGAATACAGGGCTTGAGAAATATTCTCAATATTGTTCTGACAGAAGATGTTTTCAAACTTTTGCACTGTTTGGAGTGGGGGGTGGGGGGGGGAAACTTTCTAACTCCCTTCACTGCCAGCTCTCTCTTTCTTGCAGTAGTTGACCAAGTGGACAGGTTGGTAACTGCAGCACAGCACGTGGCTAATCAACCTCCCAGTCAGGGCAGTTCTTCAGTATCTTGTCTGTACCATAACTTCAGTCCTCTGCTTGTTTAGTGGTAAGTTAGACCTCTATAGCTACTGCTGCTGACTTCAGACATACGTGGTTTTTATCAGTATTAAAATAGCACATGAGCAGAACTGTTGCTTCAGGCACATTTCTTGCCACTGTTGGCTAACAAACCTTGAATGAAAGTAAGAGGGCCAGTGATTTTGAAAGAGGAGCTGTTAGCCAAGTGTTGTAGAATCCTAGTCCTTATTTATTTTGTATGCTAATCTGCACTTGTGACCCTGAGCAGAAAAGCTGCAGTACAGCAGGTTTGATAAGCTGTGGCTTAACCAGTTATTTAGTATCTTTAAAACTCTTACTTAAGCTGACTGGTTTTGTGCCCAGGTCAGAGACCTGTTGTCATTGATCATTAAATGCTATGCATATTGTACATTCATTTACATGGATTATTCTAATAGTGCTTGTGTGGATTATGCTATATTACCATATTTTTTTATATATATGTATGTATGTATTGCATGAGGTTTAATTGTTGGCAGGTTTTGTATTGTCACTTTTGTATTCACACAGTGCCTCATGTATCTATTTGCATATTGTAAGAAGTTGTTTCAAAGCAGTGATTGGAAACAGGTGGGGATAAGAACTCTCCCCTGTAGGGTCTAATACTTCAGAAACATCAATAAAGCATCGTGATTTGAGGTGTTGTTTCTTTTCTTAAATGCATTCTGCTACTTCAAGTAGGTGGATCTACAGTGGTCGTATTGCACATACTCAAGTGGTTACCCTGTCATCAAATCTTTTCTTCCATGGGACTGTTACTAAATATGGCAAGAAAACTCCCTAAGACCAATGAGGTGCTAGGAAGCAGGCATTTCACAGAATCATAGAATGCTGGGAGTTGGAAGGGACCTCTGGAGATTGAGTCCAACTCCCCTGCCAGAGCAGGATCACCTAGAGCGGGTTACACAGGAACATATCCAGGTGGGGTTTAATTTAATGTTTCCAGAGAAGGAGACTCCACAACCTCTCTGGGCAGCCTGCTCCAGGGCTCCAGTACCCTCACAGTGAAAAAGTTTTTCCTTCTGTTCCCATGGCACCTCCTCTGCTTCAGCTTGCACCCATTTGCCCCTTGTCCTACTATTGGACATCCCTGAGCAGAGCCTGGCTCCATCTTCTTGACACTGCCCTGCACATCTTTATCAACAGGAATGAGGGCACCCCTCAGACTCCTCTGCTCCAAGCTAAAGAACCCCAGCTCCCTCAGCCTGTTCTCAGAGGGAGATGTTCCACTGCTTTCAGCAGCGTTGTGACTCTGCTGGACTTTCTCAAACCGTTCCCTGAGGTCCTTCTTGATCTGAGTTAATTCACTCCAGAACACAGAAAAAGTTTTGAGTGTAATGGTAACTTTCTAAGTATGGCTTAGAAGCTAAACTAATCTGTGTGATTGTTTCTGAAGTGCTGGTGTTTGTATCCTCAAGAGAGGAAGACAGAGATAAGAGACTTGAGAAAATGCAAACTTTAACAGTCTTGGGGGGTCTGAGAGTTGCACTTTCTTAGGCAGTTTGACTGAACACTGTTTTATTTATCCTAGTGAGGAAGAAAAAAGCCCAGTAAGAGCCCAGGACACTGCATCAGAGGGAGGCAGAGAAGGTATTTCTTGAAATACACAGATAAGGATAACCATAATTAACCATCAGGTAGATTCTGCTCAAGATGCTATGGGCATTCTTCAATCTACTTCAGATCAAACCTCATGAAAATATCTTTATTTCATTGTTCCAAATGTTTTGCTGCTTTGTTTGGTTTTTGTTTGTTTGTTAACACTAAGAATGTCAGGAGTGAAAATTAACTTGTGATATCTCTAGAAAAGTAGCAAATTCTCAGAAAAGTGTAGGTTGGGGATTTGCTTGACTTGGTTTGCCAGCAATTTCCTAGCCTGTGATTCATTTAACTCACCAGGGAGCATAAGCACCAGCTAACTGCTGCTGTTCTTTCATGGTTATGTAAAGCAGCTGTAAGAATCCATCATCCAGGTAACTCCACAATCCAAAGACAGCTGCAGCCACTCTGCTGATAACAACATAGAGCTGAACAAAATCCCCCTGGGCTCTTACAGGCACCTTTGATGCTTCCTGATGTGGGATGCCACCTCCCCGTAGATCTGAGCCCCTGCCAGCTGCAGTTGAGAACAGGACTGGATATCACTCCTTGCTGGTGCCCAGGATTGGCTTTATTGTCTGCTTTGATTAGTAGGAGGTGAAACATTGCTGATTCTTGTTGGCTCTGCTTACTCATGAATGTTTTTTTTCATCTAAGGGATCTCTAATAGACCATGTGTTCAACATGGGGCTCATAGCCAGCCTTCTGCTCTGTGATACCAGTCATCTGCAGCCTCTGTTGCTGGTGGGTTTGAGCACAAAGCAATCAAGAAGACCATGAATTGAATGTATAACTTTGAT